>NC_045797.1:63949677-64574677 GCF_009873245.2 Balaenoptera musculus
GTAAACTGGAAGAAACTGCCCCGTATGCAGCACAGACAGACAAGGAAGAATATGAGAGAGAAATTAAGAGACTGAGAAAGTTTAATAGTTGTCTAACCACACCTATAAAGTGAGAGCTGGGGAGAGGAAATAGTCAAAGAAAAAAATGACTAAGAATCTTCCAAAAGGAAAGAACATGAGTCCTCACATCCCAATAAATCCCAAGATAAATTTTTTAAATCTAAAAAGAATAGAGAGATTACCTATAAAGGAACAAGAATCAAACCATCAGCTGATTTATCAACAATTAACAAGAGAAGCCAGAAGACCATGGAACAATGGCTTCGAAATGCTTACAAAACAGCCGTCAAGCTACAACTGCACACCCAGAAAAATTCAATGAAATCAAGACCCTTGCCACAGGAATTTCTGGAAGTGGCACTTCAAGAAAAATTTTCCCAAAGAGACTGTGTAAAATGCAAGTAGGAATGGTGAGCAACAACAAAAAAAGCGTCAAAATGTGTGAAGATCTAAATAAGCATTAACTATATAAAGCAATGATAACATTTAATTTGTAGGATTAAAGTTTTTTTTAATTCAAATGTTGAAAAATAACAGCCCAGACCTCTGGAGGGAGTGATCCAAGTGTAAGCATCCCAGGGCTTATACTGTTTGGTAGGAGGGTAAAAATACTAAATACCTTTGCCTTTGTTAATTTAAATTTACATGTTTATTTGGGGTAAATATCTAGGCTAATCACTAAGAACGGAAATGGAGTATATCATCCAAAGTACTAGGGGTGGGAAGGAGGAACAGCAGAAAAAAAGATAATCCAAAAAGGAGAACCAAAAAAAGACCAAAAAATCAAGTACAAATAGTAAGTACAAAATGACAATAAAAATTATATCACCTTACATGGAAAATACCCAAATAGTTTTATAAATGAGTCCTACCAAACATCCAATCTTATACAAAACTTTCTCAAGACAGGACTGAGAAGGAACACCCTCCCCCCATCTCATTCTATTATGCTAACATCATCTTAATACCAAAATCATATCAAAACATTATGAGAAAGCACCAGTCTCACTCACGAATACAGACGCAAACTGAGAGCACTGAAAGATTAAAAAAGACATCATGGTCAAGTGAAGTTTATTATACGAATGCAAGGTTGTTGCAACATTAGCAAATCTTTTCATATAATTCCCCACATTAAAGATAAAAGGAAACCATATGATCAAATCAAATGATCCAATTCAACATCTGTAACAGATACTCTTGGCATTCTAGCAATACAAGGGATCTCCTTTAACTTGATAAAGGCTAATTACAAAAGAAACCTACAGCAGATGTGGTGCTCAACAATTAAAGGCTAAAAGAACTCTCCTCGAAAGAAGGAACCAAACCCACTATCACTACTTCTGCCTCACAATGAGCTGGCGGCTCCAGCCAATGCAGTAAGGCATAAAACTTACAGATGTGAAGGTTAGAAAAATAATCTCTCTCCAAGATATAATTCTATATAGAAAACCCAAAAGAATCAGACAACGTACCAGAATTAGGTGAGTTGAGCAAAGTTTCAGTGTACAAAAAGCATGCAACCTCATTTCTATATGAAAGCATGTTTGAAAATGAAATTTTAGGAAAAATTCCATTACTACAGCAACCGGGAATATTAGGTCAATAGATCTTACAAAAGGTGTGCAAGAACCTCATGAAGACAGTTATAAAAACATGTTAAAAGACATGAAAGATCTAAACAAATGGAGGGACATATTTATGGATAAGAAGAGTTAATATCAAAAAGATGCACATTCATCTCAAAATTTTATACTGATTCAATGCAATAATCAAAATTCCAGGCTAGTTTCTAGAAAAAAGTGTGACAAGTTGATTGTATAGTTATATGGAAATGCAGCTGAACAAAAAGGGAGGAATTGCCTACCAAGACTTACTATGCAATTATAGTACTTAAGGTATTGACTTGAGGATAGAGACCAACATAACAGGATAGAAAATCCAGAAACAGACTTACATATATTTAGAAATTTGCATATGACAAATATGGTATCACAGTTCGGGGGTAGGGGGTGGAGGTGGGGTTTGTCAGTAAATAGCACTAAGCCAGTAAGTTACCCATATGTAAAATAAATATTATAAAATCACACCATACCCAAAAATCAATTCCAGGTGCACTAAACAAATGTGAATGGAAAAGCTTTTAGAAAAGAAAGTTATCTTAGAGCAATGAGAGAGGGAAGGATTTCTTAAACAAGATAATTTATAAAGGAAAACATTGATCAATTTAACTACTCTATACAAGTTGTTTTAAACTCTTGTGATGAGAGATATCTGTAAAAAAAAAAAAATTAAAAAGTCATTTCATAGAGTAGAGTGTGTGAAAAAACTTTCTAAAACAAAAAGTTTTGCAAAACAAAACTTACCCTTAAAGACAAGTGGAACACTTGGATGTTTCCTTATTCCATTCTATAAAAACTTAATCTCTGACAGAAGACTCACACAAAAGTGCTCATCACAAAACTGTTGGAACAGCAAAACGCTGGAAGCAACCCAAATGCCCATCACCGAGAGAATGGAGGTATATTCACATAATGGAATACTATAAGAAGGAAGAATAAATGAACGCCAGCTCTGAAGCATCAGGGTCATCAGTGGCTCTCAAAGCGTGGCCCCGAGACCGACAGCATCAGCACCACCCGCAAGGTTGTTAACCAGGCCTCCTCCCAAGACCTACTGAATAAGTCAGTCTACAGTGCGGCCCAGCAAGCCGTGGTTTTAAAAGGCCTTCAGGTGAATCTGATAGACTCAAGTTTGAGAGCCACTGTTACAAAGGGCAGAAGAGCTACTCTCAGAAGAATACAAACAATATACTTATTTTATACTTTTAAAATAAGTCAAAAAAATGGCTACTGAATTAACAGTGTTCAGAAGAACCAAAACACATGGTAAAGCTATAATAAAAAAGAAAAAAGAGAGAGAGAGAGAGAGAAGCAGGGAACGATTCATACAAATTACGCATGGGAGGAGCCACATAGAGTGCCTCTATGATAACGGTAGTGTTTCACCCAGTTAGGCAGTGGGTATGAGCACTTCGGTTTTTTGTTATTACCCTTTAAACTCTGTAATAAACTATTTTGTAAATATGATTTCTAACACAAAAATGCAGAGCTGGAATAGGAAAAAAGTTTGAGAACATAAACAATTATGAACATAAACTATAGCCCATATGAACTCAATTCTAACAAAAGGCCTAGAAAACTATTTAAGTACATAGCAGGTGTTGGATATTTACAGACTATTAAATGTTTACAGTGATTCATAGGTTTCTTCAGTCTATTCTCCTGAATTTTTCACAATGCACAGAACAATCCAAAAAGAAATATTTCTCATAGAAAGTATAAACAAAGAGTCTATAATTTGGTGCCCACTTCACCATCACTCCCATCTTTAAGCTTAATCTTTTTTCCAGACTTGAAATTCAAATCCTCACTAAACACACAGTATAGCCTAAGGGAAGATAATGGTTTTCAATTCTGGTCTTAACATGTATTTTTCTTCTCCAATTTTCCACAAAATACTTTCATGGAAATCTGTTCAGTTCTGTTTAATTACTTCTCACACCTCCATATCAAGGTATCTAGCCAGTAAGAAGTGATTTTTTAAAGTGAAACCAAAAGAAAACCCCAAAGATTACATATGTAAGATTTACTATTAGGTAAAACTGTACAACAAAAAGTCTTATAAATCATACAGGGACTGCCCTAAGAAACTCATTTGTTTCTAATTTATTTTCTCCATTAGCAATGTGTTGCTAAAAATCACGAGAGAATAAAGCATCCCTCATATGAATTAATTCCTATCCATTTGGAACATGGGAACCCAAAGGCCGGCTTCAGCATCCAAAGAAAGGCAATTATGCACAATGAGCAAAGGAGGTGGTTTAAGGTCGCACTGCCAAGAAACGACATATTCCAGTGGATTCAAACCACCCTCTTCAAATTTTGGCATTCTATGGTATAAAAATAAAACCCAAGTTCATTGAAAAGCAAAGCTTGCCACCTGCTGCCCAATGGCATAATCATAAAAGTTCAACTTGTGTCCACATGTTTCGACTCGAATCCTTTTATGAATCGATTGGTATGGATATTTGCGTTTTCTGTATTCATTATTACCAGTCTTTTTTTTTTTTATAAGAATGCCAGCCCCCGTTTTTAACTAAATGCTATTTCAAACCCTTTACAAAATCAGCTATAACCAGTGTGCCTAAAACAAAAGCAAAAACCCAACTTCCAAACTATCATACATGTTGTGTATATAATAAATCGACCAAACTGCAGTTGTGTTTATTATAGTATCCAGACCAGGGAAGAATTCCTTTGAAAACGTGCCAGCATTGTCCCGGGCTTCCATGGCCTGTCATCATTCTAGAGGATGTGGGATACTAAATCCATTTTCTGATCCAGGCAGACTTTAAAATCCAAATATTAATAGTTTAACTGAAGTTTATATACATTTATATTACAAAGTTTTAGGTAGCAACCCCGCTAACCAAAAAGAAAAAACTCACCTCCAAGATTTCACCAGTGCTTTGTCAGCGCTAAACATTTAAACTCTTAAGCATCTTAATTGTATTAACTTTGGCAAGCATTTTCATAGGTTAACATACTTCCACTATTTTTTCATTTGAATTTATTCTAAGAAAATCTGAGAAGTAAAACCATTTAGCCTTTTTTTTTCCTTAAACAAAGACAACAAACCTTCCAATTTTGCCTTACCCTTCTAACTCCATAGATTTGTGTATCCAGGCCCCTCATCCCCTCAAAGAAGAAAAAGAAAAAAAAAAAGAATACAAAGCACTCTTAGGAAGAAAGTGAAACTTTGAATTTAGGGAAAAAATACCATCTGAGAGAAAGAGAGATGTCTTGAAAACCTGTCACAAGCCGGATCAACAGAGAAAAAGTGCAAGCGTTCCTCCACATGCTCGCCTTGCGCCCAGGAAGCTGGGCAGGTGGGACTCGTGGGAGCTTTATGAGAAGCAGCCTCACCACACCACATGGATAACTCCTGAGGCCCCTTTGAAATACAGCTTTAAAGGCTTTTGCCTGCGGAACTTGTCCATATGCAAAATAGCACCAACGCTAGTTGAAGTTTTTTACTCGTCTGGGAACTACTTTAAAGCAGACAATAAAAATTAATTCATTTTCAAGATAGATGGCACCATAATGTTGCACTATTTTCTAGTGTGCATTTTTTCCTAAACACTAGAGGCAGCGTCTCCATACAAAAGGAAGCCCATCCAGCTGAAGCCAGTTAGCATTCAGATTCTGCTCCTCCTGGGAAATATCACGAACGCAAAATGCCCCTCTTCTTTTCTGTGGCTGGCTTACCCTATTCTTCAAAAACTCTACAGGAGCTATTAACTCATGCACTATTGCTGCTCAGTGTTTCCAGTCAGGCAAAAGTCTCTTTTCTCCTTCTTATTTAATTGCCCACACCTGCAGTGGTTTGAGTTTGAAAGGCTAGTTAGGGGTTAGTGAGATCTTCCCGCAGTACTGTCTACAAGTCAGAAGGATGCCTGGCATGATATTACAGCAGGCTAATCATCTAATTAACTGATTTCAAGCCTGTTAAAACCAGAACTGGACTTTCATGAAACAGGTCAAATATTTGATTTAATATCAATAGCGGGAATTGCATTACAGATGCTTTCTCCTGTAAAAATATAGCTCTTTACTAAAAAACAAATAAAAATTTAACTCCTCATTCTAGAAATACTAGAAAGGGAGGCGAAAAACATAACAGATATGGATTATTCACTGAAATTAAAGAATCTTTAGTTTAGCCACTAGCACAGTACCTGGCACGTAGTAAGTACTCAATAAAAATACTTGAGATTCAAAGTCCCAAATCATTTCCTTTGGTTTCTTGCCAAAGAATTCCTAATGGACCTTTGACCAAATCCTTCCTTTTTTAAAGATCATCCTTTGAACATGAAGATGATATACATAAGTTTTTTTAAAAGAAGCACAGTATTTCCTTACTGCATTTGGAAAGTATTTCTGATTCTGTGAAAGACAACACTACTGTTACTATCAAGTAGCATGTTGCTGGACTGATTACTTCACAAAGTAAGTCATAAAACCTTTCCTAGCAATCCTAGGCCCTAACAACTAAATTAAACAACAAAGGTAAGTGACGTCTGAAACAAAACTGCATTATTTATTACTTTACATTGCACAATAAATAATAATGCAATTGTTTCAGACTTTAATTCTTTTTATTACATTATTTTAAATAATAATAACTAATGAGACCAACTAGAAACTAGATAATGCGATCCAACTAGAAAGATATTGAGCCTATCAACATGTAGGTTGTTATACAGACCTGTGTGTGTACGTGTGCACATATGCACATGTGCGTATGCATGTGTGCACACACAACTATCCAAGGCTCCTTTCCAGCTAATCAGTAAAGACATCATGGAAGATGTGGGACTTCAGTCCTAGTGGAGGAGGCATATAGGTGAGTTGATCACTTCTAGCATAGCATGAAAACCACAGAGAAGATGCACAGATGCTGGAAGGGGCAAAAATAACGTGAATGGCAAAAGCTGTCAACCAACAAACGTAAAGGTAGGAAACTGAAGTCTGATGAACATTTGAAAAAGTAAAAAGGGACCTTGATTTTTGTATACAACATGATGAAATGTCACCAAATACGTTTTGAAGTGTTAGCTTGATCAACACAAAAGAAAATAGAATCTGGTTCTGATTACAGGTGGGTGAATTTAAATCCAGGGATAAAGTGGAGTAAGGAGAAGGAAGCTTTCAAAGACAGTCCCTCATTTTCCCATTCCTCAGGTGGATGGTCATGTATCATTTGATTTAACATATCTAGAGAGAGATAAACATACATATACTTCCTTAGCCTGGATCCAAAGGAACTGTTTTCTTGACTTGTAGTCTGTATTCCTTCTGTTTTACAGAAAATCAGATTTGCTCTCAGGAAGTTACTATGAGGGATAGGTAGCCTGCAAGGCCGGCTCCTTCAGGCATCGCTTTCTCTAATCTGCCCATCAACCCCTGGGCCTCCCCTCACATGTTCACAGCACCCTACCTGACCTGGCTTCCCACAGGTAAGTCTTATATTTCTTTAGTGATATCTCTCATTTCTCAACACTCAAAGATCCTCTCCCCGATTGTCAGGGCTTTCTATAATCTGAATCTACCCAACCCATCTCATTTCCTACTCTTCTTCAATGCCCCCTCATGAGATTAATCTCCCACCTGTCCTATGGAAACAGGAGACTCATTCCCACCATATCTTCTCTCTTGTTACTGCCTTTACTTAAAGGCCAGCTTCTCCTTCACTTTTCTAAGTCCTCCAGATTCTAGTATGTTTTCCTTTACTCCTGTCCCCACTGATGGCCCCTTTCCTGATTCTTCGCTTGAATTTATAATTTACCAGTCAGCTGGGTATTATCCTATATTATTAACTATTTATCAGGCATTTTAGCCTGATCCCTCCAACTGGAGTGCCTAGAACATTACCTGGCACATGGTTGGCACTCAATAAACATTTGTCTACAGGCTGAATGAATCAACTATAGTAAATTAAAATTTTGGATTGTGGAGGTGAGGAGAACAGAGCTTCTAACTTCATTAAGGTGAGCCTGGGTTAAGGCAACCAGTTCAAAATGCCTGAGAACTATTTAGGCTTGGAAAGTTGTAGACAGTTCAGGAGAACCTAAAGATGTCTGCCTGTGTCAATCAACAAGCCCCTTATAGGACAGAAGAATTACGAAATAAATTACCCAATGAGTCATAGATTGCATTCTTGTCCTCATGTGCAAGTGGGATTTTTCAGAAGTCCAATTTAAGAAGTTTCTTCCAAATGGGGATATAAAAAGATTCAATAAATACTAATAACATTCTTTGCATACAAGGGCTTCTTCCCCCTTTGAGAGTTCTTGAAATGTTTAACAAAGGGATCTTTAATATGAAAAGAGCTCTTACAAATTAAAAAATAAATAATTATAACAACATGTAATATAAATTACATGTAATTTAAATGAGGCAAAGAATGTAAATAGATTATCCACATAAAAATACAAAGGGCTAATAAATGTGGAAAATGTTCTACCTCAATTAAAAAAAACTAAGAAGAACAAATTGAAATTATTCCGTGAGCATGTGATAATATCATACTTCATAGGAATATTCAAAACCTCTAAGACTTTACAGACTATAATTTATCAAAGTCTTATTTGACAGTGACCACATTTACTCTGTTCAAAATATTAAGGATCTGAAGCAATCTAATAAACATGTCACTGACTAACATATTTACTTCCACATAAAAATCACTACATTAAATTAATACAAAACAATATTGCAGCAAAGAAATTAATCAAGGAGATTGCAAAGTGTTTCAACCTTGAGTAAAATATTTCTAATATACGCACACTACATTTTCCTACTATTTAGATTCCCAGATCCCCTTTCAAGACATTAAGCCAATTAAGTTGTGAAATGCTTGCCTCATACATGGAAATGAGTTTCTTAAGAATTTCTTTTTTTTATTCCTTCAAATAGCTTACTTAAACCAGGAGGAGCCACAGGAATGGAAGAGAAACAGAGAGAGAAGAAAGAGTTCCACAAAGGGTCAAGGAGGAAAAGGGTTATTTATGCCCAGGGAATGAGAAATGGAAAAGAGAGTGCTTCCTTTCAAATTTCTTTTCTCAAAGTAAAGCACATCCTAATCTCCTCAAAATGTCCATGTCATCTTCCTGTTTGAGTTAAGAACATCCTTCCTAGAAATATAATTAGGAAGGATTAGCTGCTGCATAAAGAGGCTTTGAACAAATTAAGAAAGAATGATGTCTCACTTTAGATTCTGTCCATCAAATCTCCAAATACCAGGACTTGCCAAAACACCAACATCAGGCAAAAAAAAAAAACGGCGGCGCTTTAAAGCAATAAAAGTGATATCCATGTCAATAAAGCCCTAAAATGAGAATTTTAAAAAATAATTTCTGTTATCTGTGGCAGAGGTACTAGCTAATTTTTAAAGATTTAGGACAGCTTCTACATTGGTAACTTACTATAATGAACTGTCACATTTTTTTCATGAAACAATACATTTTGACTAAATGAATCTTGATTGTTTTGAAAATAAACAACTTTTTGTCAAACAAGAGTGGTTTACTTGAGAATTCATGCAATGACTAAAATTTTTCACTCCTCCACCCTTTTAATTTATATTTTGGGCTTCAAAATTACTGTGCAAATTTTTTTTTATTATTATGGTAAAAAGAATCAGACCATGGCATATAAAAGATAGCAAGGACTAAGAACATGGACTAAGAGGTCAGGTTCAAGTCACAGCTCTGCTGCTACCTTCCCGTGTGACTCTGGGTAAGGTATTTGCCCCTTTAAGCGGTAAAACGTCATGGTCGGGCTTCCCTGGTGGCGCAGTGGTTGAGAGTCTGCCTGCCAATGCAGGGGACACGGGTTCGAGCCCTGGTCTGGGAAGATCCCACATGCCGCGGAGCAACTGGGCCCGTGAGCCACAATTACTGAGCCTGCGCGTCTGGAGCCTGTGCTCCGCAACAAGAGAGGCCGCGATAGTGAGAGGCCCGCGCACCGTGATGAAGAGTGGCCCTCGCTTGCCACAACTAGAGAAAGCCCTCGCACAGAAACGAAGACCCAACACAGCCATAAATAAATAAATTAAAAACAAACAAACAAACAAACAACCGAACAAAAAAAAAAAACTTGTCAGCCCAATTTCCGGGACCATGCTTTCAAAAAATACATTCTATGATATATTAAGCAAGTTTAAAAAAAAAAAAAAAAAACTTTATGGTCTGTGCTGGTTGAAAATTTTGGATGATGAAAAAAAAAAATCTGTACCGAATACATTCTTGTTCTATTTTCTGCTATGCTCAAATAACTTTCAAAAGAGACAAGTACACAAGATTAATTCTATTCAAAGATATTGATAAAATATTTCTTATGTTTTTTGGTAAGAGCTATAACTCCATGAATCACATCACTCTGGAATCATATGAACTCTAAGTGAAAAATAATTGAAGTCTGCCTGAATGGCCTTGTTTGCTTTCTATGAGACTTGAGCCAATCTTGCGTCAAGGTTCAAATCAACTAATATTTAATTAAATACTCATGAGTACTAGGAAATTCGAGCTCATAAACTGGATTTATAGTGTCAGTTTCAGTAATTTTCCCAAGAGACGGGCTGCCTGGGCTCTGCTATCACTTTCTTGCTTGTTAATGTGCCTTGTGTCTATTACAGGCGTTCTAGGAAGTGTAAGAAGCAAGAAGATTTGGCACTGCAACGTCAAGAAGATAATATCCAGAGAACTAAGTGGCATCTAATCAATTCAAGTTCCTATAACATTCAGAGATATACAGAAAGCAGGTCCCATCATCACCTAGAGGTACCACAGAAGAATGGGATGGATGCAGGGCTGAACTACTGTCCTGTAATAGTGAGTGGGATGACTGAGTGAACTTGTGCCTACTCTGATCAGTGATTTATTGAACTTGTCTCTTCTGATTACTTTGGGGAAACTGAGGCAGCTTAGAAGATGGGTTAATATCCGCATTCCTGTGTGATCAGACTTTCCGATTCAGAGCAGTCATAACATCACCTACATTTTTCCGTTCACCAAGTAAGCACTGTGCTTGGTACAGCAGATCACAGAAATTGAAATGAATGCTATGAAGGGAGGAGGTGAGGAGACATGGTGTTAGGAAAGCATCTTTCAGGGAGTAAGGGGGGTAGCAGGGAATGCTTTCCCTAGGAAACGGACATCAGTGGAACAAGCAGGTGTTAACAGGGAAGACGAACATGTATGGCACATGTAGCTGCAGACAGAGAAAATGTGTCAGGAAGGAGCTGGGCAGACTCAAGGAGCTGCCTGTGACATGGTGACAGGCTGGGCAAGGGGAGACCATGGAATCCCATCCCCTAGGAGTGGAGAACTCATCCTTATCCTCAGAGCACTGAGAAGCCAGTGAGGCACTTATGCAGAGCAGAACAAGACTCACATTTTGAAAAGATCCCTCTAGTTTGAACTAAACTTCATAAAGTCCCCAGCACCTGGCATACAGGGGACAGTCAGACCCTTTCTGCTCCACTCATGGAAAAGCCCCCCAAACTCTAATGGGTACAGGAACAATCTCCAATCCAATTTAATTTCACGCAGTCTTGCTGGTTCCTCCTGCTATCTTGCATAAATGCATAAACATCTTGTTCAAACAATGCAGTCCTGAAAAATGACAGATATTTTTTCCTGGATTAGCAAATTGAGGCTTTCTCTTCTCCACAGTGTTTAAGTAGACTTTCTTTCCACTTACAAGTTCTTGTCTCTGGACCCTAGGATCAGCTATTTCTGCTAGGTCATCTCTAGTATGATTAACAGATAAATAGGTAAAAACTATACTCAACCTTGAAAACCT
Organism: Balaenoptera musculus; assembly: GCF_009873245.2. Taxonomy (NCBI): domain Eukaryota; kingdom Metazoa; phylum Chordata; class Mammalia; order Artiodactyla; family Balaenopteridae; genus Balaenoptera; species Balaenoptera musculus. The sequence goes on from NC_045797.1 coordinate 63,961,167, forward strand.
CAGTGAAAATATACTAACTGTAGGCATATTTACCACACAAGTTATTTAACTCAAATTTTTATTTCCTATTTGTGCATATTTTGTATTATGTGAGGTGTACTTGTCACCTCCCTCACACAGGACTCAGGTCTTATAGGTTCTTTATCCTAATCCCAGGCAACTCCAGGGCAGAGAACTGCTATAAAAATTTAGTCTTATAATTTAGTCTTCACTTTTTTCAAACATAAACAAACACCTAAGCCAAGGAAAACAAGGAAAGAGGATTTAGTGCAAACCCAGAGGCACCTTGGAAGGATTCACAGGCAGTATCTATAGAATGCCAAACATATCCAAATGTAAAGAGGAATCTTTACTTTAATCTGCATAACACCCATAGTCAGGCCCTAAAAATCATTCTCATGCTTGGCATCGACCGTGCAGCCCAGGCTAAAGCTCATGGGTTCCATGTGTCAGCCAAACTGTGTTCTGTTCCAACTGCTTATCAGTGGCTTCGTGTGTGTTTCAATCCCAGTTCTATGGTCCCTTTGCAGCAAGTGCTCTGACGACTAATTAATTCAACTTTCAGTGCACAGATTTATTTCATCATAGAAGAATAATCACATGGGAAATACTTTATCGGACTCAAGGGCCCCAGTCTAACTGTTGAAGGGAGGGATATTCCTAGCCCTCTCCCCACTCCTCCCCACGTCTGCCCACCCCTTCCTCACTGCCCCACCTCCCAAGAGAGCTGCAATCAGAGTCCACAGGCCACTTTGTCTAGTGGGTGGGGCCACTATATGTCAAAAGTGGTGTTGACTTTTCAACCCCTAGTTCCACGAGGCGAAAGGCATGAGGAGAGCCAGCCCCTCCTGGTGCCTGGCCGTGTCTGGGCTCTTGATCTCTTGGTTTCCCCCCTTCCATCCACCACAAGTGCCTGAGTGTGCTGGTCCCAAGATTTCAGAGAACACTGGGGGCCATTTTTAGCCTTAAATCTACGTGAAGTGTTTAAACCTAACAATTGTAAGAGTCATAAGGGCTGTCTCTGCTCTTCACTGAAGAGGACTGTGATGACTATTTATCAATACTATCCCTTCTGGGCTTCCCTGGTGGTGCAGTGGTTAAGAATCTACCTGCCAATGCAGGGGACACGGGTTCGAGCCCTGGTCCGGGAAGATCCCACATGCCGCGGAGCGACTAAGCCCGTGCGCCACAACTACTGAGCCTGCGCGTCTGGAGCCTGTGCTCCGCAACGGGAGAGGCCACGACGGTGAGAGGCCCACGCACCGCGATGAAGAGTGGCTCCCGCTCGCCGCAACTGGAGAAAGCCCTCGCACAGAAACGAAGACCCAACACAGCCAAAAATAAATATAAATAAATTAATTAATTTTTAAAAAAATACTATCCCTTCTGATTATAGCTCACTCATGAGTAGCAGAGAAGACTGCCAGGACAAGACCGGGTCCCTGATAAAAGTCTGTGGTAGCCAGAATAACAGCCCCCCCAAAGAGGTCCACATCCTACTCCCCAGAACCTCTGACTATGCTAGGTTACGTGGCAAAAGGAAATTAAAGTTGCAGATGGAATTAAGGCTGCTAATCAGCTTACCTTTCGATGGGGAAATTATCTTGGACTACTCAAGTGGGTCCAATGTCATTACAAGTGTCCTTAAAAGTAGAAGAGGGACGCAGAAGAAAGAACCAGAGACTGGCAGTGAGATGGACTCAGCCCGAGATTATCAGCTTTGACAATGGAGAAGGGGCCACAAGACACAGAATGCAGGCAACCTCTAGAAGCTGGAAAGGGCAAGGAAACAGGCTCTCCCCTTGAGCCTTCAGAAGGAAGGCAGCCCTGCCAACATCATCATTTTAGCCCAGTGAGACCCATTTCAGACTTCGGACCCCAGAATTATGAGAACAAATTTGCACTGTTTGAAATCACTAAATTTGTGGTCATTTGTTACAGCAGTGATAGGAAACTAATGAGAACGCCATCAAAGTAAGAGGCAGTATACAGAGGTTAACTTCACAGGCTGCCTAAATTTGAATCTTGACCCTACACTTATTAGCTGAGTGCATTTGGGCAAATTATTTAACCCTCTGCACCTGAATTGCTTCATCATATGAAATGGGGATGATAATAATAATAATGATAAATGTCTATCTCACATTCTTTTGAGAGCGTTAAATGAGATAATACTCAAGAAGTAATTAAAACAGTGCCTAGCGCAGAATAAACACTCAGTAAATATTAACAATTATTATTATTATACTGCACCAAACACCCTCTTGATTTCTAGCAATTAAATTGGAGAGCAAACTATCCCAGCATTTGCCCTTTTCAATCACAAACTTCGAGTTTCCACATAATTCCTTATATACCTTTGTCCAGAACTTGAACCCAGTCAGATACTGGTTGTATCTCAAAACCACTCTTGGCCAAGACTTCCTTGTGGGACCCAGTAGGGTGCAGACAGCATGGGGTACAAAGTGACCTCCCCGACTCTTCCCCTGCCTCTCCACCCCAACTCCACAGTCCGCTCTTCCTGCCAAGTCCTGCTCAGGAGGAAAAAGCTCCTCGCTTCCAGTTCCTCACACACTCTGTCACCCCATCCCTTCCCTCATGTGCCTGTTTTTCTCAAAGAGCCAACAGATACCAACATGATCAAACTTCACACAACAGATTGTGAAGTCCTTCTCAAACCCTGACATTGTTATAACTAGCTGGGCTTGTTTTTCTGGTGACTTAGATTCACAAAGGTCTTTTTCTGGAATTTGCACATATACCTATGCACACGGCATTCTTCATAAGAGCCAAAAACTGGAAAAATTCCAAACATCCATCAAGAGCAGAACAAATGATAAGTCGCAGTATACTCATATGATGGAATCATCTCTGGAATGTAAATGTGAACTGCAGCCACACATAATTACGCAGATGAATCTCAGACATAATGGTGAGTGAAAATATACATGCTGTATGATTCATTTCTATATAGTTCAAAACAGACAGAACTGATCTCTGGTGTTAGAAGTCAAGATAGTGGCTCCCTTTAGGGAGAAGAAAAAGGGCAAATCTAGGAAAAAGGGTGTTTTGTGGTGCTGGCAACGTTCTACTCTTTGACATGGATGGTAGTTCCATGTGTGTGGGATAATCACCAGGCGTGTGCACTGCTGATTTCTCTACTCTTCTGTATGTAATTTCAATTTAACTCCTACTTTTAAAAAAAGTTTAGGGGACTTCCCTGGTGGTCCAGTGGTTAAAACTCTGTGCTTCCAATGCAGCGGGTGCAGGTTCAATCCCTGGTCGGGGACTAAAATCCCACATGCCGTGCGGCGAGGCCAAAAAATAAATAAATAAATAAATTGGCTTTTAGAAAGTTAGACTAATAAAATATTGAATTAAAGGCTATTTCTAAAAACAAAAGTTTAAAAAACATGCACATAAAACAATAAAATCAGTCATCGGTTCACATTTTTAGTTCCCGTCGCATCCATAAAGTGTCATGAACGCTAAAATCCCCAGATTGAGTTCCTTTTCTTCAACTTTCTACCACTTTGCCTTTTTTTTTACCCCACATCATAAAGTAAGGCTCAAAACCTTCATCTTATGGACTTGTTGGGCAAATACAACAAGGAAGGCAGAGTATTGTGCAAATGTACAGGGCTTTACGAAGGCGAATGGTATTATTCCAAGAGAATAAGGTCACTCCTGCACTATCAGTATTCAGGAAACAATCCTTGGACAGGGACTTAGACATTCATATTTTTTTCTCCAGGAAAAACTCAACAAAAATGTATTAAACGTTTATTGTAGCCCCTCTGTGTACCTATGTAGATAAAACAGATGATTGTGCAGTAAGCATGATGACAATGGTTAAGTATAGGAAGCACAGAAGAAAAACATGGGGGAGAGCCAGCAGAGTGGGGGGGTCAACACTAAGCAAGGGCCCCCCACAGTCTGAGAGATCATTTGGGGAAACCGTCTATTCAAGTACTGACCATTTCCTTGGCTACTTTAATAAATTCAGACAAGGTCGCAACCTCAGCTATTAGTGCACAAAAGGCTTGAAACGTCTCCCTAAAATTGCACCTGTTGGTGTAGTTTTATAATGAGCTTTTTTTTCCTTTAGGAGTAGTGTGAGAGTCCAAATAAAGCGAATGAGCTTATATTTGTTGTTGTTTTTGTTGTTAATCCGGAGAGCAGAATACTTCAAGGAACATTCCACGAAGTCTCCCATCCTTGTACATATCATAGCATACAGTTTTTTTAAGGTTCAAACAACCACAGAGACAGGAAGCTAAGAACTGGAAAGAGATAAAGACAGTGTAGCACCCTCTTCTCCCTGGCACAGGCATCACTCGCTGCTGCTTCCTATCAACCAACCCGCGGTAAATGGGAAGTATTCATTTCTCGAGACCTTTGAAAGTAGAACCCATTATCTCAATGTGGATTTTAAAGGGCCCTCCCCTATAGTTAGAAAAACTCTGGTGTAGTATAAGCTCATTTGATCAACAGAGAACATATTTGAATTATGCCTGTCTTTTAAAAGAGACCATTTTCTAACTTGCTTCTTTTCTCTTTACCCCATCCCTGAGAAGACGATGACAGAAAAGACATCAATGACATTAGGTAAGTTCAGGCCCCCTCCACTGGTGTGAGACAGGAAAAAACTATTTTTTCCAGAGAAACTAACCGCCATCCTTTGAAACATAAAATGATGAAAATAGCCATCACCAGGGAAGAAAAAAGACTGGATACATGTGAGCTCTCGAGATAGACTTGACATCCACATCCTGAGTGAAACCAGACTTCCTTCTCAAGCTCAAAGAGCGGTGACTGGGCACATTGTGTCCTGCAAAAGTGCCTCCTCCTTACACAGTACAGATAACCGCTCCCCATTTGGCAAAGCAGTGGTCATTTGCACCTGCATTCTCTAAACAAGCAGAAGACATCAGCAGCTGAAGAATGTCCCTTACGACCTCTGCCTCATGGGTCCATGGTCAGCGCCTGTAACACCCATCATGATTAACAAGGATAAAGAGAGACATTTCACACAAGTTGAAACAGCCTCACTGAGCAGCACTGAGGATTGAAAACAAATTCTTGTGGGAAACTTCAACATACATGTGAAAAATGATACTGACAGGTGATGAAAAAGCTCTGGAAAACTGAACAGTTCTGATTTTTGCTCCTCTGTGGAGCTCCTGGCCACAACATATAAGCATTAACACCTTTTTACATATAGGACTAAAGACAGACACTTGGGGGTGCACCTGTGACCTGACAGCGGCAATTCTTCGCTGAATACGTGGACAGCTATACGTGAACAACATCTACAGGATGCAATTATGAAAGTCACCTGAAGTGTTAATATGGACTTTCTAAGGAATGCAGTATTATCAAGGGACATAAAAGTTCAAAGAATGAGAAAAGTGACTGCCAAAATTTGTATACAGGAAGATGAAGGCATCATTTGGTCTTTTCTTTAGCTCATGGAGGATCCATGATGTGGCCCGGAAAACTGGAAAAAGGAACGCCACAATAATAAACTTCCACGGAAAGCATGAATGGAAGTACCAACTACAGCAATGACTACTGCCAGAAGGCCCTGACCAAGGTCTTTCCAAACCAGTACCTGACCAAGTGGCCAGGCATGTACCACTGATACCCACTTGCTTTTAGTCCCCGCTGGGGTACAGAGGATGATCTTGGCTATTCATCTATAAAGCTCTGTCAGAAATCATGCATTCACCAAGTATCAACCACCATCAAAGACCGTGGAGATCCATGCTATTACCAAGAAATGTTGGAAGACAGCAGGATAGAAAAACCTCCACGCCCTCCCTTTCGCCCACAGTCCCACGCCTGGATAGTACCTGATTCTCTTTTTCTTTGCCTCCCACATTTGAGTAGGCGTCAAGGTCTTTCATTAACAACACCTCCCGAGCTCATGTCCTTCATCTAGGTTACCAGCACCACCACCCCCGTTACAGAGCCACCCTCCCATTACCACTAGTCCTAATCCGTTTTAGACACTGCAGCCAGATTAATCTCCCAGGCAGAAGAAAAATCGTAGTAGCCTTCCTCCTTGACACTTTCTCTTCTTCGTTACTCTTCATTACAGAAAATTTCAAAAATACATAAAGGTAGAGAGAATTGTGTAAGAATTGTGTGCCTATCATCCAGCTTCAATAATTATCCCCTCATGCCCAATCTTGCTACCGCTACACCTCAACCCACTGGATAACTGCAATCAAAGCTCAGACATCATACAATGTCATCTGTAAATACTTTAATAGTATTCCCCTTCCTTACATAACTACAAGGTCATCAGCACAGCCCCCAAAATCAACAATCATTCTTCTATATCATCAAATTTCCAAATCAATGTCAGCATTTTCATGGTTGTCCTATCATCATTATCTTTTTTCTTTTATTTACAGTGTGTGTGCATCAGGAGAAACATAATTTAAATATTGTGATTGGTTAATATGTTTCTTAAACCTCTTTTTTGTTTTTAACACCTTTATTGGAGTATAATTGCTTTACAATGGTGTGTTAGTTTCGCTTTATAACAAAGTGAATCAGCTATACATATACATATATCCGCATATCTCTTCCCTCTTGCGTCTCCCTCCCTCCCACCCCTCTAGGTGGTCACAAAGCACCGAGCTGATCTCCCTGTGCTATGTGGCTGCTTCCCACTAGCTATCTATTTTACGTTTGGTAGTGTATATATGTCCATGCCACTCTCTCACTTCGTCCCAGTTTACCCTTCCCCCTCCCTGCGTCCTCAGGTCCATTCTCTAGTAGGTCTGCGTCTTTATTCCTGTCCTGCCCCTAGGTTCTTCATGACCTTTTTTTTTTTTTTTTTTAGATTCCATATATATATGTGTTAACGTACGGTATTTGTTTTTCTCTTTCTGACTTACTTCACTCTGTATGACAGACTCTAGGTCCATCCACCTCACTACAAATAACTCAATTTCGTTTCTTTTTATGGCTGAGTAATATTCCATTGTATATATGTGCCACATCTTCTTTATCCATTCATCTGCTGATGGACACTTAGGTTGCTTCCATGTCCTGGCTATTGTAAATAGAACTGTAATGAACATTGTGGTTTAAACCTCTTTTAAGCTATAGGTTCCCCCTTCGTTACTTTTTCTATTTTGTTTTGTTGGGTCTTTTTGGAATTGTTTTGTTGAAATCTTAGTCTTTAACTTGGTTTTTAACCAACCTTTAAAAACTTTCATTACCACTAGTCTTCATTTATATCAAGTTCCATTCAAAATGTCTAAATGTGGTCATTTTCAAATATGTTCACAAATTCTTTGATATTTCTCTCTTCAAACAATGCAGCTTATTAACTACAGTCCCTCTGAGAGTGGACTCAACTTAGTGACTCGCTTCCAATGAGTAGAATAAGGCAGAGGTAAAGGTGTGTCATTTTCAAGACTGAGAAGGCCCTGTGGCTTGAGGATCACTTGCTCAGGGAGAAGCCAGCAGCCATGCTGTGAGGGTGCTCAGGCAGCTCTGCGGAGAGGTCTGTGCGGAAAGGAAGTGAAGCCTCCTGCCAATAGCCATGGCAGTGAGTCACCTTGGCAGTAGGTTCTCTGGCCCCAGTCGAGCCACCCCTGCTGACTGCAACCTCATGGGAGACTCTGAGCCAGAGCTTCCAGCTAAGCACCTCCTGGATTCCTGACCCACAGAGACTGTCAGACAATAAATGTTTATTGTTTTAGGCTGCCAAGTTTGTGGGGACCTATTACACATCAGTAGATAACTAATAAAGCAGTCTTTCTGGTGTCACATCATTGCTTTTCCTAGAAATGCTCTTCTCCAGTTCTTTGTGGTCAAGTTTAACCATCTTTTCAAGCTCACAGATGACACTCTCCAGAGCCGTCCCTAGACCTCCACATCCCCAATGCTCCAAAATCTATAAACAATTGCTCCCTCCTTTGATTTTTCTAGAGAACTTTGTATCTGGTTCTAAGCCAAGCTGTCTAAAACCAATTTGGCCAAAGTAAAACCAATTCATCCAACCCCCACCTGCCTAAAATGTGTAGTTTTAACATTGCAGTTTTACTAAAGTTGCTATTCCTCAAACAGCCCAGGCAGGCTCCCACTGGGGCCTCTGCCCTAGCCCCACACTTCTCCATGATTCACACCCTCACCTCCTCCGGGCCTTTGCTTAAATGTCACCTTCTCAGCAGAACCTTCCCTGACAGCCTATTTAAAACCATCAGGGCCCTCACTCCTTCCCAACCCACACCCACCCTGCACTCCCTGTCCATTACTGCAGTTTTATTTTCTCCACAGCACTTACCGCAATCTAACATATGTTTTAATTACACCACTCATCAATCGTCTCCCCCCTTCCAGACTGTAGGCTCCAGGAAGGCAGACGTTATGTTTAGTTGTTCAGTGCTACATCCTGAGCCCCTAGAACAATGCATGGTACATAGCATGTGCTCAATAAAAACCTGAATAAATGATCAAGACTGCAGCATTTCATATGCCACATAATGGATGTAACACTAACTACACATTTTGATATTTTAGGTGCCTTTATGTCTACAAGCATTTTAAGAAGGCTTAATTAATTTCCTCCTTCACTAGACAAAAACCAAACCAAACCTTGAAACACCCTAAAGTAGGCAATATTACAAAAAGGTAACTTAAGAACTGTTACATTTCTCAAAAGAAGCCAAAATGGTCCTATCATATGTGCCTCCTCGACAGTTTAAATTTCAGGTGATCGGGTCATTACCTAAATTCATCAGTGGGCCAACTGTACCCCTTCCTTTGTACCCCTCTCAAGTGACAGCTCATCTATCATTTCAAAATCTCCTTAAGAGCAGAATTGGATCTTGTACATCTTAATACTCCCTGCAGTGCCCAGATAACAGGGCAACTGACAAAAGTTTATTAGGAAAACATCAGAATTGTTAGCATCTTGGGCCATCTCTTCTCCTCACCCAAAAGCACGCAGTAGGCACGCCCATAAACACATGCCTATAACAATGCGATCGTAAAAACCATCTTCATTCAGCAGATGAGGTCTCTGAAGCAAATTATCTAATGACTTTTATTTTCCCAAAGCCAAGTTGGAGCTGAAACCTTAGCCTCCTCTTTGACTCACAACATTCTTGTCTAAATTACACTGCTGCTACCAAAAAAAGAAAAAAGGGGGAGGGGGAAAAAGTTGCTCCTTTATCTGACATCTGACATATGGTTCTCACTAACAATCCATATATGCACATCATAGAGGGTCAAATTCTAACAGGGGATGGTGATATTCAGGATAAATAATGTCGCTTGTAAATGACTTCACAGCTTATGTAAGTAATAATGCTAGAAAAAAATAACTGCAATGCACAGTAATCTGACTCTTGATTGCCAAGGCATAGTTCAACACAGAATTGTTCTTTGTTTTTAAGATCCAGAACAATGCGGGAAGAGAGATGTCTAGCTAGGATATAATCAATGCTTTATATTATTTCAAAGACACATGTTCTGACACAAAAAAACACTACTATCCTTTAGAGAAGGGGTCAGCAAACTACACTTCAGGGGCCAAACCGGGCCCACACAGGCTGTTTCTGTATGGCCCATAAGCTAAGAATGATTTTTACATTTTTAAATGGTTGAGAAAAAAACTCAAAAGAATAATCTTGCGTGCCATGAAATTTATATGAAACTCAAATTTCAACATCCATCAATAAAGTTTTATTAGAGCACCCACACTCATTCGCTTACGCATTGTCTATGGCTGCTTTTGTGCTAAGGACAGCAGAATTGAGAAGCTGCAACAGAAACCATATGTCCCACAAAGCTACAAATAGTTACTATCTGGCCCTTTACAGAGAAAGTCTGCCACCCTTTACACTTCAGGGCATGGATGCTGGAGCCTGGCTGCCTCCATTTAAAGCCTAATATGTATTCTCCTTATCCTGCCTCTATTTAAATCCTAACACTTATTACTCACTTATTAACTGTGGACCTTGAATACATTACTTAAGCACTCTGCACCTCAGTTTCCCCATCTGTAAAATGGGGTTTGTAATGGCACCTACCTGATGGGGTATCACTGTGAGTTATAAATGAATAATCATACAAAGCACGTGAAACAGTACGTGGCATGCAGTAAGCAGTTACTAAGTACTGGCTATAACTACAATTCCTTCTTCTTGAGGGCTGCAGGATGTGTTTTCCAGTTGAAATGGCAGCAAAGTGCTTAGATTCTAGCACAGCCTCCCAAATCTCTTTATCACGGTAGAATTGAAGAATGAGGCAAGAAGAAATGAGAGGGAAAAAATGAAAAAAAGAAAGAAGAGGACTGAGGAGGGAACAAGAGAAAGGAAAACGTTATCAGAACCCCACTCATCAGGGACAGTAGGAGGCCTATTGAAAGGGGAAGTATAAATTAGGATAATTTCATCTGTAGTAACAGATTAAATAACTTCTGTGGGCTGACGGGATACTAATCACCAGGTGGAAGCTATCCCGGGGGGTTGGTGGGGAAAGCATTCAAAATTCCAAGCAAGTGACTTACAGATGAACGGCTGGGTCATTTTTAAGTTAAGAACTTCCTGTATTTTACATTCCTAGACAAATGACAAGTGATAGCTGCAGTAATTCTGCATCTTGTTATCCATGTAGAGCAGCTAATTAAAAGGAAACAATTTGTGTAAGGACCCTGTCCTTACAGAGTTCTCATTTTGTTCAGAATAGCACTTACTTCCTAACGCTAAGAAAAAAAAACCATGTTCCCATAAATAAAACACAAGCTCATTCACCAAAAATGGACCTGCATGGCAACTGGGAGGTAAACATGGTGTTTAATAGAAGATACACTTAACCTGCTACCAAGGTGGAGAAATTCTCTTTCCCAGGACTCACTTTCACTTGAATACCTTCTCTGTGGAAAGATGAGTTCCTACCTTTTCCATGTTCCTATAAAAATCACACTCACTGTTTCTCTTTTTAAATTATGACTTCAAAAACTTTAAAGCACCCCCCACCTCGAAAAAAGAGAATTGTTTAACTCACAACTCCACCATAACCAAACAACTACCTTTATTATTCCCTTCCAACCTTGATCCCCTTAATCCTCACTACTGCTTTGCTTAATGCTTATGGTAAATCTTCCCTGCAGAGGCTAAACACACATATCAAGTATTTTTAAGACACTTGATGTGTAAACATAACACGTAAAACCTTAAGAAAAGGAAAGAAGGACATTGCTATCCAAGTGATTTCTGCAAATTGTGCAGGAAAAGAAGAGTGATTTAAAGCAATGCATCCAAGAGAGAACTTAAGACGCTCCTGAGCTGGAGGCAAGTTCAAAACACTCACTGAGAATGTATCTGCTGGGAGAGTCCCACTGAAGGCTTCGGCTTGAGGGTCAAGGTCATCTGGGCCACAGGACTGACTCTTGGTAGAGTGTCTGCCTTCTTAGACGAAGTGTGCTTTGCTGCTTGCTCAGGAGGGACCCAGGAGGAAGCAGCCACGGGACTCTGCCCTCCAAAGACTGGTGACGAGGTGTCCTGGGCAGCTGTTGTCTCACAGGCTTTGCCCTTGGTCCCTGGTTTACACACACAGAGTTGAGGCCGGAGACACATCCCTCCATTCTGACATGGAGGAACACAGCTTGCTGCAGAAAGAAATAGAAGACACACTTTGAAGAAAAGCATTGTAGACTTTACTAATTCTTCCAAAGACTTACCAGTAGCATCAGGCTATCCCTCAATAAAACAAAATGATGATGATGTTGATGATGACGATGATAATAGATAATATTTATTAATGGCTTCCTATGTGCCAGGCATTATTCTAATAGATATCGACAAATTTAACACCCCAGCAACTGTTTTAAGTAGATATTTTATTTTGCTCATTTTACTGATGAAGAAAGAGGCACTGGGGTTATATAATTTGCCAAAGGTCACACACTCATTAGTAAATAGGAGAGTTGGGATTTGAATTCAAGTGAACTGGCTCCAAAGTCATCATTCTTAGCCGCTTTACTATAGCTGCCACTCAGAAAGGCATCAGAAATGCAGGGAAAAAAAGAAAGTACTCTGCCCTTCTTTTTAAGTTGTGTTCTGTGGCTTAAGTTTAAATTTTAGGTATCCAAACAACATTTGGCAAAAAACAAAAGCCCAATTCCAAACCCAAACCCCCAGAAGTGTTACAGCCTTCATCTTGCATAAGCTATCAGAGCTTGGAGTGACTGTTTCAGAAATCTAGTCCAACCTACCTTTTTTTTTGAGAGAAAAACCAAGGGCAGAAAGGTTGAGAGTCAACCTTTATATATATATATATATATATATATATATATATATATATATATGCAAATATATACGTACATATATGCATATATATACGTATATATATGCATAGATTTTTTCTTTTTTTAAGCCAGTACATCCCTAATCTTATAACAAAAGGCAACCAAAAAGAAACAACCTCTTTATCTCCTATTAACTAGGATGCATGTACTTTGAATCACCAGACTTGCAGCCGAGCAGAGTTTTAAAGTTAGCAGGGCTATGGGTCACGGGTAGGGTGAGTGGATTTTATCATAGGCAAGGTCCCCTGGGAGTTTAGATGTTACTGACTTAAATTTTACAAACATCATAGGCCTATGGACATGATTCCTTCAGTCCCTTCTTTATTTGTCCAAATTAACTTATTTAAATGAACCTTTTGCTATCAGCCCACCTTTGACTTAAACTCTTTGTCCTGAGGCAGATCCCAATACTAAATCTCCCATAAAATTCAGCACAAGGTTCAGTCTACAAACAATCACAAAATAGATGAGGAATATGAACCAGAGGAGGCTGTTATGGAGGAGCCAAATGACCAAGACCTAAAAGCCCTGAAACCTACTGATTTTCTATAAACAAGAGAAGATACTTTTCCTATCTCCCTACAATTCCTATTAATTACAGCAAATAATGATAACAAACGGCTGTCGAGTGTCAGAATACTAGGCTGACAAATTTTCTAAAAATTTGGAAGGATTCTTGGGAGAAAACAAATAAAACGAAAGAAAAATGCAGCCAGCTCCTGAGGTGACCTTGGGGTAAGTTACTTAAGCGTGGCCTCTGTACCTGTACAAGTCCAGGGGCAGGGGGGAGGGCAGTAGCTGCTAGTTCTAAAATGGTCCCCGAGGGCTCTTTCCATATTAGGCTTCTAGAATTCAAAGTCAAAAGCTATGCACTTCTAAAGTTCACGATTCTAATTTATCAGCGTTTTCCTGGCCGAGTGATGATCATTAGGTCCCTACTCGGCCACGGTTATTTATGGAATGTCACAGGAATGGAAATGGGCTCCACCCAGAGAAAACAGAAGTGGCCGCAAGCGAGGACTGGATGGGGCTTTCAAAGCTGAGCCTCTGCCAGAGATCACCCCCCACCCCAGGCACTTTCATGTATACATTCTCTTCATGCTTTCAATTAGAAACATGTTTCGGTTTGACATCTGAGAATGATTTCCACTTCTCCTCCTTCCCAAGGTGTACTGCAAATGTCTACAAATCTACCAGGAAGGCTGCACGGAGCGGCTTACGAAAGCTGGTACCTAGATGGAAGCCAAGCACCGAAATCTTCCCCAAACCACCGAGAATATGCAACAAGGGCCTATCTTGAGGAGTTAGAAGTATAACAGGGTAGCGATTTTCTTTGAACTCTTCAAATTTTGCATGTGGTAGGGTGAGGGGAGTGGGGAAAGAATAATTAAGGAAAAAAAGAACTTTAAACTCACACAGAAAAGAACATATGACAGAACAGTATGACTATATACAATAACACCCTTTCACACTAAGTCTGAAAAGACAATAAGGAGAATGATTAGACAATTTCCTCTTCCACCTTCTCCACTTGGGCTCCAACAGCAGCCTCCTGGAGCATGCAGACAGGAGGGGCTGGCTTCAACTGGGGGCAGGGACAGATTCCCTAATTGCCAAGACAAGCCCCTCCCCTGACACGAAAAGCAAAACTCACGTTCTGCAACCACATTTTTTTTTTTTAATTTATTTTTATTTTTGGCTGCTTTGGGTCTTCGCTGCTGCGCGCAGGCTTTCTCTAGTTGCGGCGAGCGGGGGCTACTCTTCGTTGCGGTGCGCGGGCTTCTCATTGCGGTGGCTTCTCTGGTTGCGGAGCACGGGCTCTAGGCACGCGGGCTCAGTAATTGTGGCTCGTGGGCTCAGTAGTTGTGGCGCACGGGCTTAGTTGCTCCGCGGCATGTGGGATGTTCCTGGACCAGGGCTCGAACCCGTGTCCCCTGCATTGGCAGGTGGATTCTTAACCACTGCGCCACCAGGGAAGTCCCTCTGCAACCACATTTTATCAAGCCCTTTTTCGTGTGATATTTGGACCTTGTGCAATAGCGGTCCCCACGTGTCACTTCTCAGAGTGTGGTGCTTGGACCGGCAGCAGCATCACCGGGAAACACTTTAGAAATGCACCTTCTTGGGCTGCCCCTGGCCTGCTAAACCCCAAGCTGGAGCCCAGCAATCTGACTGCCCTCCAGGTGAGTCTGATGCTCACTCAAGTTTGAGAACCACTGACAAAGCATTTGGAAATTGGCAGCCTTCCACCAGAGTTTTTTGAGAACTTACATTTTTATCACTGCAAGTTTGGTATTTTCACACTACAATGGCTTTTATGTTACTGAATTCTTGCCGTGACAGATGTGTTTGTCTTATGTTGCCCTTCTGTTTTTAATGCAAAATATTAAAAATTTTTTCCATGTGACCAAATTCTCAAGATAATTATGGGTCCCTTCCAAAAGTTTATACATTTGTCACCATCTACTTCATGGCCAATGTAAAAATTTGTAGGTATTTATGAGAAAACTGTTATTCTTTTTTTTAATTGAAGTATAGTTGACTTACAGTATTACATTGGTTTTGGGTGTCAGCATAGATATTTAGTACATTTACAGATTATACTCCATGAAAAGTTATTATAAGATAAGGGCTATAATTCCCTGTGCTATATAATATACCCTTGTTGCTTATCTATTTCATACATACTAGTTTGTATCTGTTAAACCCATACCCCTAATTTGTCCCTCCCCCTTTCCCTCTCCCCTTAGGTAACCACTAGTTTGTTTTCTGTGACTCTGTTTCTGGAGAAAACTGTTATTCTAACTGAGGTTCTGAACTATGTGGAATATTTTAACTCTTACAGAAGTTCTTTAAAATGTTTTCCACCAGTTGGTTCTGCATTTGCCTGGCCAGCTGTGGTTGAACACAATGAGTAAACACTACATCAAGATCTTATCAGTGGGACTTCCCTAGTGGCACAGTGGTTAAGAATCCACCTGCCAATGCAGGGGACGTGGGTTCAAGCCCTGGTCCGGGAAGATCCCACATGCCGCGGAGCAACAAAGCCCATGTACCACAACTACTGAGCCTGTGCTCTACAGCCCGCGAGCCACAACTACTGAGCCTGCGCCTTAAAGCCCACGAGCCACAACTGCTGAGCCCATGTGCCACAACTACTGAAGCCCATGTGCCTAGAGCCCGTGCTCCACAACAAGAGAAGCCACTGCAATGAGAAGCCCACACACCGCAAGGAAGAGTAGCACCCGCTTGCCGCAACTAGAGAAAGCCTGTGCACAGCAACGAAGACCCAACACAGCCAAAAAAACATTAATTAATTACTAAAAAAAAAATTTTTTTTTAATTAGAAAAAAGATCTTATCAGTGGTCTGGGCAGTGGTTCTCAGGCTTTGCAGCACATTAGAATCACCTGGGGAGCTTTTAAAAACTCTCAAAACCCAGACCTAACTCCAGGCTGATTGAATCAGAATCTCTGGGGGAAGGGGCTCATGCATCAGTTTTAGTTTTGTTTTTGGGTTTTTTAACTCTCTAGGTGATTGCAATATGCAGCCAAACTTGAGAACCAGTAGGTGAGGGAACAAAATCCTACCAGACTTGCTGACAGACTAACCTTCCCAAAGTGCAGCTCTTTTAATTTTTTTCTCTCCGTTTAAAAATTTTCAACACATTTTCCCTGCCCTTGAGATACATTCAAGACCCTCTACATCTGGACCCCAACCCCCCCTTTCCACCCCCCAGTGGCCCCTGGTCCATCCCTGCAGAAGTTCACCCCTTCTTGCCTCTGCACATCCGGGGCCCTGTCCTGAAACACGGGCCGGCCCCTCAAGCTCTTGCTCATCTGAAACTTCCTCCTTCTCTGTGAAGTCCTTCCCAAACGCCCACCCCGATCTCCTGCGCCATTTTTATCACCTGAACCTCCTGCGCCATTTTCATCATTCACTTCACATTTCACATGTACTGTCACATACATTAATCGTCTTTTAACAAAGCTCTTTTATTTCCCAACTAGAATATAAACCGTGAGGTCAGTTATAATTGGCTAACGCAAAACTTTTCGTACCCAAGGACAGGAGCCTGAACATCACCTTGGTTGACTGATGTCAAAGGACAGCCATTTCTTTCCAAGAATGCTGGGACTTAAGGACATCTATAAAGGGAAGATAATAAGTGGGCTCTTAATCCATTACATAATAACAACTACGTCTCTGGATTTGGTTTGCCAGTTGTTCAAACAGTCTCCAATCTTCCAAAGATGTTTTTAAATCAAAATTAATATTTAAATGTACTCTGCTCATATACATGGTCTGCAGTGGCATTTAGCAGTATGCTGTTAAACAGTTTCAGAAGCCCAGATCCAATGTGTTCTAAAAGAATTTTGAAGGGTAGGGACACTCGGAAACAAACTGGTTGTGGATTCACAGAAAAGAACATCACAATGGGCTGATAGGAGCTGTTACAAGGTACTAAACCTCCAGTACAAATGCGCATTAAGGGAATTAGCCTAAGACATTTCAGGTGCAGTAGAAAAAAAAGCTTCTGAGAGATACTCAGTTTGTGAAAAGGAACCAGAAGTTGGGGGGAGCCCACCATTCATTAAGTAGATAATCCTGTAAGATGACTTCTCCCTGAGATAAGCACAGTGAATTAACCCTCTACCCCGTCCCCCATTCCAAACACAGAACAATCATTTTTAAGATTTTTTTCATGTTAAAGAAACGGATTTCCATGATGGAAACAGGTGGCCATGATGGAATAACTGTTACCAAACAAGCCTTTTTTTCCATAAACAACTAGGAAACTGGATGAAAGATATAAGACAACTGTTGTTAGATACCAGACAACTGGCAAGAGAGGACTGTGAATCCTAAGAGAAGGGCATCAAGAGGGGAGCCCTGGGACCACCCCAACCACCTGCAGGAAGCACTCGGCAGATCACCGCGCAGGGGGGGAGCCCACGCACGGCGTGATGGAGGCTGAGTGGCCGGAATCTGCAGGCCAGAGTCCTAGAGAGGAGAGACCTGCACACAGAGATAGCCCAGAGATCTGCAGAGGGCCCCGGACTCTTCACCTGATACTGAGCTGCAAGGGCATAGGGTGCAACAAACTACCCAGGACCTGTGAGCTGCAAATTCCCAGTCCTGACCCGCCAGAGTCAGGACATTCAGTACAGACCCCAGAATTAAACTCCCTTTAAGAGTAAAACCTCAATATCAAAATCAGGCAAGAACTGTACACAGAAGAAAACTCAGATACAAATCACAGTTAAGAATATAGATGCACAATTCCTAAATAAAATATTAGTAAATCAAATACGACAGTATTTCCAAAACAGAAAAGCAAGCCGAATTAATTCCAGAAATATAAGGATGGTTTTAAATGTCAGCAAATCTGTCCATGGAATTCCGCATGTTAAAAAATTAAATGAGAACTTGTCTCGATGAATGCATAAAATTTTCCAATAAAATTCATCACTTATTCATAATAACAAACAAAAACTGTTAGCTAACTAGGAATACAAAGGGATTTCCTTGTTCTGGTAAACAGTAACTACAGCAAATCCCACACAACAAAGAGTATACCAAAACCTACAGCAAATATTATGAGGAAACTGTAGAAGCATTCCTATCAAAGCTGGAAACAAGTCTAAATGCCCACAATAACCTCTACCGTTGATGTTATATTGTAAGTCCCAGCCAACCTGGCAAAACAAGAAAAAAGGTCTAAGTAGGAAGGGAGAAACAAATGTATCATCATTACTTTAGTTTACCTATGTGTCTATGTAGATAATACAAAAGATTCTACAAACTACCATAACTGGTAAGAATGTGGTACCAGTTCAGAAATAGAAAACAGATCAATGAAATTTAACAAAAAGCTTAGAAACAGACTCAAATATAAATGGAGACTTGCAACATGATGGAGAAGGTATAACAAATCTACAGAAAAACAATGGACTAAAAAACTGGGGTTGGAAAAGAAAGAGCCAACCATCTAAAAGAATCAAAACTAGATCCCTACCCCACTTAAGAATATACATACCAGATCTTTAAAATTTTTAAGGGGAAATGTGACAGAATATCTTCATGGTTTGGGGGAAGAAAGAATTTCTCAAATGTGAAACAGTAAGTAAAAATCCAAAAGAATTGATGAACTTGACTAAAACAAAATTTAAAAGATACCATACAAAACATTGAAACACAAATGATAGAGAAGACAACCTGCAATATATTTAACAAAGGATTAGTAACCAGATGTATCAAGAATTCCTAAAAATCAATAGGAAAAAAATGGACAAAGGACATGAATTGGCTATTCACAGATGATGAAATGTGAAATAAATGTGAGAAGATATTCAACCTCTCCAATTGTCCGAGAACTGCAAATCAAAACAACATTGAGATGCAATTCTACACCCAAGACACTGGCAATAAGTCTGTTACCACCAAGTGTTAGCAAAGATATAGGGAAATGGGAACTCTTATATACTGCTCATGAGGGTATATTTGATACTCACCTCTGTGAAAAGCAATATGGTAATATTTAGTAAGGTTATAATGTGCAAACTGAATTCATTATTGTCATGTCAAACTCTAATACCCAGCAATTTCACTTCTAGGCTGTCATGTGCTTAAGCAGACATATACAGGAATGTTCATTGCCCACCAATTATAGTAGGAAAATAGTGGCATTGATAGATGAATTGATAAACTGTGGTATTTCATATAATGGAACAGTATACAGCAGTTAAAACCATGATCTAGATCTATATACCAAGCAACATGGATGAATCTTTTGAAAATAACACTGACTGAAGAAAGTAAATTATAGGATGCTACTTTATAATACTGTTCTTTATATGATATTATAATAACTGTCCATGTAATTTTTAAATACATAAAGCAATACTCACTGTTCTTATGGATACATAGGAAATCAACAAAAGCATAAAAATATGTACTGGAGTCACACTAAATTCATGACAGTGACACCTCAGGGAAGGAAGCAGAACAACTCTAGAGAAGGAAATGGGTCACTTTATTGGAGAATTTTTTTCTTTAAAAAAAAAAAAGATGGGTAGAAAGTATGACAACAGGTTAGACCTGTATTCACTGTGGGTAGTAGATACATAGGTGCTGACTATGGTAGCCTTTTTACTTTTCTGTATACCTTTCAATTTTATAAATTTTTTAAAAATAAACCAACAAAAGGCAATTGAGAATTGAAGATAGTTAAAACCTGATCCTTAATCACAGGGTGAAGGGATGATCATGGGGAACATCCATGATGATCATGGGGATGAGGTTGGTCAAAGTGGCAGAAATTGCCAACATGACAATAATGAATTCAGTTTGCACAAAGTGGGCCTGCAGGAAGCCCACACCAAGACCTGGGTGAGCAGGATGGGCAACAAAATACTACTCCATCCTGGCTGCCAAGTCAGCCTTAGGACCACACTCATCATGTGAAACAGATCCTCAATTTTTGCCCCAAAAAATACTCTCAGATTTCTTCCACATTTGAATCCTACTCCAATTTAACAAGCTGATCCTAACGTTCTTTAAAAGTTCAGCGACTGTATTTTTAGGAACTATCCCATGCCCTGAAGCTCAGTCTCTATTGCTCTTATTTCCAAAAAAGTAACTCTTGATTATATTTAAAACTCGTCCCAGCCCACACAGGGCAAACAGAGTGACTCTGCCCCTTGCCTTTCTCTCCAAACAAGTTGCAGCATGTCGACCGCATGTGTCCCAGGGAGAAATGTGAGTCTAACTGTGTCTTCTGTGATCAGAGACAGCAGGTGAGAAATTGCTTTGCTGTGTGTGTCTTCACAGTAATTCCCAGCTGCCCTTTGAAGTCATTCAATAACACTAAGTGATATCAGATCACAAGAAACAAAGCATGAGGTCACACAGTTTCATCTACCTCTCACTCTGTATGCTCCTTGTACCAAACCCAAATAAAATGCTGCACTTTCGTTGCAAATGTTTCTGGGTCCGCTTCCTCCAAAATCCCTAAGGAGCAAAAAAATAGTAGTATAACACCCCAGTGCCTTTTCTATCCAGCCTTGTGGAATAATGAAGAATTCCATGAAACCGAATGTTCTAGATAGGTGAACCATGCACCAACACATTTAATAACTCACGGGTTTTGATCGTTATGAACATCTTTACGAAAAACCTCAGATCTGTGTGTGCTTTCACTGTTCTCTCCCCTCCAAGCCAGGCTCTCTCTCTACCCTTTCTACGCTGTTTGCTTTTCTAATCTACTCTCAAGTGACAATTTAACCAAGCAGATAGTCAGATGGTTGAGCACAGCACAAATTACACGGGACACAAGTCACAAAAGTTGTGTGCAGAATCTCATGGCTTTATGAGGAGTTTACTGCCTTTATGTCAAGGACTGAACCCTCATCTGCCTGATTCCCCAGGAGCTGTGTTCTGGAAGGTGGAAGTTCTGGAAGCCTGAGCTCAGCAGGGGTAGCTTGTTACCATGTGATTTAATTTAAAATAGATGGTCAGCTGAGGCCAAACACACGCCATGGGTAACTGAAATCACTCACGGAGTATAATGTAATTAAGTCATAAGTCATATAATGAAAAACTACCAGCAGTTTTTCTGGGTTCTGTTTCTGGTCTTATTACTGCCATTTTATTAAGTTTTTTGGTTTTTTTTTTAAGTCAGTGAAAAAGAAAACAAAGTTACAGGTCTACAGTTTTAGACTATGTAAATATTTAATTTAAAATAGCAAAAGAAAAAAGAGAAAAACCAGGAAATTTTCAGAAAATGCTATTATATAGAAAGAACTGATAAAAGTTGTCTTTAACAAATTAAGACCAAAATCGAAAAAAATGAAAAAAGGCCAGAAATAGACAATTAAGACAAAAGAAAATACAATTAGTAAATAAACCTGTGGTATAATGTCTAAATTAAGTAAGTCATCAAAGGAAATGCAAACTAAAACAAGGAGGTACACTATTATGGCTAATTAATTTTTTAAAAGGCATGTAAGAGTATTAATACAACATGTCACAAAGGTGGTAGTAAAATGATACAAGCCTTTTAGAAAGCAGTTTAACAATATGTTTCAGGCTATTTCAGTAGCCTCATCTCTAGAAACTTACCCTAAGAAAATAGTTTAAAAAAGGAAATAACTATACACATACATATGTCCAGCTGTCCACAGCAGTGTTATTTATACCAATGAAAATGCAAAAGCAGCATACAGATTGAGTAAAATATGTCATTACAGCCTTTCAAAATTAGAATTATAAAGTGATACTATGAATTTTTAAATGTCAATACTCTTAATGTGAATAAAAACACAAGGTTATTTTGCTATTCAGTCAGTCATTCATTAAGTACCTTCTCTAATAATAGTGTAATTTTATTTTGTGCACTAATGCTAGCACGTATGTATAATAAACACAAGTTTCTGACAAATCTTGGGTTTTACAGACTAAACTATTATGCACATATAAAGTATGATTATAAATGATATCTTTATAGTTCATTGGAAAGAAGACCATATATTTCTAAATAATAAATCTTTAATCTCTGTTTTAGTACCATCATAATATTTCTCCATTCATTATTCAAACATTGAGTCCCTCCCCCTTATATACTAGCACTGTGCCAAGTACTGTAGATAAAAAGATGGAGAAGACAAATTTCCTGCTCTCATGAAGATCAGATTCCAGTAGGGAAGACAGTCAAGTATTAAAAAAAAAAAAAAAATCATCACCATACAGTACGTGTTGGAATAATAAAGGTATAGAAGAAATGAGGAAGGAAGGGCCCTAAGTGGGCAATCAACAAATATTTTGAATTATTATATTCAAGGGATCAAAAAGGATACAAAGAATTCTCAGTATGGTTTGTTTCCTTGAGGCGATATAAAATCCTCCCTGCCCAAGCTCACCTACTGATGGCAGGAGGCAGTGGGGTGAGATGAAGCTGGACTCTGGAGTCACACAGACCTGAGTTTGAACCCCCCACCCCCACCCCAGCTGTGTGCCCTAGGACCAGTTCCAACTCTGACCTGTGCCTCAGTCCCTCACTCAAAAAAATCCCGAGTGACAATTCTGCACTCCATTTTGCAGCAGGCACCGTCACATGCCGTGTGACTAGAACTGTAGAGAAGAAAACACTATCTCTGCCCCGTGGAGCCCACAGCCCAGCCAGCAGACCAACAGCAACAGTGATTATAATTATTACAAGCATTCTGGAAAGGGAAGACGGTGTGTGGCGGGGAGGCCATCCCTAGGGGACTCGGGGTATTAGAAAAGACCTCTCTGAGATCATGAACTTACTATGAGATCTGAAAGCTGAAGGAAATAAATAACTCCTATGCCCAGTCCCAGAGTGCAGGGCCAAATGTTAGCGGTGAAACCTGCCACAAAGCTGTCAAGAAGCAAAATGCAAATTGACTCTACTGATTCCAGAATGACTTTTCATAAGAGATCGAGTTCAGGGGAACAGGGAAGGAGTTACTATATATTCTTAAATGTATGTGTCCAGAACGCTGATCTAGTACGATTTAATGTAACCAGCAGAGACATTACCCTGTAAATCAGGAACAAAACATTGATGCCCATCATCACCACTGTAACCTAACACTGCTCTGGATGTTCTGGTCAACTCAATACTGTATGCAAGAGAGGCGTGAGCCAAGCCAGCTCCTGCACTGCCAAGGCGAGTGTCCACGGGTACAGACTATCTATAAAGCAATTGGCCATATTTAAGATTAAGCCCTAAGAACGCTCATGCCGTTTGTATTTTATCATTCCTAACCTAGGAAATTTTATATTCAAATCTGTTCACTGCAGTATTACAATCAATATGGTGGTAAAAAAATAGAAATATCTTACCCATAAAACAAAGAATAGATAAAAATCATGAAATCTGATTAAGTCGTCAAAAACGATGTTTTAAAAACATTTTTAATGGCATGGGATAATGCTTATGATGTAATGCCAAGATAAAAAAAAAACAAACACAAAAAAGCAACCCTCCTACTCTCTCTAGAACTCAGTCCAGTCAGCCTTGCATCTCTGCCTGTCCCCTGAGTCAGAGTCCCTGGTGCCCTCCTGGCTGCTAAGGTGGGCCTGTCCCTTCTCGACCAAGAGCAGCGCTGGATCAGTCCCTCCTCCCTCACCACCTTCTTCCCTTGGCTGAGACGTCACCCCAGCAGCCTCCTTCCGACCTCACCATCAACCTTCTCAGTCTCCCTCCGGCTCCACTTTCCCTTCCTGATCTCTCAATGTTGACATTTCCCAGGGCTTGCTTGGTCCTTGGACCCTTCTGATGACCTCATTTAGTCACGTGGCTTTGATTTCCATCCAAACTGTGCTCCAATTCGGATCTCAGGCCCTGTCCTCCTAGGTGAACTCCAGATCTCCACGTCGAACCACCTCCTCGACAGCTCCAAGTGGACGTCTAACGGGAGCTCAAATTTAGCACACCTTGATTCCCCTCCTCCCACCAACCCCAAGCTCCATAACCAGCTCCTCCTCAGCATTCAGCTCCTTAAAAGGCACCACTGTTCGCCAAGTTGCTCACCAAGTGTATTAGTTAGCTAGTGCTCCTGTATCAAAGCACCGCAAACTTCACGGCTTAGACAACAGAAAGTCACCGTCTCACAGTCTGGAGGCTGGAAGTCTGAAATCAAGGTGTGGGAGGGGATGGTTTCTTCTGAAGGCTGTCCTATTGCTCTCTCCAAACTTCTAGTGGCCTCGGGAATTCCTTGGCTTGTAGAAGCTCTCTTCACATGTCTTCCCTCTATGCATGTCTCACCACCTGTCCTCAAACCCTTCTCCAGGCCACCCTGTCTCCTGCAATCTGTTCTCACCAGGGCAGCCAGAGGGATTCTGTTAGAACCAAAGTCAGATCACATTGCTCCTCTGCACTAAACCCTCCAAAGGCTTCCATCTCACTCAGTGAAATGCAAAGCCCTTATTTTTACAGCCTGCAAGTCTCTACCACCTCTCCCACGTCACTTCCTAGCATGCCTTGAGCACCATACTCCTGTCACACTGGCTTCCTTGCTAGTCCCTGGGCAGACCACGCCTGCTTCCACTGCAGGGCCCTTGCACTGGCTATTCCTCTGTCTGTAACATTCTTCCCTAGATATTCACAGGCTACCTTTCTCACATCACTCAGCCTCCCTTGTGACTGTCTGCTCCAAAACAGCAATCTCTGGGCCTCGATTAGTCTGCCTCATTTTTCTTTAAAGCACTTATCCCTAACCCAACATTATATTATTTATCTATTCATTGTCTGTTTCTCCCACTAAAATATCAGCTCCTCGGGCAGAAAGACTATTTTGATAGCTGCTTTTTCCCTTGGGTTTAGGATAACGTCTGGCTCAAAGAAGATAACTGCTGAATGAATGAACACATGAAGGAAGGCTGGAAGAAAAATATACTAATGCTAACATGAATTATATACCTATGAGTGGTGAAATTACACAAGTTATTAATTTGTTGCTTATAACATATTATACTTTCCATATTTTCCACAATGGCCTATTTTTACTTTCATAGCATGGCAAAAATCAACAATACTTTATCGAAAAGAGATGTTAATTCACTTAATGGCGAGTTTAAACATATTTAAATTTTTAAGGGGTGTAAGTCCTACAATCTAAACAATATGGGAGACAGAGTACCATACACTAGACTTTATGATAACTGTACTATATTGGAACACTGAATAGTTTTACTTTGAAACTTATTCTTAACATACTATGATTGGGTAATATGTCTAGCACTATTATTTACATGTTTAACCTGTTTCAAAAGCTGACTTTTATTTTTGTCAACCAAAAATGTTTTTGAAAATCAGAGCAATAAAAAATAAGCATTATTAGGCCAAAATAACTGCCAACTTGAGAATCAAGTGTCTGAAACTTGGATTAAAATAAAGGGAAAAAAAGACTAAGGCAGAAAACATAACTTTACTCTGATTAGGGAGTGTCACCTAGTGGTAAAGAGCCTACTGAAGCCAGGCAGCCCAAACCAAGCCCAGCTCAGACACTGACTAGCTGTGTGCCCTTGGGTATATTTTTATTACTTGTTTTCCATCTCAGTTTTCCCATCTGTAAAATGGGAGTGATAAAAAAAAGAGGGTTTCTGTATGGATGAAGTGAATGCATATATGCAAAGCACTAGGATAGGGCCTGCTTCAGAGTAGGATTTGACAGGTGTCAGCTATTATTATTATTCCACGCATCAAATTCATCCCACACATGCCCCAAAATAGCCTTTAAGGAAGCTTTTGAGAAGCAGGTCACATCTATATCTGGGATAGAATTTTATTTCTACCATTGGAATTTTAAACTTATCCAAGACAGCCTTTCACATTGAATCAAACATAATAAGCTATCTTTTTTCCTTTCTTTCCCACATTTAATCATCCAGAATAAAGCTGTGGGTGGCAAAAAAGTGACAGAGAGCATCATTAGTCCAAAATAAAATATTATATGGGTGTTCTCATGCTCAAGACTCGTATTTCCAAACAAATTCTCTTAACTTAAAAAAGAATAATAGCTACATGAGTGAGACAGAGCCTTTAAAAATTACCCTTTATTTTGACAGCATTCCTTTAGGTAAATTAAGAGTATTATGTGACCAAGGATGGGAATATCCTGGAAGAGATATAATCCAGGCCATGCAAACCTTTCCTTGCTAAAATAAAGGTTTTTATTTGCATTTCCTTGCAAATGTCACTGATGCCTGAGCATCAATGTAGAACACAAACATTCCACGGACTGTGGACACAGCCCCAGCTACAGGGATCACAATAATTAGGCTCTAAAACCCCAGAAGGGAGCAACAATTGAAGCCTCACTGTGAAATGTAAGGCCATGCCTCTAAATGGAAGGAAGAAGCACAGCAGATGATGCTATTTGCAAACACTTAGCCCTCTGACTACTAGCTCTATTATTGTGAAATGTGATATAACCATTTTCAGAACTGAAGCTGAAATAGAACTAAGAACTTCAAGGGCCCATCAGCAAGCAGTTGAAAGGAATAAGCAAAGCTCTGTTTTCAAAACTTTAATATACAAAATTAAAATTGTTTAAATAGCGTTTCTCATTTCTGACATCCTTCAGAATAGAGAAATTATTTCAGTAAACATTGTGAATGTAAAATGCTCCTTTTATCCATATACTGGGGCTATCTTCCATATGCATTTAAATTGTTTTTTTACTGAATCAATTTCTCAGGTCCCTTCTATAATATCTGATCATCTGAGAAGTGAAAAAAAAAAGTGTAATCAGCAAATAAACAGAAATTTAAAAATTATTAGGAGGAAAATTAACAAGAATGATCTTTCTGTTAAAGTTGTCAATTTTAAAATAAACCAACTATTTCCATTTAAAACATGATGCCAAAAGTGTTAAATAATGGATGATGATGGCCATAGGGTGTTACTATTCCCAACTTCTTAATGTTTGTGTGTTTTCCAAGAAAATTAAGCATATAAATTTTAAAAGATTTAATTCAAGTAATTGTTTTCATTGTTCAAAATATGCCATGAATAACCTACTTATTTTAGTAGTTATTTATTTGTTTCTGTCTTCTTACAAAGTAGAACTGCTAAATTTCCTGCTAATCAGTTCGGGAAAAACATAATTAAGAGAAAGAAAGTATAGAAACTTTACACAATTCTTGAAGTAGAGATTTTAATAAACTGTGATAAATACAATAATCATGAATGTCTCACAACTGCCAGTTTAACACAATGACTATGCAGTCACTATTCTCAAGCCACAATCCCCCAAGGATCATGTATTCCACGTACCCATTTTTTTCCTTAGATTTATTCCCATTATTTGTCATCACCAGCTCATACCATTTTAGGGCAGGCTTCTGTGGAGTGAGAATGAGGAAGAAAGACTACTGTGGTTCTCTGTGGTAGCTAGTCTCTAAAGATGGTCCCAAATCCACCCCCATGCTGTTCCTCCCATCAAAAGGCGGACCTTATGTCCCTCCCCCTTGAATCTGAGCTGGGTCTAGGACTATCTACCAAGGAAATGCAGAAATGCCCTGCTGAGAACCTCCAAGCCCAGGCCTGAAAAGCCAGGAAGCAATACTTCTTCCCTCTTGGAACCCAGCTGCCATGTTAAGGGGAAGCCCAATCAACCATAGGGAGGGGCCCATATGGAAGAGAATTGAGGCCCTCAACCAACAGTCCCTGCTGAGCTCCCAACCAACAACAGCCGGTATCATCTTGCCAGCCATGTGAGTGTTCTAGCTGATGCCACGTGGTACAGAGACAGGCCATCCCTACTGAGCCCTGCCAAATTGCAAAATCATGAGTAAATAAATGATGGTGTTTGTTTTAAGCCACTAAGTATCAGGATAATTTGTCTCACAGGAATAGATATAAATAGAAACAATCTTCCTGAAGAAGAGTCATCATCTCTCATTCCAGGGCTTCTGCTAATTCTAATCCTACCATGCTAAATCATCCCGCATTAAGCACTTACAAACTGTGGTTGCGTAATCAAGTCTTCAAAATAAAAATGAGCATAGAGCCTCCTGAATCATATGAAGCAGGGCGAAGACCCAGCACAGGCCTCTGTATCTATGCATTTTCAAGCACTGAATATGATCAAAAACAAAGACAGCTTTCCAACGATTTCCTGGCCAAGTTACCAAGTACAGAAAAATACTCATCTTTGATAACAGTAGCCACAACTGAGTACTATTATTACAAATTTTATGTTATATATACTTTACCACAATTTTTAAGATAATGTAATACACAACAAAAAACAAAAAACACTGTACACTTTAAATGGGTGAATTACATGGTATGTGAATTATATCTCAATAAAGCACCTTCCATAAGGTCCTACACACTGCAAACAGCCCAGGTCATCTTTGAACAGCTCTATCTTAAAAAGGTTTTTCCTTATATTGTGTTAAAATCTGCCTACCCACAGCTTTCATTCACCAACTCCCCTTTCCGTAGTATTTGAAGAAAGCTCTACCGTCCTGCCCATGACTTCTTTTCTCCTGACTCAAAGGTACCCATTCCAGCAGCTCCTCCTCAGGTCAGCACTGTGCCACCTCCATCACCTGGCTGCACAGCTCTGAGTATGTTCCAGCAGGTCCCGGTATTGGAGAAGACCATGAGCTTTGGAGTCAGAATGCCTAGGTTTAAATCTGAGTTCCATCACTTACTAGCCACATGAAGCTTCAATTTCAACATGTGTAAAATGGAAGTAGGGGAAGGAAGGCTCATCTTTGGGAAGGAGCGAGGCAGGGAGTGAAATCAGGGCCTGAGATGACGATCACCTGTAGTCACAATGACTCTTGCAAATCTACTTAGTATGGGCAACATACTCTCTCTCAAATGTCTTTCTGCATTTAACAAGCCACCATTTCTTTGTTTAAACACCATCTCTCTCCCTCTGCCAAGCACATGTAGTAATTCAAGCTCGTTAAGTGCATGAATGATGCAACTTCACTAGAACAGAACCCACCTCAATGTTAAGCAAGGAGCAACAGGGTCTGGAACCCAGGAAGCCGACCAAAACGACTAGCTTCTATCATTCTATCTATTGCGATTCCAGGGGGGAAGGACAAAATCTAACGTGATGTTTCCAAAGTGGTCAGCCCAGCCAACATGGGACAGAGCAGACCTACAAGTGGTACAGTGATGGGAACGGTTTTTTGAAATGTCATGCCAGCACCTCGTTTTCTGTTTTTGATTGTCTTCTACTTCCTTCAGTTGGCAGGTTAGAGAGGTCTGGAACATCCACCCCCAAGAGCACTGTGCAGAAGAGACTCGGTCCTCCCCTTCCAGGATACTCCCTCCTGGTGCCCATCAGCTGCTGGTTCACGCTCACCTACGAGTACTCATCCTGATTCTCAGCCCCTGACCCAGCCTCACGGGCAGAAAAGGGAAGAGTGGTTCTGCCTGACCCCAACCCGCCAAACATTAAACACACATTTTCCTTTCACCATCCCACAGACGCCCGCCCCATCAACTGCACAAACGTAATTACCTTCTTAACTAAACTTCTGCACTTGTTCACAAGTAGTTAATGGAGTCATACAGGTATACTGTTGAAAACTGAAATTAAATATATTCCACCACAGAGCTGAACCACTACAGAGGTTAAAAAGCGCAAGGGCTATTTTTTAATGTCACAATAATTACAGTCATCTGCCTGATCAAAACGTCAGATGGTGGGGAGAATCCAGGCGGATTTCCCGCCAGTGACTGGTGATACCTCCAACCCAGGCAGCAGGGTCCATGAACCCGTGTCTGCTTGGCCACTGGAAGGACATCTCTCTCTGACTTGCCACCATGCCCAGCTCTACGCAAGAGTGTGGGACTGCAATGAGGGGAGTCCTTAAGAATACCATTTAATACCGGACGCTTCTGTCCTATGACACCTCAGAAGGGAAAAAATATTGCCTTTCTGATAACCAGTGTTCGGCGATGGGCTGTCACACTCTCGCCTGACCAAGCCCTGGGCAACGAGAAGCCACTGGCAGATCCCTATCACCTCCGGCAGGGTCCGAGGGATAAGTGACAAGGGGAACACACTTGCAATGCTCCTTCCAGCAGAACCATGTGGTAAAGGGCTGTCAGCCTAGCAGGTGAGCCCAGCAAAACCTACTGAGGACACAAAGGACTGAGCCATAATCCGAATGCACAGAGTTCTTCATGCTACTTACCATTTACTCTTCAAGCAAGACATTTTCTCTCCTCATCATCCTAACACCGAAGGAAGGACGATCCAATGAGAAAATCTCTTTAGCAGGAAAACTGAGCCCCAGGTGCATCAAAGTTATTTAATCTTAAGGCAGTGGTTCTAAGTGTGGTTCCTGGACCAGCGGAATCCCCTGGGATCTTACCAGACAGGCAAGTTCTCATGTCCTACCTCAGACATGCAGAAGCCAACAATCTGTGCTTTAACAAGCACTCCAGGTGATTCCGATGCATGAAAAATTTCGTGAGCTACAGTCAAATTTGAGAGTCACTGTCTTAAGGTACTAGAATCTATGCAAAGGGCATTTCTGGGGTAACCAGCATTCATTAGCTGTAAAGTATCAATAGTTTGGGACTTGGGGCAAAAGGCAGAGTCAGGCAATCCAATAATATGAGTGGAGTCAGGGTCATTCAGGACGATAAGCACCATGGCAGGTCAGGGATTGACAGTCCAAGTGACAGGAAGGATGGGTGATCTGTCCTGAACTGTGGCTTGAAAGGTGAGAACCCTGTCAGCTTCAGGGAGGTCCTGTACCACTGGAGAGCCATGACTCGTCTTCACCATTTTATAAAAAACACAACCCTCTCTTCAAATGCAATTTTACACTAAAGCTTAATATATGAAACAGACAAAGCAGGGATGAGTGACTGAGCCCCCTTCCCACCCCGTTTCTCCTCTTACCTCTCCCCCTTTGTAGCCCCTGATATACTTCAGTGGAATCCTGAGGGAGGGCTTCTGAGAGCACAGGTCGAAAAGCATGGGCTCCTTATCAAACAAGCTGATTCTGGAGCCTCACCAGACAGAGTGAGTAAGAAGAGCTGGGGACGGGGCCTAGAGACCTTCATTCTTCAGTTTCTCCAGGTAATCCTGATCATCAGGCAGCTCACAGCCTTTGAGCAGTGCTTGTCTCACAGGAGGGCCTGGACTTTTACATCAGAATCCTCTGGGGGAGCTTGTTAACCCTGCATATTCCTGGGCCCTTCCCAAGCCCTGCTGAGGCTGGTTCTCGGGAGTAGAGCCCAGGAATCTGCAATGGAAGGCGGTTCTTACGTGCATCAGGTATTAGCAGCATTGTGGTGTGTTGACTGTTCATCTCCACCCCCCTCAATCTCATGTTCTCAGTCTCTCTCAATCTCTCACTCCCTCGTCTGAAAATATAAAGAGAACTTATCCCTTTTGATCTACTTGAGGCAGGGAGTCCTCTTGGCCAGTCCCGGAGCCTTGACTCCCAGAGCCTGGATGTCGAGTCACACTCTGAGATGCTGGAGGAGCAGGAAGGAGGCATGTGTTGGGGCCTGGACTCCTTTTCAGTCTCATCCCGTACGTGCAGGAACAGGATCGCTGGCAACCAGGCACCAACACTCAGGCCAGTGGGTCTCAACGTGGTTTGCATGATTAGAATCACATGAGGAACGTTAAAAACAAGGCGTCTAGGCGCCACCCAACCCCACAGATTCTGCCTTAATTGCCTTGGGTGGGAGCAGGGGTATTTTTTAAAGGCCTCTCAGATTATAATGCACAACCAGGGAAGAAAATCACAGCCTAGGGCAGACCTGTGCAAACGTGAATACGCACAGATCTTGTTACAATGAATATCTGGTTCAGAGGGTAGAGGTGGGGCCTGAGGCCCTGCATTTCCAACCACCTCCCAGGTGCTGCTGCCGTGCTGGTCCACGGATCACATCCTGAGCAGTAAGGATCTTGTGGTTCTCAAACTTTTGAATCACCTGGAGGGCTTGTTAAA
Organism: Balaenoptera musculus; assembly: GCF_009873245.2. Classification (NCBI taxonomy): domain Eukaryota; kingdom Metazoa; phylum Chordata; class Mammalia; order Artiodactyla; family Balaenopteridae; genus Balaenoptera; species Balaenoptera musculus. The sequence goes on from NC_045797.1 coordinate 63,992,982, forward strand.
CTACAGATGACTGGGCCCACTCCTACAGTTTCTAATTCAATATGCCTGCGGTAGGACCCTAAAATGTGCATTTCTAACAAGTTCTCAGGGGATGCTCGGTTGACGATCCAGTGACCACACTTTGAGAATCAGGAAGGCCGTGGTTTTCAAATATTAGTGTACATTAGAACAGTTTGGGGAGTTTTCAGAAACACAGATGACCAGGCTTAATCCAGATGATTCCTAGGCCTGGGAAGGAGCCCAAGAATTACAGCTCTCCAAGCTTCTCAAGGGACTCCTGTCATCCTCTAGGCCAGGGACCATATTCAGGTCTAGAATTTGCATCCCGCAAATGCAATAACATATCAGGTACTGATAGCAAACTTTACGGGAAACAGAGTCTGAACATCATAAACGTACTTTATAATGTGTCGCCACCGCACACGTAAGACACTCTCATAAACCAGGACCTAAGGAAGACAGAAGAAGGCCACGTGGAACTCAACAAGTTCCAGATCGCTGCTGGTTTCCTGGGAGACTTTTCTCTAGGGTTCCAAACCTAACCCATGGGGTTAGAAGAGGAAGACAACGCCACAGAAACTTTTCTCGGAACAATATCTACATGCCTGGGGGAAAGCAACGTAGCAGGGTAGTTAATCACTCAGGTGTTAGATTCAGAAGACTCAGGGTAGCACTCTGACTAAGCTCTAAAATGGGGGAAATGATACCTCACTTGAAGGCTGTTGAGAGGACAGGAAATAATGTACATAATGTACTTAGCAGAGGGCTGTCACTCAGTAAAATCACGGACACATGACAGTTCTGACAGTTGAGCCATAAAGTCTCAAAGCTGGAAGGAACCTTGATGTTTAGCTTTCAGCCAATAAAGGAAACTCAAAGACCATTAGCACAGCATCACTTAGACGTGCAGTATCTCAGGCCCACCCCAGACCTTCTGGATCAGACTCTGCATTTTAACATGACCTCCAGGAGATTCCTATGCACCACTGCCCTAAAGTAACCCTACCAGCTATGGAGTACGTCAGTGGTTCTCAGCCCTGCTGAGTTGGAATCATCTGGAGGCTTTTAAAAAAATATTCATGGAAAGTCCTACCCCCAGAAAGTCTGATTCAACTGGTTTGGGAGGTAGCCTGAGAACTGAGATTTTTTTAATCTTCTTAAGGCAGCCAAGGTTGAGAGCCACTAGTACAGAATAAGTGTACAGGCTCTGGGGTCAGGGCATTGCAATAATCACTCAGGTTGGCCTTTCCCACAATCCAGCTCTAAGCTCTGTAGCCGGCTGGTCCCTGAATGACCCCCTGCACACACACATGCACACATACACACACTCCTAGTAGAAGACCCCTTCTGTCTGGGCCACTGCTGTGAACGCAGCCCAGAGGTCCTGGCCTGGGATGAACGCACCACTTCAAGCAGCAGGAACGCGCAGCATCAAGCCTCGGGCTCTGCCTCCGATGAGCTGTGTGACCCCGGCCCAGCCACAGCGCTCTAGGCCTCGGCTTCCTCATCCATTACACAAGGGGTTAGGCCAGGTGGTCCTGGGTCCCTCCAGCATCAACCCTTGTTGGGTTCCCTGGGGTCACAGTGCCAGGAAGAGGCACTCACAAAGGACTGGGTCGTGTTTTCACCTCACGGTCTTCAGTAGAACAAAAAAGGCAGCCCTCTTCCCACTGCCCACTCAGTGCAGACGTGTGATGGACATTCCTGCAGTCTCTTAGTGATTAGCCTGTAAACTGAAATTTAACAATAGGCTTTCTCTGAATGTCTTCTAAATATAGACACATTCTCTGGGTGAGCAGGGCATTTCCTGAAGGGTTTTTCTGAGGAAACTAACAGACCTAAATAATAGATGGTGTTTGGTTTGTACTCGTATACATGAGTGTGACTGTGTGTGTGTGTGTGTGTGTGTGTGTAAAAACAATGTGGCGATTGTGTTGGGTTTTTTCCCTGAGAACTCTAAGACATCGGGAATCATTCGTCAGGCTGTCTCCGCCAATTCTCCTCTCACTGCGTCTCTTGAATTCATTCCTTTCTTTGCTTTTAAATGAGCCCCTTTTTGGTTCTGGCTCCTCCTGCAACACATCCAAGGCTGACCTGCACGCTGGGTGCAATCGGGGCTCCCTGCCGCCCGCCCGTGTGCCCTGCGCGCTCCCTTGGGTGCAGGGAGACTCCCCTCGCTGAGTTTTCCCACCTCACAGCCCACCCCTCAGGCCCAGCCTCTCTCTCCCTGGAGGCCCTGCCAGCTCCTCCACCTCAACACGCCCAACCCTGGACCCCCCTCTTGCCTCCCCTCCCTCCCCACAAAAACCTGAGGTGACCTCTCTCCCCTCTTCCTCCTGCCCCGAACATTAAACCTGATTCTACCTCCTTGATCAATGTCTCTGGCCCTCTTTTCCATTCCCCACTGCACCACTGTCATTTACATCTTCCTTTCTTTCCTGGGGCGCCACCTCTGAAGTGGCCTGTTTTCCTCAATAAATCACCCTGCACCCCCCACAGCAGGATCTGCTCCCCTCCCCGGCTTCTCTAAGCCTATCAAATGCAGAGATAGCAACAACTGTTGTTTATCAAGCCTCTGCTCTGTGCCAGGCAGGGCGTTGGCTTCTTCATTTACCTGTCCTGCAATCCTTACAATGTGCACAGATCTCCATTTTCAGACCAGGAAGCTGAGGCTCCGTGACAACACCTGGATTCCAATCCACTGAAATCATGATGCTGCTGGACAAATAACTGAGGCGGGGAATCCAGCCTCTGGGAGCTCTTGGCTCAGCCTACCACGTGGTCCTTATCACCTTCCCTTCCTCCACCAGCAACCTGTAAGCTGTAAGCTGAGCAAATCCCCACCTTATGGACGCAACTCATGCTTCCCACCCCCAGGCTTCGTTCACGTTGATCTCTCTGCCCAGAATGCCTTTCTCCCAGTCTCAGCCTGCAAAAGCATCCTACCCAACTAACTCAATTTCCTCCGCATGTTGCTCTGCAACTTCTCTAATGCAGCCAAGTTTGATACAGACCTCTCTCCTCTGGACCCCACGGCATTTGGTTTCCCTCTTATACCAATCCGTGTGCTTTTCTGATCCATCTGACACTGCAGCATACTCTGGGGTGGCGGGAACCAACTCATCTTTGTGTCCCTACATCTCCCACCCTAGCACTGAGAGTGCCTCGTGTATAAATGATCCTCGACAAATACTTGCTGAATTGAGCAGATGTTGTAAGATGCTGTCAAGGAGAAGCACGCTGAGAAAACGCAAGAGTCAGAAATTACATGCCATCATCCTACCTCTACCAATATTTTAAAGAGTTCCTTATGTCCCTGAGGACTCTTTTTGTCACATACAAGTAGAGACTAACAATACTAGCAAATGAATGAAAGTTATAAGGAAGCATATTTAAGCTCTACAAAGTCAATTTAATTTTTCACAATTGTTTTAAAAAAAAAGGTTGGTCATGAAGAAGTGAGCTTGTTGTCTCTAGAAGGATTCAAGCAGAGGCTAAGTGTCCTGGGGAAGAGATGCCTGGAGGATTCCTGGGCTGGAGTGGGGATGGGGTAGCTGGATTAGAGGTCTGGCATTCTAGATCATTTCCAAATAGGATTCCAGCCACCCCCTTCCCGTTGTCAGGACACCCGCTGAAGATGACAGGCATGTTCCGTCATGTACAACAACTGAAAACAGTTCCCTGAAACCCTACCCCATGACTCTTCACCAAGCATCAATGTGTCACTTATCCCTGAAGTTCTGTAACAGTAAAAAGTCAAAGCAGCCAATGAGTTCATCCTCTGATCCCAAAACCTTATTTTTATCATGAAAGTCTACGTGTGACTTTTACACACTTTCCGAACCCACCAAAAGCCAGCTTCATATTTAGATAGTTCAAGTGGTGAATATTTTGCAAACTTTACTAAAAAGTTAAATTATACAACCATGAGTCGAAAAAAAAAAAAATTCAAGTCATTAGAATCACAAAAGTTCATTTGCAAGTAATAATGATAGTGTGTAACGAACCAAAAAGTATGATTAATGCAATTCCGGACACTCGAGGTCCATTTAAAAATGATTTGGCAGGAGGAGACCTTCAAGATGGCAGAGGAGTAAGACATAAAGATCACCTTCCTCTCCACAAACACATAAGAAATACATCTACATGTGGAACAACTCCTACAGAACACCTACTGAACGCTGGCAGAAGATCTCAGACCTCCCAAAAGGCAAGAAACTCCCCACATACCTGGGTAGGGCAAAAGAAATAAGAAAAAACAGAGACAAAGAATAGGGACGGGACCTGCACCAGTGGGAGGGAGCTGTGAAGGAGGAAAGGTTTCCACACACTAGGAAGCCCCTTGGCGGGCGGAGACTGCGGGCGGCGGAGGGGGAAGCTTCGGAGCCACGGAGGAGAGCGCAGCCACAGGGGTGCGGAGGGCAAAGCGGAGAGATTCCCGCACAGAGGATCAGTGCCGACCAGCACTCACCAGCCCAAGAGGCTTGTCTGCTCACCCACCGGGGCGGGCGGGGGCTAAGAGGTGAGGCTCGGGCTTCGGTCGGATCGCAGGGAGAGGACCGGGGTTGGCGGCGTGAACACAGCCTGAAGGGGGCTAGTGCGCCACAGCTAGCCGGGAGGGAGTCAGGGAAAAAGTCTGGAGCTGCCGAAGAGACAAGAGACTTTTTCTTGCCTCTTTGTTTCCTGGTGCGCGAGGAGAGGGGATTCAGAGCACCGCTTAAACTGGCTCCAGAGCCGGGCGCGAGCTGTGGCTATCAGCGCGGACCCCAGAGACAGGCATGAGACGCTAAGGCTGCTGCTGCCGCCACCAAGAAGCCTGTGTGCGAGCACAGGTCTCTATCCACACCTCCCCTCCTGGGAGCCTGTGCAGCCCGCCACTGCCAGGGTCCCGTGATCCAGGGACAACTTCCCCGGGAGAACGCACGGCACGCCTCAGGCTGCTGCAACGTCACGCCGGCCTCTGCCGCCGCAGGCTCGCCCCGCACCCGTACCCCTCCCTCCCCCCGGCCTGAGTGAGCCAGAGCCCCCGAAGCACCTGCTCCTTTAACCCCATCCTGTGTGAGCAAAGAACAGACGCCCTCAGGCGACCTACACGCAGAGGCGGGGCCAAATCCAAAGCTGAACCCCGGGAGCTGAGCGAACAAAGAAGAGAAAGGGAAATCTCTCCCAGCAGCCTCAGGAGCAGCGGATTAAAGCTCCACAATCAACTTGATGTACCTGCATCTGTGGAATACCTGAATAGACAACGAATCATCCCAGAATTGAGGCTGTGGACTTTGTGTGATTTTGTCTGTACAGCTTTGCTTTTACCATTTGTCCAAAGGTTCTGTCTGTCCGTTTTTTTTTTTTTTTTTTAGCATAGTTTTTAGCACTGGTTATCATTGGTGGATTTCTTTTTTGGTTTGGTTGCTCTCTTCTTTCTTTCTTTTTTCTTCTTTTTTAATGACTTTTAATTCTTTTTATTTTTAATAATTTTTTTTATTCTTTATTTTAATAACTATTTTATTTTATTTTTTCTTTCTTTCTTTTTTTCTCCCTTTTCTTCTGAGCTGTGTGGCTGACAGGGTCTTGGTGCTCTGGCTGGGTGTCAGGCCTGAGCCTCTGAGGCGGGAGAGCCAAGTTCAGGATATTGGTCCGCCAGAGACCTCCCAGCTCCATGTAACATCAAACAGCAAAAGCTCTCCCAGAGATCTCCGTCTCAACACTAAGACCCAGCTCCACTCAATGACCAGCAAGCTACAGTGCTGGACACCCTATGCCAAACTAGCAAGACCGGAAAACAACCCCACCCATTAGTAGAGAGGCTGCCTAAAATCATAAGGTCACAGACACCCCAAAACACACCACCTGATGCAGTCCTGCCCCCCAGAAAGACAAGACCCAGCCTCATCCACCAGAGCACCGGCACCAGTCCCCTCCACCAGGAAGCCTACACAACCCACTGAACCAACCTTAGCCACTGGCGGCAGGCACCAAAAACAACAGGAACTACAAACTTGCAGCCTGCGAAAAGGAGACCCCAAACACTGAAAGGCAGGCAAACTGAAAAGACAAAGAAACACACAGCAGATGAAGGAGCAAGGTAAAAACCCACCAGACCAAACAAATGAAGAAGAAATAGGCAGTCTACCTGGAAAAGAATTCAGAGTAATGATAGTGAAGATGATACAAAACCTTGGAAATAGAACAGAGAAAATACAAGGAACATTTAACAAGGAACTAGAAGAACTAAAGAGCAAGCAAACAATGATGAACAACACAATAAATGAAATGAAAAATTCTCTAGAAGGGATCAAGAGCAGAATAACTGAGGCAGAAAAACGGATACGTGACCTGGAAGATAAAATAGTGGAAATAACTACTGCAGAGCAGAATAAAGAAAAAAAAATGAAAAGAATTGAGGACAGTCTCAGAGACCTCTGGGACAACATTAAACACACCAACATTCGAATTATAGATGTCCCAGAAGAAGAAGAGAAAAAGAAAGATACAGAAAATATTTGAAGAGAATATAGTTGAAAACTTCCCTAATATGGGAAAGGAAATAGTCAATCAAGTCCAGGAAGTACAGAGAGTCCCATACAGGATAAATCCAAGGAGAAACACACGAAGACACATATTAATCAAACTATCAAGAATTAAATACAATGAAACAATACTAAAAGCAGCAAGGGAAAAACAACAAATAACATACAAGGGAATCCCCATAAGGTTAACAGCTGATCTTTCAGCAGAAACTCTGCAAGCCACAAGGGAGTGGCAGGACATATTTAAAGTGAGGAAAGGGAAAAACCTACATCCAGGATTACTCTATCCAGCAAGGATCTCATTCAGATTTCACGGAGAAATTAAAACCTTTACAGACAAGCAAAAGCTAAGACAATTCAGCACCAGCAAACCAGCTCTACAACAAATGCTAAAGGAACTTCTCTAAGTGGGAAACACAAGAGAAGGAAAAGACCTACAATAACAAACCCAAAACAATTAAGAAAATGGTAATAGGAACATACATATCGATAACTACCTTAAACGTAAATGGATTAAATGCTCCAACCAAAAGACATAGACTGGCTGAATGGATACAAAAACAAGACCCATATATATGCTGTATACAAGAGACCCACTTCAGACCTAGGGACATATACAGACTGAAAGTGAGGGGATGGAAAAAGATATTCCATGCAAATGGAAATCAAAAGAAAGCTGGTGTAGCAATTCTCATATAAGACAAAATAGACTTTAAAATAAACACTATTACAAGAGACAAAGAAGGACACTACATAAAGATCAAAGGATCAAACCAAGAAGAAGATATAACAATTGTAAATATTTATGCACCCAATATACGAGCACCTCAATACATAAGGCAGATGCTAACAGCCATAAAAGGGGAAATCGACAGTAACACAATCATAGTAGGGGACTTTAACACCCCACTTTCACCACTGGACAGATCACCCAAAATGAAAATAAATAAGGAAACACAAGCTTTAAATGATACATTAAACATGACGGACTTAATTGATATTTATAGCACATTCCATCCATAAACAAAGAATACACATTCTTCTCAAGTGCTCATGGAACATTCTCCAGGATAGATCATATCTTGGGTCACATATCAAGCCTTGGTAAATTTAAGAAAACTGAAATCATATCAAGTATCTTTTCCGACCACAACACTGTGAGACTAGATATGAATTACAGGAAAAATCTGTAAAAAATACAAACAAATGGAGGCTAGACAATACACTACTTAATAACCAAGAGATTACTGAAGAAATCAAAGAGGAAATCAAAAAATTCCTAGAAACAAATGACAATGAAAACACGACAACCCGAAACCTATGGGATGCAGCAAAAGCAGTTCTAAGAGGGAAGTTTATAGCAATACCATCCTACCTCAAGAAACAAGAAACATGTCAAAAAAACAACCTAAGCTTACACCTGAAGGAATTAGAGAAAGAAGAACAAAAAAACCCCAAAGTTAGCAGAAGGAAAGAAATCATAAAGATCAGATCAGAAATAAATGAAAAAGAAATGAAGGAAACAATAGCAAAGATCAATAAAACTAAAACCTGGTTCTTTGAGAAGATAAACAAAATTGACAAACCATTAGCCAGACTCATCAAGAAAAAAAGGGAGAAGACTCAAATCGATAGAATTAGAAATGAAAATGAACAACTGACACTGCAGAAATACAAAGGATCATGAAGGATTACTACAAGCAACTATATGCAAATAAAATGGACAACCTGGAAGAAATGGACAAATTCTTAGAAAAGCACAACCTTCCAAGACTAAACCAGGAAGAAATAGAAAATATAAACAAACCAATCACAAGCACTGAAATTGAAACTGTGATTAAAAATCTTCCAACAAACATAAGCCCAGGACCAGATGGCTTCACAGGCGAATTCTATCAAACATTTAGAGAAGAGCTAGCACCTATCCTTCTCAAACTCTTCCAAAATATAGCAGAGGGAGGAACACTCCCAAACTCATTCTATGAGGCCACCATCACGCTGATACCAAAACCAGACAAAGATGTCACAGAAAAAGAAGACTACAGGCCAATATCAGTGATGAACATAGATGCAAAAATCCTCAACAGAATACTAGCAAACAAAATCCAACAACACATTAAAAGGATCATACACCATGATCAAGTGGGGTTTATCCCAGGAATGCAAGGATTCTTCAATATACGCAAATCAATCAATGTGATAGACCATATTAACAAACTGAAGGATAAAAACCATATGATCATCTCATAGATGCAGAAAAAGCTTTCAACAAAATTCAACACCCATTTATGATAAGACCCTCCAGAAAGTAGGCATAGAGGGAACTTACCTCAACATAATAAAGGCCATACTTGACAAACCCACAGACAATATCATTCTCAATGGTGAAAAACTGAAACCACTTCCACTAAGATCAGGAACAAGACAAGGTTGCCCACTCTCACCACTATTATTCAACCAAGTTTTGGAAGTTTTAGCCACAGCAACCAGAGAAGAAAAAGAAATAAAAGGAATCCAAATCGGAAAAGAAGAAGTACAGCTGTCACTGTTTGCAGATGACATGATACTATATATAGAGAATCCTAAAGACACTACCAGAAAACTACTAGAGCTAATCAGTGATTTTGGTAAAGTAGCATGATATAAAATTAATGCACAGAAGTCTCTTGCATTCCTATACACTAATGATGAAAAATCTGAAAGAGAAATTAAGGAGACACTCCCATTTACCACGGCAACAAAAAGAATAAAATACCTAGGAATATGGGCTTCCCTGGTGGCGCAGCGGTTGAGAATCTGCCTGCCAATGCAGGGGACACAGGTTCAAACCTTGGTGTGGGAGGATCCCACATGCCGCAGAGCAACTAGGCCCGTAAGCCACAACTACTGAGCCTGCACGTCTGGAGCCTGTGCTCCGCAACAAGAGAGGCTGCAATAGTGAGAGGCCCGCGCACCGCGATGAAGAGTGGCCCCCGTTTGTAACAACTAGAGAAAGCCCTCGCACAGAAACGAGGACCCAACACAGCCAAAAATAAATAAATAAATAAATAAATAAATAAGCTCATTTGCAAAAAACCTAGGAATAAACCTACCTAAGGAGACAAAAGACCTGTATGCAAAAAACTATAAGACACTGATGAAAGAAATTAAAGATGATACAAACATATGGAGAGATATACCATGGCCTTGGATTGGAAGAATCAACATTGTGAAAATGAGTATACTATCCAAAGCAATCTACAGATTCAGTGCAATCCTTATCAAACTACCAATGGCATTTTCACAGAACTAGAACAAAAAATTGCACAATTTGTATGGAAACACAGAAGACCCTGAATAGCCAAAGCAATCTTGAGAAAGAAAAACAGAGCTGCAGGAATCAGGCTCCCTGACTTCAGACTATACTACAAAGCTACAGTAATCAAGACAGTATGGTACTGGCACAAAAACAGAAATAGAGATCAATGGAACAGGATAGAAAGCCCAGAGATAAACCCACGTACATATGGCCACCTTATTTTTGATAAAGGAGGCAAGAATATACAATGGAGAAAAGACAGCCTCTTCAATAAGTGGTGCTGGGAAAACTGGACAGCTACATGTAAAAGAATGAAATTAGAACACTCGCTAACACCATACACAAAAATAAACTCACAATGGATGAAGACCTAAATGTAAGGCCAGACACTATAAAACTCTTAGAGGAAAACATAGGCAGAACACTCTATGATATAAATCACAGCAAGATCCTTTTTGACCCACCTCCTAGAGAAATGGAAATAAAAACAAAAATAAACAAATGGGACCTAATGAAACTTAAAAGCTTTTTGCACAGCAAAGGAAACCATAAACAAGACGAAAAGACAACCCTCAGAATGGAAGAAAATATTTGCAAATGAAACAACTGACAACGGATTAATCTCCAAAATTTACAAGCAGCTCAATATCAAAAAAAGAAACAACCTAATCCAAAACTGGGCAGGAGACCTAAATAGACATTTCTCCAAAGAAGATATACACATTGCCAACTAACACATAAAAGAATGCTCAACATCACTAATCATTAGAGAAATGCAAATCAAAACTACAGTGAGGTATCACCTCACACCAGTGGCCATCATCAGAATGGCCATCATTAAAAAATCTACAAACAGTAAATTCTGGAGAAGGTGTGGAGAAAAGGGAACCCTCTTGCACTGTTGGTGGGAATGTAAATTGATACAGCCACTATGGAGAACAGTGTGGAGGTTCCTTAAAAAACTAAAAATAGAACTACCATATGACCCAGCAATCCCACTACTGGGCGTATACCCTGAGAAAACCATAATTCAAGAAGAGACATGTACCAGAATGTTCGCTGCAGGCCTATTTACAATAGCCAGGACATGGAAGCAACCTAAGTGTCCATCAACCGATGAATGGATAAAGAAGATGTGGCACATATATACAATGGATATTACTCAGCCATAAAAAGAAACAAAATTGAGTTATTTGTAGTGAGGTGAATGGACCTAGAGTGTGTCATACAGAGTGAAGTAAGTCAGAAAGAGAAAAACAAACACCGTATCCTAACACATATATGGAATCTAAAAAAAAAAAAAAAAGAAAAAGGTTATGAAGAACCTATGGACAGGACAGGAATAAAGACGCAGACGCAGAGAATGAACTCGAGGACACGGGGAGGGGGAAGGGTAAGCTGGGACGAAGTGAGAGAGTGGCATGGACTTATATATACTACCAAAGTAAAATAGCTAGCTAGTGGGAAGCAGCCGCATAGCACAGGGAGATCAGCTCGGTGCTTTGTGACCACCTAGAGGGGTGGGATAGGGAGGATGGGAGGGAGACGCAACAGGGAGGAGATATGGGGATATATGTATATGTATAGGTGATTCACTTTGTTATACAGCAGAAATTAACCCAACATTGTAATGCAATTATACTCTAGTAAAGATGTTTAAAAAAAAAAAAATGTGTTGGCTTGCAGAAACTACCACACCGTTGTAAAGCAATTATACTCCAATAAAGACGTTTAAAAAAAAACATGTTGGCTTAAACTCTCTATAGTTACAGGTATTTATGTGGGCAAATATATAAAAAGAAAGGTAAGCAAGTATGAGATCATATTTTGTCTTGTAACTTTGAGCAACAAGTTCTGTGATAGGAGATAAAAAGCAAAATGAGTAACAAATTCAAGCAAAAGAAAATAAGCACTCTCTTCTTAAGTCAAAGTTTTGTCATCATACTTTCAAAAATCTGCCACAGCTATCTTTATTAACTGCGTAATCCTACTTGGAGCCAGGGGTAGTAGCTATTATAATCTTTGAAAGTAAACTGTTTATCTGTGAGTGATGAACTGTCCACCGTGAGCGATGAACAGATGCCGGCGCTTCCCAAGAGAAAGGATGCCCCTCAACTGCCTTACACAGTTAAAGAGGTAACTAATCTCTTCGTGCAAAACTCTGACATTCACCTTCCTTTACGTGGCACCCAAAAGCTTAGTTAATTTGTCTCAGATGAAAACGCTGCACAGACAGGTAGACTCCTAACACCAAACTGAGTCATAAAAATGACTAAGGAAACGTTAGGACTTTTCCCCACACGGCTGCTTTGCAGTGCTGTGCTATGAATCAGACAAGGTATCTGAAGAACACTCCCACACACACGTTCATTTATTTAGCAGTTTATAAAACAGTCATCAAAGAGGGTATTCAAGAAACCTAGACGAAAAGCATCCAAATTCATGAAAATGTGGTTAGTGACCCAGATACCACTCTTCATGTAAACAATATAAGCAAATAGTAAAGAATAATATGACTCCAAACCGACAGTGTTAAGCTTTGGGAAACTCACTCCATGTGTTTCCAATTGAAATTTTTAAACTGGAACTCCCTTAGAACTTGATGGAAAAGTTACTCATACTAAACTCACACTAAAAAATATGTTTTTTTACCTCCTCTATACTTTGTCTCCATATGATCTGATAAAAACAGTCATCACTGGGTTGAAATCTGAAAATTAAATGTGAGCTCTAGAAGCACTTCAGGCTGGCAGAACACCCAGAGATCATGATAATACCCAGTAGACCTGAAGAGATTGTAAGCTAATTGGCCTGAAACCTCTGCAAACTGCGTAGATACAGAATATCGGTGGGCACGATAAGCATCCGATCAAGAAAGCAGCTCCCAAAATGGTAAAATGCAGGACTTACACTTGGTTATTACTATTCTTGCTTGGAAATTAACAATAGCTAACACTTAACCTACTGCTAGGTAAATGGTTTTTAACAAGGGTTCCCACATTTTCATTTTGCACTGAGCCCTGCAGATTATGTAGCCAATTTGGTCCTGTTATGACCATTCAAACCCTTAGATCCAGCAAGACCTAAAGCCAGCATCAACCTCAGGCCTCCCAGTTACCTGGCAATAAAGAGCCTCTTTTCCTTCGGCCAGTCTGTGTAATGTCCACTTACAACCACAGAGTCCTGCTTAACTCCGCCTCAGAGTCCGCCCTCTCTCGCACCACGCCCTGCAGACGCCCACTCCACTTGGCTCCAGCTGCCTCTGCATTATCCTCCAGTCAATGTGCTCACCAACATCATCCTAAAAGTCCCAGCTGATCCCCTGCCCTGAGAGTCTAGACTTCCCTCAGAAATACAGATGAATCAAATTCAATCTTCTGTGTTTATAAGACTCAATTGTGCCAACAGGGTCAGAAAGATGTGAAAGATTCATTCACTCAAAAATATTTTTTGAGTATCTACCATGTACTAGGCACAAGAATAGAAAAGAAACCTTCTGGCACCTGCAACTGAGAGCAGAAAACACCCTCAGAAGGCTTCAAATTATCTGTGACCTTCCTTCAGGAACAGATGGGCAGAGAATCTTAACGGTGTGGGAAAGGGAAAAAAACTGATCAAAAGCCAGATATGGAAGGGATGGAAAAGAGAACACTCTGGTCTTCCCTGCTGTTTCCAGAAGAAACCAAGAAGTGCCCCTGGAGGGTTACACAGGGCACCATCCACCCCTGAATGTCTGCATTCTCACCCCTCAACATCCCCAGACCTGCCTACAAGACCTCTGCCACCCCACTGGGGCCTGGAGCCTGGAGCCTAGAGGAGAAGAGAATTTGATTTCCATTCTCACATCCTGGCCCCGCAGGCCCACCAGCCAAGCCCACTCTACAGGTACACCTGAGTTAAAACAGGCCAGAGAAACTGCTCTCCTGTTTTTGAAAAACCATCAGGAAAGGAGATTTCATAAGATCACAAGATCAGAGAAGCCCTTCAAAGCCACGTGTTATACCACCAAGCTGAGTGATGAGAAACATCAGGAGAGATGAAGGGGAACCTGAAATGTATTCAGATCCAAAAAAAGAGGCTTGGCCAAAAGCACTTGTAATATCAGCAGTGTTATGAGATGATCACTGGCAATAAAGCAGAAGCCGACAGTCTTGTGCTTGTTCAGGTACACACTGGAAAGAAGATACACACTGGTCCTCTTTGTACTGACATATTTAGGAACTCAGAGCTGTGGGTGAGGCCATCCTGTTATGGACACCACCTTGTAGCATGGTAGGTACCTTCTGTAAACAGCATCCTTGGAAAGGGTCCTTAGAGGACCTCATTTGAGTGCCCTCAGCTAAAGGCTAAAAACATAACAAATGTAAGCTGCTGTCTTCATTACCCACAAGTCCCCCTCAATAAGAAAAAAAAAAAAAAACTGGCTTAGAAGAAAATTATTCAGGACTATTTTGACAATCTGGCTTTATGATTCAGTGATCCAATATAGGACTTGAATGAAAGGGAAAGATTATCAGAGGATGCTTCAGAGCCCTTATGATTTTGTAATTTTATTGTTCTTAAAATAAAATGTCATGCTGTCCACTTTGGCCATAGAGCTTACCCCTTTAATCTATGAGGGTGCCTTATTCATCTACTGCAATGGTATTCTTCCTCTTCAATAAAGATGTGTGGTTAAAGCAAATCCAAACCCTCCAAAAGTGAAAACCCCTTTTCCAGCCAAACTGTAAAGTCAGCACCATCCATTACCTGAACGAGAGGTTTTCCCACCAACAGACTCCCCAAGTCCAAATTCTCTCTATCCTCAAAAGCCATTTCAAACAATTTCTACTCTAATATTCCCCCAAGGGAGAGCAACGTCCTTCCCTCAAAGCCCCACTACTCCAGACTGGGAGCTACTTGAAGGTACAACCATGTTTTATTCATGTTTGCATTTCCAGTGCTGGGAAAGTGGATGACACATAAAATGTGATCACTAGGTGCTCGTTAGATGAATGAATGAGACTTGGGGCTGGGCTGCTCTTCCGGCATCTGCACATTCTTCCTTGTATCAATTTTCTAGTGGTACCTAACGAAGTATCACCATTTCAAAGGCTTAGAACAATACACATTCATTATCTCACAGTTTCTATAAGTGAGTAGTCTGGGCACAGATGAACCCAGTCCTCTGCTTCAGGACCTAGCTCTTCACAAGGCTATAATCAAGGTGTCAGTGGGGCTGCAGTCTCATCTGAGGCTCAAGTGGGGAAGAATCTACTTCCAAGACCATTCAGGTTTTTGGCAGACTTCATTTCCTTGTGTCTGTCAGACTGAGCACCCCAGGTTCATACTGGCTACCAGCTAGAGACAGCCCACAGCTTCCTGCCACATGGTCCTCTGCATAGGCAAGCCACAAGCCCAATAGGGCAGCATACTTTTTCCAAGCCAGCAGGAAGTCTCTCACTCCAGTTGGCTAAGATGGAGTCGTATATAACACAACAAAGGCAAAGAAATGACATTCCATCTCCTTTCGCATATTCTATTGACTTGAAGCAAGTCACAGGTTCTTCTCACACTCAAGAGGAGGGAATTATACAAGGGTGTCACTCATCAGGGGTTACCTTAGGGTGTGTCTGCCACACTCCTAGTATTAGGATCATCTTGTCCTTTCCACTAGACTGTCAGCTCCACAGAGCAGGGTCTTCTTAGCCCATAACACAAGGCCTTCTATATAGTAGACAATTTATAAAAAGTTAAGTGAATTAAAATGAAAGGTTAAGCAAATGTAAGATATAGGCCTCTAAGGACATATACAGAGAGATAACTCAGCTATAAAAATGTTAACAGTTGTTTTAAAAAAAAAGTGTTTACCCATACTGAGACAGAAGGAGTGAAAACTAATTATTTTTTAAATTCATATTTTAAGCCATTCCTGAAATTTGGGTCTTTTCAAAATTTTAGCACCATTTTCTAGTATTATGGCCTTGTCTACATGATATTCAAACATCTGAATGTTTTATCAAAAGTAACATGTAGGTATTTGGAAATAACTACATGTTTGGGAAGAAAAGACAAAATATTTACTTTTAACCACATGTAACTATTACCACAGTAACTGATGATTTAAATAAGCTACCTTCCCCCCTCCAAAAAAAAACTTTCTACTTGGAGAAGAAATAAATATTTTTTAAAAACCTAATTTTTCTTCCATATGCAGATAAAGTGTTTTTGCATTCATTATTTTGCAGGAAAAAAAAAAAGATATGGGATGGGGAAAAACAGTCCCTATTTCACAGGACAAGCAAAGCAACTCCTCATTCACTCTTTTTCTACAAAGGTTCCTAGTCTTATTATAGGCAATTCTTTTCCTAAATACACATCTCATAAAAGTGTGTGTCATTGCTGAAATTCTCAACTGGGCAGTTTCCAAAGATCTGATGCATTCCTCCAGTGACTTCCAGGAATGAGTCAGCAGGACCCCAAGGAATGGCCAAGCAACTCTGCCTTGTCCATTCTCCATCTGAACTTCCTCATCTTCACACAAGAAAGCTTTGTCCCTGCCAATGCTGAGGGCATGTTCTGGACCACAGCTTGCTCTTCATTTCACTTCTAAACTATCTTGGAAACAAGTAACAGCACCTGCCTCCAAAACAAGATGTCACATTCACTCCTGTTCCTTTTATTTATTGTGTAATACCTTTCTCATCATTCCTTGCCTGCGACATCTTTTATTCCAGTATACCCACTTTAAACCCAGGGTCCTCAAGCTTCCATGTGGATTAGTCGGCTGGGTGCTTGTGAAAACGAGGGTCATGGGTCACCCCTGGGGGTTCCACTGTGGTAGGTCTGGGGTGGGGCCCCATAACCTGCATTTCTTTTTTTTTAATTGAAGTATACTCGATTTACAATGTTGTGTTAGTTTCTGGTGTACAGCAAAGTTTTTCAGTATATGTGTGTGTGTGTGTGTGTGTGTGTGTGTGTATATACACTATATATATATATGTATATATATATATATTCCTTTTCATGTTCTTTTCCATTATGGTTTATTATAGGACATTGAATACAGTTCCCTGTGCTATATAGTAGAACCTTGTCATTTATCTATTGATATTTTATATATAGTGTTTGTATCTGCCAATCCCAAACTCCTAATTTATCCCTTCCCCACCCTCTTTCCTCTTTGGTAACCGTAAGTTTGTTTTCTATGTCTGTGAGTCTGTTTCTGTCTCATAAGTAAGTTCATTCCCACAACTTGCATTTCTTATACATCCCACAGGGGGTTGTGAGACAGAGGGGATCCACACACCACACAAAGCTGATAACTGCAGCTCTGAAGAATATGAAGAAGTGATTTCAGCATTGTCCACAGTAAAGAACAGAACTAGGAAGGCCCAAAGGTACAAAACTCACGTTCACTGGATGGCAAAACGGCTTCTCCAAGTCTCCTCGGTCACCGTGCAGAACAGACTGTGTGTCAATGTGCACGGCTGCACCTGCTCAGGTCCAGAATTCCCACCTGAGACAAGGGAATCGCTCCATTCCGTTGGGAAGGGGAGAAAACACACAAGCTTCTAGTCCCCAAGGCCTGGAGCCCAAAGGAGCCAATTTCCCTGTACTCCGTCTCCCCCTTGGGTGATCAAAGAGGGGTGCGGGGGGGACACAGAAAGGGAGGAGGAGATGGGTTTAGCAAGAGTAGTGGTTCCCAAACCACAGCTATAATGGCACCCCCTGGAGGGCATGTTAAAACACAGAGTGCTGGGCCCCAACCTCAGAGTTTCTGCTTCAGCGAGTCCAGGGTGGGGCCTGAGAATCTGCATTTCTAATGAGTTCCCAGGCGACGCTGCTGCCCCTGGTCCAGGGACCATGCTTTGAGAACCCCTAGGTCTATGAAGTGCCATTCAAGCAGTCTGTATTATAGGAAGGAATGGAGCAATTTTACCAGAGAAAGAGCCTCTAACACTCAATATTGAGCATTAAAAACTGTCACCCAGGGAGGTTTGCTGAAATATACGTTCTCTCATAACAAAAGGAACAGCTTACTGACATAATCTCGGTAGCCACTGAGTTAAATGAATTTCAGCTGGTCTTTCCCTCAAAACAAATGTGACTTGTAATGCTTATTAATCAAGCAACTAAGGGTCTACTGTATACGCAGAACTGCTGGGTAGGCCAACTTCCCAAAGGATACAAAGTAAAACAAAAACAGGGTCCCTGCCTTTAATTTATCATCTGCATTATTTCACCTCCAATTACTGAGAAATTTTGGACTAAAAACATAACCTTTTCACTATCACAATAAGAAAGAAACGGAGCTTTCTCAAAAGAAGAAATCTTCGTCTTTGCCTGCACTCTACTTTTAGGAGAATAAAGCAAATCACTCGTGCATGTGGACGGGGAATTAAAGTGGAGATTTAGGTATTTTTGCTTATTTTCAAGCCAACTTCCAGGACGTGCCCCCAGAGACCATAAACGGGATGATCAATGTAAAGATGTGATACACAAGATCTGTGACCCCCAAAACTTACTGAAATACATTAAGCATTCTAATTTTCTTTTATATATATATATATATATATTTTTTTAATATTTATTTATTTATTTGGCTGCACCAGGTCTTAGTTGCGTCACGCTGCATCTTTGTCGCCGCGTGCGGGGATCTTTAGTTGCAGCATGTGGGCTCTTAGTTGCGGCATGCATGCGAGATCCAGTTCCCTGACCAGAGATCAAACCCAGGCCCCCTGCATTGGGAGTGCGGAGTCTTAACTGCTAGACCAACAGGGAAGTCCCAAGTACTCTGATTTTCAAGAAAAGAAATATACCAACACATTATAGAAAAAACATTTTCACCAACAATTGAAAAGTTTTCACAAAACAGCCAGAAAAACTTTATTAATAATATCACCTTATGTTTATAGGGCTCTTCTGTGAAGGATGTTCATGAACCTCATTTTATTTGATCTTAACTGCAAAGGGTGGTATTAACCTCATTTACAATCAGGAACAAAATCTCCCAGCAGAGGCTACCTTTGCACCTATCTCGGGCTCACCCCACCAACAATAAGTTAGATGGGGTGGAGGCACTGAAGAAAACTTCAGAACAGAATTCAAATGTATTCCAAAAATTTTACACTCTTACTTTAACACATCCTAACTGCTCTCTGTCAATTTTCTACAAGCACAAGATTGGGATTTTTATGTTTAAAGTTTTTTAAAGGATTTAACGTTTTATTTTTTATTTAGTACCATGTGAAGATCCCCCCTAGTTTGCTTTTCAACACAGCAGTGACGAAAGACTTTTTTTTTTTTTATCCTCAAACTTCCATCCTAAGTCTTGGCCTCATGGCTCTGGTGAGAGTGTCACCTTCTGCCAGAGCTCAGCAGAGGCACAGAGGCCCAATCAGCATGGGGCTGGTCTGGCGATCTGGGTACAATGCAGGCAGTTAGACTGCAACAGTAATTTGTGTATGGCCTTGGGTACTTACTATTCTATATGCGGCTTTTCTCATCAATAAAAATTAACAATAAAGGTGATTCAATTTTCTATTTAAAACGTTATTTTTCAATTAACATTCAGAAATCTGTTGCATGTCTTTACACTAACAATGAAATATCAGAAAGGGAAAGTAATAAAGCAATCCCT
Organism: Balaenoptera musculus; assembly: GCF_009873245.2. Taxonomy (NCBI): domain Eukaryota; kingdom Metazoa; phylum Chordata; class Mammalia; order Artiodactyla; family Balaenopteridae; genus Balaenoptera; species Balaenoptera musculus. Next base: position 64,012,429 of record NC_045797.1, read on the forward strand.
TTTAAAATCACATCCAAAAAAAAAAATACTTAGGAATAAACCTAAGTAGGTGAAAGACTTATACATTGAGAACAATGAAACATTGAATTGGAAGAATTAATACAGTTAAAATGGTCATACTGCCCAAAGCAATCTACAGATTTAATGTAATCCCTTATCAAATACCTATGACATTTTTCACAGAACTAGAACAAATAATCCTAAAACTTATATGGAACCATGAAAGACCCAGAATTGCCAAAGTAATCCAGAAGAAAAAGAACAAAGCTGGAGGCATAACCCTCCCAGACTTCAGACAATACTACAAAGCTATAGTAATCAAAACAGCATGGTACTGGCACAAAAACTGACATATGGATCAATGGAACAGAATAGAAAGCCCAGAAATAAAACCACACACGTACGGTCAATTAATCTTTGACAAAAGAGACAAGAATATACAATGAAGAAAAGACAGTCTCTTCAGCAAGTCGTGTTGGGAAAGCTGGACAGCTGCATGTAAATCAATGAAGTTAGAACATACCCTCACACCATACACAAAAATAAACTCAAAAGGGCTTAAAGACTTAAATATAAGACATGACACCATAAAACTCCTAGAAAAGAACATACCCAAAACATTCTCTGACATAAATCATAGCAATGTTTTCTTAGGTCAGTCTCCCAAGGCAATAGAAAGAAAGGCAAAAATAAACAAATGGGACCTAATCAAACTTACAAGCTTTTGCACAGCAAAGGAAACCATAAACAAAATGAAAAGACAACCTATGGAATGGGAGAAAATATTTGTAAACAATGTGACCAACAAGGGCTTAATTTCCAAGATGTACAAACAGCTCACACAACTCAATAACAAAAAGAACAACGACCCAATCAAAAAATAGGCAGAAGACCTAAATAGACATTTCTCCAAAGAAGACATACAGATGGCCAATAGGCACATGAAAAGATGTTCAACATCACTAATTATTAGAGAAACGCAAATCAAAACAACAATGAGGTATTACCGCACACCAGTTAGAATGGGCATCATCAGAAAATCTACAAATAACAAATGCTGGAGAGGGTGTGGAGAAAACACCTACACTGTCGGTGGGAATGTAAATTGGTGCAGCCACTATGGAAAACAGTATGGAGGTTTCTTTAAAAACCAAACATAGAGTTGTCATATGATCCAGCAATCCCACTCCTGGCCATATATCTAGGGAAAACTATAATTTGAAAAGATACATGAACCCCAATGTTTATAGCAACACTATTTACAATAGCCAAGACATGGAAACAACCTAAATGTCCATCAACGGATGAATGGATAAAGAAGATGTGGCATATATATACAATGGAATACTACTCAGCCATAAAAAAGAATGAAGTAATGCCATTTGCAGCAACATGGATGGACCTAGAGATTGTCATACTAAGTGAAGTAAGTCCACTTACTTACTTCCACTTTATACATGGAATCTAAAATATGATACAAATGAACTTATTTACAAAACAGAAACAGACTCACAGACATAGAAAAGTAGTGCTGATAAATACCAAATCCTGTATTGTGTTTATTCCTTAATAATAAAATCTACTTGCATTTGTAAGTCCGCTATTTATGGCTTTCCACAGCCTACAAGACCTGACTGGGGATCCAGCCCTGTCTCCCTTATCAGCTATTACTCTAGCCTACACTAACAACCCCACAAAACTCACTTCTGGGTCCCTGTACAGGGCCAGGCCTATTCCCACCCCAGGGCCTTTGTGCTAGTTGTTCTCTTGTCCAAAAAGGCTCTTCCACCAGACCCTTTCATATCACACAGGTCTCATAAACCACTTCCTTACAGTGACCTTTCCTTACTCCATCCCCCTTCCCCCGGCCCCCAACACTCTCTATCCTCTTGCCCTGTTTTATTTTCTTCATAGAAAATAAAACCTTAACACCTTCTGTGTGCCAGTACCTAGCACACAGGGACTCAGTGAATGTACAACAAATGAATTCATTCATTCATTCCTTCCATAAAAGTCTATGTGCTTACTAGGTACCGAGGATAAAAAGATGGTTATGGTATTGATCACTACCCTCACAGACAGAGCTCACATCAAGCCGGGAAGCACACATCCACCAGTGCACACACACAACAGTGATACAATGTGAAAAATGTGTAATATAGATAGCTAGTGGGAACCCGCTGTATAGCACAGGAAGCTCAGCTTGGTGCTCTGTGGTGACCTAGATGGGTGGGATTCGGTTGGGGGGTGGGATTCGGTTGGGGGGTGGGGGTAGGTCCAAGAGGGAGGAGATATATGTATCCATATGGCTGATTCACTTCGTCGTACAGCACAAACTAACACAACATTGTGAAGCAATTATACCCCAATTAAAAAAAAAAAAGTTAAGACGGAAGAGGATTTGTATGCCCAATATTCACAAGAATGACTTGAATTAGGTTGGGTGATGAATGGCCCTATCCCCATTCATTTCATTCAGCTTGAAAAAAAAATCTGAGGAGTTAATTAATTGATCTGCTTGAAACTTCACAGCTAATGGTAGAGACAAAAGCGCTCCCACTCTTGAACCAATGTAGCAAATGATTCATCAAGGTGAGGTGGTACCTCTTAGCCGACTTAAATGGCTTTTACAATGAAACATGTTGAAGATGCTAATTGTTAACTGCCCACTTGATATGGTGTTAAATGTAACACATATGGGTGAAAGGATAGAGATTCTACTTTTATTTTATAGTTACAATAATAAACTGAAGTTCCTGCAAGATTGAAAGGGAGATTGGAATTGTTTGGTAATCCTATAAGAAATACAAACATTTTAAAGTCTACAAAGACAAAGGATCCTTATTATTATATTTTCCTTATTTTGTGATCCTCTTTTCCTCCAGTGGCTTTTTGCTGGTTACATCTTCTTTCCCCTGTGAAGATTCTCCCTTAATTCATTACCAAAGTATACCTCTGAAGGTTCCCCTCCAACCATTCAGTTCTCACCTTTAAATAACTGATGAGTAAATTGACCACATAAACTTCAGTTAAAAACACCTTCCTCCAGGGACTTCCCTGGTGGTGCAGTGGTTAAGAATCCACCTGCCAATGAAGGGGACACGGGTTCGAGCCCTGGTGTGGGAAGATCCCACATGCCGTGGAACAACTAAGCCCGTGTGTCACAACTACCGAGCCTGTGCTCTAGAGCCCACGAGCCACAACTACTGAGCCCAAGTGCCACAACTACTGAAGCCCACGCGCCTAGAGCCCGTGCTCCACAACAAAGACACTGTAATGAGAAGCCCACGCCCCGCTCACCACAACTAGAGAAAGCCCGCGTGCAGCAACGAAGACCCAATGCAGCCAAAAATAAATAAATAAAACAAATTAAAAAAAAAAAACCTTCCTCCAATTTGTCTTCCCATCCACTGACCAAACTCATCCTTCCTCTGGTCCAGCAGAACCAAGAGCATGTATTAAAAAACCAGCCCATCCATCTCCTAATTTACAAAACACGACATTTCGCAAACTGTTTACTTAGGTGCATGCCAACAATATTACTCAAATGTAGTGGAGTGAAAAAACCACAGGGAATAGTGTAGTTGGCCAAGAGCAGCACTTGGGGATCTAAAATTACAAGGAAAATCATACAACATTCATTTTACTTAGTCCCAAATCTCTATCAGATGATGTTTAGCAGAAAGATTCTAAAATTGGCAGTGAGAAAGGAAAAGCTGTCTTAAAGTTTGGGCCATGCCAGGGTAGCCTTCAGAGAAGGAGGAGGAAATGGAATAAGGTGGTGTGTCCTTGAAAAGCTGTCATAATAAGCAGTGTCTGTCGGGCAAGGGATAAGCACACAGAAAAAATAGAAGAAAACCAAAGGAGAATTATTGCCCAAAGGTGAGAGGAAACAAAAAAGGAAGTAGAATTCTTTATGTAGCATTTAGAGGATAGTATTTACAACACAGCAAAATCAGAGATGCTGGTTCAATTCAATTCTACTCGATTCAGTTAGCATTTGTACTATGGCAAGGAACAGAGCCTGGGTACTTAAAATAACACAAAGAAAATCCTGCAGGACTTCCCTGGTGGCACAGTGGTTAAGAATCCGCCTGCCGATGCACGGACCAACACAGGTTGGATCCCTGGTCTGGGAAGATCCCACATCCCGCGGACAAATAAGCCCATGTACCACAACTACTGAAGCCCACGCGCCCTAGAGCCCGTGCTCCGCAACGAAGAGTAGCCTCCGCTCTCCGCAACTAGAGAAAGCCTGTGTGCAGCAATGAAGACCCAACGCAGCCAAAAATAAATACATAAATAAATTTATTTTTTAAAAGTGTTCTTAAAAAAGAAGAAAGAAAGAAAATGCCGCTCCCCAGGAGCTCCATGTTGATGGGGAGGCAGACGCCCCTCTACCCTGGGCCAGCCACAAAGTAAGAGTGAAAACAGAACGCTCCCAGAGAGGGGAAGAGAGAGCCATGATTTTCACCAGGGGATCTGAGAAACACCAAGAGGGGTGTGTAAAAAGCTGAGGTGCCCAGGAGGGAGAGGGTCTAAGCAAGCAAACAGGAACCCCTGAGAGCTCACATTTGTCAAATACTGTTGTGCGGGGGGCAGGGGGGGCAGCTGCTCTCCAAGAACTCTTTGTATATTACTTCATGCAGTCCCCCAACAAGCCTCTGAATGATGGCACAAACCATCATCACACCTGTCCTGTGAATGGGGTAACTTAGCCTAGCCCCAGCTCTCACAGTCCAAGGTCACATAGTGAGGATGTGTTGACAAAGTGTTAACATCAAGTTAGGTGCCTTGTATTCTAACTCCAGAGACTGAACTTCTAACCATGGACCTATACTGCCTCTAGTTCAGGGCAAGCAAAATTGAGGCCTAGTAAGGAGAGAGAGAAAGAGGAGGAAGGCAAGAAAGGCGGGTCAGGTGGGACGGTAACAGGTAGCATCTCCTTCTTGTAACCACATTGTCTTGGGTCTAAATGACACTGTGCACACAGATTCTTGGTGCCCAATGGACTGTGCTTACATGAAATGTTCAATCCTTAATAATAAGCTAGGCAAATTAACAGGTGCACGTGAGCTTATACAAATACAGCTCTGATGTACTTTTCCATAAGTACCAAAACAACCAGTTTGTGTCACACCAACAAATTATGTACTATTTTCTCTCCCCTAGGAAGATAGGAAACATCATTAGTAAAACATGCAGATAGAGCAAGATAACCCTGGTGGTGCAGTGGTTAAGAATCCACCTGCCAGTGCAAGGGACACGGGTTCGATCCCTGGTCCCAGAAGATCCCACATGCCACGGAGCAACTAAGCCCATGCGCCACAACTACCGAGCCTGTGCTCTAGAGTACGTGCACCGCAACTACTGAGCCCACGCACTGCAACTACTGAGCCCACGTGCCACAACTACTGAAGCCCGCACGCCCAGAGCCCATGCTCCACCAACAACAGAAGCCACCGCAATGAGAAGCCTGTGCACCGCCATGAATAGTAGCCCCCGCTCGCCACAACTAGAGAAAGCCCGTGTACAGCAATGAAGATCCAACACAGCCAAAAAAAAAAGAGCAAGATAAGACCATAGTTTCTCCCTTATCTGTAAATTATTGTGCTTAATTATCATATCAGGGTGGTTTTAAAAACATGAGCCTGATGAGCAGCTGCTGGATATATTATTTTCTGCATTTTTGTGTATTTAAAATATTTTATAATTAAAAATAAAATATTTAGTGGAAAAAGCACCCAATGTGTTCCGAAGTGTTTCAACCTTTTTTAAACCCACTTTATTTAACCACCTATGTATCATTAACAATTTTGCAAGTGTCCAACTCTTATAAAATTACATGTATTTATCATTCAACTAACTAAAGAAAAACTGGGTGTAATAACCCTGTATGCAGCCATCTTTGTACGTACTATTTAAAACTGACCTAAAGCAATGTTTAGAGGGCTCCCGCCTTGACAAGTTTCTAAATTGCTAAGTGTTAGGCTTGGCCTTCAGATTCCCACACAAAGTGTCATAAATATTGCCCAGGACAGGGTTCCTTCTGGATCATTGTTTCTCAAAAGGTGGGCCACCTCCATCAGCATCACCTGATGTGCTTATTAAATAAAAATCCCAGAGACTCTGATTCAAGAAAGCAGTTTAACAAACTCCTCCAGGGACCAGCTGCACATTCATGTTTAAGACGCACCATAGAATCTCTTTAAAGCAGACCAAGTGGAGATGGCCAGAGGTATAACCAAAATCACCAGTGGCCAATTCCTCACAGTTTCTGCTCCCTGAAGCCGCCAGAGCTCCTGAATTAGGGAAGAAGCCGCATTAGATCCACAGTCACAGACTATGTGGGAGGAGTGCAACTGAGCCTCTGCCCACCCACCCTGGGGTCATTGCTAGGGAATCCCTGACTGCCTCAGGGGTGGCCCAGCTCTGAGTAGCCCACTTCTCAAGCCCACATGCAGAGCATCTATGGCCTTCTATTATGAGTTGAATGGTTCCCCCCACAAAGAAAGCTATGTTGGAGCCCTGATCCCTGGTACCTTAGTTTGTGACCTTATTTGGAGATAGGGTCCTTACAGAGATAATCAAGTTAAAAATGAGGTCATTAGGGTGAGCGCTAATCTGATACGACTGGTGTCCTTATAAAAAGGGGAAATTTGGACACAAAGATAGACATGCATAGAGGGGAAATGAGGTGAAGAAACACAAGGAGAAGACAGCCTTCTGCTAGCCAGGGAGAGAGGCCTGGAACAGATCTTCCCTCACAAGGAACCAACCCTCTCGACACCCTGATTTTGGACTTCTAGCCTCCAGAACTCTGAGACAATACATTTCTGTTGTTCTAAGTCACCCAGTTTGCGGTACTTTGTTACAGGCTTGGGAAATCACACAGTGAATTTAGGCAGTGAAAGCCAATCCAAAGCAGGGCTGTCAGGAGAGTCGAAGACCAAGACCTCAAGAGAGGTGCTGCCACACTGGACGTCCAAGAAGCCTAGGGCAGTAGAAAGAACAATAAACCAAGAGCCACAGAGCTGGGGTGGGGTCTGAGCCCTGCCCCCTATTTAAAAAGGGGGTAATAAATCATGGCTGCCTGGTCTACACTCCCAGGGTGTGAAGGTCAAGAAAATGCTCTCCGGTGCTGGCTTCGGCAGCACATATACTAATATTGGAAAGATACAGAGAAGATTAGCATGACCCCTGCACAAGGATGACATGCAAATTCGTGAAGCATTCCTTTTTTTTTTTTTTTAAAGTAAAAGAAAGAAAGAGAACGCCCTCCACAGGCTCTAAAGCACTGCACCAACTACCCTCCCCTCATCAGCAGCTCCTCAGCCTGTGCTCTGACCTTGGTCAGTGTTACAAGAGTGGTGACACCGCCCTAGCGCTCCTAGTTGCCCTGTTCATTGCTAGAAAGAATTTGGAAGCAAAATCTGCATTTTAGGAAAATTTATTTGAGCTCCCAAACATGTTTGAGTATGTTTGGAATATCCAAGACAACAAATAAAAACAGGCTCAGAAACAGCAGACTCCTGTGGTGGCCAAAGGTCCTTTGAACAAGTCAGGCTTCCTAAGGGCCAAGGGTTCACCGGGCAGAGAAACACTTCACTAAAGCAGGCCGGGCAGGGGCGGCCGGGCGGGGTGTTCAGGTTGGCCCAGGGGCTGCAGGGTTTCAAAATGAAGGTTTAAGTATGATCGCAGCCCAGGATTTATGGTTCCTAAATGTTTGTTTTAACCAGTGCTGAGAACACATATTTGACCCAGTGTGAACTTGACCTCTGGGTCCTTCTCCCTTCACCGGGCGGTCTGTGCCGCACAACAAGATTTTCCAGCCGACCCTCCCACCCCTGCTCCCAGCACTGGGGCCGGGGCGGTGCTCCCAGCAGCTGCCACAATAAACCTCACTGTGGATCTATTGGCGAAGCAGCTGTCAGTGGCCACAGCGGGCAGACGAAAACTGTGTGATCACTCTGGGCCCGACTCCCGAGCTCAGCTAGCTCAACGCCAAGCCAAGAGGGACAGGAGATGGCCTGAAAGGCCTCTGTCACCTGCAACTCCAGCCACACCCCACACTCATGGACGATGCCCTTGACTGCAGCAACTCTAAGCACCAAGGGCATACGTGACTATGTCTCTTCTGTATATAATTAAGGAAAATGTCTAGGGTTGGCTTTTGGTTTTTTTTTCCCCCAAAGCACTGTGGGCTGAATGCCAGTGGAAAAGCAATGGAATATCGATTTTCTGTTTCTTGCTAAGGAGAGAACAAGTCATTTGATGTGCCATGAGTTAAGTGAGTAAAAACAGACCCTGCACTCTCTACAGCTGGCTGCGTTTCTCCTCTATTCATAGACCCTGGCACATGGTAAAAGCTAAACAGATATCCGTTAAAGAAATGAAAGAACCATCCATGCATTTAGGGAGGGTCTGCCATGTGCCAGGTACCCGCTTTGGATTCAGATCTGCCATCTTTCCTGTTCCATCCACCTCATCCTGCCAACCCAGCCTCACTCTCATCTCCCCTTTATTCTTTTGTGTTGTCTGTTCCCAAGTCCAGTCTCTTCTTTAAAGCTGAGCCCACTGGCAATGTCTCTCTCTGGCCTGCATTTACCCTGAGAGGGGGACGAAAAGATTGGAACAACCAAGAGGGGGTGGGTTCAGTTTAGACAGAGGGAACAAAATGCAAAAATGGGGATAGGCAGGAAAAAAGTTAACACCCTCCCAATAAATGTGAACCCCTTGGAAAGGGAACAGATGCAGTGCCTTCTCCTTTGCCCAAAATGGACATCACTATCAGCAGTCATTCCACATTAATAACTAAAATGCCATATCTCAAGCTGTGATTTCAATGCCTAGAGACACACATACAGAGGGTGTCTGGAAAAGAAGCATCAACATGCAACTGGGCATCTCTGTGTAGACACTGGGTGGCTAAAGCCCTCGGGGCTGCCATTGTGGACACCCACATCCATTCTCTCTCCCCGTGTGGGTCTGCTGCTGTTTGTTTCACATCTCTCTGATTGGCAATTTCAGGTTCGCTAAATCTTCAGTCTTCAGAAGCATTTGCCTATGGTCCATTTTAATTAAGTTTCAATCAACTAAAAACAATCCAGTCTGCCTCCAAGGGGCACCTTGTTTTCTTCACAGGATTAAGCAAACTGAACAACAGAAACACATCCCAGCTCTTACGCAGAAATATTTTTTGCATCAACTGGAAAACAGTCTCTACAAACTGAAATTCTTCAGCTAAACCCTTTCAATTATCCTCAAAATAGAACTGACAATTACAAGGCATCCTTGCTGTTGATTAAATTTAATGTGCACATGTAAATGTGCATACACGTTGTACGATAACTACCTTTTTTTATTTGAAGTATAGTTGTTTTACAATGTTGTGTTAATTATGTATATGATGATTACTATCTTAATAAGGAAATTCATGTTGACATGCCATTGGTTTTTGTATTTGTTAAGTGTAACAAACCATATCCAAGTGCAATTGTTCAATCTCAGCATAATAAGGAAGTGAGAGAGGAAAGAGACCACAAATCAATTTCTTTTGCAGTCTAAATTTCACTAGTATTTACCAAAGTAGTTGTAGTCATAAAAATTGGTGTCAGAATTTTTTCCATTCAATTTATGAATACCTTAGGGGAGTATTTTCCATCTAAACAGCAAGCTTTACACAAAGAGAACTAGAGATACACAAATAATCTAATATTTAGTCTCTTTTAAAGTTCTTTTAAAATAAATCATTCTGGGATACAGAACAACCCAGCCTACTTTATTTCTTTTTTCTCAGTAATCAAAGCCAGGCAGGATGGAAGTGACTGGCTTTTTCATTTATTCCTTTTTTTATTCATCTATATTGAGGTATAATTGACAAATAAAAATTGTATATATTTAAAGTGTATAACAATGTTTTGATATATGCACACGTTGTAAAATAAGCACCACAGTCAAGCTAATAAACATACCCATCACCACACAGTTAACATTTGTGTGTGTATGTGTGTGTGTGTGTGTGTGTGTGTGTGTGTGTGTGGTGGGAACACTCTAAGATCTACCCTCTGAAGAAATTTCAAGTATATAACACAGTAATGTTAACTATAGTCACACCGCTGTATATTAGATCTCCAGAACTTATTCATCCTGAGGGACTGAAACTTTGTACCCCTTGACCAATATCTCCCTATTTCCCCCTCCCCCAGCCCTAAACTACTTTAAAGCTGTAATATAAAAAGGGATCCACATGTATATTCTTTGAAAAGAAGATGACGACAATAGCTGGAGAAACATACATATGGAAAAAAGAAAACCAAATAATAGATAAATGAGACAGAATTTACTTGGCTTGATTCAATAATAAACTCTAATACTCCTTCTGGTTTCATCAAGGCTTTCACATCCATCATTCTCTTTCACCTTGATACCTGTAACAATCCTAGAAAGTAGTCAAGTTTTGGGGTTTTTTTGTTTTGTTTTGTTTTTTTGGCCACGCCGTACGGCATGTGGGATCTTAGTTCCCCAACCAGGGATCGAACCCACACCCCCTGCAGTGGAAACGTGGAGTCTTATCCACTGGACCGCCAGGGAAGTCCCGGTAGTCAAGTTTTTAGCACAGTCATTTCAGGATGGGAAAATATAAGGGTCAGAGAGGTCAAATGAATTCCCCAAGGCCACACAGCTAGTGAAGGCTTGAGGGTTTAAACTCAGGTTTCCTGCACCCAAGGCCAGGGGTCTTTCCTGGTGTCACACTGCTTAGCCATGGACACAAGTTTTGCCGCATCAGTGGTAACGCCAGTTGTCCCGTGTGAAGGCATAAGGCTCCCTCATCTCCCTGGCTCTGCCAGACAAACACAAGACTCCCCATTGAAACATAGCCATCCAGCGTATATTACTTTGGATTGAGCACTGACCTAACCCAGCATCATTTTTAAAAACACAACTGGGCTTCCCTGGTGGCGCAGTGGTTGAGAATCTGCCTGCCAATGCAGGGGACACGGGTTCGAGCCCTGGTCTGGGAAGATCCCACATGCCGCGGAGCAACTGGGCCCGTGAGCCACAACTACTGAGCCTGCGCGTCTGGAGCCGGTGCTCCACAACAAGTGAGGCCGCGATAATGAGAGGCCCGCGCACCGCGATGAAGTGGCCCCCACTTGCCGCAACTAGAGAAAGCCCTCGCACAGAAACGAAGACCCAGCACAGCCAAAAATAAATAAATAAATAAATAAATAAACCCAAAGTTAAAAAAAAAAAAAAAACACAACTGTTCTTGAAAGAAGTTGTGATTTAAGCTTCCAGCATTTGGGCCTGAATTAATTTGTCAGATTGGGCAGTACTGGAAGGCTAATGTTGCACTGATTGCTTAGGTCCCAGTGCTGTCCAAGGGCTACCTTCTAGAAGCTGGAAGGATAACTTCAACCAAAAGCCGGAAGCGTTTGTTATCGGTATCATGAGACTAAGCCAACGGAGCAACTTCCTCTGGAACACTGTATACAGTAACTGTTCAACCCTAACTTTTCTGACTGGTAGCCTTTTGCAGCCTTTCTCTTTCTGGGTCACCAGAGGGCAAACCTGGCTAAGCCGAGGCACACTTGTGCCCTTGCCTCCCTCACCTGGAGAAGCAGGAAGCCATGAGGTGATTCCTCAAGCTCGGATGTTCTCCTTCTAGAGCATCTTTGGATCTTCTAGAACATATTTGGATCTGCAAATCCTCAGACAACCTAAGAATGGGGTACTACTCTCTTTTCAGAGAGGGCACTCAACGGCATCATTTGCCAAGTAAACTTCTTTCAAAGTCTTAACACATTCTCTCTAATGGGCATCAAGGAGCACTCGCCATCATCTATAACAACCTGCTCTGTATCTTTAATCTTTACACAGCAATACCCCACTTTACACAGCAATGCTGCTGTCATGGATGGGCTGTCTGCACATAACAGGCAAACAACATCATATCGGGTTTTGAGCAGGAGTTACCGAAGGGAGGAGAGGGTATGTAATTGGACCCAAGCAATTGTAAATTCAGGAAAATGCTGGTGCACTGTTGTCAAGTGTAATCTAAGAAGTGAAGAATTATGACTTAATCTAAAATGCCTGGGGCTTCCCTGGTGGCACAGTGGTTAAGAATCCCACCTGCCAATGCAGGGGACACGGATTCGAGCCCTGGTCCAGGAAGATCCCACACACCGCAGAGCAACTAAGCCCGTGAGCCACAACTACTGAAGCCTACGTGCCACAGCTACTGAAGCCCATGCGCCTAGAGCCCGTGCTCCGCACCAAGAGAAGCCACCACAATGAGAAGCCTGCGCACCGCAACGAAGAGTAGCCCCCGCTCGTCGCAACTAGAGAAAGCATGCGTGCAGCAACGAAGACCCAACACAGCCAAAAATAAATAAATAAAATAAATTTAAAATTAAAAATTAAAAAATAAAACGCCTACAACCCTGAGTATTTCTGATCTAGCGGTTTGAGTTGAATAACAAGGAGGCTGATTAGTGAGTTCATGTCTGCCACTACTCCTTGATCACAGCCAAATCATAACCCACCTGGACATTGCTTTTTACAAAACTAAAGCCACTATGCCAAAGTCCTGTTTCTTTCAGGGATTGAAGGCATCTTCCAACAAGCAAGTTCACAAGGACTGTAATAGAAATGACCGCAATAGAAAATTTTTTTAATTCATTCACCAGCATTTTAAAATCCAAACCGTATACGAGACAAATTGCTAAATTTTACTTATTACACTGAATACCAATAAGCAGCTAAAATTTTGAACGACTCTAATCCACATGCTTATGGTTCAAACTCTATGCAGAGAACACATAAGAATGCTTAACTTTTTCTGAATGGAAGTAAGATTTCTTTATTTCCAATTAGCACCAGACAGAATCAACTCGTCAAGAGGACCCTCAAAGAATATTTTACCTTAATCCTTAATTTCACAATGCAGAGGGAAATATTTTCTGATGTTCTCAAATCTATATGCATCATTAATACATGTTTCGAAACACTGCTAAGCCTGTGTATTAGCTGGAGAAGCACTGCAGGAAAACCCACTTGTCAGTTCTGAAGAACAGTAGAGTGGTTACCTCCTAGGAAACAGGCCACAAGGACGGCAGATTCTGAGTGCTGTTTTCAGAAAGCTTTAACACTACTGATGTTTTATTCCAGAGCAGGGCCTCCTACTTCCCATTCCCCTCCTACCATCAACTTAAAGAATGTTTTTCATTTGTCGATATCCATGTTTAAATTAATTGTACTGGTTCCGCCATATGGCACATCCTCCAGTGGGAATTTCTTTTCCTAGCCCCTGATTCACGGTTGTAACAGAGTAATTAATACCACGGCTGGGTGCAAGGGAATCTTGGATGCACGGCACGGTTTTGTACAATGAATCGCGGCTGGCCTTGATACCATTACCCTGGCCCAGCCCTCCCTGGGTGGTTATGAAGGCTTCAGATAACGGGGTAGATTGCATCACAGACATTGCATAGCCTCTTCAAGTGACCCCTGTGGGATGCCCAGTGTGGACAGACCCACTTCACCTACTGTGCAGCGCTGCTGTGAACATGGAAACTTACGTTTGGTGCATCTCTGGGAGCCAGGGGCCTTACTCCAGCCATGGCAGCACTGCCCTCCACAGACATTGACCCTGAAACAAAGCAAGACCCCTGAGTCCAGTAGTAGCGACACTCCGCTCCAGAGAACCCGAGCCTCCAGGGGGCTCCTGCAAGCCCAGCCTCCTGCTTCCACATTCCTCTGGCTTCGCAACAGGGACCCAGGATGTCCAACCCAAAGCTGCCCAAGTAGAAGGGTGAGGACAGTGTATAAGGGAAGGATGGGAGAACCAAAGCCTGCATAACCTAGAACTATACAGGAGGGGAGAACAAGGTCCAAATAAACGGTTTTCTTAACTCCAAAAGTAAAGTAGAGCCAAATGTATTTTGTGTATTATCTGCGCCCACGTTTTAAATTGAGTCTGAGTTTCAGAGAGAGGCGTCCAAACAGGAGTGAAATCACAACGCTTGGAACCACCCCTGAAGAAAAAAACAACAACAACAACAAATAAGCAAAACAAGTCTTCCCCCACACTCTCAACCTGTGATTAATGAGGAGGAGGGGCAGGGAGGACGTTTATGAACGCCGAGTAACAAACTATCCAACCGAAACTCCTGTCAATGCTAAGACACGCTGCCCCAGGAAAACAGACCCCACAGGTGCAGGGAAGCCAAGCTCACAATTACTAGGATGCTGAAAATTCCAGGTCACAGAACAGGAAGTGGATCTTTACAGGCAGCCCTCCTCCAAACTTTTTTTTTTTTCCATTAGCTCGAAAAAAAAATTAAACTGAGCTGCAAAGAGAAGTTTAATTGATGCTGAGGGATTAAGCTGTAGTGACTTCATGTTTACGCCCATCTTCTAGGAGTAGTTTGGTTCGCGAACAGGAGGTTACGCCCCAGGCAGAAATGCCTTTTGTGTTTACCCGCAGCTCAGTAACAATGCGATCGGAGTTTATCCTCAGTCAGAGTTCCCCGGCTTCCCAGCACTCCGCTCTTCCCGCCGCGCTCCGAGCGAGGCAGGCAGAGGCGGGCGGGAAGGAGACGACCCACCGACGGCGCACGACGCCCACGGCCACCGCTGGGCTCCGAGGGACCGCGACTCCCCGGGTCCCCGCGCGGGCGGCGTGCGCGAGGAAGGAGGGAGGGTGTGGGCTTACCCCTGCAGCTGCTGCTTCTGGTGAACCTGCAGCCTCGAGCCCCCGCCGCTCTGGGTCTCCTGCGGCACTTTGGAGCGCACCGCTTGCCTGCCTTGTTTGGCGAACGGGGCGGCCGCCGGGTGACCGCCAGGCTTGGGGTGGAGCTGCCCGCCGGAGCCCCCGGGACGCGCCGGCTCCGGCGGTGGCGGTGGCGGCGGCCGGAGCCCCTGCAGGGCCGCGCCGCCGGGCGGGCTGGTGCGCCGAGTCCGCTCCGAGGGGGCCCCGGCGCCCGCCGAGCTACGGCTGTACCTGGCGTTGAGCGCGACGTTGAAGGTCCGCGGGCGCTGGGGCCCGCCCAGGGGCAAGGCGCCCGCCGCCAGGCCGGGGCCCGGGCGCACCACGTACGTGATCCTCCGCACCCGGCAGTGCACCGAGGACGCGAGCAACCCTGCCCAGAGCAGGAGCCCCCACCTGAGCCAGGCCCCCGCCATCACGGGCCCCAGCCGGCACCCCCGGCCCCGGCGCCCGCCCCCGGCCGCGCCGCTCGCCCGGTGCGGCCGCCCGCGCGTGCTCAGGCTCCCCCGAGAACAACCGGGAGCCCGGGAAAGGCTGGGAGGAGGAAAACTCGGTTGCAGGAGAGGAAGTTCTGCGGGCTGCTGAACGGCCCCAGACCCCAGCCGAAAGCGGCGGGGAGGAGGGGGCGGGGTGGGGGTGGGGAACGCGGGGCCCGGGAGGGGAGGGGCGAGGGGCGCCGGCCGCGCAAGGTGAGGGTCCGCTCGCCCCGCCGCCGGCCCAGGGGCTGCCGCGCCCGGGACCCGGCGAGAGTGGGCGAGGGCCGGTGTGAGCGCGCGGGACACTCAGCGGCAGCCCGGGCTGCAAAGTCTTTAAAAAGTTTCTCTCGCCGTGGAACCGAGTGTCAGATCTGAACAGCCAATCTCCGGCAGACGTGACGTCAGGCAGTAAATCCTAATTGGGGAAAGCGTGAGATGAGCCCGAGAACACGCCGCCACCCTCCACATCCACATCGATTGTTCCTACGGGTCGGCAAGGCAGAGGTCCCCGCTCCTCGATCCCGTCTCCCGGGGAAGGACAAAGGACTCGGCAAAGTCACTGAACGGTCCTTTCCTTCCAGAAGCCCCACAGGACTCATTTTATACTGTCTGGAAGGCATTTCCAGTCATTTTCTTATCCGTGTTTGCTCGGATACTTGCTGCGGGTATTGGATTAAAATACCAGATCGGGCCCCACAAAGGACTGCTCGGGGTGCGCCGAGTGTCCATCGAAAGTGTTTAGATGGTTCTCTTTGGGATTGTAAACTCCGCGTGACTGTTTCTGAGTGTGCAACTTCTGGTACCCTACTCCTCTCTTGGCATGTACCCCGGTGGGCAGCAGGGGGCGCCCGCGTAGACGGGGAAAACCGCAACAGGAATCCACCCCGCAGGCAGCCCTGCTCCTGGTGAAAAGGCCTTTATGATAGGAATACAGGGCTTAGAATCCATGACAACGCCAAGCCATTATTAGTCTCTTTTTAAAGTCAGATCAGTTCCCTGGACCCCCTATCCGAAAGGAAAGGATCACTCACTGGAGATGACCCAAAATCACATTAAGGGAGATGAAGAATGTCCCAGGGGGCAGAGTCCCTGGGGTCAAGGTGCTTATGGGTGGAAACCATGAAATAGTAACATATTTACTTCTAGCATTTGAATTTAAAACGGTGTCTCCAGCAGAATTCACGCTTTTATTACATGAATGCAATAGAAAACCCGCATTGGCTAGTGGACGGTTGGTAGCAGGTGACAGTGGTTAAAGAAGAATTAATAGAAAATAATTTAAAGTTGAAGAAACTTAATCCCTCAATCTATTTTTTCTGTACATTGGAGAAAGACCTCCAATATTTGATTTGGCAGGAGAGGGTCTCAGTCCATCTGCCTGAGCACCAGTTTCATGTGAGAACACACTCTGAGAGCCAGTCACAGAATAAACAGCATCTGACCAGAGGCAGAGACCTCAGTTCAGTCCCAACACTGCCGCTAAGTAGCTGAAAGACCACAGGCAGTTCGCCTCTCCTCTCGGAACCTCGACTTCCTCCTCTATAATCCAACAGAGAAGCTGGATTAAAAATTCCTTCCAGCCCTGAGTCTGTGGCTCTAAGAACATCCCTGTGGACAAGATGAGTGAGGTCACTCAAGGTCAGTCTCTGAGCCAGGCCAAAGGGAACCAGCTGAGAAGATTGAGGAAGGAGGGTGGGTGAAGAAACTGCTTCCCAGCCTGGGGTTCTGTATAAAGGACACAGCACAAGCTAATAAATTTCCACCAAGTGCTACTCTGAGGCAAGCAGAGAGGTTGACCCTTTGCAGATATGAAGTATCACAGGCGCAACTTTTTGTTCTGGAGAAACTTCCTATCTGGTTAGAGAGAAAAAATGTAAATAAACAAAAGCTTTTTAAAAAGATAAATAAATAAAGCAACAGTTTGAGATAATAACAGAACTCTCCCAAGGCAGTATCTGATTTGTGAGAGGCCACTGTCACTGTACAACCCATAATTCTTTGTCATCTCATGGAGAATTCACAACACGTAGGGAAAACATTTGCTACCCGCAGCTCCAATCAGTCTACAGAGATTTGCTCTCTCAGGTAGGGATTTGAGCAGCAGTTGAAGTGGATGGGGGCAGGGGGTGTCTAAAAGCAATAACTCCCTGCTGAAGAGCCTAGGCTGGAAAGAAGACGTGTCAGACAGGTGAAAGCTCAGGAAATAGTGACGGACAGCACCACCAAAGGACCAGACCGCAGTCTGTGGTGGTGGGTGAGCTCTTCTTGTTAGGCACTCCAGGACTCAGGTGGACGGCATACATCAAAGCCTGTTTCGGTCACTGAGAGGCAGCTGCCTGCAGAGGGCAAAGCCCGGACAGGGATCCAGAGGGCTGGGCTGGAGCCGTGCGGCTGCTTCGCTTCCCGTGGGAACTTGAGCAAGTCATTTCACCTGAGCGCCTGTTTCCAGAGGGCCTGGAGATCGAGCCAAGGTCCTCACATTCGGGGACAGCAATGAGCTCAACCATGCTCAAAGACTCTGCAGAAAAAAAATGTTTAAGAAGATACAACGCAATCTTTCTTTCTCTTGACCCACAGCAAAGCAGAGGTGGGTGTCTCATCCCAGTCTTCAGTCTGATTACGACCTGCCTTATGACAGACCTGGATATGTTACAATCAGATCATCTCTGAAATGTAACCACAAGAAGAATCTCTAGTGTAAATGTTAATCTCATCCGTGAATGATCCATATACATTTGTATGCATGTGTGTTTATATACACCCATTAACGTGGTAATATACACATAAGCAAGCAGCCCCACTCTAGTTGAGAAACTCCAGCAAAGTCACAGTTTTTCCACATCAGTCTCTTGCTATCTACATAACCAGTAAGATAATCCTTGAAAAATGTGTTGTGCAACCTGTGTACTATCATATGAGATGGTCACTCTGAACTCGCTATTAATCTGAAAATGAAAGCCCAGTTTCTGTCAGGCATGGGGACCAGCCTTTGCCAAGTTTAGACCCCATTTAATGCCAAGACCCCTAGGTTTCAAGGCCCATTTATATTGGCAGTACACAACTTCCTGGTTCAAAACACAAGTCTTTAAAGATCTCATAAAACTTCTTGGACTTCAGATGGTTTTTACAAAACAATACTCAGATGAGCTAAGTGTAAATGAATCAGAAAAGAGGATTATATTTCCCATAAAAACTCATGGGTTTGAGGATTAGAGGAAGAAAGGAAGGCTGGCAAATGCCAAACTTTTTAAAGCACTTTGAAACCATTAGTCAAATTCGAAATGCAGCCAGTTTCCCTCATCCTTACATTTTATGAGTTTTGTAATTGAAAATCTTTTCCTGCATTTAAGATCAGCTACAAATCAAGTTTTGTGGCTGCCTAAGATCAGAATCCCTTCCACCCATCTTTTCTTCCAGCCAAGGATTTCATGGAGCCTCTCTTAGTTCTAATTTCATCAAGAAATTCTTAGAAAGAGAAAGAGAGGGGAGAAGAGACTGAGAGAAATAGGAATTCAGTGAGTTGTAGACAAAAGGAAGAGAAAGGAGAGTAAAAGCAAGAGAGAGAGGGAGATTGAGGAATGGAAAAGAAAGGGACGGGAAAACAGGAGAGAAAGTGTGAAGACAAAAAGAGAGGGGATGCAGTGGAAGGAGGGACAAAAAGAGGTGGGTGGAGGGAAGCCAGGAAGAGGATGGATTGGAGAAGTGCAAAATGAAGGAGAAATCGATGAATGAGAAGAGGAGCAAACAGGTAGGAGGAGGGGAAAAGGAAAAAGGAAATATAGGGAGAGGAGAATTATACCCGGCATCCACGCGCTCATCTTCTCAGGTTGCTCACCTGGATCCTGGCAGCCATTTCTGAACCTCAGCTGGTTCTGACCTGAACATCAGCTTGTCCAGATTTGGGCTAGAATTAAACCTGTGACCTTAGAAGGTGCTAGCATGGTGGCTGGCTGGCTGGCTGCCCTACACCACATGCAAAGCGGGAGGCACAGGACGTCCCGTGTTCTCTCACACAAGCTGGTGGCCAAAGACCGCAGCTTCAGCTCGAGATGCCTACAAGTAGGTACTACATTTACTCTTGTGGTCCTCTCCCTTGTTCTTTCAACCATTTCATCAAAAGAGCAGAGATGAAGGAGATTAGAAATGTGTGAGTTCCTCCACGTTTAATTCAACTTCCATGAAAAATCACACGGAGCTTTACCGAGGAAGAAGTAAAGCTGATACTCTGGTTTCTCTTCAGATCATATAAATCTTTCGCCTTTTACTAAAGATTTCCGTGGAGAGGAACAATTCTGAGTTTTTACCCAATTTTTTGAGGTCTTGCATTTGCAAGGCCAATTTAAAAAAAAAAAAGAAAAAAAGAAGTAAAGCTGAGACTCAACCCATGGAGGTATCAGTGTTTCTGCCAAGATGTGTCAGCAAGATGGAGACAGAGCTGACGTGCAGAGAAAGATGAGGTGCCCCTGGAACTGAGCAACAAGTGGAACCAAGGTTTACACCAGTGCTTTCCTTCCCTTTAAAGCTTCAGGTTTGAAATCTAAGCATCCTTAGTTGTCATTCAACAAATGTTTGTTGACCCTAGGGCCGCCAGCTAGCCTACGTAAACCCATACAGCAAAATCAAAAGAAACTTCCATTTCAGGTGGAGAAGTCTAAATAATGCCTGGTTGGATTGCAATCCAAAGTTGCCCCGGGCCAGCGAGTGCCTTTGTGCTGACCCTGAGTGCCTGGCCACGGCAATATAGACCCTGTCCACATGGAGTCTAATGAGGTAAACAGACCTGGAACAAATAATTACATGTGTGGTGAGTATTGAAAAAAGGACTGTGGGAAATGAAACGCATAAAAGGAAAAGTGTCAGGGGTATGGACTAGCTTTCTACAAATTTTGAAGAGCCCATCCACAAAAGGAAACGCACCAAAAGTAAAGTTTTATGTACACTAAATTTCCCTTTCTGATTATTTTGGTCCTTTCTTACTTACCTTGAGTATAATCAAGGATGAGTATCACACAGTGGCAGCTGCCAAAGACAATGAAATGCCTGTCTTCAGGGAACCAAAATCTGTTCATTAATTTACTTTCATTGAGGTTTTTCATGCCCATTTAGTCAAATTTTTGAATATTAAACATGAAACTACATAATAATTAAGTAGCTATCAATACAATTTTATTTATACTTTTCATTCACTTCCTCCAAACTTCACTGGGTCATTGGCTGATCAACATTGAAGAGGGCACAAAGGAAATGTGTTCTTTGTCTCAAAGAGTTTGCATCTTGGAAAATACTTGGATGTACATTGAACTGAGTTGCCCTTCAACTCTATGAAACACATGCCTTTTGATCACAAAACAGCCCCCAATGAAATGCAGTTCACTTTGGTGTCTCAGTTATAAACACTCTGACCTTCCATTCAGTCAATGGACGTTTACCTAGTTTCCCTGCTTAAATTTAAGTTCAAAGATGCCCAGACACCTGCAAGGTTGCTTGAGTGCCGGGTAGGCAAGGAGAGTAACGCTCTCTTCCCTCAAATGCAGCTACTGACAAGTCATGATCCAATTTTAAGAGGAACCTTCTGCTTTCTGTCAGCTTCTATGCTTCCCGGGTTGTTGAGTTGCTGCAATTGCTTCTTTATGTAAATTTCAGGACACTAGTCATTGTTATTTCTCTTGTCTACTTTAGAATTTTCACCCAATGGCACAAGTATGTGATGTTGCCTGAGTTTAACACTTGATTCTAATTATTTTTTTCCAAAAATATTCTCTCTGCCTCCCATAAAATTGATTAAAATATCATACAGTGAATAAAGCAGCCTAGAAAAAAGAAGAAAATGAGGGAAGTCACTGTACCACCTCCACATATCAATTCCTAGACAGCCTGTCTGGTCTTCTAAGACCCAAGGCCCTTCAAAGATTGCTTCCTTCTCACTCTTTTAACCTCATCTTGGGCTACTCTCCCAAATGAACCTCTGTGCCAACTACATTTATCTACCCATTTTTCTTCTTTCTCTTTGAAAGAAAAAAAAAAAAAGGCTGGCCAGCCACTAGTCTGCAAAAAAAGGACACCCATAGTCCTGCCTCTAGTCTCACCTTACCTCATTCTCCTGACATACCATCATCTCTTCAACTAGGTCCTACTCCTCCTTCAAAATAGCATTCAAGATCCTTTACTTCCATGAAGCTCTTTGGACCACCCTAAACCTTAGTTTACTCTTTCTTCCTAACTCTTATAGCATTTCTCATCCATCTCAGGCATTAAGCACAGAATACATGCTTTGTAGTAGACATAGAATACTTTTGCAGCTGAAGTCGTTTTTTCTTCTTGGTCTTACTAAGATAAACCAGAACTAAGGCAAGTCATGGTTAATAATAGTTGAGGTTTGGTTACAACGACAACGGATGACAAAGTGACCTGTCTTTAGCTCTTTGAAGGCAGGGTTCTGCTGAACAATGGGGTTTGCCCAAATTTTCCCCAAAACCTAAATTAAGTTGAATCAAGCAGTGCCTCTCTGTAGGAAAAAAAAAAAAATTTCTCCCTCTGAACTGACAGTTTGAAAAGTTCTGTAGAAAGAATTTTGTCGTATTTCTGTCTGAAAACTGTTACATTCCCAGTAATACCATTAAAGTAGTGAAGGCTTTTATAGCATCTCTTTTTTGTTGCCCTCTCAACTTACCCTGTTATGGGAGGCCAGGACATACTCTGAGAATGGATCTAGTAAAAATCCACATAATATGGATGAACTGAGCAATATACAGAAGTAACTCACACCACCAAAGAAACACTAGCTCCGCAAGGAGAGGCCTGGCTTTCTAAACAGTGAGGGGAGGCCAGTAAAACCAGCCCAGTATCTGTTGATTCCTCCACGTTTCCTGGTTTTAAAGCCCAAGCTACTGCTGAGAGGGATCAGGTTACATTTGCCAGCTGCTCCAGAACTTTCCACTTAACCCTTTTCAATCCACAACCTGGATGTTACACTTCCATTTCACTTCGAAGAGCATCTTCCGTCTTTATATTTCCCCCCATGTTTTCTTCCCAACATACAAGTACCCGGCCAACTCTCAATGCCACCCCACCCCCATGAAGCTACCTGCACCCACACTGACTTCCATGCCTTCACCTAATCACTAGAGGCCTGTGTTGAGGGCAGACACCTGGTGTGTCATGTTCCCAGTGCCTAACACAGTTTGCAAATCATAGTAAATGTTTGTTGTAAGTAAATGCACGGTGTTTGTTGAGTGAATGACTATCCTTTTGGACACCTAACTGCTATGAGCAGTCCGCGACAAGAAACCTCCAAATATCTTTCCTTTTTTTTTTTTTTTTTTTGGCTGGGTTGGGTCTTCATTGCTGTGAGCGGGCTTTCTCTAGGTGTGGCGAGCGGGGGCTACTCTTTGTTGCGGTGTGCAGGCTTCTCATTGGGTGGCTTCTCTTGTTGTGGAGCACAGGCTCTAGGCACGTGGGCTTCAGTGGTTGCAGCACGCAGGCTCAGTAGTTGTGGCATGTGGGCCCTAGAGAGCTTGGGCTTCAGTAGTTGTGGCACGTGGCCTCAGTAGTTGTGGTGCACGGGCTCCAGAGCACATGGGCTCAGTAGTTGTGGCCTGCAGGCTCTAGAGCGCAGACTCAGCAGTTGTGGTGCACGGGTTTAATTGCTCCACTGCATGTGGGATCTTCCCGGACCAGGGGTCGAAGCCGTGTCCCCTGCATTGGCAGGCAGATTCTTAACCACTGCGCCACCAGGGAAGTCCCTATCTTTTCTTCATCATAAACAAAAAACCTTGCCCAAGATCCTTAAGTTGTCAGGGGTCTGGGGACTGATTCATTCATTCATTCACGGATTCATTTATTCATTCACTAGCCATTTTTGAGAGCCAATTGTTTTTTTTTTTTTTACCACGCCACACAGCTTGCAGGATCTTAGTTCCCTGACCAGGGATGGAACCTGCGCCCGCGGCAGTGAAAGCACAGAGTCCTAACCACTGGACCACCAGGAAATTCCCCCAATTGTTTTCTAATTAACTAAGAATGGAGAATGGGTTTTAGAAATTTTTGCTTAGGGATCTAATAGGCCTGAATAGATGCAAGGATTCTCTCTGAAAGCTGGGGAAGTTTTCTTTAGAAGGCATGGGACAAAGAGATGGATAAATGGAATCTCTTCCCACAGTCCTCTTGTAGCTAATTGCTAGAAAAATCATTGGCGGAAAATCTATGAGCACCTAGAACAGCATCTGTAGGATGTAAGGACACGATCCTGGATATTTGCTTGCCGGGAAGGAGTAGAATATATGGTTAAGAGCACAAACTTTGGTGTCAAACAACCTGGGCTCAGTTCTTAGTTCCGCTCCCGAGTTTGGGAGTAAACTTGTGTGCCTCGGCCTATGTTCTGGATGAATCTGGGAAGAAGCTGACTGGGCATTAAGGAACTAAGTTCTTGAATCCCCCTCGAACAATCACTTTTATGAGGGAATGTTTTTGGGTTACTCAGTGCTGCCCTGGGAACTGCTGAGATAATCTCAGCCTTAGATCTGTCAAGGCTGCTTTTTTTTTTTTAATCACTCTATGGCTCAGCACGCAGAATAATTTCTTAGTGATCATGAAGTGTTTCCTGATAGCCAGCTCAGCCTCTACACACTTACTGCCATAACTCTTCCAGTAGCCATTTCTGGGAAAATGGAGCTTCCTCCAGGGGTTTTAGAGTCAAAGACACCAAAAACTGATGAGTCTTCTGTGAGATTAAGAGCAGAGATAGGAGAGGAGACCTTAATTTTACAAAGGGAGATGGTGGGAGGAAGGGAAGGGAAGAGAATCGTTCATGTTCATTTGCTGAGCACTTATAAAGACCCATAAATGGCACAGGAGGTTTCTGCACCTGCCATCACTGAAGGGGGCCATGCGATAGACATTTACCTTTGTAACCAAAAAGTGGCATTCCATGATTTAATAAACCATGCACCTCTTGACGCTTCTTATCTGTGAAATGGGAATAATACCTAACACAAGGTTTAGCAAGCTTTTCTGAAAAGGGACAGACAGTAGGTATTTTCAACTTTGCACGCCACACTGTCTCTGTTACAACTACTCAGTTTTGCCATTGTAGCATGAAAGTTGCCTAGACAATACAGAAATGAATGGGCAGATTTGGTCCGCAGGCCATAGCTTGCCATCATCTGGTCTAATCCCCTGGTCTAATATGTAGGGTGTTAAGAGGATTAAATACACTAATCCAAGCAACATATTTTTGTACAGCATGCAGCAGATCAGCACTCAATAACTATTTGCTATTATCATTGTTCTGATTTTAGACTCTCCCATGTGTATGCACTACCTTTGCTCACCCTAGTGAATGAGGTAGTCCTCAGGTCTCCCTGGGAGATATTCCTAGCCCTTTCCATCTTGGGCATATGGAGGGTGTCACAGATTGGGTTCTCTGGGAAGGACCCTGAGATGGAGTTTAGTATATAGGATGTTTATTTTAGGACTGTCCTTGGGAGTAATCCTGTAGAAAGAAGGAGAAGGAAGAAGGACTGGGCAGAGGGAGAAGTCGAGTTTGCCCAACAGGAGACTGAGCCGAACCCACAAGGATCTCTGAAGCTAAAATGGCCATTCGCGTTGTCCCGCATTGGGTCAGAGAGGCTGGGCCTTGGTGCCCCACCTGGAGCAGTCACTGGATGTGGGCTGCCCTGGGAAGGGGGGCAGCTCTGCAGCGCACGCACTCCTGGAGGGGCTGACAGGGAGGGGAAGACGTGACCCATTCTGACCATGAATGGTGCACAGAAATGACACGTGGCATTTGCAAACCAAGCATTTAATTGTTGCTGCAAGACCCTCCAGAGCTCCTTCCCTCTGTGGTAACCAGCAGTTTCAAGATGGAGGCTGCTCCCTCAGCCTGGGTCCCAGAGGGACAACAGTGAAGAGAGTTTCCTATCAATTGTACTGGAAACCTAATGTGAGCAAGACTTAAATCTGAGTTCTTTAAAGCCACTGAGATTTTAAAGTTGTTTGTTGCTGCAGTATTGTTAGCTTTCTATTATGAGCCCTCAGCTGCTGCACTGGATGTATTTGAAGGTTTTGAAGTGAAGACACACCTGATAATCTTACAAAATCAGGGAACTGGTTTGAAACCACCATCATCATTGCCAGCATCATCATAGCTAACACCAGCATTTACATGAAGTTTCTAATTTCATGCTCGTAACAACCTATGTATAACACAGGTATTATTACCCTCATTTTAGAGATTAGGAAACCTATGCTTATAGACGTTTATTAATTTGCATGAGGCCAAGGGTCTGCAAACTATAACCGGCAGGCCAGATCCAGCTCACTGCCTGTTTTTGTAAATAAAGTTTTATTGGAACACAGCCATGCCCATTCATTACACAGTATGTAATTATGGCTGCTTTCATGATACTGTGGCAGAGTTGAGTAGTTGCATATGGCTGGCAAAGCTGAAAATACTTACCATCTGGACCTTTTCAGAAAACGTTTGCCCACTCTCCCTCTCTCCCCGCACTCTACAGAAGGCCTGGTTCCAAACCTAGGTTGTCTGACTCCAGAGATGCAGCTCATAATTCAGATATAAGTAAATACTAGGTAGGCTTGGAGCCTGTAAGGGTATTATAAAACTTTCCCATTTCCATTATCTTAACTGTACATTTTTTAATTTAAAATTTTCATGACATTTATTTCCAGCATTATGACAGACTCCCTATCATGAAAATCCTCCCCTAAAAAAAAAACCTGTAAAATTCTGAATAAAATGAATAGGTGACTTCGCAAGAAATTAAGGTAAATCCTCAGGGGTTAAAAATGAAGTAGAAGCCAGAAGCCAGAATTAGCATGGTAAATGCTCACTCAAGCAGGCAGTGGACCCCTAATGGCATCTGCCACTGTTAGAGGGGACATGACAAGGCAGAAGAGTGTCAGCATAGAGACTTTGGAATGAGTCCCTGAAGGCCCAAATTTCCAGTGAAAGAATGGACTGGAAAATATTTGCCCTGCAAAAGGAGACATCAAAAAAATTCTGTGTCTCAGCTCTGATTTGGGTTGCAAGGGAAGGAAAGGTCCCCACCTGCCAACCAGAGGAAATAACCATACCCCAGGCTTGAAGCCTGGGGTTCAAATTCACTCTACTTGCCTATTCTGAAACTATTTTAAACCAAAGAAACTAATTTAAAATAGTCCTAGATTTTTAGCTCCCCAGGCACTTGGGCAAAGTAAACACAAATAAAGGGAATATTCTCTCAAGTTGCCTCCTAAAATTCTCGCAGATAATGCCCCAACAAAAATGAGCTCATAGTGAAAAATCACAAGACCACTCACAGAGCAAGACATAATGGGACAGAGCAGAAACATCAAATAGCAGAATCAGACACACACTTTCTTTAGATGTTAGAGTTATCCCATGTAGCAGGACTTGATCAACTTTTTCTATAAAGGCCCAGGTAATATATATTTTAGGCTTTGCAAGCTATGCAGTCTGTATCAAAAAGATTCAACTTTACCATTCTACAGTGAAAGCAGACACAAGCAGTATGTAAATTAATGGGCTTAGCTGTGTTCCAATAAACCTTTTTTACAAAAATAAGGAGTGTGTTGGACTTCCCTGGTGGTCCAGTGATTAAGAATCCACCTTCCGATGCAGGGGATGTGGGTTCGACCCCTGGTCGGGGAACTAAGATCCCACATGCCGCAGGGCAACTAAGTCCGCACGCCACAACTAGAGAGAAGCTCGCGCACCGCGAGGAAAAGCCGACGTGCCACAACTAAGACCGCAGCCAAATTAATTAATTAATTAATTAATTACAAATTTTTTTAAAAAAAATTTTTAAAAAACGAGTGTGCTAGATTTGGCTGGCAGGCCATAGTTTGTAAAATAAGTATGTTTTCAATATTTAACGAATTCAGTATATGAACAAGGAATGAAATACTATCATTAATATCCAGGCAGATTCTTAACTTCTGGAAGTAAAAGGTATAGTTGAAATCTTAGGATTCAACATATGAGTTAACTAGCAGATTAGAACAACTGAAAAGCATAATTAGCAAGTTGAAAGTTGGATATGACAAAACTACTTAGAATATAGTACAAAGAGATAGAGGAGGAAAATATGAAAGAGAGGTTAGTAGATATGAAGTTTGAGTGAGGAGTTCTAACATTCATCTAATCAGAGTTCCAGAAGGAGTGAGTAGAAAGAATGGGAGAGACATAATAGTCAAGAATTTTCATGGATCCTAATATTTAGGATCTACAAAATATTCCAAAAAATACTTACACCCAAACTCATCCTGGTGAAATTGCAGAACATGTAAGACAAATTGAATAGCTTAAAAACTGTCCCCCTCCACACCAAAAGACAGCTTACCTGCTTTATATCTGATTTTTTATGAACAGCAGCAGATATCAAAATACTGTAAGATAATATCTTCAAAGTGCCAAAAGGACATAATTGTCGATCTATAATTGTATATCCAACAAAATTTAAAGAATGAGGATGAAATACAGATGTTTTTATACAAACAAAAGCTAAGATAATTTATTATCAACAGACCCTCTTAAGATTTAAAATACAGAAGAAATAAAGGAACTTCTTAAAAATATATACTATAGGAAGAAGGAAAAGCACCACAGAAGAGAGATTTGAGATTTAGGAAGGATGGTAACCAGGTGAGCAAAGAAAGTGCATTTATCACGTGGATAAATCTAAATAAACATCAACACTAATACACCTAATTTGTGAAGTAAAAAAAAATTGGGGGAGGGGGCACATAAATAGAGGTAATATTCTGTCTCTTAAAATAGTAGGTACAAAAAAAATAGTAGGTACATAAGTATTCATGAGAGTGTGTGTGTGTGTGTGTGTGTGTGTGTGTGCTGTATTCTTTTCTATATATGATAGGTTTTGCAAAACATTTTTAATAGAAATAAAATACTGGGTAACAATAGCCTATAAGCTGAAAGAGTTAAAGCCCTCTAAGTTTTAGGAAGAGAGTAAACATAATTAAAAACTCTAACCATTAAAAAATTAGAAAGATAATCCATAAATTTCAAACTACTGGAGGAGCAAAAAAAGTGAAATAAGTAAAGAACTTTACAGGACAAATAGCATGAAAAAGGTAGTAAAAATAAATTGAAATATATCAATGATCACAAAAAATAATGAATTAAACTTGCCAGTTAAAAGTTCATTTTTTTAAAATCCAGCTTTATTCTTCTTATAAAAAACACTTAAAACAGAAGCACACCAAACGTTTGAGGGTAAGATAATCCAAAAAGCTCTATAAGGCAGATTAATTTTTCCAGCAAACAAAAATACATTCTATTTGCTTTCTGGAGTAGCCTTTGAATCCGCATACAAAGTGATGTGTTATAATAAAGCAAAGAGAAAAATTGAATATGAAGAGAGAGATGACCTGGGTTCAAACTTAATATTCTCTGACAAACCTAAAAACATGGAAAAATAGTTCCCCTTTTGCCAAACCTGTGGAATTCAAGCAAGCATGGGTAGAAACTTGGGGCTTAATAGTGAGCCAAAAATAAATACAATTTATCATTATCGCAATTTTGGTCAAATTTCTTGACTTAAAAATGGAGTTTACAAAATAATCAGATAACATTTCAAAATAACTTGCATTTTGAGACAAAGGATGGTGAAATCACTTTTCATTGTATTAATGAGACATTCATTTAAACATAAGGATTCTAGGGGAAAATATATCAGAAATCATTTTGAAGTACGAGTGGATTTGAAGAGTCAGGGACAAAAAAATATGTATAAAGGTGGATAATTGCTGCATTAAAATAGAGAAAGATTAGAAAGAACCTAAATAAATAACACAGGAATGGGTAAAGTGTAACGCATGTGTACAATGAAATGTTTTTATAGCTATTTTAGTAACATGAGGAAACACCTATGATATAATTAGTAAACAAAATAATATATGAAACTGTAAATACAAAATGATCACAAACATTTAAACGTAGTAAAATGTGTCTAGAAACAGGATTAGGAAGAAAAACAAAAGAATAGTAAGAGTGATAGGGAAATGAATAATTTGTATTTTCTACTTTGTATTCTGTTTTCCAAGTTTTTGCAATGAGAACTTTTATAATCAGATAATAGCATAATTTTATTTTATATCTTTAATATTTTGTTAGTTTATATATATTATGGCCCAGAATCTCTGTGAATGAAATAGTACGGGGAAAATGAATTCTGGAGAGAGACAGTGAGGCAAGCCTTTAAGAGAACGTCTTAAGAGACAGGAACGTTGCTGTATTTCTAATTAGTGTGTAACTCGATATAAAGCAGCTTCCTCTCTTAAAAGTTTCATGAATGTGCAGCAAAGCCACGCCCAGCGGCTGCTATGGCTACGAGGTAAAGCTGATTGGGCCGGCGTCCACTCTGCTTCCAGGTGAGGCAGAAGAAAGAAGGTCGGGCTCGGCGAGGGTGACAAATCCCCCCTTTGGGCCTCTGCCTTGTCTCCTCTCCCATGTGTCCCTCTTTCCTGCCTCCCCTTGGCCACCTCTCCTCTCTGCGTCTTAGCCTCCAGTGCAGTCAGCACCATCAGACCCAGCTCTTCCTGACCGCCCGCATCTCCACCCTCCAGCCCCCACCTCCCTTTTTGCTGGGCTTCCATAGGGCGCTGCACTCTTCGAGCACCTCCAACACCGCAAGCTGTGGGAGGCGGGCTTCTTTTCCCACTGTACCCTTGATGCCCAGGACCTGCCCATGCTGGGTGACCAATAAATATTTGTTGACTGAATGAATGAATGAACGAACGGAGGCTCATTCTCAGTCTTTACTGGGGGTTCCTCTTCATCTACTCATCCTTAAATACAATCATTCTTCAAGATTCCATGCTCAATTGCTTTTTCTTTTTCTTCTTTATGTTTCCCCTGGATGATCTCTCCTCCTTTTGTCTTAGCTAACATGCATATGAAAATGAGCCCAACTTTTCAACTCAACTTCATCTTTTTTCCTCATCTGTATTTCCAACTGCTTTCAGCTGGACCTACAGACACTTCTTATTCTCATCCATAACGCATCATCTTCCTCCCAGTCATCCTTCCGCCTTGAGCTCCAACTCACTTAACATCACCACCATCCCCTCAACATTCCAGATGTAAGCTCAGAGAAGCCTTTTACTCTCCTCCAACCCTCCCTGATGAGGCTGCCGTCTCTCTGGAATTGTGTCCCTCTTTTCTATTCCATTCCCACTGCCCCAGTTCCACTTCTCACCAACATCATCTCCAAACCCTGTGGGGTTTCCTTACTTTGAATCTGCACCTCTCATGGCTGCTGCATTTATTTTCCAAACCATAGAACTCATCATGTTCCCATTTTGCTCAAAAACTCCTGATGTTTCCCATTGCCTTCAGAAAAAAACCAAGCACACAAGGCTCCTCTCCGTCTTCATGGGAGATGAAGTCATGCCACCTCTGTGACTGCTCACATTTCTCCACCTGCCTGGATGCCATTCTCCCACTACTCTGCCTCTCGAATTGCTCAGCCCCCTGCGAAGTCCATATCAAGTGTCACCTTCCCTGAGAAGCCTTTTCCCAAATCTTCAGTCAGGATTAAGGGCGCTTTCCTCTGTGGTCGGATAACCTCTCCATGATGCCTCCATAAGAGCACAGGTCAAGGTTGTGGGCTGCAGGTGGGTGGGCAGAGGAAGACAATTAAGGAGCCCTAGAGAACCTGAGCACGAGGGAAGGGAGGTCTCCCTCCTAGAGTGAGTCCAGGTCTTTAACGCTGAAACTCCTCCACCTTCCACTTTACCACAACTAAATAATTCATGCCTTACCTCATTTCCTCACTGAACAAGATCTGTTCCATTTTCTACCTTTAAAAAGGTCAAAGTTAAATTCTGGCCCATTCCTCCTTCCTCCCTCCTCTTTCCATGTGTGGTTCTATGGCAGAATCATGAAATGGAAGGAAGGTTCACTGACTCCAAGAAAAAGTCACTGCCATAGGCAGCTAAAGCAACAGAATATTTTCTTTATAAAAATAATTTTGGCAGAACCTGGCTGTTTCCTGCGGACATTTTAAGCAACCAAAATAAGGGTTGGGATTTGTATTTCCGAACAAGTGAAAGCTGCCTGTTTAGCTCATGCTTCCCCCTCCTCTCTAGGAAGTGGAAAACTTACAACAGAAGTAATTCCCTTCATCCTTCCATCCTCTTCACAATGCAACCCCCGACCTTTGGAGCCTCCACCTCGAGCCATAGG
The DNA here is from genome assembly GCF_009873245.2 of Balaenoptera musculus. Lineage (NCBI taxonomy): Eukaryota > Metazoa > Chordata > Mammalia > Artiodactyla > Balaenopteridae > Balaenoptera > Balaenoptera musculus. Next base: position 64,043,903 of record NC_045797.1, read on the forward strand.
TAGCCGACTAAATAGGAAAAAGATATGCAAACCTTAGGAAATAAAGAGTTTTTCATACAAAGAGTTACATTCAAGCCATTGTCTCGAATGTTTTGGATAACTCTCGTTTTTAGTTTAGGAAAGAAAATCTGAAACAGAACAATTACATCACAAATGGAACATTTATATAGTCACTGGGATAAAAAAAACGTTCGGCGAAGGAAAAGGCTGCATGATTTCAATGAGATCCAGGTGGGATAGCCCTTTCAGCAAATGTCTACACACCAGCCCGTAAAAATGATGGAAAAGGCACAAGACAAGAATAAAAGCAACGGAGTGCCAGGTGCTCATCCGACTAAACCCACATCCTCTCGGAGCTGGTCCTTTCCAGCTGCTCCTTCCATCTATTCTCCCTTCCTCCCAAGGGCTTGAGTCTCTCTCATGCCTTCTGGGGTCTTCTGCTCATTGTCCTCTCTTCCCTCACCTGGCAACCAAATTCTCTCCTGACCCAGGGCTGGGGCGGGCAAGAGGGTGAACAAAATTACCAATGCCACGAGCAATAGTAACAACAACTTTGGAAGCCCTCACTAAGCATCAAGTGCTGGGTTGGATGCTTTGCGTGGATTATCTCATTTAGTCATGACAACCCTAAATGGTAAGTTCTATAATTGTTCCCATTTTATAGCTGGGGAAAATGAGGCTTAGGTTAAGTATCTTGCCCCACATCACACAGCTAGTTAGTGGCAGAACCAGCTCTCAAACTTAATCTGACTCCAAAGTTAATCACCCTAACCAACAGAGTTGCTGGAGGAATGAACACCTTTCCATACACAAGATTATTAGCAAAATAAGACTAGGGTGATGGAGCACTAGGAAGTCAGTGGGAAAGTCTTCTGAAGGGATGAAGGAGAATGGGAATCAAGGGTGAGAAGAATGGGACAATCTGGAGAAATGAATGGAACACTACAGGTGGTACCTCATACCTAATCCTTAGTTGAAAATGAGAGAAACTCATCAGGAAAAACCCTTATGTGCTGAAAGATTTCTGACTTCGATTCACAGAGGATGGGGTAAAGAAAGAGAACTTGGAATGTTAACATAAGCATGGCCATTCTCACGCAGGTGAGATGAGTCACCTGCCTGAAATGCAGCAGGAAAAGGAAGCAGCAGGTTCAAAAGAAGCAGGAAGAAATAGCCTTATATATGAAAAAGAGATGGCAAAAGATGCCACGGTCCTGTACAGAAAGCCACTCAGGAAGAGTGGAAGCAGGATAGAATTACAGGAGAAATACAAACAAGGGTCCTTCTGGGGTGAGCCTTTACCATGGATGGCCCAGGCAAGGAGGAGGCTTTCTGAAGGCAGACCACATAAGTACAAGCGAGCAATCATAGGGATGGGGACTTGAACTATCTTTATGTCTGCTGGAATTCACAGTTTGCTAAAATAGAGTTGCTTATAAAAATTTTTAACATTCCTAGCTAACAATTTCAGCTCTCAGACAGAAGGAGAAACTGCCATTCTGGATATAATTTTAACCAATGAGAAAGAACTGGTTTCCGTACAGAAATTACAGGGACCTTGGGAGAACATGACCATGTCTTTTGGGAGTCTATAATAGCAAGGAAGGGGAGCATTACATACATTCTAAGGCAATGTAATAATGAAGAATTCCAGTGAAAAGGAAAAGGATAAGTAAACTCGTAAGCCAGCGTGGCCACACAGAAAACTTTCTCATGAACTCATATATTTTAAAGGACCAGTTCATGAGAGATCATGAGGGACATACAGTCAAGAACCAATACAAAAAATGATGGTTTTCAGGAAGGCTAAAGCCTCAGCTAATGGGAAATCCAAGAAACACAAGTGATTAAAAAGGTCTTCCATGAAAAGTTCAGTTCAGAGAGAGAGAAAATGGGGTGGGAGAGGGGGAAGGAAGGGAGGGAGGGAGGGAGAGAAAGGAGGAAAGGAGGAAGGGAGAGAACATAAGATAAAAGAACATAAAAAAAGAAAGGAAGAAGTAGGAAGAGAATGAGGAAGAGGAGAACAAGGAGGTGACAGATCCAGGAAGAAAGTGTCATGTTAACAGGCAACTAAAGGTCCAAATTGCCAAATACTCAAATTCCATCTTCTGAAGCAAGAATAGATTTTGAATTCTAATTGTGCAGCAAAGGAGACCATGAAAAGAGGAAAGTGGAGCCCACAATAATTTAGGGAATAAGAAAAATCTAGGCATACAGATTATTTCAAACCTCCAGATCCAGACAAATTATATTACAGAGTACGAAAAGAATTTGCAGATATAATCTCATAGCAGTGAGTTTGAGAAACCATAAAGAATGGGAAAGATGCCAGAAACCCTGGGAAATGTTCTATTTTGCAATATATTGGGGAAAAAAACAACAGATCTTGAAAACTAAAGATCCATAAGCTGGATATGATTCTCATCAAAGAAGGTGAGTCCTGCTGGACCCTGTGGTGGTCAGAACACATCTGCTTTTTCCATGAGGGATGTTGTGAAACTAGTATCTTCCAACAAAGAATGAACACTGTGATGAGAAAGTTGGAAGCCATGCCCTACAAGGGAAGGTTCGGAGGTGTGTATAGCACAGAAATCAGCTGACTAAGAAAGGTATCAAAGATTTGAAATGTCTGTATAAGAAGCCATAGAGTCATTTTATGTTGCCTTCAAAAACAGAACTAGAATCAACAGTAGAAATTTTAAATAGGCAGATTTTTCTTTAATATTTGAAAGTATTTTCTGTTCATTCATTCAACAAGTGTTTATTGAGCACCTACTTTTTTTTCTTTTTTGGCCACACCACGCGGCTTGTGGGATTTTAGTTCCCCGACCAGGGATCATACCCAGACCCTCCGCAGTGAGAGCATGGAGCCCTAACCACTGGACCGCCAGGGAATTCCCTTGAGCACCTACTTTGTGCCAGATACTGTGCTAAGCACTGAGGATACATGATAAGTACGGTTCCCACCTTTATTGGACTTAGTCTTGTGAAGGAAAACAATAAACAAGTAAACAAGGAACATAATCACAGATTATAGCAAAGCCCGGAAGGAAGGAACAGGGGAAAGAGAGAATAACAGTGAGTATCTATCTAAAGATGGTTTTAGGGAAAACTTTTCTGAGGAGATGCCATTTGTGCTGAGACCTATATGATGACAAGGGTAGAGCTGTGTGAACACTTTGGGGCAAAGAGAACAGCAAGTGCAAAGGCCCTGAGACTGGAAGAGCTGACTTCTTCCCGGAACTGAAAGGAGCCAGGAAAGTAAACTTGGTGAGCAAGAGAGAGGAAGATGGGAGGTTGTGAGATAAGGTTGAAGAGACAGACAGGAATCAGGGACTAAGACGTTGCCATCCTAAGGAATGTAGAATGTGTGCCAAGAGATATGGGAAGCCGTTGAACGTTTTGAGCAGGAAAGTCACATGATCTGATTGATGTGTGTGTTTTGATAGTTATTCCAGCTGCTCTGTGGTAAATGGATCCGTGTGGGGCTGGGGGGATGCAGGGAGAGTGTTTAGGAGGCTACTGTAGTATTTAGATGAGGCTGAAGTGTGCATTGAGGGCGTGTAGTCAAGTTGGAGAGAAGTTCATTTGAATTTTTTTTGAAGTAACATAGAATTTACTGACAAATTGAATATGGAGTTTGAGGGATGGGGGGAAATGGCTAGAATGATACAAAACTTGACTTGGGTGGCAGGCATTGAATGGCCACCTGAGTGGACCCTGCAAAATGGGACCTGGAACTGGGCTGGCAGGATGGACTGGAAAGACTGAGGTTGCATTTGATTCAGTGATGACAACAGAACTCATGAAAACACACGTCAAGCACCCACTTCTGGGTGGTGGGTCTACCAAAAGCTCCAGAAAAGAGGCGTTTGGTTTGGCACAATTCTTAAACTGCAAACGGTTATAAACTTTATCATAAGCACGTTTCTATGGAAACTCACAGTGCTCCCAGTGAAAACAACAAGGAAATTAGCAAAGTTGCATATATACTTTGTTATATGTATATTATAAATACATTTTATATTATTATATATACTATATATTGTATATACATATGGCTTATAAAATTGCAGTCCCTTGCTCATAGCTTAAAATAGAGAAGGCACTCATGCTTTCAATGCACATAATACACATTAATACCCAACAGACACAAATACCACAAATTTTGCTAAAGACAGCACAACATTCTCATCTTGCTAAGTCACCAGGAGAAACTCTCTCTTGTAAAGAGAAGTTTTTGAAATTTAAGACTTAAGGCTTTCTCGTATCAGAATAGATCAGCCAAATGAATCCTCTCATCAATATTGGGTGCTAACGGCCATGCACATGAGAATGTAACTGTGGCAAAAGAGTTCTTTGCTGGAATATGTCAATCTTTAAAAGATAACCAAGCCTAAACCACAGATAACCGTTGAGACTAGATCTGTTGTGTTGTCAGCCATCTATGTCACATCTGTCTGGCATCAATCAAACATCAGGCTTTAAACTCCAGATCACAAACAGCGTGACTTCAGACACACTACTCAAGCTATCCATAGTTAGGCCACCTAAAATATTGATGGAATGAAGTTTCTGTGGGAACCTAACCCTGGGTCCTTTTCTCAACATTAAATTCATTTGACATTTAATGTTCTTTGTTGGAAGGGAAAAAGAGAGAGAGGAGGAAAACACAAGGAGCGATGCTGGCCAGCAGGTGTGATTTTGCATGTTTCTTATTCAAGCGCCTAGGCTGTGGTTTCAACGCCAATGGGGTGTTTTGTCTAACTGTCTGAGCTATAACATGTGTTGTCCCACAAACAATTTGTCACACCATGAGAGCTGCATATTTGGGGACAGAGATAGCTCATGCCATATGGCAAAAGGCGAGACTCTTGTCAATTATCATCCTCGGTGGCAGGTAATTTCTTAAGACTGCACGTCATGATCTGGTCAGAACTCTGTGTCTATTGAGTGCTGGGTGATAACCTTGACCAGGAAATGTCAGCCAGGAAGACACGGCTGTTAAAAGCCACAACGTATAAATGGCTAAAGAGCTTTCACACAGTAGCAAATTTTGGATGGTTCTTTAGAGAAAACAATGTTTGAAAAAGACATATTTTACTACCAGATGCTGGTTTTGGCATAGATAACTTAATGAGGTTAAGGATAGGTCTTAAAAATATCAACTTTTGTTTTTTTTTCCATTTGACATTTGTTTTATCCAGTTGTACTAGTGAAACGTCTTTGTAGAAAAGTACACAATTTAAAAGATAACGGAGCCAGCCAGTTGAATGAAACCTTGCAAACAATGCAGTGTCAATTAAGCATGCTCCCATAAGAAAGATTCAACGCAGTCAGGAGTGGGCATGCAGGGGAGCTTCTCTTTTTATAAATCATCCATCATCCTACTGGCATTCTGCTCATCTTTATCCAAAACAATAATAATTTTGAGCTTTTGCATAAATGTGAGAGAGAAGCCCTGGCAGAAATCTGGACCTGCAACCTGGTGAAGCAGTGGACGGCAGAAAAGAGAGGGCTGGCGTGTGGAGTGGCAAGTTGAGAAACTCTGAAAAATAATCAAAAAGAGATTTAGAGAATAGCAATAGGGAAGGATAGAAAAAACAGCTCGGGCCCCTCTGGGAACTCTCTTTTCCTGAGTCATAAAACCCTTCTGGTTTCCCCTTGTCTGGAATCACTGTCCACAACACTAGAAACAGTATGTTCTTATTTTCCGTTTTGAAAAGACAAACAACCACGAAAACAATTTTAGGGTAGTTTTAGTGCAGAAGAGAGAAAATTTTCTTTGCACCAAATTAATTAGGATATTGGGGAAAGGGACAAATGCTAGGGGGAAGGGCGCCAGCAGTGACAAATGTTGCCAGGAGTCCCACCCCACGACTGGCTTTCAGTCATGACCGCCGATGCACCAGCCTCAGTGAAGAGTGGTGAAGAATAGGCCTGCTTTAGAGTTGATTCAATTGAGCAGATCTGTATTGAATATTTATGACAGTCTTCCTGCAGATTCAGAGAATTACGTGGCCTAGGCAGATTTTCTAAGGCAGTGCCGACACTTTGATCTTCTAGGGGCTCTGACATCTGTTCTTGTCGTCTGCACATTTGTATGTTCCTAGCAAAGCTCAGAGCAAGACCAAAGAACAGCAATCTGAGGCCCCAAAACTTGTCCAAAACAAACAGAGTGGAGATTTACACTTATTGAGATAATAGCATTGCACTAATGCTAGCCAAGAGGCCATCGGCCCATTTGGATTATAAAATATTCTATGTGCTGCGGAACAGAGAATATTGTTTTAGAAATGAATCCTAAGCTACCCCAGCCTTGCTGGCCCTTGAGTGCAGTATTATGGCCCAAGTTATGATGGCTCTTAGCCCCCATATGGAACTTTAGCCATCACCTCCTAAAGGGTTAACAAAAGGGTGCCGGGGTAGCAGAGCCCCATGGCTCAGGAACAAGCCCACCCTCGCTCACTGGCTCCAGTCTCAGGCAACAGTGAGGTGCTGGTGCTCATGAAGAGAGCCCACCCTGCAAGGCCTGGCTCGCCTCTGCAGTGACATCTCGGAGCCCTCGGGACGCCAGGGCTAGCCCATGGATCAGGGAGGCTAGCGGGGCCCACGTGCCAAATCTCGTAGACTGGGCCGAGAAGCCACTTGTTGCTTGACTCCAAGCTCTCAAGCTCTTTCATGAACACAACTCCTGCAGCTTCTGTCCCGAGCACTCTCATGTGGGATGTGCTTCCCAGCTTGCCAGCCCACCCATTTCGCTCTCTCCCAGCACCCTCTGGCTCTCACAGGCCTTTCCACTTGTGAGCCCTTCATTAACCCAGGGGATTGGCTGCTGGTGGAATTTCAAGCACCACAGCAAGTTACTGAGAAAGGGGATGGTGTGGGGGAGATAGGGGAGGCCTATTCCCCTCTCCAGTCCCACTCTGGGAGGAGTCGTCTTCTCCACGGAAGCACTCCCCTCCCAGATTCTTGCAAGACTGATGGCTCACTCTGGGTAAGACTCATTGGCTTCAAGTGGATAAGCACCATTTGTTGAAAAAACGATTTTTCCCCCACTGAGTAGTCTTGACACATGGGTTGAAAAACAATTGGCCATAGATGTATGGGTTTTTTTCTGGACTCTTTGGATTCCATTGGTCCACATGTTTATCCTATGCCCGTACTATTGGGTTGGCCAAAAAGTGCCTTCAGTTTTGAAGTAAAAATAAAAGACATTTTTCATTTTCACCAAGAACTTTACTGAACAACATATTCACCGTTTTGTTCCCCTACCTTCTGCCATTTTTCAGGCAACTTCATAATTCCATCTTCCCAAAACTTTTTATCTTTTTGAGCAAAGAACTGTTCCAGGTGCCTTTTACAGTCTTCCAGGGAATTGAAATTTTTTCCATTAAGAACTTCCCAGCCAAGCTGTAACAGTTTTTGCCTGGTCATCAAAGAAACATGCAGTCTTGCGTTATCCTGATGGAAGATTATGCGTTTTCTGGTGACTAATTCCAGACACTTTTTGTCGAGTGCTGCTTTCAGTTGGTCTAAATGGGAGCAGTACTTGTTGGAATTAATCGTTTGGTTTTCCGGAAGGAGAAAACCAATCCCACCATATACACAACATCACCTTCTTTGGCTGAAGACCACCATTTGGTGTGGTTGGTGGTGGTTCATTTTGCTTGCCCCACGATCTCTTCCGTTCCACATTATCGTACAGTATCCACTTTTCATCGCCCATCACAATTTGTTTTAAATATGGAACATTTTCATTACGTTTAAATAGAGAATCTCATGCGGAAATATGGTCAAGAAGGTTTTTTTTCCCTTAACTTATGTGGAATCCAAACATCAAAGCAATTAACATAACCAAGTTGGTGCAAATGATTTTCAGCGTTTGATTTGGATATTTTGAGTATGTCGGCTATCTTTCACATGGTATGACGTTGATTGTTATCAATTATTGTTTCGATTTGATGGCTATCAACTTCAGCTGGTCTACCCGAACGTGGAGCATGGTCCAGCGAGAAATCTCCAGCACGAAACTTCACAAACCACTTTTGACACGTTTGATCAGTCACAGCACCTTCTCTACACACTGCATAAATCTTTTTTTGCGTTTTTACCTTCCTTGAAATAATAAAGCATAATATGCTGAAAATGTTGCTTTTTTCTTCCACCTTCACTATTAAAATGGCTACACAAAAGTTCACCAATTCTGATAAGTTTTTTTTAAATGCATGCTGATATGACAGCTGTCACAATACAATCTAACAAAATTGTTTTGAATGAAGTTAAAGACAACTAAGCGCTACTAGAGCCATCTTATGGAAAAAAATAACCGACCCTTTTGGCCAGCCCAATACATTATCTTGATTACTGTAGCTTTGTAGTAAGTTTTGAAATGGGAAATATGAGTCTCTAACTTTGTTCTTTTTCAAGGTTGTTTTGGCTATTCTAGATTTAAAACGTTTTCTACACTCTCCATCCATGCTGTGAAACTGTGTTCTCTCTCTGAGATGCCCCATACAGAGAACTAAAGAGAGCAAACAATGTCAAAATAGCTTTACCTTTATACTCTCTTTTCTCTGACTTGGTTATTTCATTTTAAAATACAAAAAGATCTTTCTCCTTCTCTCTCTACATTTCACTCCACTATCTCCATGCACTTGTACCGTATTTCTCTATTTGTAAAACCCAGAATCCATGTCCATATAAACATGGGAAAAGGCACCTATATCCCCTTTCTGCCAATGTCATACTTCCTGGGAAAATTCTGAGATGATTCTAAAAGGCTAGAATCCGTTAGAGTCTTATATTTCACATAAAGAACAAGTTTAGTTTAGGGACCAATTATTTCCATTTGGGGTTAACGTCCTTAAGATGTTTACCTCTTTCTAGAGAATTAAAACAAATAGCGTACGCACAGCAGTTACAAAGTGAGAACAAGAAGAAAATCTATTTTAAGAGTCAGAGGCAATGTACCTTTCTGAAAAAAAAAATGCTGTCTCTTTTCTATTTGAAATCAAACAGAAATAAATTTCTTAAACTATCTACCCTTCACAGACAAAATGTTGTGTGGTCATAGACCCTGGAAACAACTGTGTATTTGAATAGGTGCTTAGAAGAATATGAAGATATAGAAATGTGTGTTTCACTCTGTGAACTGATTTTGCAGTCAGTACTCCAGTGGTTTTTGTTTCTGATAAATACATTTCACTAAACTAAATCTAACCAGGGTTTTCAAGAAGGCTACAGAAAAGCATAAGGCAGCATAGATGGGCGGCTATAGGAACACAAGAAGCAGCTCTCCGAAAAGTTATAAGTTTAACAGCTATATTGGGGACAATAGATTTGTTTCTAAGGGCCTTTTCTGCTTTAATTGGCTTTCTTAGAACGTGCCAGAAGGTCCTCAGCAGCCACACAAGAGCAGAACACGAGCCCAGGCAAACCTGCTGCTTCAACTGCTCCCTAAATCCTTCCATCCTTGACAGCAGGACTTCTCCCCCATAAAAGGAAGAAATCAAACTCTGGATGCAAGGCCTGTATTTAAAGAGACACGGACTCTGGGCAACTGTGAATCCTTTATCCCTTTTATCCTCCATAACAGAAACAGCTCTGAAGAAATTCTCAGAGATGAAAATAATTTCAGCTGAGGAACTTCAATTGGGAGTGACTGGATGTGTTCAGCGTGACAGAAAACATTCGGAGATACGCAAATCGATAAACCCCTAACTGCGTGGGATAATTGCATAAGATCAAAAGTAGCACAGCTTTAATTTAGAAATACATTCTTCAAGCACCAAGCCAAATGCAAATAGCAGAGAGTAGCATGAGATGGGGAGTTTAGTGTTATTACCTAATCCTTGAAAGTGGGGGGGGGGGGGGGGGAAGGCAACAATGTTATAGTTGCAACGCCAGCTGAAAGGTTAGGACTCACTTAGAGAAAAAAAGAAGTGTATTATTAGATTCTGTTTCAGAGGATATCTAATAATATGGCAAACATTGGGATCAAATTTTATGACAAATAATGCTGACCGTGAGAAGCAGCGGGTGGTGTGATGCTAAACATGTTTGGGGTGTGTCTAATTATTGAACTATTCTGGAGTAGCCGAGAGGTCAGTAGAGGTACTTACTGACCATGCACTGTTTCACAGTAGCTGTGTAGACCTTGGGTTTGCTGCTCTGTGTCCACGTAAACTTTTCTGCCTGAATTTTTTTTTCGAGATCCCCTTTCTTCCTCCCAGCTTTGACCACACCACAGGGCTTCCTTCCCACAGAGATGGGAGCCGCTCCATCCTAACGTCCTCTCCCCTCCTCTGCTTCAGCACCTTCACCCATGAAAATTTTCTTCAGGATCCTACCTTTCTTCATCCTTTAGAAAACCACACTCCTGGAGACAAGGCGAAAGGCGCGCGACTCCCTGAAACCCATTCTGCTTGGGAATGGCCTTCGACTGTGGATGGTGATCACTACGGGACCCAGAAGAGCAGAGCACTCTTCATCTCCACAGGGGAACATCAGCCTGAAATGGACTAACACCACAGGAGGGTTTTAAGTTCGACATAAACCAAGAGCATCCTAACAACAACCACAGATCTGCTCTAATATTACACAGAGAAGATTCTAGAACTTCTCCCCAAACCACTGACATATGGTAAAGGGGCCTATGAGGTTTAGATACAGGTCTGTTAAAACACACGGAAGGTCCAGAGCTATGCCGTCCAATACAATAGCCATGCCACCTGTGGCTGGTGAACACTTGAAATGTGTCCAGGGTCACTGAGGGACTGAATTTTAAATTTTATATAATTTCAAGTAATTCAAATTTTAAATTTGGAACGTGGTATAAAATATTTTTCTGTTAGACACAACTTTATTGTTTCAGTTGGACTACACTTGATTTTAACTGTTAGATCATGGAAGATACTAGTGTCATAGTACATCAGCACATATATTAATTCTAGTCTATATTAATAATTTTTAACACATCAATTACCTATTGAAATAATAAGATTTTTGATATATTGGGCTAAATAAAATATATTGTTAAAATTAATTTCATCTCTTTCTTTTTCCTTCTAAATGTGGCTACTAGAAAGTTTTACCATATATATGTGGCTTGCATTATATTTTAATTGGATAGAGCTTGTCTATAGGACAAGTGAGGTCTTCAAATATAGAACAACAAAGCTGTGGCAGATCTGGGAAGGAAAGGGGATTGGCAGTGGGTTACAATGCCGTTATTTCTTTGGTTTTTATCCAAGGATAATTTCTTTCAAATGGGGAAATGGAAAATGTTTAAAGTTTGCATTTTTTATTGTGTAACAATAATGCTTAAAACTTTTCATATATTGCCAACTGGCCCTCTGCCCCTAAAATAAATTCTTAAGCTAGGGAATAGAAGGACTTTGTGTACGATGGTCCAGGGTAGGACTGTCTGACCTACAGCCCCAGACTCTTGGGAGAACTTGGAGCTATTGCAAAGAGTCCACAAATCCATGTGGGCCAAGCAGTGTCTGTAGACTGAATAAATAACCTCTGGTCTATACTGGCACTACAGTCTTTCAAAAGTGTAGGCGATGCCACGATTAATAAAATACAAATTCACTTTAACATGTTACCAAATTCATAGTAGTTAAGGGGTTATCATATATTCTCTCAGTCAAAAGACTCTAAAGTCAGCTATGCACACCTGAAGCGTTCGTTGGGTCTTTTCTAGCTCATTTGGTGCCTTTGTGCAAATTACAGCAAGGCAAGCCAGGGATTTCAGCCCCAGCTCATCCCCAAAGGTGTGATCTGCACAACAATACACTGCAGTCCTGATATATTTTGATATTTAAAAACTTCTTCAAACTGAAAAGGCTAAATTTGTATCCTGGAGAATGCTGTGGACAAAAAATGTTGCCTCCCATTTCAGTAAACAATGAAGTTTTTTTTTTTTTGCATCCATGTTTCTTTTTCTTTTTTCTTTAGAAGGCATATGAAAGGAAAAGTATCAGTAATGCACTAATCTCCACAGCAAATCATGAGACACACTGGATCTTGCAGATGAATATAAGGTGATTTAAGTATTATAAAAACATAACGGACATTGAATACTCTTCAAAAGCACGAAAACATCAATGGCCCAAGAGAGGGAGAAGACCTTTAAAGCATACTACAAATTATTATTTTTTTGAACATCTTTATTGGAGTATAATTCCTTTGCAGTGGTGTGTTAGTTTCTGCTTTATAACAAGGTGAATCAGCTGTACATATACATATATCCCCATATCTCCTCCCTCTTGCGTCTCCCTCCCACCCTCCCTATCCCACCCCTCTAGGTGGACACAAAGCACTGAGCTGATCTCCCTGTGCTATGCAACTGCTTCCCACTAGCTATCTATTTTGCATTTGGTAGTGTATATATGTCCATGCCACTCTCTCACTTCATCCCAGCTTACCCTCCATCCTCCCCGTGTCCTCAAGTCCATTCTCTACATCCGCCTCTTTTCTTTTTAATTATTGTGATTTTTAAATTTTTTAATTTTTTTGAATTTTTGAATTTTATTTTATTTTTTTATACAGCAGGTTCTTATTAGTTATCCATTTCATACATATTAGTGTATATATGTCAACCCCAATCTCCCAATTCATCACACCACCACGCTCCCCGCCACTTTCCAGCCGTGGTGTCCATACGTTTGTTCTCTACATCTGTGTCTCTATTTCTGCCCTGCAAACCGGTTCATCTGTACCATTATTCTAGGTTCCACATGCATGCGTTAATATACGATATTTGTTTTTCTCTTTCTGACTTACTTCACTCTGTATGACAGTCTCTAGATCCATCCACATCTCTACAAATGACTCAATTTCATTCCTTTTTATGGCTGAGGAATATTCCATTGTATATATGTACCACATCTTCTTTATCCATTCATTTGTCAATGGGCATTTAGGTTGCTTCCATGACCTGGCTATTGTAAATAGTGCTGCAATGAACATTGGGGTGCATGTGCCTTTTTGAATTATGGTTTTCTCTGGGTAATGCCCAGTAGTGGGATTGCTGGGTCATATGGTAATTCTATTTTTAGTTTTTTAAGGAACCTCCATACTGTTCTCCATAGTGGCTGTTTCAATTTACATTCTCACCAACAGTGCATGAGGGTTCCCTTTTCTCCACACCCTCTCCAGCATTTGTTGTTTGTACATTTTCTGATGATGCCCATTCTAACTGGTGTGAGGTGATACCTCATTGTAGTTTTGATTTGCATTTCTCTAATAATTAGTGATGTTGAGCTGCTTTTCATGTGCTTCGTAGCCATCTGTATGTCTTCTAAGGAGAAATGACTACTTAGGTCTTCTGCCCATTTTTGGATTAGGTTGTTTGTTTCTTTAATATTGAGCTGCATGAGCTGTTTATATATTTTGGAGATTAATCCTTTGTCCGTTGATTTGTTTGCAAATATTTTCTCCCATTCTGAGGGCTGTCTTTTCGTCTTGTTTGTAGTTTCCTTTCCTTTGCAAAAGCTTTTAAGTTTCATTAGCTCCCATTTGTTTATTTTTGTTTTTCTTTCCATTACACTAGGAGGTGGATCAAAAAAGATCTTGTTGTGATTTATGTCAAAGAGTGTTCTTCCTATGTTTTCCTCTAAGAGTTTTATAGTGTTCAGTCTTACATTTAGGTCTCTAAACCATTTTGAGTTTATTTTTGTGTATGGTGTTAGGGAGTGTTCTAATTTCATTCTTTTACATGTAGCTGTCCAGTTTTCCCAGCACGAATTATTGAAGAGACTGTCTTTTTTGCATTGTATATCCTTGCCTCCTTGTCACAGATTAGTTGACCATAGGTGCATGGGTTTATCTCTGGGCTTTCTATCCTGTTCCATTGATCTATATTTCTGTTTTTGTGCCAGTACCATATTGTCTTGATTACTGTAGCTTTGTAGTATAGTCTGAAGTCAGGGAGTCTGATTCCTCCAGCTCCGTTTTTCTTCCCTCAAGACTGCTTTGGCTATTCGGGGTCTTTTACGTCACCATACAAATTTTAAGATTTGTTGTTCTAGTTCCATAAAAAATGTCATTGGTAATTTGATAGGGATTTCATTAATCTGTAGATTGCTTTCGTTAGTATAGTCATTTTCACGATACTGATTCTTCCAATCCAAGAACATGGTATATCTCGCCATCTGTTGGTATCATCTTTAATTTCTTTCATCAGTGTCTTATAGTTTTCTGCATACAGGTCTTTTGTCTCCCTAGGTAGGTTTATTCCTAGGTATTTTATTCTTTTTGTTGCAATGGTAAATGGGAGTGTTTCCTTAATTTCTTTTTCAGATTTTTCATTAGTGTATAGGAATGCAAGAGATTTCTGTGCATTTATTTTGCATCCTGCAACTTTACCAAATTCATTGATTAGCTCCAGCAGTTTTCTGGTGGCATCTTTAGGATTATCTATGTATAGTATCATGTCATTGGCAAACAGTGACAGTTTTACTTCTTCTTTTCCAATTTGTATTCCTTTTATTTCTTTTTCTGCTCTGATTGCCATGGGTAGGACTTCCAAAACTATGTTGAACAACAGTGGCGAGAGTGGACATCCTTGTCTTCTTCCTGATCTTAGAGGAAATGTTTTCAGTTTTTCACTGCTGAGAATGATGTTTGCTGTGGGTTTGTCATATATGGCCTTTATTATGTTGAGGTAGGTTCCCTCTATGCCCACTTTCTGGAGAGTTTTTATCAGAAATGGGTGTTGAATTTTGTCAAAAGCTTTTTCTGCATCTATTGAGATGGTCATATGGTTTTTATTCTTCAATTTGTTAATATGGTGTATCACATTGATTGATTTGCGTATATTGAAGAATCCTTGCATCCCTGGGATAAATCCCACTTGATCATGGCGTATGAACCTCTTAATGTGTCGTTGGATTCTGTTTGCTAGTATTTTGTTGAGGATTTTTGCATCTATATTCATCAGTGATATTGGTCTGTAATTTTCTTTTTTTTTGTAGTATCTTTGTCTGGTTTTGGTATCAGGGTGATGGTGGCCTCATAGAATGAGTTTGGGAGTTTAATCACAGTTTCAATTTCATTACTTGTGACTGGTCTGTTCATATTTTCTATTTCTTCCTGGTTCAGTCTTGGAAGGTTATACTTTTCTAAAAATTTTTCCATTTCTTTCAGGTTGTCCATTTTATTGGCATAGATTTGCTTGTAGTAGTCTCTTAGGATGCTTTGTATTTCTGCGGTGTCTGTTGTAACTTCTGCTTTTTCATTTCCAATTTTATTGATTTGAGTCCTCTCCCTCTTTTTCTTGATGAGTCTGGTTAATGGTTTATCAATTTTATTTATCTTCTCAAAGAACCAGCTTTTAGTTTTATTGAGCTTTGCTATTGTTTTCTTTGTTTCTATTTCATTTATTTCTGATCTGATCTTTATGATTTCTTTCCTTCTGCTAACTTTGGGTTTTGTTTGTTCTTCTTTCTCTAGTTCCTTTAGGTGTAAGGTTAGATTATTTATTTGAGATTTTTCTTGTTTCTTGAGGTAGGCTTGTATAGCTATAAACTTCCCTCTTAGGACTGCTTTTGCTGCATCCCACAGGTTTTGGATCACCGTGTTTTCATTGTCATTTGTCTCTAGGTATTTTCTGATTTCCTCTTTAATTTCTTCAGTGATCTCTTGGTTATTTAGTAATGTATTGTTTAGCGTCCATGTGTTTGTGTTTTTTATTTTTTTTTTCCTTGTAATTCATTTCTAATCTCATAGCATTGTGGTCAGAAGAGATGCTTGATATGATTTCAATTTTCTTAAATTTACTGAGGCTTGATTTGTGACCTAAGATGTGATCTATCCTGGAGAATGTTCTGTGTGCACTTGAGAAGAAAGTGTAATCTGCTGTTTTTGGATGGAATGTCCTATAAACATCAATTAAATCTATCTGGTTTATTGTGTCATTTAAAGCTTGTGTTTCCTTATTAATTTTCTGTTTGGATGATCTGTCCATTGGTGTAAGTGAGGTGTTAAAGTCTCCCACTATTATTGTGTTACTGTTGATTTCCTCTTTTAGAGCTGTTAGCAGTTGCCTTATGTATTGAGGTGTTCCTATGTTGGGTGCATATATATTTATAATTGTTATATCTTCTTCTTGGATTGACCCCTTGATCATTATGTAGTGTCCTTCCTTGTCTCTTGTAACATTCTTTATTTTAAAGTCTATTTTATCTGATATGAGTATTGCTACTCCAGCTTTTGTTTGATTTCCATTTGCATGGAATATCTTTTTCCATCCCCTCACTTTCAGTCTTTAGGTGTCCCTAGGTATGAAGTGGGTCTCTTGTAGACAGCATATATATGGGTCTTGTTTTTGTATCCATTCAGCAAGCCGGTGTGTTTTGGTTGGAGCATTTAATCCATTCACGTTTAAGGTAATTATCGATATGTATGTTCCTATGACCATTTTCTTAATTTTTATGGGTTTGTTTTTGTAGGTCCCTTTCTTCTCTGTGTTTCCCACTTAGAGAAGTTCCTTTAGCATTCGTTGTAGAGCTGGTTTGGTGGTGCTGAATTCTCTTAGCTTTTGCTTGTCTGTAAAGCTTTTGATTTCTCTGTCGAACCTGAATGAGCTCCTTGCGGGGTAATCTTGGTTGTAGGTTCTTCCCTTTCATCACTTTAAATATATCATGCCACTCCCTTCTGGCTTGTAGAGTTTCTGCTGAGAAATCAGCTGTTAACCTTATGGGAGTTCCCTTGTATGTTATTTGTCATTTTTCCATTGTTGCTTTCAATAATTTTTCTTTGTCTTTAATTTTTGCCAATTTGATTACTATGTGTCTCGGCATGTTTCTCCTTGGGTTTATCCTGTATGGGACTCTCTGCGCTTCCTGAACTTGGGTGGCTATTTCCTTTCCCATGTTAGGGAAGTTTTTGACTATAATCTCTTCAAATATTTTCTCAGGTCCTTTCTCTCTCTCTTCTCCTTCTGGGACCCCTATAATGTGAATGTTGTGTTTAATGTTGTCCCAGAGGTCTCTTAGGCTGTCTTCATTTCTTTTCATTCCTTTTTCTTTATTCTGTTCTGCGGCAGTGAATTCCACCTTTCTGTCTTCCAGATCACTTATCCGTTCTTCTGCCTCAGTTATTCTGCTACTGATTGCTTCTAGTGTATTTTTCATTTCAGTTATTGTATTGTTCATCTCTGTTTGTTTGTTTTTTAATTCTTCTAGGTGTTTGTTCTTTAATTCTTCTAGGTATTTGTTCTTTAATTCCTCTAGGTCTTTGTTAATCATTTCTTGCGTCTTCTTGATGTTTGCCTCCATTCTTTTTCCGAGGTCCTGGATCATCTTCACTACCATTATTCTGAATTCTTTTTCTGGAATGTTGCCTATCTCCACTTCATTTAGTTGTTTTTCTGGGGTTTTATCTTGTTCCTTCATCTGGTATATAGCCCTCTGCCTTTTCATCTTGTCTTTCTGTGAATGTGGTTTTTGTTCCACAGGCTGCAGGATTGTAGTTCTTCTTGCTTCTTCTGTCTGTCCTCTGGTGGATGAGGCTGTCTAAGTGGCTTGTGCAAGTTTTCTGATGGGAGGGACTGGTGGTGAGTAGAGCTGGCTGTTGCTCTGGTGGGTAGAGTTCAGTAAAACTTTAATCCTCTTGTCTGCTGATGGGTGGGGCTGGGTTCCCTCCCTGTTGGTTGTTTGGCCTGAGGCAACCCAATACTGGAGACTACCCAGCTCTTTGGTGGGGTTAATGGTGGACTCTGGGAGGGCTCATGCCAAGGAGTACTTCCCAGAACTTCTGTTGCCAGTGTCCTTGTCCTCTTGGTGAGCCACAGCCACCCCCCGCCTCTGCAGGACACCCTCCAACAGTAGCAGGTAGGTCTGGTTCAGTCTCCTATGGGGTCACTGCTCCTTCCCCTGGGTCCCGATGTGCACACTACTTTGTGTGTGCCCTCCAAGAGTGGAGTCTCTGTTTCCCCCAGTCCTGTCCAAGTCCTGCAATCAAATCCTGCTAGCCTTCAAAGTCTGATTCTCTAGGAATTCCTCCTCCCATTGCCAGACCCCCTGGTTGGGAAGCCTGAGGTGGGGCTCAGAACCTTCACTTCAGTGCATGGACTTCTGAGGACACTTATTCTCCAGTTTGTGAGTCACCCACCCAGCAGTTATGGGCTTTGAGTTTACTGTGATTGCGCCCTTCCTACCATCTCATTGTGGCTTCTCCTTTGTCTTTGGATGTGGGGTATCTTTTTTGGTGAGTTCCAGTGTCTTCCTGTCGATGACTGTTCAGCAGTTAGTTGTGATTCTGGTGCTCTTGCAAGAGGGAGTGAGTGCACATCCTTCTACTCTGCCATCTTGAACCAATCACTATGTCTGCGTCTTTATTCCTGTCCTGCCCCTAGGTTCTTCAGAACTTTTTTTTTTTTTTTTTTAGATTCCATATATATGTGTTAGCATACGGTATTTGTTTTTCTCTTTCTGACTTGCTTCACTCTGTATGACAGACTCTAGGTCCATCCACCTCACTACAAATAACTCAATTTCGTTTCTTTTTATGGCAGAGTAATATTCCATTGTATATATGTGTCACATCTTCTTTATCCATTTATCTGTTGATGGACACTTAGGTTGCCTCCATGTCCTGGCTATTGTAAATAGAGCTGCAATGAACATTGTGGGGTACATGTCTCTTCTTGCATTATGGTTTTCTCAGGGTATATGCCCAGTAGTGGGATTGCTGGGTCGTATGGTAGTTCTATTTTTAGCTTTTTAAGGAACCTCCATACTGTTCTCCATAGTGGCTATATCAATTTACATTCCCACCAACAGTGCAAGAGGGTTCCCTTTTCTCCACACCCTCTCCAGCATTCATTTAAACAATGAATGTTGCCCAGCATCAAGCCATCAGCCACTGTAGCTGCCCCAGTGTTGTGCCCTGAGGGGATTTCAGGATGGAGAAAAACAGAATACTGGCCCTAGATAGTTAAGATGCTTCTGAAACAAAAAATTCCAATAAGCCCAGACTCTTGCATCTTTCCATACATAGAAAAGCACTAAAATCATTATTTTGAGATGTCTGGTTTTTGTGATTAGCAGTAATCTTTTGATGTCTGACTACATTTTTTTTTTTCAGCAAAAACTCCTCTATATCTTGGCTCCTCCCTTACCTGTTTGGAACTGTCCCTCAGAGCTATCTGAGAGGCTGTCTCCTGGCCTGTAGTCCTCAGTAAGTTCCCTAAATAAAACATAACTCTCAACTTTAGGTCGAGTGTGTTTCTGTTGTTGTTGTTCTTGTTTTTTTAGTCGACAATACCCAACGACTATCAAGTAAGATATGGATGCTCCACTTCCCAGGAGCCCTGCCCTTGTCATTGTCCTGAGTCAGTGTCCCTGATTTAGACCTGGAGCCTGGTGAGGTATGCTCCTGTGTTCTCAGCCAGGTCTCAGGGCCAGGGTGGGCCCACCATTGGCACTCACATCATCTATCCTCACAGGGACTGCAAACAGGAGCCAGTGGTCCCATGGCCCAAAATGTTCTGGAATGAGCAAAGTAAAGTTGGAAGGAAGTTGGAATCAGGATCCTCTGACCTTTAATCTAGGAATTCACAGTGTAGAGAAAAATATGCTATTTCTTCAAAATGTGTTAGAATTTATTTAAATTTAGAACAGGGTTTCTCAACCTCTGCACTCCTGACATGTTGATAATTCTTTGTCATGGGGCTGTCCTGTGCATTGCACGATGTTTAGCAGAGTCTCTGGCCTGTACCCTCTAGATGCCAATAGCACGCCCCTCCCAGTTGCAACAATCAAAACGTCTCCAGACATTGCCAAATGTCCCCTAAAAGGTAAAATTGCCCCGGTTGAGAATCACTGATTTAGAATATCAAAACATTTGTGGTATTAGCTTATTTTCACAACTTACATATTATAGCTGTGAGTATATGGACTTCAGACATATCTTCCAACATATCTGGAGTCAAATCCTGGCCCACACATTACTAGCTGTGTGACCTGGAGAAAGTTAACTTAATATCTCTGCTCCTCAATTTCCTCACCTGTAAAATGGAGCAATAACTGGGCTGTTCTCATAGAGATGTTGTGAGGATTAATAAGACAAACCTCTTAATAGGTGAGATAAATATCAGCTAGCACACTCCCCAGCCCCCTTTTGTACTGGTCTAATACCTGATATTTATGGATTTAGTCTCATGTCAAGGCTGCCTCTGGTCTTTGAGTTAGTGTGGCAACTAAGAACCCCTGAAGTCCAAGTACCAGGGTTCAAACTCCAGGTGCAGTCTGGAATGCACTGCTAAACCTCTGAAACCATAGTTTTTCATCTATTTTTAAAGAGAAAGATAATGAAAGACTCTTCCTTACAGGGCTGTTGTGGGAATGAAATGACATATTCAGAGGCTGAGATTATTAACCATTATTAGGTGCTGCAAGGCTGCACGTGAATGCAGGGAAAAGCAAAGGGAGATGTTTTATAAAATTCTGAGAAAATCCTAGTTTTTCTCAACCTTCCTCCCCTACTGCTGCCCCACCTCACCCCATCCCACCCTGGGTAAATTTTCTGGAACCCCAAAGCCCTCATACCTCATCTTGTGAACACCTAAGGGGTCATAGCAGTTCCTCCTGGCTACCTCTTGGGGATCCTCTTCCTGTTCCCGGAGGTTCTCCTCATTCTCCCTGGGCTGTGCTGTTCCCAGGTCCACTCTGACGACCCCCAGGCTCTTACTGTGGTGAAGCCAGAATTTTCTTCATGCCACGATCACGCTGAACTGGACGCAATGCTCTTCCCGGCGTTGCAGTCTGTGATTTGGCCACAGATTCTCTGCCGAGTCTCAATTTCCTCACCTGTAAAATGGGGCAATCCAAGTACCCTCTTCTCCAGGAAGCCTCACCTCCTTCAGGAATGCTCCTCATTCCTGCTACGCTGGGCATGTCTCTATCCCTGTAATTCTACCTCCCTTTAAAATAAACCTGTTTCCTTTTCTAAACCATGAACTCCCTCAAGTCAAGGACTACGTCCTATTCATATTTATATCCCATGATGTAATTCCTGCCACAAGGCAGATTCTCAATAAACGTTTGTTGAATGAATGAGTGGGAGAGAGTAGGACATATGATCACGTTCAAAACTCTAAGTGGGACAGGCTGGTATTTTCTTCCCTTCTCACTCTTCTCTTGCCTTCACTTCCCAGATATTTGCTGGGAAAATATCTTTTGTAAGATGAAGCAGAGACTGACGCTCGGTTAGCAGAGTAACTCGTGGATGCTCTGCTGTGAAAAGTGGTTAACGTTTCAAGATAAATGTGATTTGAGTTGGGGCGTTTGGTTTCTCTGGGGAAAACCTAAAGAATCTACTGCTGCCCCTTCAGACTGAAAGCACTCAGCTGGGAGGGCCCTGGGAAGGGCGGTCCAAGGGCAGACGGGACTGTGGGTGAGCAAGGAAATCCCAGTTACCCTCCGGGGTGGGCTCCAATATGGACAGGCAGTGCCCTGATGGGAAAGGAAGCAAGAATCTGTATCATCCTCTGGGTTCCGAGTCTTCAAAAGCATCTAAGAGTAAGATTTTCTTTCTGGAAATCACCATACCTGGAGCCTCCCACCGTCACTCCCAACAAAATGACTTGACTTAATTAAGAGGGTACATTAAGAAAATGGACAACGTTGATATTATGGTTTACCTGCTGTGGTTCAGAACTACGAGGCTGTCCTTGTGGGTTATCCATAGAATGAAGGTTTGATTGACACTCTCCAAACTGGGAGACCACAGTTCCAGCCCTATTGGCACAATTTACAACCAGGTCAAAACTCAGATGACTGGGTCCCCATTTCCTCCCAACTTGCAAAAATGAGAAGTTTTATACTTCACTGAGGGTCAACTAGATGGACTAAAGCATCACGTTGTTGCTGTCATGGCAAGGATGCAGAATAAGAAACGGATCCTAACATGAACCCTGCCAATAATTTGCAGCGTGACCTTTTTTAAGTCACAACTTTCCCAGACTTCAATGTTCTGACCTGTTCAATGGAACTATTACTACTAGTTATACTGAGTTCTCAGGGATGTTGTAGAGATAAAATGAGACATTAGATTAAAAAACATGTCAAAATGGTTAGGTGCTGTGCACATTCAAGGTACTTTTGTTACCAATTTGTTAAATAACTAATGTGCAAAGGTTTCTCTTCATTCAATGGACTGCATATTAAGTGTGGAATTGCAGCAGTTGCTGCAGTGTTATTGGACAGCCAAGGGCGGTGGGCAAGAGAAAGGAATATGAAAACAAGAAAGATGTGCTCCATGGCCTTGAGGATCTCCCTGTGTCCCAGGAGGGATAAAAGCACACACAGCAATAAATCTCAGGTGGAATGTGTTAAACACCAAAGAAAACAAACAAAGTATTTCTGGGGAACATCTTTCTTCTCACCATGCAGATCACCATCATTCACAACCAGCAAACACTGACCTCTTGGGAAGCCAGAGGAGGTAGTGGATTTGGGGTGGTAAGCTCTCTTCTCTACAGTTTTTTCTTCTGATGTAAATCAAATCCAAATTTAGACTAGTTGAGCAAGACGGTTTTGCAGCTGTTTGGACAACATTATGGCCAGAAGGTCTGATTCAAAAAATTAAAAAAAAAATTTAAAAACCTGTTTGGCAAGCAGAGGTGAAAGTCAGCAGCAGCAAACCCATCACAGATGCACGAGGTGCTACACAAGTAACTTTCAGCGACACTTTCCAGGCTGAACCCAAGCATACACCTGCATAACAGAAAAATAGAGAATGTGTTCAAAGGGTGGGAGCTGAAGGGAACAAAGAAAGGCCTTTTGGGAGAAGTGCAGCAGCTGCTTGCAAAATAGCCTCTCCTCTGAGCCCCAGGGAAGACAGGAATGAAAGTTCAGCTCATCTGCTCCACTACTTGGCGCTCTCTTGGCCTCAGGGGTATCCACAGTCCTTGGGACTAACTCAGGGCTTCAGCGGAGACCAGTAAAGTGAGACGTGGAGAAGACTCCCCGTTATCCTGCCACAAATCCTTTCATGTCCCAGTCATTTTAGATATGGGGCTTCTCACCATTTCCTGCTGATCAAAAGATGACTCCAGGCTCAGACATCTTGGTCAGAAATTTTGTTCCCTAAGTTTTTCCCTGAGTTTTCCTTCGCTTGGTTTCACTTTTTAATTTCCATCTAGTCCCCAGAGGCTGCCCTAAACCATGCTCCTTCTCGGGCGTGCTCAGGACTATTTACAGATGGAAGTCTTATGCATCCCTTAATTGTCTGTCAGTCAAGCTATTAACAGGGACTGATACATCATAAATGTCAACTGTGGGCCATTCATAAAACTGAACACGTATAGTCCTTTCCCGCATTCCTTCAGTTATTTTAAGGAAACACTCTTTTGTTCTAAAGTACTGTATCAGCTGGGACCCAGCCTTCCACATAGCTTTGGAAGCATGTCCTTTGGGCCTGTGTTACTCTCTTCCTCACTCTCATGTACTCTGCCTATTCCAGAAAGCTTGCTTCTAGAAAACTGATAGTGAAAGCATCTAGAAAAGTGACAGTGGTTGCACATATGCACCAAACCCCCCAGACTTTTAATTCAGATTGAAAGAAAGAGCCTCAATTTTTGGTGTATTAGTTTCCTATGGCTACTGTAACAAGTTATCACAAACTTGGTGGCTGAAAGGTCAGAATCTAAAATCAGTTCACTGGGCCAAAATCAAGGTGTCCGTCAGGCTGCACTCCCTCTGGAGGTTCTAGGGGAGAATCCTTTTCCTTGCCTTTTCCAGTTTCTAGAGCTGCATTCTTTGGCTTGTGGTCCCTTGTTCCATCTTCAAAGCCAGCAGTGTCACATCATAGTTCAATGTCATATTTCCTTCTTCTACTGAGTCAAATCTCTCTCTGTTTCCCTCTTATAAGGATAGCATATAGACGCCACCCTGGTAATCCAGGATAAACTCCTCATCTCAATCTCCTTAATTTGATCATATCTGCAAAGTCTCTTTTCACACAAAAGGTAACTTTCATAAATTTCAGGGATTAGGACCGAGGTATCTTTGGGGGCCGCTATTCAGCCTATCACACTGGCAAATGCATTTGCTGTGGATCTGAAATGCTGTTCAAGAAAGGTGCTGCTTCCCTGGGTTCCTGCTGCATATTACAAATCCAGGATAACCCACTATTTTGTAACTGAGAAAAAAGGAGTAAAAATCTAAGCATAATCAGGGCAGAAAGCCCTTCAGTGTTGATTACAGCAGGGCCTCACTAAAAACAAAACAAAGAAACGAAAACCTCCATTTAAGCATACCAGGGGTCTAGGTTTGCAGGCACCACAAGATGAACTTGGAAGAGTCCCACGAGCAAAGACCACACTCCAGGCTCACTCCTAACACGTGCAAGGACAGTGCAAAAGGACAAATGGAAGCCCACATAGCATGTGTCTAGAATATTAAAAAATACAAATCAAGATAACATTAAGTAAAATGTGTTCTCTCCTCCTACATTGTCCAATAGAGCTTCACAATGACACGAAAGCCATACTTGAATTTAGGAAATTTGGACTTCCCGTGTTTTGTCAGGAAACTCTGAGGGGGCATGTAGAGAGATTGCCACAGGCTCCGGTGCCTTCTCTTCCCACCTCCCACCAGCACTTTGAGGGGCTCGCATCACCTGCGGACACTCCAACCCACACCTCCTAAGCTCCGTCCTCACTTCCCCATAAAAGCTGCCCATTGGCTGCCCTCAGGCCCAGGGTCATTTCCTCAGCAGGACTACCTGCCCTTAGATGAGCAAACAGAGAAAGAGGACTGTGCAGGCCCTGGCTTCAGGTCATTTGTGCAGGGAAGTCAGGGTTACAGATACCCAGGTCATGAACTGGGACCGTGCTTCTCTGGGCAAGGACTATTTTTCGTCGTGTTTTTAAAATGTCCTCTCCACTATGGACCAATATGTTTATAAAATACAACTTAAATGTTTGAGAAGTGTCCAATGCTAAAGAAAGCACTGGACACAGACTCTTATTTAGCTCATCGCGGACCAGTAGCAAGCAGACCACACTTTGCGTACCACTGGATGAGAAGATGAACACAGGTGTTCTACGCTGCATCTCAAATCACCACAAACTTAGTGGCTTACAACAACAGATATTTATTATCTGGATTTTCCAGGGGTCAAGAGTCCAGACATGGTTTACCTGGGTCTTCTGCTCTGGGTCTCACCAGGCTGCAGTCGAGGTATTAGCCAGAGCTGGGGTCTCATCTGAGGCTCAGGGTCCTCTTCCAAGGTCACTGGCTGTCGGCAGAATTCCATTCCTTGTGGCTGTAGAACTATTGGCAACTTGCTTCTTTAAGGCCGGTAGGGGAATCTCTCTTGTCAGGAAAGGCTCAGTCCCCCTTTTAAAGAATTGGACCTAATCAAATGAGGCCCAACAGGAACAATCTCTCTTTCGATTAGCTTACAGTCAACTGACTAGGAACTATAATGATCTCTTCCAAATGCCTTTGCCATATAACATAATCTGATCACAGGAGTGACATCCATTATATTATTAGGTCCCACCACAGGGAGAGGGGAAGATACAGGGGGTGGGAATCTTAGGTGGCATCTTAGAATTCTTCCTACCACAGTGGACTGAAGATGGTTACATCCTGTGGCCCTGTGGACTCTTCATGGTGAGAGGAAGGTCAGAGAATGACCTCTGAAAGCTCAGGGCCTGGGGCAGAGGCCCCTCACCCCGGAGAGAGGTACAGCACCCCCCATCATAGCTTAGGATTAGAACTATGTCAACATTCCCTTCAGAAAGCCCAGACTCCAATGCTGAAAGACTCTCCTCCATTCGTTTGCTTTCCTGCCAATATATCTTGCCTCCCCCTCACCTTAGTAGTGCTTATGGACAGACAGGTTTTTTGCAGCTGTATTAAATCCATATTTTGTAATTCTGGAGTTACCAACATTTGGTTGCTTGGAGATTGACATATTATCAGTAAACACCAGAAAGCTCCAATTCCCTTTCTATCAGGAGCTGAGAGTTCATCTGGGCTCCTTGTTTACTTCACTGTGCATTCCTAGAAATTACTGCAGGATCAGCCTAGGAACATCATTCTGATTCAACGCATGGGAATATTGCTATACAGCCCATGAGATTCTAATGCAAAATGACTGATTCATAAACAAGCTAACAGAAAGTTATACATGCAAGTGAGTTTTGGCCTTCAATATAGTATCCTCAGAAGACCATACTCTAATACTAATGAGACTGCCATTGCACAAATCATTTTTTGGAATTCCTCTTTGGGAAGAACCTTCAAAAACCTGTGGCATACTCTATTTAATAACCCGGTGGTGGCAAATCTTCACCTATTGATAGTGAATTTAATTTGGGGGAAGAATCATGTCATTCAGATCCAAAGGTCATGATCAATTAATTTGTAGGTAATCTAACTGAATTATGAAAACAAGGTACATATAAAAGTGCTTTTCCCAAGTTGCTCAAACTGTAAATGTACTCCCATTTTGTACCATGTACAATGACCAAATAATTGCAAATAAGATCACAGGCTACCAGAGTGACCACCTTGAAGAATAACGTAACAATTAGTGCGTTATAGGTTATGAAGGGGGCTATCACATACATATCTATGAAATAGAAAGTGGAAATATTTTTATGACTAACTACCATTAAATTAAAGAAGCTGAGGTGCACAGCATGTGTTTTCACAAGATCTCACAGCTGGTAAATGACAGAGCCATCAAGCGCAGGTCTTCAAACCCCCAAATCCAGGGGTCTTACCATGAGACCAGGAAGGACAATTATATAGCACTTGTGTTTCGACCCTCCCCACCGAGGTTCAGGGCAGACTTTACAGTAGATCAAGGTACTCTTTCCTGCTGAGCAAGATTCAGCCTCAGAATCCCCAACATAGCTATTTAAGGAACCAAACCAGTGAAGCTGGGATACTCAACTAATTTGTCCTTTTGCATTATACCATGTTGAAGAGGACAGCACTCATTTGAATGCACAATTTCTGGTATGTTTGTTTAAAAATTAGAGTTCTTATGTACCTGAATGTTCATTGCAGTGCTGTTTACAATAGCCAAGACATGGAAGCAACCTAAATGTCCATTGACAGATGAATGGATAAAGAAGATGTGGTACATATATACAATGGGATATTACTCAGCCATTAAAAAGAATGAAATAATGCCATTTGTAGCAACATGGATGGACCTGGAGATATCATACTAAGTGAAGTAAGTCAGACAGAGAAAGACAAATATCATATGATATCACTTATATGCAGAACCTTAAAAAAATGATACAAATGGACTTATTTACAAAACAGAAACAGACCCACAGACTTAGAGAACAAACTTATGATTACCAGGGGGAAGGGTTGGGGGAGGGATAGATTGGAAGTTTGGGATTGACATGTACACATTGCTATATTTAAAACAGATAACCGACAAGGACCTACTGTATAGGACAGGAAACTCTGCTCAATATTTTGTAATAACCTAAATGGGAAAAGAACTTAAAAACGAATAGATACATGTATATGTATAACTGAACCACTTTGCTGTACACCTGAAATTAACACAACATTGTTAATCAACTATACTTCAATATAAAATAAAAATTGAAAAAAAATTAGAGTCCTTACTTATTATTAGAGCCACATAATATGTCAGTTAATTCTTTGGTTCTTAGTATTTATTCCAGACCATGAAATCTAAGGATTGATTGGGACATAGTAAAGCTAGGCATTCTCCATAGTTACTACTCCTCTTCAGAGATCCTCTAAAGAGCCTGCCTACACAAACGGACACATCTCTGAAGATATTCTTGTTTCCCCAAGCTAATTATGTCTCCATTTGATTCACTAAAGAGCCACAGCCCAACATGAAATCCAAACCATATAAAATGGCGTAACTACCTGGCCTTTGGAATTTTAGGCCGTGTCTGTTTCCACGTACACGTTTGTTTAAATTAAATTGTTTGGACTTCCCTGGTGGCGCAGTGGTTAAGAATCCACCTGCCAATGCAAGGACACAGGTTCGAGCCCTGGTCCAGGAAGATCCCACATACTGCGGAGCAACTAAGCCCGTGCACCACAACTACTGAGCCTGTGCTCTAGAGCGCATGCTCCGCAACCAGAGAAGCCACCGCAATGAGAAGCCTGCGCACCGCAATGAAGAGTAGCCCCTGCTCTCTGCAACTAGAGAAAGCCTGTGCACAGCAACAAAGAGCCAACACAGCCAAAAATAATAAATAAATAAATAAATAGATTTTTTAAAAAATTAAGACCACCACATTGTTTAGTAGAAAGAAAAAAGTTATAGAACTTATAGAAGTTTAGATAACATCAACGACAAACCAAATTCCTATAAATTGAAGATTCTGCTCCTAAATAACTAGCTGGTCAAAGAGGAAATGAAAACCAAAATCACAATGTATTTAGAAAATAAAGAAAATGAGAAAATTGCATTTACAAATTTAGGCATACAGATTTAAATCCTGTTAAGAGACAGATTTAAAGGCACACTGTTTTCATTTCTAGAGTAAGAATGAGCAGTGATCTATGGAGCACAGCATCATTTTCACTTGATTTGCTGGTTGCTTTATCCCAGAAGTCAGAAAACAGTAACTGAAGGTGGGTGTGTCCTCCTCAAGAACTGGGGTTGATCTACTTACAATTATTCCTTTCTTACTTTTGTAGCACCTCTGTCTTTCCAACCTCAGCTGTCCTCAGTGGTAGCTGGTTCCAGCACCTCCTCATTAAGAAGAGTCAGCACAGGGAACTATATTCAATATCTTGTAATAACATATCAAAAAAAAGTGTGTGTGTGTGTGTGTGTACCTGAATCACTTTGTTGTATACCTGAAACTAACACAATATTGTAAATCAATTACACTTAAAAAAAAAAAAAAAAGAAGAGTCAGTTCCTGGGACTCCCTAGTGAATATGAACTTGTCCAGCAAGACTGGTGCGAAACAGACCACAAAACACTGTTGTGTTCAGAGCTGCTGCAAAATGATGCCAACATGGAGAAGAGGACAAATCCAGAAAGCCACAGAGAAGTGGAGCCAGCGCCCTGGTGTGGCCTGAGTGGAGCATGCCTACTTTAGGACTTGTTATGCAAGATAATGAATCCCCTCATGGCTCAAGCCATCCTGAATTGGGTCTGAGGTTTCTTGAAGCTAAAAGCACCCTCACCAACACAGCATCCCAAAGCCTCTTTGTTACCGAGAACATGTATGCCTGGGAATCTTTGCTATAAACCATCCTATTTCCCAGAGGTACTAGCCAAGGAATTCTTCCACAAACCAATGAAATTCTCAGTCTTTGTGGTCAAATGCCCTCTGTCTACCCTCTTCTTTTCCTTAGCTTTATCCCCTTAGACATCTACTCAAAGACACTTGGTACATTGAAATCACTCTAGCAATACCAAAAGCTACGTGTTGCTGATTGGAGACACTAGAAGAGAAACAATGCTGTGAACTAAAGCATGTTTCCTAGTGTTGTTGAATAACAAAAATAGGACCCACTTAGCCATATACCCCCACTGCGTAATTCATCATCTGGCTGCTTTGGGAGTGCCAAAGTGCTTTGGGGGGCCTTCTGAGCACTTCTTTCCTTTCCATTCCTTTCCTTGATTGCTTTCAAAAGAACCAAAAAACAAACAAACCATGTTAATTACTAAGGGGTATTCATTATTTTGTTCAAAGCCTCAAAGCTCGAAAGAATCAGAAAGATTTATTTTCTGAATTCACTTACCAGTTTCCAAACCAGCCAACATAGGGACAATCTTTAGTACTTGTTGATAATGTTCTTTCACTGTAAGCTGTACTGCCCCTGAAGCAATGGGATGAATGCAACAATGAAGTCTTTTTCAAAAGATATGCAGATAAGATTGCTTGGGAGTTTGGGAGCAACTTTATTCTAAGGAGCCCAGTCAATTCCAAATTAACATAAAGTTGAAATCTTCCTTGCCTACCCCAGAAGGATAATGCCCCCTGCTTTGTCAATTCTATAAATTGTATATATTCATTTTTGTCCTAGTACATCCAGAAAAGTATAGAGAGTAGTAAAACCAACATCCATATAGTAGCCATAATGATTTAACAAATGCTAACATTTTGCCCTATTTCTGTCAAAACCAATTATAATGATGGATATCCCTACTTGACTCATGAAATAAATTAAGCCAAGAGTCCCATTTCCATTTTTCTCTTTAAGGGACATTTACAATGAAACCTTTCAATTCTGAGCCTTTTGCAACCGTGATTCCAAAACAGAAGAGACATGGGTTCAGAAATAGACCATAAATATTCCAAATGGGACTTCAGCAGGGTTTCATTGCTACCTAGAGATGGGCTATTGCCAGTGAGGGAGTCTGCAGGGGACATTAACATGGTACATTTAGGAGAGATTAAACGTTCTGTAAACACCCAAGTGGCTAGATCTGATGATCAGGAGCTTCGGGGGGAGGGGGGGGAGCTTCGAGTCTAAAGTTACTCAGCTCTATGCTTTGTTGATTTCCTTTAACACATATATACTCCGAGATTTCATTTCACAAGCATTTTCATTTGACATAACATCCACACACAATTTGAATTGCAGAAGTTTAGAAACTAAACTCCTATCTGTCCCCCTATTTAGTTAACACACATAGTCACATCTAACCATTGTGGGTCTTGAATGACTTTCCTTTCTTCCATATATGAACATAATAAACTTCCCCTCAGCTCCCACACCAGCCATATAGTCCTGCTGAAATTTCTTTTCAGAGCATGTATAGGTTTTTGTAGCTCTTCTCTGGTTTACAACCATCCCAGAATAAAAGCAGAGTTCAAAAAAGGGTTAAGTGCAGTAATTTGACAATTACAGACATACCTAACAAGAACTGTCTCAGTGATAATCTACATCCCCAGGAAGGAAGAAAGCAAACAAACAGCTGCTTACTGATCTCACTTTAAAGCAAAATCATGCAGTTTTCCCTCTTTTACACTAAAGTCTCGTAACGTTAAGAAGCTTAAAAAATGAGAAATCCAGTTCTGGAAATAGATAGGGATGATGGTTACACAACATTGTGAATGTACTTAATGCCACTGAATTGTACACTTAAAAAATTATTAAAATGGTAAATGTTATGTTCTACTACAACAAATTTTTAAAATTAGAAATTATAAAGTAAATAATAGTTGAAAAATACATCAAATGAAATTGTAAAAAAACTAACCTTTTATTATGACTTTTGGGCAAACAGAAAGCCTTTTAGAGTTGACAAGATACAAATCTAGGTAGAATTTACAAGTACCACGTGTAAGTCTATTTCTGAAACACTTTGTGGATTGAGGTCCACTCATGCTTTTCGCTTCCTAAACCAGAAAAAGAACAGGATATCTGATGATTAAAACTATAACAGATTCCAAATTTAAAATATGGTTTTACTCTGCTTCTGGACAGGACCCTCTCTTCTGTTTTCTCCTATCTGGACTCTCTAGTCACAGGCATCTGGTCACCCAAGTCCACATAGCATTATTTGATATTTTTAAAAATTCAATTTTAATCTGTGTTAGGTCATACTTATATACTTTGATATGCTTTTTTACTTTGATGTGCTTGCTCTACAATGTGTTGATCAGGTTACTGTGAAAAAGCCCTAACAAAGTTGTATAAAAATTTTGTTAGACATTCAGCATCTCTTTCCCAAAATCCACTAGTAAAGGACTCAAAAAAGGTAAAAAGATGATCCACTTCATTTTATTATAATGTTTCATCACCTGGGAAATGTGTGCTTTATATGCCCCCAAAATATATGACTACAACCAAACAGAAAAACAGGCCATTAGAACTTCTCCCTGACATGCCTTAGTTTACAACCAGCCAGTATATGATGAAAGTTTATTCTCCTTTCCCACATAAGTTATTTTTCCAATCGAAAATTGTTCCCAGCTGTTGTGACCCAGATGTGTTGGCAGCCCATGCTATGAAGGACCATTTTACAGGTGATGAAGCCCTCAGCCAATAAAGTTTACACAACTTGTATACGGCTGGTCTCGAATACAACTTTGGACTTCTAACGCCACCTCCTCAAAAAAAGAAAAGAAAAAAAGCAGTGATTTCCTGACACTTCACTTGGGGCACAGTTAAAAGGGGATTTCAGTGCTGTAGGCTCGCATTTATGCAGGCCCTGGGCTTATGAAGCAAGAGTAAGATAAATTACCCACTTTTCCCCGTCCCCTTGAGAACTCAGCCTGCTTTAACTGGAAATCACTCTGGACCAGCAAGAAAATGATCAGGAATTGTCCCTGGGATTTAGCTTCCAGGAGAGGTAAGTCATGATGTCTGAATGAGCCTGAGTTGCCTTTCATCTTTTAGTTTTACATTATCCCATTCCAGACTGCACCAACTTCATTCTCCTTCTCATTTAAACAAAAGGTCATTTTTATTATGTACAAGTTGTTTGTAAAATTAGTGCGAGACTACCCTTCATCGGGAAGTTATAGGAAAACCAAAGCAAGGGATGATAATCTGGTTGACTATACTTTCAGGTTTTCCTAGGACAGCCTCAGGCAATTTAACATATATCAGGTGCTTCATTTTTTTTTTTAACATCTTTATTAGCGTATAATTGCTTTACAATGGTGTGTTAGTCTCTGCTGTATAACAAAGTGAATCAGCTATACATATACATATACATATATCCCCATATCTCCTCCCTCTTGCGACTCCCTCCCACCCTCCCTATCCCAACCCTCTATGTAGCCATAAAGCACCGAGCTGATCTCCCTGTGCTATGCAGCTGCTTCCCACTAGCTATCTATTTTACATTTGGTAGTGTATATATGTCCACGCCACTCTCTGAATTCCTCCCAGCATACCCTGCCCCCTCTGCGTGTCCTCAAGTCCATTCTCTATGTCTGTGTGTTTATTCCTGTACTGCCCCTAGGTTCTTCAGAAACTGTTTTTTTTTTTCTTTAGATTCCATATATATGTGTTAGCCTATGGTATTTGTTTTTCTCTTTCTGATTTACTTCACTCTCTGTGACAGTCTCTAGGTCCATGCACCTTACTACAAATAACTCAATTTCACTTCTTTTTATGGCTGAGTAATATTCCATTGTATATATGTGCCACATCTTCTTTATCCATACATCTATCGATGGACACTTAGGTTGATTCCATGTCCTGGCTATCGTAAACAGAGCTGCAATGAACATTTTGGTACATAACTCTTTTTGAATTATGGTTTTCTCAGAGTATATGCCCAGTAGTGGGATTGCTGGGTCGTATGGCAGTTCTATTTTTAGTTTTTTAAGAAACCTCCATACTGTTCTCCATAGTGGCTGTATCAATTTACATTCCCAACAGCAGTGCAAGAGGGTTCCCTTTACTCCACACCCTCTCCAGCATTTATTGTTTGTAGGTTTTTTGATGATGGCCATTCTAACTGCTGAGAGGCGATACCTCATTGTAGTTCTGATTTGCATTTCTCTAATGATTAGTGATGTTGAGCATCCTTTCATGTGTTTGTTGGCAATCTGTATATCTTCTTTGGAGAAATGTCTGTTTAGGTCTTCTGCTCATTTTTGGATTGGGTTGATTGTTTTTTTGATATTGAGCTGCAAGAGCTGCTTGTATATTTTGGAGATTAATCCTTTGTCAATTGCTTCATTTGCAAATATTTTCTCCCATTCTAAGGGCTGTCTTTTGTCTTGTTTATGGTTTCCTTTGTTGTGCAAAAGCTTTTAAGTTTCATTAGGTCCCATTTGTTTATTTTGTTTTTGTTTCCATTTTCCTAGGAGGTGGGTCAAAAAGGATCTTGCTGTGATTTAGGTCATAGAGTGTTCTGCCTATGTTTTCCTCTAAGAGTTTGATAGTGTCTGGCCTTATATTTAGGTCTCTGACCCACTTTGAGTTTATTTTTGTGTTAGGGTGTGTTTTAATTTCATTCTTTTACATGTAGCTGTCCAGTTTTCCCAGCACCACTTATTGAAGAGGCTGTCTTTTCTCCATTGTATACTCTTGCCTCCTTTATCAAAGATAAGGTGACCATATGTGCATGGGTTTATCTCTGGGCTTTCTATCCTGTTCCATTGATCTATATTACTGTTTTTGTGACAGTACCATACTATCTTCATTACTGTTGCTTTGTAGTATAGTCTGAAGTGAGGGAGCCTGATTCCGCCAGCTCCGTTTTTCTTTCTCAAGATTGGTTTGGCTATTCACGGTCTTTTGTGTTTCCATACAAATTGTGAAATTTTTTGTTCTAGTTCTGTGAAAAATGCCATTGATAGTTTGATAGGGATTTCATTAATCTGTAGATTGCTTTGGGTAGTATAGTCATTTTCACAATGTTGAATCTTCCAATCCAGGAACATGGTATATCTCTCCATCTGTTTGTATAATCTTTAATTTCTTTCATCAGTGTCTTACAGTTTTCAGCATAAAGGTCTTTTGTCTGCTTCAGTAGATCTATTCCTAGGAATTTTATTCTTTTTGTTGCAATGGTAATTGGGAGTGTTCCCTTAATTTCTCTTTCAGATTTTTCATCATTAGTGTATAGGGATGCAAGAGATTTCTGTGCATTAATTTTGTATCCTGCTACTTTAACAAATTCATGGATTAGCTCTTGTAGTTTTCTGGCAGCATCTTTAGGATACTCGATGTATAGTATCATGTCATCTGCAAACAGTGACAGTTTTACTTCTTCTTTTCGATTTGAATTCCTTTTATTTCTTTTTCTTCTCTGATTGCTATGGCTAAAACTTCCAACACTGTGTTGAATAAGAGTGGTGAGATTGGGCAACCATGTCTTGTTCCTGATCTTAGAGGAAATGGTTTCAGTATTTCACCATTGAGAATGATGTTGGCTGTGGGTTTGTTATATATGGCCTTTATTATGTTGAGGTAAATTCCCTCTATGCCTGCCTTCTGGAGAGTTTTTATCATAAATGGGTGTTGAATTTTGTCAAAAGCTTTTCCTGAATCTATTGAGATGATCATATGGTTTTTCTCCTTCAGTTTGTTAATACGGTTTATCACATTGATTGATTTGCGTATATTGAAGAATCCTTCCATTCCAGGGATAAACCTCACTTGATCGGGGTGTAAGATCCTTTTAATGTGCTGTTGGATTCTGTTTGCTAGTATTTTGTTGAGGATTTTTGCATCTATATTCATCAGTGATATTAGCCTGTAGTTTTCTTTCTTTGTGACATCTTTGTCTGGTTTTGGTATTAGGGTGACGGTGGTCTCGTAGAATGAGTTTGGGAGTGTTCCTCCCTCTGCTAAAATTTGGAAGAGTTTGAGAAGGATAGGGGTTAGCTCTTCTCTAAATGTTTGATAGAATTCGCCTGTGAAGCCATCTGGTCCTCGGCTTTTGTTTGTTGGAAGATTTTTAATCACAGTTTCAATTTCAGTGCTTGTGACTGGTCTGCTTATATTTTCTATTTCTTCCTGGTTCAGTCTTGGAAGGTTGTGCTTTTCTAAGAATTTGTCCGTTTCTTCCAGGTTGTCCATTTTATCGGCATAGAGTTGCTTGTAGTAATCTCTCATGATCCTTTGTATTTCTGCAGTGTCAGTTGTTACTTCTCCTTTTTCATTTCTAATTCTATTGATTTGAGTCTTCTCCCTTTTTTTCTTGATGAGTCTGGCTAATGGTTTATCAATTTTATCTTCTCAGAGAACCAACTTTTAGTTTTACTGATCTTTGCTATCGTTTCCTTCATTTCTTTTTCATTTATTTATTTATTTATTTATTTTTAAAACATCTTTATCGGAGTATAATTGCTTTACAATGGTGTGTTAGTTTCTGCTTTATAACAAAGTGAATCAGTTATACATATACACGTGTCCCCATTTCTCTTCCCTCTTGCGTCTCCCTCCCTCGCACCCTCCGTATCCCACCCATCTAGGTGGCCACAAAGCACTGAGTTGAACTCCCTGTGCTATGCGGCTGCTTCCCACTAGCTATCTCTTTTACGTTTGGTAGTCTTTTTAATTTACTTCTGATCTGATCTTTATGATTTCTTTCCTTCTGCTAACTTTGGGGTTGGGGTTTTTTAGTTCTTCTTTCTCTAATTGCTTTAGGTGTTAGCTTAGGTTGTTTTTTTGACATGTTTCTTGTTTCTTGAGGTAGGATTGTATTGGTATAAACTTCCCTCTCAGAACTGCTTTTGCTGCATCCCATAGGTTTTGGGTTGTTATGTTTTCATTGTCATTTGTTTCTAGGTGTTTTTTGATTTCCTCTTGGATTTCTTCAGTGATCTCTTGGTTATTTAGTAGTGTATTGTTTAGCCTCCATGTGTTTGTATGTTTTACAGATTTTTTCCTGTAATTGATATCTAGTCTCACAGCGTCGTTGTTGGAAAAGATATTTGATATGATTTCAATTTTCTTAAATTTACCAAGGCTTGATTTGTGACCCAAGATATGACCTATCCTGGGGAATGTTCCCTGAGCACTTGAAAAGAAAGTGTATTCTGCTGTTTTTGGATGGAATGTCCTATAAATACCAATTAAGTCCATCCTGTATAATGTGTCATTTAAAGCTTGTGTTTCCTTATTTATTTTCATTTTGGATGATCTGTCCATTGGTGAAAGTGGGGTGTTAAAGTTCCCTACTATGATTGTGTTACTGTTGATTTCCCCTTTTATGGCTGTTAGCATTTGCCTTATGTATTGAGGTGCTCCTATGTTGGGTGCATAGATATTTACAATTGTTATATCTTCTTCTTGGATTGATCCCTTGATCATTATGTCATGTCCTTCTTTGTCTCTTGTAATAGTCTTTATTTTAAAGTCTATTTTGTCTGATATGAGAATTGCTACTCCAGCTTTCATTTGATTTCCATTTGCATGGAATATCTTTTTCCATCCCCTCACTTTCAGTCTGTATGTGTCCCTAGGTCTGAAGTGTATCTCTTGTAGACTGCATATGTACTGGTCTTGTTGTTGTATCCATTCAGCCAGTCTATGTCTTTTGGTTCGAGCATTTAATCCATTTACATTTAAGGTTGTTATCGATATGTATGTTCCTCTTACCATTTTCTTAATTGTTTTGGGTTAGACATTGTAGGACTTTTCCTTCTCTTCTGTTTCCTGCCTAGAGAAGTTCCTTTAGCATTTGTTGTAAAGCTGGTTTGGTGGTGCTGAATTCTCTTAGCTTTTGCTTGTCTGTAAAGGTTTTAATTTCTCTGTCGAATCTCAATGAGATCCTTGCTGGGTAGAGTAATCTTGGTTGTAGGTTTTTCCCTTTCATCACTTTAAATATATCCTACCACTTGCTTCTGACTTACAGAGTTTCTGCTGAAAGATCAGCTGTTAACCTTATGGGGATTCCCTTGTATGTTATTTGTTGTTTTTCCCTTGCTGCTTTTAATATTTTTTCTTTGTATTTAATTTTTCATAGCTTGATTAATATGCGTCTTGGCGTGTTTCTCCTTGGATTTATCCTATATGGGACTCTCTGTGCTTCCTGGATTTGATTGACTATTTCGTTTCCCATATTAAGGAAGTTTTCAACTATACTCTCTTCAAATATTTTCTCAGTCCCTTTCTTTTTCTCTTCTTCTTCTGGAACCCCTATAATTCGAATGTTGGTGTGTTTAATGTTGTCCCAGAGGTCTCTGAGACTGTCCTCAATTCTTGTTATTCTTTTTTCTTTATGCTGCTCTGCAGTAGTTATTTCCACTATTTTATCTTCCAGGTCACTTATCTGTTCTTCTGCCTCAGTTATTCTGCTATTGATTCCTTCTAGAGAATTTTTAATTTCAT
This sequence comes from Balaenoptera musculus, assembly GCF_009873245.2. Lineage (NCBI taxonomy): Eukaryota > Metazoa > Chordata > Mammalia > Artiodactyla > Balaenopteridae > Balaenoptera > Balaenoptera musculus. The sequence continues at coordinate 64,081,651 of NC_045797.1, forward strand.
TTATTGTGTTGTCATCATTGATGGTTTGCTCTTTAGTTCTTCTAGGTCCTTGTTAAACGTTTCTTGTATTTTCTCCATTCTATTTCCAAGATTTTGGATCATCTTTACTATCATTGTTCTGAATTCTTTTTCAGGTAGACTGCCTATTTCCTCTTCATTTCTTTGGTTTTCACCTTGCTCCTTCATCTTCTGTGTGTTTCTCTGTCTTCTCATTCTGCTTAACTTACTGTATTTGGGGTCTCCATTTTGCAGGCTGCAGGTTCATAGTTCCTGTTGTTTTTGGTGTCTGCCCCCAGTGTGTAAGGTTTTTTCAATGGGTTTTGTAGGCTTCCTGGTGGAGGGTACTTGTGCCTGTGTTCTGGTGGATGAGGCTGGATCTTGTCTTTCTGGTGGGCAGGAATGCGTCCGGTCATGTGTTTTGGGGTGTCTGTGAACTTATGATTTTAGGCAGCCTCTCTGCTAATGGGTGGCGCTGTGTTCCTGTCTTGCTAGTAGTTTGGTTTGGGGTGTCCAGCACCGTAGCATGCTGGTCGTTGAATGGAGCTGGGTCTTAGTGATGAGACGGAGATCTCTGGGAGAAGTCTCACCATTTGATATTACGTGTAGCTGGGAGGTCTCTGATGGACGTGTGTCCTGAACTCAGCTCTCCCATCTCAGTGGCTCAGGCCTGACACCTGGCCAGAGCACCAAGACCCTGTCAGCCACATGGCTCAGAAGAAAAGGGAGGGGGGAGAAAGGAAAGAAATAATAAAATAAAATAAAGTAAAATATAGTTATTAAAATAAAAAATAAAAAAATATTATTAAAAATAAAAAATAAAAAAGTAATAAAAAAATGAAAGAAGAGAGTAACCAAATCAATAAACAAATCCATCAATGATAACAAGCACTAAAAACTATACTAAAAAAAATAAAAAAGGACAGACAGAACCCTTGGGCAAATGGTAAAAGCACAGCTATACACTCAAAATCACACAAAGAAGCATACACATACACACTCAGAAAAAGGGAAAAAGGGAAAAAATATATATATAGGGAATTAAAAGGAAGAAAGCAACCAAATCAATAAACAAATCTACCAATGATAATAAGCTGTAAATACTAAACTAAGGTAAACATAAAACCAGAAACAAATTAGATGCAGAAAGCAAACCCCAAGTCTACAGTTGCCCCCAAAGTCCACCACCTCAATTTTGGGATGATACATTGTCTATTCAGGTATTCCACAGATGCAGGGCACATCAAGTTGATGGTGGAGATTTAATCCACTGCTCCTGAGGCTGCTGGGAGAAATTTCCCTTTCTCTTCTTTGTTCGCACAGCTCCTGGGATTCAGCTTTGGATTTGGCCCCCTCTCTGCTTGTAGGTCACCTGAGGGCGTCTGTTCCCCTCCCAGACAGGATGGGGTTAAAGTAGCAGCTTATAAGGGGGCTCTGGCTCACATAGGCCGGGGGGCGGGTACAGAATGCAGGGCAAGCCTGTGGTGGCAGAAGCCAGCATGACTTTGCAACAGCCTGAGGCATGCCGTGTGTTCTGCCAGGGAAGCGGTCCCTGCATCACGGGACCCTGACAGTGGCGGACTGCACAGGCTCCCAGGAAGGGAGGTGTGGATAGTGACCTGTGCTTGCACACAGGCTTCTTGGCATTTAATGCCCGTCTCTGGTGTCTGCGCTGACAACCGCAGCTCACACCCATCTCTGGAGCTCATTTAGGCGGTGCTCTGAATCTCCTCTCCTCACTCACCCTGAAACAAATGTCTCTTGCCTCTTCAGCAGTTCCAGACTTTTTCCCGGACTCCCTACTGGCTAGCTGTGGTGCACTAGCCCCCTTCTGGCTGTGTTCACCCCAGGGATCTGACCTCTGAAGCCGGAGCCTCAGCTCCAAGCCCCCACCTGACCCGGCGGGTGAGCAGACAAGCCTCTCGGGCTGGTGAGTGCTGGTCAGCACCGATCATCTGTGCAGGAATCTCTCCGCTTTGCCCTCTGCACCCCTGTGGCTGCGCTCTCCTCCATGGCTCCGAAGCTTCCCCCCAACCCCCCGCCATCTCCACCAGTGAAGGGGCTTCCTAGTGTGTGGAAACTTTTCCTCCTTCACATCTCCCTCCCAGAGGTGCAGGTCCTTTCCCTATTGTCTCTGTTTTTTCTTTTGCCCTACCCAGGTACGTGGGGAGTTTCTTGCCTTTATTGGAAGTTTGAGGTCTTCTGCCAGTGTTTGGTAGGTGTTCTGTAGCAGTTGTTCCACATGTAGATGTATTTCTGATGTATTTGCAGGGAGGAAGGTGATCTCCACGTCTTACAACTCTGCCATCTTGAAGGTCCTCCTCATGCTTCATTTTTTAAACAAAACATTATTAATAATTGTGGAATTAAACAATCTGGTAGGGGTTTAGAAGACGTCCTCTTGGCATTCTCAGCCTCTGCCAGTCTTGAGCAGTAGTGTGGAGACACACATGCAGTAAAGAGGTCTCACTTTTCCTTGTAGTAAAATCTGAAGGATGACCAGCAACAGCCTTCTTTCTTTTCCCAACTGTTCCCTGATGAGGTACAACTGACACCCTCTCTGAAGGACAACATGATAAAATACTGGTGCCTAGCCACCAGTTCCTAGGGACTCAGTGGTGGTGACAGATCCTGCTGCCTGCCACCTCCCCCTTGTCCCTGCTGTGGCCAGGGAGGTCCATGAAACTGCCTGGCCACATGTCAGCAGGGTCAGTGGGAAAGTGTAGGGTAGTTGTAGGTGAAATATGTTCAGGAAGTGAGGGTTAAGGAGCCCCATCATAGAGCGTATGGATAGTTTTTTGGTTTTTTTTTTTAAATGGTATAATTCAGTCTGCCTTTTTTTTAAATTAATTTATTTTATTTATTTATGTTTGGCTGCATTGGGTCTTCGTTGCTGTGCACAGGCTTTCTGTAGTTGCAGTGAGTGGGGGCTACTCTTGGCTGTGGTGTGGAGGCTTCTCATTGTGGTGGCTTCTCTTGTTGCGGAGCATGGGTTTCAGGCACGCGGGCTTCAGTAGCTGTGGTGCAAGGGCCCAGTAGTTGTGGCTCACGGTCTCTAGAGCGCAGGCTCAGTAGTTGCGGTGCACGGGCTTGGTTGCTCCGCGGCATGTGGGATCCTCCCAGACCAGGGCTTGAACCCGTATCCCGTGCATTGGCAGGTGGATTCTTAACCACTGCACCACCAGGGAAGTCCCTGGACTATAGTTTGAATATACTTGCTTACAGTGGTTTTGTCATTTACCTCAAAGTGTATCTCCAACTAGTATTTATTGCATTGTTGGGTAATATTTTTTCTTTTACAGTAAACTCTTTGGGGAGCAATCAGCTTCAAAGGATCAAAGTACATTTTTAGGGAAAAATTAAAATATTAAAATTGTAGATGAATGTATAACTTCATAAAATATTTGTGGACATCTTGCTTCCACTATGGGGATATCATAATGCTATTGCTGGCCACATGAAAACCAGAAAACACAAATTTGCTGAAGAAGCATCAGCACTTCCTTCAAAACTTTGTTACTGAAGTAGCCCATGCTCAAAGGTAATTTAACACGAGCAGCTGCACAAGGTGTGTTTCCATACCACTCTGTGACGCTTAAATTTTCATTTAGATGCAATGACCTGTCTCTTAAATTAATGTCACTCATTTTCAATAACAAATTTTCTTGTGCATTCCTGAAAAATGAAGTAGTAGCTGCTAATGGGTCTCCTTTAGCAGAAGTAGAACCATGTAAACATTGAAATGACACAATTTTTACATCAGGGTCATCAGACGGTTCAAATGAGAAATTTGTTAATTCTAATAAGGGTTCACTTTTTTCAAAACCAAATTCAGGAAATAAAATTAAACCTTCAGAAAGTTCATTCCGCCAAAGGTGAAAAATTTGACGTTATTCTGATTGATATTATAAATCCAGTTTAAAAGTTCATCACTGAAGAGAAGAGAAACTTTTTTTGGGGGGGTAATAAATTTTGATGGTTGGAATCCTGATAGAAACAATATTTTTGCTAAATTAAGAACCTGTGGAACAAAAACTTACTTGGACTGGGTAGTGAAGTGTATGTATGTAATTAGTGCTTTTGTCCAAACAAGATGTGATGGTCTACCAACAGAAAAGGAAGCTGAACTGTCAAGTTTTACACACACACACACACACACACACACACACAGTAACTGGATCACAAAATTCTCCTTTCTGCCTATCAACTGATTTAGAAAATTTGAGTCCTCATGATAAACTACCTTGTTAAAATCAACCTGAGTGTCGTACAATGCTCTGAATTTTGGTTTCGTTTTGTTCACAATCATTTGGAAGTCTTCAAAGTGTGGAGTGAATGGAGTTGTTCTGTTTTGCTTTTTTAAATTCAGCTTTTGAGCTTGAATCTTTTAGAAAGATACAATTATTGAAAACCGAGCTGACAAACAGGCAGGACCAGCTACATAATTTCTGGGGCCCAGTGAAAGATGAAAATGCAGAATCCCTTGGTAAAAAATTAAGAATTTCAAGATGGTGACAGTGGGACCATAAACAGAGTGTGGAGCCTTTCTAAGCACTGCACGAAAGTCACAAGCCCACAAAGCCAGCCCTGTGAACAGGAAGGCATTGAAATATACCCTGCAAAGAGGGGGATGGGTACCATGAGCCCTTTAATGAAGTATAAGATTTAATTCTGAAACTCTATAATTGTGCCCTGGATGATCTCAACCTGTGAGAGGAAAATTTTGATGGAGCTCCTATTTTTATTTGGATAAACTTAGCTTCTGTCCTAGAACAGGATGTAATTGAGAAGGCATACAATCTTGAATCCTCTAAATTTGGGGAACCATTCAAAAGAATCATAAACAGACACAACTTACTTGACAAGCTGTGTCATAAAAATAGTTGTCAAAAAAAGGTACTCTGAATAGAGGACAAAATTACCTGAGAAAATATTTGGACTGAATTATTTCTACATTTCAAATTTTTTTAAAATTAGAATTGAGAATAGCCTTTATTTAGCAGAATTGCTCTCGGCTTACCAGGTACTTCATCACTGGTAAAGAGTATTTTCTCAGTGAAATATATAGTGCTCTGTAGAGAAGTCAATTGAAGTAACAGCAATTTCAAATTTATTAAACTCAAAATGCAGGGAATTCTGTGGAAAAAGTTAAAAATTATAAAACTATTGAAAACTATATTCTGCAGAAGAATATGATGACAGGTAGGCAAAGAAATTGATTAAACTACCTAAGTACCTAACAAGAATAATTATTCTGCTTAAATATTTTTTAATGGAGACCTTCAAGATGGCGGAAGAGTAAGATATGGAGATCACCTTCCTCCCCACAAATACATCAGAAATACATCTACATGTGGAACAACTCCTACAGAACACCTACTGAATGCTGGCAGAAGACCTCAGACTTCCCAAAAGGCAAGAAATTCCCCACGTACCTGGGTAGGGCAAAAGAAAAAAGAAAAAACAGAGACAAAAGAATAAGGACAGGACCTGCACCAGTGGGAGGGAGCTGTGAAGGAGGAATAGTTTCCACATACTAGGAAGGCCCTTCGCGGGCAGAGACGTGGGGTGAGGGGAGGGAAGCTTCAGAGCCACTGAGGAGAGCGCAGCAACAGGGGTGCAGAGGGCAAAGTGGAGAGATTCCCACAGAGAGGATCAGTGCTGACCAGCACTCACCAGCCTGAGAGGCTTGTCTGTTCACCCGCCAGGGCGGGTGGGGGCTGGGAACTGAGGCTCCGGCTTCAGAGGTGAGATCCCAGGGAGAGGACTGGGGTTGGGGGCACAAACACAGCCTCAAGGGGGCTAGTGCACCACAGCTAGCTGGAAGAGAGTCCAGGAAAAAGTCTGGAACTGCCGAAGAGGCAACAGACCATTGTTTCGGGGTGCACGAGGAGCGGGGATTCAGAGCACTGCCTAAACGAGCTCCAGAGACGGGCGCAAGCCACAGCTTTCAGCATGAACACCAGAGATGAGCATGAAATGCTAAGGCTGCTGCGGTAACCACCAAGAAGCCTGTGTGCAAGCACAGGTCACTATACACACCTCCCGTCCTGGGAGCCTGTGCAGTCCCCCACTGTCAGGGTCCCGTGATCCAGGGACAACTTCCCTGGGAGAACACACGGTGCACCTCAGGCTGTTGCAACATCCTGCTGGCCTCTGCCGCCAGAGGCTCGCCCCACATTCTGTACCCCTCCCTCCTCCCAGCCTGAGTGAGCCAGAGCCCCTAATCAACTGCTACTTTAACCCCGTCCTGTCTGAGCAAAGAACAGACGACCTTAGGCCACCTACGTGCAGAGGCGGGGCCAAATCCAAAGCTGAACCCCGGGAGCTGTGCGAACAAAGAAGAGAAAGGGAGGGCTTCCCTGGTGGCGCAGTGGTTGAGAGTCTGCCTGCCAATGCAGGGGACACGGGTTTGAGCCCTGGTCTGGGAGGATCCCACGTGCCGCGGAGCAACTGAGCCCGTGAGTAAAATTACTGAGCCTGCGCGTCTGGAGCCTGTGCTCCGCAACAAGAGAGGCTGAGATGGTGGGGGGCCCACGCACCGCGATGAAGAGTAGCCCCCGCTTGCCACAACTAGAGAAAGCCCTCGCACAGAAACGAAGACCCAACACAGCCATAAATAAATAAAATTAAAATTAAAAAAAAAAAGGATTCTTTCATATACAAATAATATAAAAAAAAAAAAAAAGGAAGAGAAAGGGAAATTTCTCCCAGCAGTCTCAGGAGCAGCGGATTAAATCTCCACCATCAACTTGATGTGTCCTGCATCTGTGGAATACCTGAATAGACAATGAATCATCCCAAAATTGAGGTGGTGGACTTTGTGTGATTTTGTTTGTATAGCTTTGCTTTTACCATTTGTCCTAGGGTTCTGTCTGTCCGTTTTTGGTTTGTTTGTTTTTTTAGTATAGTTTTTTAGCACTTGTTGTCATTGCTGGATTTGTTTTTTGGTTTGGTTCCTCTCTTCTTTCTTTCCTTTTTTTAAATTAATTTTTAATTTTTTCTTCATTTTTAACAATTTTTTTATTTTAATAACTTTATTTCATTTTATAGTTTTTTCTTTCTTTTTTTCTCTCTTTTCTTCTGAGCCGTGTGGCTGACAGGGTCTTGGTGCTCCAGCCGGGTGTCAGGCCTGTGTCTCTAGGTGGGAAAGCCGAGTTCAGGACATTGGTCCCCCAGAGACCTCCTGGCTCCACGTAATATCAAATGGCGAAAGCTCTCCCAGAGATCTCCATCTCAATGCTAAGACCCAGCTCCACCCAACGACCAGCAAGCTACAGTGCTAGACACCCTACGCCAAACAACTAGCAAGACGGGAACACAACCCCACCCATTAGCAGAGAGTCTGCCTAAAATCATAATAAGGTCACAAACACCCCAAAACACACCACCAGATGTGGTCCTGCCCACCAGAGAGATCCAGCCTCATCCACCAGAACACAGGCACCATTCCCCTCCACCAGGAAGCCTACACAACCCACTGAACTAACCTTACCCACTGGGGGCAGACACCAAAAGCAACAGAAACTATGAACCTGCATCTTGCGAAAAGGAGACCCCAAACACAGTAACTTAAGCAAAATGAGAAGAGAGAGAAACACACAGCAGATGAAGGAGCAAGGTAAAAACCGACCAGACCAAACAAATGAAGAGGAAATAGGCAGTTTACCTGAAAAAGAATTCAGAACAATGATAGTAAAGATGATCCAAAATCTTGGAAATAGAATGGAGAAAATACAAGAAATGTTTAAAAAGGACCTAGAAGAACTAAAGGGCAAACAAACAATGATGAACAACACAATAAATGCAATTAAAAATTCTCTAGAAGGAATCAATAGCAGAATAACTGAGGCAGAAGAACGGATAAGTGACCTGGAAGACAAAACAGTGGAAATAACTACCGCAGAGCAGAATAAAGAAAAAAGAATGACAAGAATTGAGGACAGTCTCAGAGACCTCTGAGACAACATTAAATGCACCAATATTCGAATTATAGGGGACCCAGAAGAAGAAGAGAAAAAGAAAGAGACTGAGAAAATATTTGAAGAGATTATAGTTGAAAACTTCCTTAATATGGGAAACAAAAGAGTCAATCAAATCCAGGAAGCACAGAGAGTCCCATATAGGATAAATCCAAGGAGAAACACGCCAAGACACATATTAATCAAGCTATGAAAAATTAAATACAAAGAAAAAATATTAAAAGCAGCAAGGGAAAAACAACAAATAACATACAAGGAAATCCCCATAAGGTTAACAGCTGATCTTTCAGCAGAAACTCTGTAAGTCAGAAGCAAGTGGTAGGACATATTTAAAGTGATGAAAGGGAAAAACCTACAACCAAGATTACTCTACCCAGCAAGGATCTCATTGAGATTCGATGGAGAAATTAAAACCTTTACAGACGAGCAAAAGCTAAGAGAATTCAACACCACCAAACCAGCTTTACAACAAATGCTATAGGAACTTCTCTAGTCAGGAAACACAAGACAAGGAAAACACCTACAATGACAAACCCAAAAGAATTAAGGAATTGGTAATAGGAACAAACATATCGATAACTACCTTAAATGTAAAAGGATTAAATGCTCGAACCAAAAGACATAGACTGGCTGAATGGATACAACAACAAGACCAGTATAAATGCTGTCTACAAGAGATACACTTCAGACCTAGGGACACATACAGACTGAAAGTGAGGGGATGGAAAAAGATATTCCATGCAAATGGAAATCAAAAGAAAGCTGGAGTAGTAATTCTCATATCAGACAAAATAGACTTTAAAATAAAGACTATTACAAGAGACAAAGAAGGACATGACATAATGATCAAGGGATCATTCCAAGAAGAAGATATAACAATTGTAAATATCCATGCACCCAACACAGGAGCACCTCAATACATAAGGCAAATGCTAACAGCCATAAAAGGGGAAATCAACAGTAACACAATCATAGTAGGGAACTTTAACACCCCACTTTCACCAATGGACAGATCATCCAAAACGAAAATAAATAAGGAAACACAAGCTTTAAATGACACATTATACAGGATGGACTTAATTGGTATTTATAGGACATTCCATCCAAAAACAGCAGAATACACTTTCTTTTCAAGTGCTCAGGGAACATTCCCCAGGATAGGTCATATCTTGGGTCACAAATCAAGCCTTGGTAAATTTAAGAAAATTGAAATCATATCAAGTATCTTTTCCAACCACGATGCTGTGAGACTAGATACCAATTACAGGAAAAAATCTGTAAAACATACAAACACATGGAGGCTAAACAATACACTACTAAATAACCAAGAGATCACTGAAGAAATCCAAGAGGAAATCAAAAAACACCTAGAAACAAATGACAATGAAAACATAACAACCCAAAACCTATGGGATGCAGCAAAAGCAGTTCTAAGAGGGAAGTTTATAGCAATACAATCCTACCTTAAGAAACAAGAAACATCTCAAATAAACAACCTAAGCTAACACCTAAAGCAATTAGAGAAAGAAGAACAAAAAACCCCAAAGTTAGCAGAAGGAGAGAAATCATAAAGATCAGATCAGAAATAAATGAAAAAGAAATGAAGGAAATTATAGCAAAGAGCAGTAAAACTATAAGTTGGTTCTTTGAGAAGATGAACAAAATTCATAAACCATTAGCCAGACTCATTAAGAAAAAAAGAGAGAAGACTCAAATCAATAGAATTAGAAATGAAAAAGAAGAAGTAACAACTGACACTACAGAAATACAAAGGATCATGAGAGATTACTACAAGCAACTCTATGCCAATAAAATGGACAACCTGGAAGAAATGGACAAATTCTTAGAAAAGCACAACCTTCCAAGACTAAACCAGGAAGAAAGAGAAAATATAAACAGAACAATCACAAGCACTGAAATTGAAACTCTGATTTAAAAATCTTCCCACAAACAAAAGCTCAGGACCAGATGGCTTCACAGGCGAATTCTATCAAACATTTAGAGAAGAGCTAACACCTATCCTTCACAAACTCGTCCAAAATATAGCTGAGGGAGGAACACTCCCAAACTCATTCTACGAGGCCACCGTCACCCTGATACCAAAACCAGACAAAGATGTCACAAAGAAAGAAAACTACAGGCCAATATCACTGATGAACATAGATGCAAAAATCCTCAACAATATACTAGCAATCAGAATCCAACAGCACATTAAAAGGATCATACACCATGATCAAGTAGGGTTTATCCCAGGAATGCAAGGAGTCTTCAATATATGCAAATCAATCAATGTGACACACCATATTAACAAATTGAAGGAGAAAAACCATATGATCTTCTCATAGATTCAGAAAAAGCTTTCGTGAAAATTCAACACCCATTTATGATAAAAACCCTCCAGAAAGTAGGCACAGAGGGAACTTACCTCAACATAATAAAGGCCATACATGAAAAACCCACAAGCCAACATCGTTCTCAATGGTGAAAGACTGCAACAGTTTCCTCTAAGATCAGGAACAACACAAGGTTGTCCACTCTCAACACTATTATTCAACATATTTTTGGAAGTTTTAGCCACAGCAATCAGAGAAGAAAAAGAAATAAAGGAATCCAAATCGCAAAAGAAGAAGTAAAGCTGTCACTGTTTGCAGAAGACATGATACTATACATCGAGTATCCTAAAGATGCTACCAGAAAACTACAAGAGCTAATCAATGAATTTGGTAAAGTAGCGGGATACAAAATTAATGCACAGAAATCTCTTGCATTCCTATACACTAATGATGAAAAATCTGAAAGAGAAATTAAGGAAACACTCCCATTTACCATGGCAACAGAAAGAATAAAATACCTAGGAATAAACCTACCTAAGGAGACAAAAGACCTGTATGCAGAAAACTATAAGACACTGATGATAGAAATTAAACATGATACAAACAGATGGAGAGATATACCATGTTCTTGGATCGGAAGAATCAACGTTGTGAAAATGATTATACTACCCAAAGCAATCTACAGATTCAATGCAATCCCTATCAAACTACCAAATGCATTTTTCACAGAACTAGAACAAAAAATTTCACAATTTGTATGAAAACACAAAAGACCCCAAATAGCCAAAGCAATCTTGAGAAAGAGAAACGGAGCTGGCGGAATCAGGCTCCCTCACTTCAGACTATACTACAAAGCAACAGTAATCAAGACAGTATGGTACTGGCACAAAAACAGAAATATAGATCAATGGAACAGGATAGAACACCCAGAGATAAACCCATGCACATATGGCCACCTTCTTTTTGATAAAGGAGGCAAGAGTATACAATGGAGAAAAGACAGCCTCTTCAATAAGTGGTGTTGGGAAAACTGGATAGCTACATGTAAAAGAATGAAATTAGAACACTCCCTAACACCATACACAAAAATAAACTCAAAATGGATGAAAGACCTAAATGTAAGGCCAGACACTATAAAACTCTTAGAGGAAAACATAGGCAGAACACTCTATGACATAAATCACAGCAAGATCTTTTTGACCCACCTCCTAGAGAAATGGAAATAAAAACAAAAATAAACACATGGGACCTAATGAAACTTAAAAGCTTTTGCATAGCAAAAGAAACCATAAACAAGACAAAAGACAGCCCTTAGAATGGGAGAAAATATTTGCAAATGAAGCAATTGACAAAGGATTAATCTCCAAAATATACAAGCAGCTCATGCAGCTCAATGCAGAAGACCTAAATAGACGTTTCTCCAGAGAAGATATACAGATTGCCAACAAACGCATGAAAGGATGCTCAACATCACTAATCATTAGAGAAATGCAAATCAAAACTACAGTGAGGTATCACCTCACACCAGTCAGAATGGCCATCATCAAAAAATCTACAAACAATAAATGCTGCAGAGGGTGTGGAGAAAAGGGAACACTCTTGCACTGTTGGTGGGAATGTAAATTGATACAGCCACTATGGAGAACAGTATGAAGGTTCCTTAAAAAACTAAAAATAGAACTACCATACAACCCAGCAATCCCAATACTGGGCATATATCCTGAGAAAACCAAAATTCAAAAAGAGTCATGTACCTAAATGTTCATTGCAACTCTATTTACAATGGCCAGGACATGGAAGCAACCTAAGTGTCCATCAACAGATGAATGGATAAAGAAGATGCGGCACATATATACAATGGAATATTACTCAGCAATAAAAGGGAACAAAATTGAGTTATTTGTAGTGAGGTGGATGGGCCTAGAGTCTGTCATGCAGAGTGAAGTAAGTCAGAAAGAGAAAAACAAATACTGTATGCTAACACATATATATGGAATCTAAAAAAAAAAAAAGCTTCTGAAGAGCCTAGGTGTAAGACAGGAATAAAGACGCAGACGTAGAGAATGGACTTGAGGACACAGGGACGGGGAAGGGTAAGCTGGGACGAAGTGAGAGAGTGGCATGGACATATATACACTACCAAATGTAAAATAGATAGCTAGTGGGAAGCAGCCACATAGCACAGGGAGATCAGCTCGGTGCTTTGTGACCAGCTAGAGGGGTGGGACAGGGAGGGTGGGAGGGAGACGCAAGAGGGAGGAGATATGGGATTATATGTATAGCTGATTCACTTTGTTATAAAGCAGAAACTAACACACCATTGTAAAGCAATTATAATCCAATAAAGATGTTAAAAAAATATATCAAGAAAAATATTTAATGTTCACATCATCAACATAAAGAAAATTTTCAAATTGTCTTTAATGTACAGAGATAGATGTTGTTTAATTTCTTCAAAGGAATTTTACACTTGAACATAGTTCCTGAAGAGAACCATTTTATTGGTCTACCAATATAAGACAACAATTTGTTGGTCAGGAAGTAAATCTTTCAGAAAAAGTTATCATTCTAATTGTTTTTATGCCCCTTTCTGCTGTCAAAGTATCTTGATTTAGATGACATATTATACGGTTATCCTAGTTATGGTAATACTGGCCACCATGTATTAAGCACTTGGGGTGAGCCTGATCCTTTGCAGGCTCATCAGGCTTTGGGAGCTCATGAGACCTGTGAAACAGGCCTGTAAGAGGCAGCATTGGATCAACCCATTTAACCACTGAGGAAACTGTGCCTTAAGGTGGTTTGGCTACTTCTCCAAGGTCACGTAGCTGGGAAAGGACCTGAGCCCAGGCCTCCTCTGACTCCCAGACGAGTGCGAACCATCCATTAGATGAGTTCACCACAGATTCTGATTTTAAAAGGACACTTGCCCAAGGAAGTTTCCAGGCACGAACCCAAGATCTCTGATGTAACAGTCAAAACCCTGCTGCCTCTAAGGATGACTAATTTGTGGTGCTGATCACTGCTGCTTAACTCATATTGTCACTTTCTGGCAGTTAATAAGGTAACAGAAAACTCCATTCAGTCCCCAACATTTATTAATTACCAACTCTATCTGTGCAAGGTCCTGTGGAGACACAAAGGGAATCCGACCTGGCTCCTTCCCCCCAGACCTTTCCCTCGAGTGAGGAGGAAAGGAGGAACATGTGCGATTTAAGACCCCTGGGGTGATGTGCTTTCACCTCCCTTCGTCCTGCAAGGGCGCTCCCCTGGCAGAGCTTCATTCTTTGGCCTTCCAGGGCAGTGACCTACCCTGCTCTGTCCTCCCATCCTGAGAAGGCCACGGCTGTCTGTAAGTCTGGAGAGAGACAGAGACAGAGACAGAATACTGGAGGGCAGTGACCAGCAGGGTTGAGTTTAACCCTTCCCAGATCTGAAGAGTATGAGGGCTTGTACCCTTGCCACAGATGTGGAAGCTTCTAGGTCAATCTCTACTATGTGTTAGTGCAGACACCTCCCCCAAATACGAGCATGGATGTTTGAAAAAGGCAGAAAGTGTGTATCAAGCTTTCTGGCAGAAAAATCTCCTTAATTTATGAAAATTCTTCTTGTTATCATTTCATTATCATTGTGTACAATGGAGCTGTATCTTTATTTATAAACACATAAAGGCAAATAGTTGCTTGGATAACTGGCCAAAGAAGTTTATTCCAGAGACTTAAGTCAGGAACACTTATTTCAACTGTTCACCCCAAAACTCAGGATGTTGCCCAGAACAGGTGTGCTTCCCTTTAACATATATGATATTTACCTTATAAAAGGAGACACGATGTCATAATGTTTATAGACCAAACTACACTAATCAAGTCTAGATATGAATCATCAGGATCTTAATCCGCATCCACTGAGTAATCAGAACAATACTGTGCTTCTTAGGTTGGTACTTTCAAAACTCCACTATTTATTCTATCTCTGAGTAGCTGTGCTTGGGGAGAAGGCACAAAATGGGGTCCTTTGAGTGGGAGACTCAGTACTTCCTCTCTGGTGTCCTCCACGGGCCTTAGCTCAGTGTCAGCCTTCCAGTAGGTTTCCAGCTATTACTAAACAAACACAACTACTGATGATGTCACTGATACCAACTTGTCCTTGGCACACTGAGAAGGGCTTTCTTGAAAAGGTATTATTAAAAGTCTGCCTCCAAATCTCACTTCAGGGGCAGGACAGTACCAGATGGAGTTCTTTTTTGGGGCTGGCAAAGAGAATTTTAGGAAATTCCCTTTAGCAGCTATAAGGAACAGTAGAATCCGTTGCCTTTTTTTTTTCCTTTCTCCCAAAATAGCAATTCCTGAAGACGTAAACAGATCCCCTTCAATGGCCTAACACAGAAAAGGAAACAGCTTTTTCTAGGGCTATCAAGCCATTCACATTTGCCTGCGTTTGATGTGGTTCACACGTGGGGCGGACGAGAAACCTATGGATGTCTCTGCTTTTGATGTCCCCCTTCCTCAGAGCCGTAATAGTAAGAGTGAGCACAGTAGATGCTGTGATAGCACTGATCAGATTCCCCGGCAGTGCAGAGGCTCACAGCTGAGTCTGTCCTCAGGCCTTGCCCTTGGCTGCAGGGAGCCACCCTGCCAAGAGTTACACCCCTCCCTCAGAGCAGCCCCATACAGCGACTGGTCGATGCAGGGGTACAAAGGCCTAGACAGCTCTAAAGGGCCATTGCAGCTCCCTGCAGGACCATCTGATGCCTCCTGTTGCAACTGCATCATAGTTCACCTTCTCTTTCTGCCCAGTCTTGTGTCCCAACTAGCTCATAAGTGTGGGTCCCTTGAGTGCTCCCTGTAAACAACCCGCATGCAGATCTCCAACCCTCTGCTTCCTGGATAACAGGACCTAAGACACTGACCACAACAGGGTGCCCGTGATGGACGTGTCAGGCACTTCATATACTACGTATCTAGCCTGTGCAGCATCTCTACCAAGTGGGTTTTATTACTTTCATTCTGTAGGTTATACAACCAAGGCTCAGAGAGGTTATGTTCCTTCCCTAAAATCACACAGCAAGTGAGCCACAGGTCAATGTTTGTAGCCAGGCTTTCAAGCTTAAATACCACATAATTTACTACATTCATGGCCCTATGCTTGGCGCTAGTGTTTCCAATCAGAGATATTTTTATGAACTGTAATTTTCATTAAAATAAAGACTATATTTTAAAGATGAATAGAGTATAACTATAAAGGAGTAGCACAAAGGAGTTTCTTTGTGGCAAGAGAATAAGTAAGGTCTGTAGTTTAGTGACAATAGCACTAGTCAGTTTCCCAGTATTCATAATGGATTATGATTAGGTAAAACATTATCACTGGGGGAAGCTGGGTGACAGGTATAGAGGAACTTACTCACTGTACTATTTTTGCACCTAGTTTTGATTATAGAATTATTTCCAAATAATGTTAAAATTTTTCTAAAGCAAATAAAGGAATGAGACATAAGAGATTCTGATGTCCTAAGAAAAATATTCCTCAAAAGGGACTTTAAAAGTTATCTCACAATAATTGCTAAGGAGTAATATTAATCAGTTATCAATAAGAACGTAATTTAAATTTTTCTATGATTCACTGAGGGTTGAGTCAGCCCTCCAGGGAGCCAGCTTCCCTGCACTCAGCTGGCTTTAGCCTCCCACCATGAGAATCCAAATCCCTCCTGGACCCCTGAACAAAGGGATCACCCAACCACCAGCATTGTCCCCGCAAGGCGGTCATCCACAGGCAGGTGTCCTGGGGTCAGCCCAGCCCCTCCCGGGGGGAACTAGTCCATCAAATTGGTGGTGGCACTGAGATGTGAAGGATGAAGTACAAGTCAGTAGTTGGAGGAAGACGACGAGTGGGATGGAATCAGTATTGAGAGGAGACGGGGAGGCGCCTGTAAAGAACCAGATGTAATATGCTGGCCAAGTCCCGTTTGTTAATATCTCCTCCCATCTCACCAGAAAAGTCTTTAAGTGGCGGGAAGCTGTCACGCTTGTGGTGGCACTGACATGTTTTCTAAAATTCCAATTTTTACTTGAAGTTCAGATTTTATCTTTGGCCACACATACTGACCGATGTTCTCCTTGATATGACAGGCTCTCTTCATGCATTTTCAAGAAAATGTCTGCCAGACACCCAAGTCTGAATAACCACCGTCTGCCTGTCTGTCGTTTGTTCCTTCAAGTTAAACTGGTATTCCATGGAAAAAACAGCTAATTCAGCTTGTAAGTCATTCGTACAAGTGCTTTTCCTTGAGACAGCCATCCTACTTCCATGTACTTAAGAAATGCTATATGCATACTTCCTATTTGGTATCTCAGAAATTTAAAAGTACATGCATTCAAGGGTCAAGAATTAACTAATTTTCCTCCCTAATCAAAGGCATTCTTAAGTGAAACTGGCTTTTTTTTTTAACCAGCACATGATGGTGAAATGTCCAATGTCCAGTAGTACAGTTTGGTGTCACTGCCTTGATTCATGTTAAGCAGCTACAGTTTCACTCACTGTTGCTTTTGTACCATCAGTGTAAATGACCCCAAAGTAGGAAAGGGAAATAGTGTCTTAGGAGGACTCCCCAGGGGTTTGCAGACCACACTTTGAGAGCTATTGTAGCATGATGGTCGGGGCAGCAATGGGGATGGTGTTTTATTACAAAGTAGGTAGTCTGGTTCTTTTGGGCTGAGACATGCAAGAGGGATGGAAATTTTGTGTGAGAATCAAAGGAGGATGATAGATTAGGCAAAGGGAACAGCATGTGCAAAGGCACGGCAGGCGTGTGGCACAAAGAACCTCGGAGAACTCAGCGTTCACACTGCAGGCAACTCAGTGGCTACCACGGCTCTTACACCTTTAGAGTTCATAATCCAAGAATAAAAACCCACCTATTAGCATTTAACATATGTCTGGCGTGGTTCTAAGCATTCACTTAATCTTTGAAACAACTCTATGGCATTGATGCTATTATTATTATCTACTTTTACAGAAGAGGAAGTGAAGATGGGAAATGAAGACGTTAAATAACTCACAGCAGATTCCACAGCTAGTAAGTGACACAGCCAGAATGGAGCACAGATGGCCTGACTCCAGGGTCGGCTATGACAGACCACTTTTCATGGGGAAGATAGATACTATCTTCTTCCAGTCTGGGAAATCCCAATTGGCTGACCCAGGCCACATGTCCATCCCTGGGACCAATGCTGTCAGGGACATACACCCACCTCCTCCGGGGATGTCTCCAATCATGAAGGACAACACAACGGACACTAGACAGCACTGAGAAGGAATGACCTACAACGTGTCTTCCTAACAGAATGCTGGACAAAGGCAGACCCCAAAGAGTACATCCTGTGTGATTCCATTTATATAAAGTTCAAAAACAAGCCAATAATTCTGTGCTGTTCTAAGCCAGGATTGGGCTCACCCTTCTGGGGGTGGTTAGTTACTAGACTGAGGTGGGGCGGGGGGGGGGGGAGGTGGCATGTGGAGAGGATGGTAATGCTGTTTCTTGATTGGTTCCATCCACTTCATAACAATTCATTAAGCCACACACTTGTGCACCTTTCAGTGAGTTTATTTTTCACTTTTATGCACTGTTAAATTTCTATTAAGTCTTTAGTGTACAGAAAGTTAGAACTGGGGGGGGAAAAACGATCCACGAAGAAGATTTATTTAGCCAGGGTGGCGAATGGACTTCTTAGGATGAATAAAGGATTTATGCCCCACATCCTAGAGGATCATTGGAATAATAGTGAAAGCCTAAGGATGAAGGGGCATCGTGTTTCAAATGGTTTTAACGAACGTTTGTTCACGTTTCACTCATTAGCATTATAAAGCCAAAGCAAGGGTCCAGAACACAGAAGCGCCCTGTGCAGGTGCCAGCTTTTTCCAATTAGGCCAACTGCAAGGGCTCACGGGCCACACCCCCCCACTACCAGCTTGGGGGCGGGTGGGCCTTGGCTGGCTGGCCGGGCAGAGGTGTGGAATGCCATAGCTCCCTGTAGCTGTCACTTTCCTGTGAGCTGGGCTGCGTTTTCTAGGTTGTAGATGGGCTCTCAACCTTTTAAACCCATGCTCCCTTCTTGAATAGATGTATCTCACACTTCCTTTAATGTTATTTGAAATTTCAAAATTAATTAAATATTATGACAAAAAACAAAGTCACAGGACAAAGTGCCGCTTTGTTTTCAAGCTGCCCGCGCAGCCTCCACAAAGCCCCAGAGCGTGCACTCCACCCTCCTCACCACTCCCCTCGCCCCTTTGAGAAGCCTCGGTTTATAAATTACAAGCCTTTTCATTTCCTCCAAGGTTTTTGAGGAGAGGTTTGGGGATGCGGCCACCAGGTGGACACCGTGCATTTACAAGCTCACGATCTGGCTTCCCGGAGGGATGAGGGAGTAAGAAGCGGATGTACCCACTTTGTTTCTAATAAAACCACAACTCCTTACTTACTGAATAAGCAGCATTTCACGGTAATAGCTAATATTTATTGGGTGCTTCCCGTGTACACACACAGTGTGAAAGAGCTCCCTGTGCATCTCATCACTCCATTCTTCCCACGACCCCAGGAGGCAGCGGACCATCACCATCTCTGCTTTCTGGCCGGGAAAACCCAGGCTCACGAGGACTACATGACCTGCCCAAGGTCTAACAACAAGGAAGACAAGGATTTGGAACGTAGATCCCAGTCAAGCTGGCCCCAATGTGCACGCCCGACGGGCAGGCCATGCATATATGGCAAACCGGAATTTGAACCCTTTTTGTTCAACTCCAGAAGTTCCATGTGTGCACCTCTAATTATTAGAGTAACTGATGATTACTTGGGCCCAAGGGCTGATCAGTGGGTGAAAATGACACCCAGGGACCCCTCCCAACCAGAAGGAACTGACTTCAAGAGAGGGGGAGACCAGCGAGGTGACCCCTGATCCCAGTTCTATCCCAGGACCTCGTCCGGGGATGAACTGTGACGGGGACCCTTATGGTGGGGCCTCTGAGCAGTATGGCTGGGCTTGGATATTAAGGACCCAGATGAGTGAAAATCACATGGCTGCAGCAGTGTTGGGCCCAGGCCTGGAGGGGGACCATCTACTACCCCCCATCGCCACCCCTGAGAAGCGGCTGTTGTCCAGCAGGGGCTCACAGGCACACTATGCAAAGCCACAGGCTTCTGCAAAAATCCCATGTGACAGCAAGGCTGACCCCCCAGCTCCCAGCCTCCAGGACGATGCTCTGGCCAGTCAGCACTGGGTCTGGGCTGTGCACAGGGACCACAAGCCCCACGGTCCACAGCAGCGCCCAGCCCTTCTGCAGGCTCTCTGGGTCTGGCTGGAGCTCTGACTTCGGAGATGAGACCAGAAGGCTGTCCCAGGAGAGGAAAGAAGGATGTACTTACATGGCCCAAGTTAGCGAATGGTGGTTCAGAATACTACTAACTTGATTATTAAGAGAAATATGACCTTCTCTGGGGCCTAAGATAATGAAGGGGGATAAACAGTGACCCCATATTTATAAGTGGATCACTCAAAATGCATTAATGGACACATGCACGCCCTCATCCAGCTCCAGGAGAAGAAGCTCGAAGCCAGCTCTTCTGATTCACACAGAGGCCAGGGATCTCTGCCGCTGGAGGGTTGTCAGGAAGCTGCAGCTGGTCTCCCCATAAATGAAGAGCCTCACACAGTAACAGGGACCGAGGCGGCAGCATTCCTCGGTGCCATGGGGCCCGCCCCAAACGTGGCAGAGCCTGCTCCCCTGCTGGGGCACTGGCCCACCCCAGCCCCTCCCAAGCTGCAACCTGACTTCAGAACACTGGGTCAGGGTGCATCCAAGGATCTGCCACCTCAGGACAATGCTCTTCCTTCCTTCTAGTCCTTTAGATGTCAAACAGAGAAGGGAGCCTTCTGGAACAAAGGAGGGATCCACTCCCTGAACCCAGGGCAGCCACGTGCATTGTCTCAAAGGGTCGCTCACAGCCAAGTGGAGTCTCCTTTGTGACCTCTCCACTCAGAACACCAGTTCACACACGCTCCTGGGAAGAGGGCTAGTTTTGCATGGGTCAAGCTAGAACCTAAAAACAAACACAATTTTGCCACGTGCCAGCTTCTTGCCACATTGAAACTGAGATTTTAAAGAAATGAACACACTAAGAAACAACTGAGTCACTTTCTCAGATTTTCAGCCATTATAAATCATTGCCTAAAACTAGCAAGTGTGTCTTTCTAGCTCCTTGCTACTCAGAGTGGTCCCTGGACCAACAGCATGGGCTTCACGTGGGCACCTGTTGGAAATGCAGGATCTCAGGCCCCACCCAGACCTACACATTCAGAATCCACCTTTTTACAACATCCCCAAGTGGTTTGTGTACACATTAAATTCTGAGAAGTGCTGCTCTAACTCGCCCAGAGGCCTTTTTTCTCCTGGTCAGAGTATTTTGCCAGACTGAGGCCATGCACATTGTCAGATGTCAGAACGCACCCTGCCACCCCACGTGGCCGCAGATTTCCACAGACAATCCTCTGCCTCCTTCATCTGAGGCTGACCATTTCCTCCGCACCGTGGAAGGTGCGCCCACTTTCCTAGTTCCCTGCGTTCCTCTTGTTCCCCCCATGCCTCCCCTGCCCACCCCCATTCTACTCATGATGTCATATTGGCCTTCTGATCACGCCCCCACCCCCCCCCCGCCTGAACGTTCAGCTTCACCCCACCCTCATTGCCTACTACATGGTGTCCAGTCTCCCTGGCCTGAGATTTATGGGTGGGTTTATCATTCCTTCTTCATCTCACTGTACTCCCCCCACACCCTGAACTCCTCCAGCCTTCTTTGCAGATTGCTGCTCACACATTTTGCCTGCCTTCAATACCCTCCACCACACCTCTGCTAATCCAAAGCCTCCGTGTCCTTCACACTGGCTAAAACATGTCCTCGGGGTGGCCTTTCCAGCACAACATAATCTTCTCTGAGCCGCCCAGTGAGTTCCTTCTCACCCCTGTCCCTTTCCACCTTCTACTTAGAGTTACTGACATACACGCCTCCCATCCCGTTACACGTGAACAATTTAAAGTAGGGATCCTGCCTTATTCATCTTTGCTTCTAACGAAGATGTTAACACACAGCTGAAGTGATCAGACAGTCAAACCTCAAATGTGGAACACATAATTCAACCCCCCTTTGTTTTCCTAATGTGTATATTTATAAGGAACCTCAACTATTATGACCATATTTAAGATTCCGTTAACAAATTGTCTTTATGGGAAATATCGAAATTTCTTTAAATGGGGCTATCTTGGAAAATCTAGATTATCCGATTCCTGATTAGACATTCAATAAATGGTTGTTGAATAATGAATGAATGAGAACAGATTATTTTCCCTCAGTAAAGTGATGTGTTCATCCTTAGGTCTCCAGTCTGGGTAAGCTAAAGAGTGAATTTTGAGATGAGACAAGGATATAGTTTAACTAATGGCCTGATGAAAGCAGGAATTAAGAAGTTTCTCCCTCAAGGACCCATGTGACGTCAGTGTGAAGTAACGAGGCTGATCCCTGCAGGGCTGGTGGAATCACCTTGTTGCTGTGTGGTCACACACATTCCCATCAGACCTCAGAATTGAATGTGCTGACTGCAGACTCCTTTTCCCAGACTGAATAAAGCGCTGCCAACATCTAAGCTGCCGCTGAAAACTAAGGCAATTTACAAGCAGTGGAGTGAGTTCTGATGGATGAAGGAGGAAGATTCAGCTGCCGGGGGAGTGGGGATGGTGAAGATGCAGGGGATGCAACCACAGAGTTCTCTAATTCTGGCTACATTTGCCTTTGCAACTTACAAGTGATAATATTTTACCATGACCCTGTAGAAGAAACTTTTGTGTTGGGGTTCCATGGCATAGAGTCACGTATATAAGGGGAAAGGAAGCTTCCAGATTGGCCTAAAGCAGAAATAGCTGGGGTTGAGGTCTCTTCCCTTGGAACTAAGCTGAGGCTGGTTCCTGACCTGGAGAAACGACAGAGATGGATCACTGTTCATGTCTTGTAAATATTTCAGAGCATGGGGTTGCCTGATCGGCTTGAACACTCCTGTGGAAAACTTAGAAAACCACAATTGGTCCACAAGTGTTAGCAGACAAAAATATCAGATTTTCAAAGACACTGTAAAGTCTAAATAAAATAATGAAGTGGAAAGTATTGGCTCTTATCTTTTTTTCCTTAAAAGACGATTCTTAAGATGCTAACTTCTCTTTTTAAACAAAGTCATAAAGCTTTAGCCTTATCTTAGTAGCAAATCTCCTGGAAAGAGCCAATAAACAAAACGCCTTCAACATTTTGTCATTGGAAATTTCAGCTAGAAAAGCAAAACTCAAGCAGTTTTAGTGTTTGGTCACTGAATAGACTCTGGTTTTGATTATAAACACCAGAGTTTCTAGATGCCAAATGTATCCAGAGCTGGGGCTGGGCGCCTTCGCAGTTTGCTTTAAGAAGCAGAGAGGAGTGAACCTCGGTGCATATCCTACCTGTAACCAGCTACCAGCAAATGGAGGTTCTGCTTAATTAGTGAGGAATTGTTTCCATTAAAACCTCAATGGCATTCAAATCAGCTCAATTAACAGCTAGAGAAACAGCCACAACTAAATTACATTCCACTGTTTCCAATTAAGTTGGAAGGCTTGGGTGCGGTAACCACTAACATTATAAATGAGGAGTCTTTGCCAAAAATGAACTCCTTCAGTTTTTCTCCGACCATTAACAGCCTGGGCTAATAGAATTAGCTCACTGAATGTGTGCAGGAGAACGGAGTTAAGCAAGCCACTTAAAAGCATTAATTTATTCATGGAAGCACTTCACGCCAAAGGCTGTGCTAGGTACAGGTAAGACTTGAAATGTGAGGCTCAGATGGGAAACCACCACGTAAGAGGAAAGCAACGTCTCTTGTTTACAGTTTCCATTCCCAACACACTTAAGGAATCACTGGCCTTCTGAAATCAGAGAAAAACTATCAGACTGGCCAATCACACTGAACCCTCTGGCTCCTCTGTCACTGCTGGTAGCTTGGGGTTACTGAGGTCAAAATAACTATGATGTCAATATTTATACAGCAGTTTTCAAAGATTTGTAATCCTCCAGTCTCTAAGAGAAGCATGATATTTAGGGAAAAGTTTAGAATCTCTGTAGTAATTGTAGCTTGGACATCCATTAGGAGGCTGCCAGCAGACTTAACTGCAAACCTAATTCGTGATTTTAGGGGCTCTGGGAAGTCTCTGATGCTCCCAAACCCATTACCTTCCTGCTGGTATGTGTCCAAAACCGTACTATTATAGATTCATGGCTTTCCACTGAGATTCCTATTTAAGATCCTCTGGAGGAGAGACACTTGGCTATTTTCTGCAAAGGACTTAAGCATGCCTGGTACTGTGGAAATTTAAAGAGTGAGTGAGGTAAGTTTTGGGCTCTGATCTTGGCATCCAGCCTATCCACCAATCCTTCAGTAAAGTTCCTTTCTTTCCACTTTGAGTCTCAAGGCTTTGAAATATCTCCTTTTATCACGTTATTAAAGATCACATCTCTCAAGTCCTTGGTTTGTACTAAGGTGTAAATGACTGATACCAATTTAGTGTGTAACTTCTTCAAGGGACTTTTGCATTTACTGAGATTCAAAGCCTGAACATGGAAAAGCTCCAGCAAAAGGAGTTTCTGGAAGCAGCCAGCTACACGCTGAAAAGTGTCTGCTCTTTTGGTCTACACGCAGATTTTGCAAAAGGTATATTTTGCAAGGTATATTATTATTACTAATTCAATCTCTTTACTTGTTATAGGTCTATTCAGATTTTCTCTTTCTATTTGAATCAGTTTGATAAATTCCTGCCTAGGAATTTATTCATTTCATCTATTTAATTATTGTTATACAGTTGTTCATAGTATTTCTTTATGTGTTTTTATTTATATAAGGTTGATAGTAACAACCCCTCTTTAATTCCTGATTTTATTAATTTTGCTTTTCTCTTTTTTCTTTGGTCAGTCTAGCTAAAAGTTTGTCCATTTTGTTGATCTTTGCAAAGAGCCAGCTTTGGGGTTTGTTGATTTTCTTTATTATTTTCTATTTTCTATTTCATTAATTCCCACTCTAGTCCTTATCATTTTCTTCCCTCTGTTTGCTTTAGGTTTAGTTTGCTTTCCGCCACCCCCCACCCTGGTGTTTTAAGGTGGAATGTTAATTATTTGAGATTTTTCTTTTTATTTATTTACTTATTTATTTTTGGCTGTGTTGGGTCTTTGTTGCTGCGCATGAGCTTTCTCTAGTTGTGGCGAGCGGGGGCTACTCTTCCCTGCAGTGCACGGGCTTCTCATTGCAGTGGCTCCTCTTGCTGCGGAGCACAGGCTCTAGGCGTGCCGACTTCAGTAGTTGTGGCACACGGGCTCAGTAGTTGTGGCTCATGGGCTTAGCTGCTCCACGGCATGTGGGATCTTCCTGGACCAGGGCTCAAACCCGTGTCTCCTGAATTGGCAGAAGGATTCTTAACCACTGCGCCACCAGGGACGTCCCTCTTTTTCTTAATATAGGCATTTATAGCTATAATTTTCCCTATAGGGACTACCACTACATCTCTTAGCTGCATCTCTTAGGTTTTGCTATGTTGTGTTTTCATTTTCATTCATCTCAAAGTATTCTCTAATTTCCCTTGTGATTTCTTTTTGACTCATTGGTTATTTAGGGGTGTGTTGTTTAATTTTCATAAATTTGTGAATTTCCCAAGTTTCTTTCTGTTACTGATTTCTAAATTCATTCAATTGTTGTTGGATGATTTCAGTCCATTTGAACTTATTGTTTTATGGTCTAGCATGTGCTCTATTCTGGAGAATATTCTATGTGCACTTGAAAAGAATGCATTCTGATACTGTTAGGTGGAGTATTCTAGAGATGTATGTGAAATCTAATAAGTTTATAATGTAGTTCAGGTTTTCTATTTCCACAGTGATTTTCTGTCTAACTGTTCTGGCCCATGGTTTGATTTAATCAATAGAAGCTGTGATGGTTAGTTTTATAAAACAACTTGACTAGACCTCAGTGTGCCCAGATAATTGGAAAAATGTTATGATGAATGGATAAAGAATATGTGGTACATATATACAATGGAATATTACTCAGCCATTAAACAGAATGCAATAATGCCATTTGCAGCAACATGGATGGAGCTGGAGATTATCATACTAAGTGAAGTAAGTCAGAGAAAGACAAATACAATATCACTTACACGTGGAATCTAAAAAAAAAAAAATGATACAAATGTACTTATTTACAAAACAGAAACAGACTCACAGACATAGAAGACAAACTTATGGTTACCAAAGGGGAAGTGGTGGGGGAAGGATAAATTGGGAGTTTGGGATTGACATATAAACACCACTATATTTAAAATAGATAACCTACTGTATAGCACAGGAAACTCTGCTCAATATTCTGTAATAACCTAACTGGGAAAAGAATTTGAAAAAGAATAGATATATGTGTATGTATAACTAAATTACTTTGCTGTGCACCTGAAACTAACACAACATTGCAAATCAACTATAGTCCAATATAAAATAAAAAATTAAAAAAAAAACAATGTTATTCTGGATGTGTCTGTGAGGGTGTTTCATAATGAGATTAACATTTGAATTGGTAGACTGAGTAAAGCAAATTGCCCTCCCAAATGTGGGTGAGACTCATCCACTTAATAGAAGACCTGAATGGAACAGAAAGGCTGAACAGGGACTTCCCTGGTGGTGCAGTGGTTAAGAATCCGCCTGCCAATGCAGGGGACATGGGTTCGAGCCCTGGTCCAGGAAGATCCCACATGCCGCAGAGCAACTAAGCCCGTGCGCCACAACTAGAGCCTGCACTCTAGAGCCCGTGAGCCACAACTACTGAGCCCATGTGCCACAACTACTGAAGCCCGTGCGCCTAGAAGTCCATGCTCCACAACAAAAAAAGCCACCGCAATGAGAAGCCCGTGCAACACAATGAAGAGTAGCCCCTGCTTACCGCAACTAGAGAAAGCCTGTGCACAGCAATGAAGACCCAACACAGCCAAAAGTAAATAAATTAATAACAATAAAAAAAGGCTGAACAAAAAGAGAGAATTCCTTCTGCCTGTTTGAGCTGCAATATTGGTCTTTTCCTGTCTTTGGACTCAAACTGAAACACTGGCTCTTTTGGGGTCTTGATCCTGCCAACTTTTGGACTGGAACATAGATGACCAGCTCTCCTGGTTCTCAATCTTTTGGACTCAGACTAGAACTACATCATTGGCTCTCCTGGGTTGCCAGCTTGTCGACTACAGATCTTGGGACTTCTTGGGCTCCATAATCACATAAACCAATTCCTTCTAATAAGTCTCTATCTTTAAATATATATACACCCTATTGGTTCTGTTTCTCTGGAGAACCCTGACTAATACAGAAGTGACATTCTCAACCAAAGGTTAAGACGGCCTGGCAGTTTTCCCTCTTGCACTTTTAGGAGTCCTGAGATACCATATAAGAAATCCAGCTAGCTTGCTGGAAAGACCACAAGGGAAGAAGAGGCCCTGACATCAAACAGAGAGTGAGAGAGGCCCAGATATGATGGTGGACCAGTTAAGCCTCTAGATGACTCTGGCTATAGACAGCATCTAATGGAAACCTGGAAACCACATAAGACATTCCAAGTGAAACTAGCAGAAGCTGCCTAGCTGAGTCCAGTCAACACACAGAATCATGAGAGAGAATGAAAGTTATACAAAAACAGACAACCAAGAAAAAAAAAAAACCATCACAAATGACCATTATAATTGTTGTAGCCCCATTTATCGAGCTTCTTGCTCTTTACTGCTTGTATCTCAGACTTTCCATTTAGAATAATTTTCTTTTTCTGTTGGTGGCAAACTACTCTTTTTGTTTACCTAAAAATATCTTTATCTTACCATCATTCTTGAAGAATATTTTCACTGGGTACAGAATTCTAGGATGGCAGTTGTTTCTTTCAGTACATTATAGGTATCATTTCACTGTTTTCTGGCTTCCATTGTTTCCATTGAAGTCAAGTGTCACTCATTAATAAGTAATCTGTCTTTTTTCTCTAGCTTCTTTTAAGACTTTCCATTTGTTTTTTATTTTCTTTAGTTCTGTTGATGTGTTTCATGTGAATTGATTGTTGTTATTGCTTTCTCTTGCTTCATTTGTTTATTCATCTTATTACTTACATTATTTATTATTAGTATTTATTTATTTATCTTACTTAGGATTTATTTGCCTTCTTGACTCTCCTACTCTCTTTTTAGGACCTTCTATTATCTGTTAAACCTTCTCGCTTTAGCCTGTGTAGTAATGAACACAGTGTGGTACTGGCAGAGAAATAAAATAGACCAATGGAACAGAATGGAAAGCCAGAAATAAACTCGTGATTGTACGAACAGTTGAAATATAATTGAAGTGATAGAGCAGAACAGTGGGGAAAGGATGGATTTTACAATAAACAATACCAGGGAAACTGGATATCCATATAGGAAAAAAATAAATTTGGAGACTCACATCACACAAAATTCCAGATAGTCCTACGGAAACTTTTAGAAGATAATAAAGGAGAACATCTTCTCATTGTGTTAAATTAGGAAGCATAAAATTTGTTTCATTTGAGGTGATGCTAACTTTTTCTTCACTTGGATAATATCTGGTGTCTAGCAGATCACTTAATTATAAAGATATCTTAATTTTTTTTAAAGATTTTTAAAACTATGGTTAAACAATTGTATGTCTCATGTATATAATTTTTAAAAATACAAATAGAGGGGACATTTGTTATTTTCCTGCCCAGCACCTATTCCCCTTCATCTGGTAACAGATGCCTGAATGCTTTTAGAGAACCTCCCACCTCAGACCCTCTGTTTCGGTGGAGCTAACTCTACCCTCACTTCCTGGGGTGGGCATCATTTCCTTCTGGCCCACAGTTATAAATTCAGAGGTAGGAATGTGACCCAAGTCAATCAGATATGTATTTTTTAATTTTAACAAACTCTTATGTAGTGTTTACAATATGCTTGGCACTGTTCTAAACACATTACAAATATTAACACATTTCGCATGTGTAATCCTGTGGAAAAGCGTACCATCAACCACTGTACTGATAAGGGAGCTACGGTACAGAGAGGATAAGTAATTCACCCCTGGTCATACAGCTGGTAAGGGACAGAGCTGGGATGTGAACCTGGGCAATCTGGGGGGAGACTCCATGCTCTTAACCACTATACAACATGGCTGTTTTATTTGAGCACTTAGAAAGGAGGCATCCTCTCTTCCACTGGACATGAGCTGCGGGGTTGAAACTTTGGTGTAGACAATGCAGGTAATGGCAGCCATCTTACCACCAGGCGGTTAAAGACTACCTGAGAATGGATGGGGTCAACACAGAGAGAAACTAGGTCCTGATGACCTCACCAAGTCCCTGGTTCCAATGTGCATGAACATCTACCCTTGGACTTCATAGTTTCATGATCTTCCCCAGCAACCATATGGATACACATATATACTTTTCCTCTCCATAAACAATCTTAGTGGGGTTTTCTATAACTTGCAACCAAAAGTCTTGCTCCTAATAGAACTAGTAAAGGACCTGAGTTATTTTGAAATTATTCTGATTGAATAAACTGTATTCTATCTAATTGTGGCTTAACTCCAGGACTGAACCACGTAAGTCATGGCTTTAAAAGCATTAAAATAAATTTACAAGCACCTGCTCAAGACATACATTGGCTTTAATCCCAATGGAAAAAGTCCTACAAGGTAAATGCCTGTCTTATACGCTGAGATGGACATTTGCATGTAGGAAGCTTATTTGGGGAGTGCTCTCTGAAGCAACACCTGTTAGGGAGTGAGCAGACAGGATGAGGCAGAGGGAGAGGCTGAACACTGAGGAAGTCACAAAAAAAGGCCACAGGAGATCCCATGGGAATTACAGAGCTGGGACACATTCAAAATTGCCTTGAGCTGAGGTAAGAGTGCTGGGCCTTTGAACCCCTGAATCAGCCCAGGCCACTCTGGGAGAGATATAACTTTGGTCCCTTGGCCATGGCAACACCTGGAAGGGACTTGGCAGTGAGGGATCAGCCCCCGATACCCTCAGTAGTTGGGGGAATGAACGCCTTAGTCGGGAAGGGTGATCTGGACGGTGCACTACATGCTCCATTACAGCTCTGACTCCATCAGTCCTTAGTCATTATTGTCCTTATTTTACCACCCGGATTCAAGTCCTAGTCTTTCTGGTTCCAAAGTCCTGTCATGTCCACTGCACATCCCTGTTACCACCACTGTCAGGCTGGTGATCCATTCTGGGAAAGCTAAGACCCTGCTTCTGTGTCCAGCTTCAAGGGCAAACATGCTTCCATCACACTCACAGCTAGAGTTCATCACTAGAAGATATATTCTACCAAGTAAAAAGATGTAATTACTGACAAATACTACTACCTCTCACCATTTCCCAGGTAGCCTATTAAGAAAAGGTTCATGGGGCTTCCCTGGTGGCACAGTGGTTGAGAATCTGCCTGCCAATGCAGGGGACACGGGTTCGAGCCCTGGTCTGGGAGGATCCCACATGCCGCGGAGCGGCTGGGCCCGTAAGCCACAATTACTGAGCCTGCGCGTCTGGAGCCTGTGCTCCGCAACAAGAGAGGCCGCGATAGTGAGAGGCCCGCGCACCACGATGAAGAGTGGCCCCCGCTTGCCACAACTAGAGAAAGCCCTCGCGCAGAAACGAAGACCCAACACAGCCATAAAAATAAATAAATTAATTAATTAATTAAAAAAAAAAAAGAAAAGAAAAGGTTCATGTTGGGTAGAAATTTATAGACAAAATGATGAGGGCAAAACACTTCCTGGGAATCTTTCTAGCCATACCAAGCACAAATAAACAAAATGTTTGTACACTTTGCCAACTAGCTCAGACAGAATTTAAGGAGGAAAAGTTATTAGTTAAGGTTGAAAGGAAATTGGCAAGAAATGTGTATGACCTGAGGCATCTTTGTTCAAGAGCAGAACTGAATGTCCTTCCAATTAGCATGCTTATGCTACAGAATGACCCTTTCCCCCACTCTTCCCAGTCCTACCCAGACATGTTTTCCTATTTCTCTCTCTTTTCTCTGCCCCCGCTCACACATCCTTAGAATTTGGCATCTTGATTGGTACCATGCTGGATATCTATGGTGTGTCTGCTCAGTCCTTCTTCCTGAGATCTGCTCCTCCCTTTACTCCAACCAGTGAGAGGTGGGCTGCCTGCCTTCAGAGGTGTGCACTTGACCTTGCCCTTCTCTAGAATATTTTGGCCTGGGACCAAAGAAAGAGAGGCAGCTCTCCTTTAACAGTGAAGAGTGAGATGCAAAGCCAGGCCTCTCGGTGACTATGTTTTCTGCTGTGAGAAAGGAAGAGGTGAAACAGTGTTGGTGGCACGTCATTCCCTGGTTCCAGGGGTCCCCAGACCAACCACAAACTTGCCCCATTGGAGATTGGTTATATGAGCCCTACGTCTGCCCCTTCGTCCACGCTAGCCAGAGTTGGGTTTCCGTCCTCACAGTCCTAATACATCACAGACTCATAAAAATAGGTAGACCTTTGAGAGGATATCCAACACAGCCCTCTGCCTCCAGGCAAGAGTATCCTTAAAATAACAAAGGTGGCTACCATACTTAAGACTCTCCATGGAAAGAAACTCCACTTTTTCTTTCATAGCCTTTAAATTATGTATTTCCTTATTTGTCTCTTATCCACATGTCTTTCAATCTTCCTCTCTAGAATGGAACCCTGATTCTCTATCACCTGAGGTCACCAGGTAGGCTCAGGAAGTACCACTGAAACCTGACAGGCCCTTGTTTGCATGGATCATGGAGGGTGAATCTGTTCCTCGGTTTCCGTCCACAGAACTCTCACGGTCTTCCCTTAGAAGATGCTCTTATTCAGTGCCTACACTGCCCAAGATAGAACCTCACGGGAGCCAGGCAATAAAATCATTTAATTAGCTGACAATAGAAAACAGATAGGCACTGTTTGTATCATCAACCTTCTTTTACTTAAACAGTGATTTCATTGTCCTGTGGCTTTCTTCCCAATATGTTTAAACATTCTGCATAAGACCTAATTCCATCCCTTCTTTTCATGTTGATTTTTTTCCCGTCTTCTTGGAATCTCTTTGGATACTTTAATCTTTCTCAGAATGTAGAGTGCAAACCCCAAAATGATGTGTGGTGAAGCCTTGAGCAGTGGCAAGGGGAGTAAGGAGTTATTTTTCAACTGCTGTATGAAGTTATTATGCCAGGCCATTAATATATCCGAGGATCAAGTTTGAGTTTAAAATAACATGGTGACCTTTCCCTCTACTCTCCTAGGACTTTCAGAGTCAAAACATGTGCCCTGCAATCCCTGACAGTCTCTCAGGAGATGAGTCCTGACTTGTTCATAAAATGGACATCACAGCCATGAGTTCATATCCAGTACAGCACTCATGTCTCATGCTATGACAAGTGATTGGTCTAGGACATTCCTCTAGAGGCCCACTAAAAGCCCAGGGCTCCTCAGGGCTTTTGATTTTTAAGGAGATGTTCTGGGAGCTTCTGACAGGTTCCTCATTCTTTGGGGACTAGCCAGAGGTGGAACAGACCTGTTCAAGCAGCTGTGATCCCAGGAACGTTAGTTCATAATTTCCATCCTGTTGAGCATTTTTGATACATCTTTGAGTATCCTTTCTGTGCCAAGACCAGGCCCTTCCCTGCTTCAGGGAAGGAAGGAAGGTTTGGGCACATGAAAGAGATGCAGGTGTCCACAATCCTTCTGTCACTTGCACCCTTACTGGTTTCCTCCACCCATAGGGGTGAGGGGGCTCACAGCTGTCAAGAAGCTAAAGACGGTTCAGCCAGGAAGGCTGGGAATAGACTTTGGCTTAGGCAGCAACCTGATTAGGTCCTATAGTTATAGGTAAAAGTAGTCAGCAGAGAATCAGGGGTGGTTTGTTTGTTTGGTCCAACAAGCTACTAGCAGGTTAAAAATGACTGAGGCATGTGTGTATTTGACCGCCATTAACAAAACCTACAACAACAAACCCCTTTAGGGACATAAAAGAACAATGTGATCAGTGCCATTCTCAAACTCCCAAACATTTCTAGTCCAGAAAGGATAGGAGAAATGCAATCTATTTTAGGGCTTTGTCAATGACTTTTTAAAAAAGTAGTATGTTTGATTTCCCACTTTGATTATTTATCTAAAGAGCCCCTAGGTAGGTATGGATGTGAAACCATTGGTAGCACAGTAGCCCGGAAGACTGTGTGGGATGCCGGGCCCTGGGAATTGAAACTCCCTCTTCTTCCTCACTCTGACCTCTGCTACTGCTGCCGCCAAGGTCTAGGAACCGTCATCATTTATTATGTGAGTTCTCTATAATTGGAAACACTTTGGAGGAAACTTTTCCACATTTAGAAAGTCATTAACCCTGAGTCTCTAATATGTACGTTCTTCCGTGCCCTTACTTTATGCACTGAAAGTCTTATTCTCCAGAGTGTTCATTATGGCTGGAGTGGAACTAGGGAGACACAGGGACAGTCCCCCTTCCCCAGGGTTCTGGTCCCTGGGGTGGGGACGATGCTGAAATGCAGACCTAAGAGAGTTTCTTAAGTTCTGCTGCAAGTGGCACGCTCTGCCCCTCTTGGAGGGCAGGATGGAGATGAGGGGTGGGCTGCTTTTTCAAGGGTCTCCAGAGGCAGACCACCCAGGCGCCAAACCCACTCCACCACCCACGAGCCGTGTGATCGCCAGCAAGTAGGTTGGCAATCTGTGCCTCCAGGTCCTCACCTGTCAAATGCGGGAAACAGTAGTGCTGGCACGTGTGGGCTGTCCAGAGGACTAAATGAGTTAGCGCGTGTGAAATGTCTACTGCTTGCTCCCTGCGAGTACCCAGCTCAGTGGAGTCCTCGATTATCTTTTGTTTAGAGATATGGAAACATGTTCAGAGAAGTCAGGGACTTGGTCAAGGTTCCACAAGGATTAGGTGACAAAACCAAGCATGAAATTTAAATCTCTTCTGAGTCTGGGTCCTTTATGACATAATATATGTGTATGTGTGTGAGAGAGAGATGAGATCTCCCCCACTGAACTCTCTACTGTGAACATACTTACAGTAGAATAAATAGTTCAGCACCTGGATGTGCCCTGGACCTCGTCTTGGTCAGCGGGTAGCATCATGGGGAGCTGACAAAGGCCTGGCTTCATCCAGAACTGTGCTGCTCAAGCTGGAACTGCACAGGAATGCCCTGGGCTCTTGTTAACACGCAGATTCTGATTCAGGTGGGTGGAGTGGGGTCAGCAACTCTGCATTTCTAACAAGTTTCCTTTTTTTGGTTTCTGTGTTTTTGGCCGCACCATGCAGCATGTGGGATCTTAGTCCCCCAACCAGGGACTGAACCTGTGCCCCCTGCAGTGGAAGCACAGCGTCTTAACCACTGGACCGCCAGGGAAGTTTCCAAGTAGGGCCGGTGCTGCTTTTCTGGGAACCACACTGCAGCAATGTTTTTGAAAATGTTGGCCAACAAATCTGCTTTATCCTGCACCTTCCTGCTGCTGTCTCTTTGGTTATACAACCTGCCTCCAGTCTCCCCTCACATCCTGAGTCTGAAACTCTGGGTCCATCTACATTGCTCCCCAAAGCACCAGAGCTCCTGAGGCCAATTGCCCGGCTGCAGTACGGCTGGGTCCACCTGGGAGGGCTGAGTCCCAGAGTTCCCGTCAACAGCCCCAACCTGGGGGCACTCTGCGCAGACACCGTGGGGACTGCTGCTGACCCACGTGGACTGAGACACTCCTGGGGCACCCTCGTGTTCACGGATTCCAAAGAAAACGAATTTTCACCGTGGGGCTGAGCACTGGGGGTGGCAGCGAGCACGGGGGCTGTGGAAGGTGCCTGGTGAAGGGGTCAGCTGCCTCTCCCCAGCAGGCCCCGGGGGCGCTGGACCCATCCATTCGAGAACCTCTGCAGCCCTGATGTCCCCTCTCCCACCCACAGCAATACAAATCACGAGCCTCCCAAGTTTTCCGTCCGGTGCCACCTGGAAGCCCATCCCTCAGACAGGACACCCTTCAAGACATAAAGAGGAAGTGACATCTGACACCCTCTGTGGAAACTCCAGGTCGTGGTCAGAGAGTGTGAGAGACACACTGAGAAGTATGAGTGTTGCCATCTGGAGTGTTTGCTCACGTGAGTGGAACAATCCCAGGCGCCCAAACACCTGACAGAATGGAAAATTCTATCTTAAAAAGATAGAATCTCAAAAAGGTCTTTCACTGTGATTTTTCCATGACGTGACCAGCTTTTCACTCAGTTGTTTTTCCCGGCAGATACCAGGTAGGTTTCGACAAAACCGGAAGTGTGGGGAGTGACACCCTAGGAATTAGGACTTTCTCTTTCCTCTCCTCTTCAGGACACACTCTTGTTTCCACAGCAGGCAGCATTAGCGGCGAGTTTGCCACTATTTTCACCACTTTAGAACTAGCTCCTTCTCTGCTGGGGATTTTCCATGGTGACATAAATCTCTAGGCCTCATACTAGCAAAGTATCCTAATTGCTACCTCAGTTAGAGCAAGTAAACTCTGGAAATTCCCACGGCCTTGGCCAAGACCTTAATGGGGTGGGTTTTTTAATGTTCTGGATTCTCTTCTTTCCATGCCAGCCAAAAGCAGGCTTCCCTGGCACAGCACAACACCCCTTCAAAATATAAACCCTCTGGATTGGAGGCCTCTGTAAGCCTGCCTATTTAGGCCCTGAACCTAGCAGGAGAAGATGCAATGCATAAAAATAAGCAGAGCAGGAATGTCATTTATTAAGTGACGCCTGCCAGTGTTGGGGAAACTTCCGGTTATCAGATATCTGAGAATGAGGTCAGGCTGGTCTCTCCAGCTCTTGTGATCAGGACACTGACTCAGAACCAGAAATCTGACCACTGGGCAGTGCCTGCCAGAGTAGGAAGAGTACAGCCAGGAATCAAACTTGGACTCCATGTCAGGTATGGCCCTCCTAGCTGTGCGACCTCTCTGAGCCATTATTTCTTCAAAATGGGGATAATGCACCTGCCTACCTATTCTCATGGGATTATAGGGAGAGGAAGATAACATATTTAAAAGTGATTTGAGGGACTTCCCTGGCGGTCCAGTGGTTAAAGACTTCGCCTTCCAATGCAGGGGGTGCGGGTTCAATCCCTGGTTGGGGAGCTAAGATCCCACATGCCTTGTGGCCAAAAAATCAAAACATAAAACGGAAGGAATATTGTAACAAATTCAATAAAGACTTTAAAAATGGTCCACATTAAAAAAAAAAAAAGTGATTTGAAAGCCGTAAAGTGTTATTCCATGCATAAAATCTGGGCTTATTGTGAAGGTTACATTAAATGAGAACATTCACACACACACACACCACACAGAGGTGTTTAACAACTGGCTTTCTAGAAAGGAAAATGCCAGTGATTTTTATCATTTGCCAGTTTCCATGGCGTAAATAATACCTCCATGGCTGATTTCAAAGTATCAACGTGATGTCACTGCATATCAAGTTGAGAAGAAATGTGCATAATTGACTCCTGTGAGCTGAGCTGAGCCGCTCAAGCACACCACTGTTTACTTATTTTACCCCCTCTTATGTGAGGCCCTTAGTGCGGTGCCTGAAAAGAAGGGACCCCGACCTCCTCCTCCTCCAGGTCACATTCACTCACTAGGTGGGGAAATGGCAGACCAGTCCAGTCGCCAGAGTCAGAAACGTTGGCTGGTGTGTGCTCTAAAGTTCTGGGGAGATTCTCACACAGCCCGGATTGGGAAAGCAGCAACTGGCTGCAACTCCTTGGGGGCTGGGACCACGTCCCACTTTTGTTTGTATCCCCACTTCCAGAACAGGGCCTGACCCACTGGATGCTTCCCTAAACGACGTGATGGCAGCTCATTAACTGTAGCTGAAATGATCCAGAAAGGGGTCAGACCCACAGAGATGGGAGAGCAGAGGGCCCTTGCCTGCTGCATTTGCACCGCTGGCATTCTCGCTGCTCCTCCGCGTGCCGTCCCTGCTGACCTGTGCTGCTTCTTCAAGCGCCGCCCATGAGCCCCCAAACCCACCACCCATCCTGGTTCTGCTGCTTCCCCTCTGGGTCCTGTGGCGCCTGCGTCCACTTACTCCCCTGCTCCGAGTTTAGTTATCCCCTCAGGACCCTCAGGTCCCAGGGCACCCTTCTTTCTCCCTGTACTGAGAGTCGCAAGGCCAGATGCTTTAAACTCAAGACAAGGAGTGGAGGCAGTGAGCGCATGCGTGTCTGTCTCCGCTGCCTCCCCCGCCCCTCTGCCGCCCGGCTTGGCTTCTTCCAGCTCTGTCCCTAGGACAGCGTCCATCCAGAACAGAACCTCAGTAAATATTACCTGAATAAAGAGAAATAATTCATGGGGACAGGACTACAGGAAGGGAGGAGAGGAAGGCATTCCAGGTGAATTAATTACTGCAGGAAAGACCTAAAGTAATTGGTGCTTCCTCGGCCTGAGTACAATAGCAAAGGAAAATTGATTTTTAAGCCAAAAATGTTCACATCTCCATCCATCACTGAAGATATGTCCCACCCATTTTTATGTTCTCTCTCAACCCTGCATGCCAACATAGTACCAACTCCTTTGGCTTTCTCAAGTAACCTGGAGAAAAATGAGACGGACTTCTCCAAGAATGGAACAGAAATTTCCACATCACCTGTTTTAGGTACAAATACAATGGCCAAATTTTCTCAACTCCAATAGAAAAGGTATAACTCTCGCACTTACCAGGAGAAGGGAACAGCCTACTTGTAACCAGGGTCACCGTATAAAAATCCAGCCTTGAAAGCTACAATCAATGGTCCTGATGGCTGAGTTCCTGATCTGAAAGTTAAATGTTCTTATACACTCAGAACGTGTGTGACACCCTGCTTTAAAGAAAACAAGGGAGGGCTTCCCTGGTGGTGCAGTGGTTAAGAATCCGCCTGCCAATTCAGGGGACACGAGTTCGAGCCCTGGTCCGGGAAGATGCCACATGCCGCAGAGCAACGAAGCCCGTGAGCCACAACTACTGAGCCTGCGCGTCTGGAGCCTGTGCTCCACAACAAGAGAAGCCACGACGATTAGAAGCCTGCGCACCACAAGAAAGAGTAGCCCCAGCTCGCCAAAACTAGAGAAAGCCCACGTGCAGCAACGAAGACCCAACGCAGCCAAAAATAAATACATAAAATAAAAATTTTAAAAAAAAGGAAAACAAGGGAGAGAATTAGTATTTATTAAGCACCAAATACAGCCTTTATGAAGATGCCGTGCTCAGTACAGAATACCAATCCACACACAGCCCTGTGAAGTATACTTTTTACCCCATTTTAGAGATGAGGTAAACATGCACAGAGACTTAGGAAACACGCCCAACGACACAGAATAAATGCGCGGCAGAGTCAAAACTACCACAGGGTCTCCCTGGCTGCAGCCGTGGACACAGATTCCAGATTTAGTTACTGCTGTCACTTTTCCGTAGGTTCTCCAGAATGAATCCCAGGAGAAGAGTCATCAAGACCACAAAAGGAGGCAAGCCCTCCTCCTTTTCCTTCCTTCCGCTGCCCTTCATGGAAGCCAAGCACGAGGAGAGAGAGGAAGGAGGAGCAGTGTTTAAGGCAGGGAGTATGTGATCAGTGCCCAGATAGAAATTCTTAAGCTCACAGCTATTTAGGTCTTTAGGTTTATGGGCTCAAGACACTGAGAGGAATGATGTTAGCTCTTTTAAAAAAAAAAAGATTAGAGGCAAGAAATGATTGCTTAAATTAAAATGGAGCAATTCATCATGCAGTCCTTGGAGTCTCTCAGTGTCCATTAATCAGTCCCTCACCTGACCTCTGCCTCCATCACCCCCAGCTAAAGTCCTGGACGGGAGGGAGTGTGGCTCATTCATCTTAGAACTATTAGGACCTAGCAGACAGAGTTGCTGGCAGAGAGTGAGTCTTAAAAAAACAAGTCTGACTGGGAGTTGAGCAGGAGTCAGGTAGGCAAAGAAAAGGATGGGAGTGTTTCCAGAGGAGAAGGGGCAACACAGGCAAGAGGCTGGAGGTGAGAGCACAGTGTGATTTGGGCATCTTTGGTGATTTAATGTGATTAAAACCAAAAGCTGTATGTATGGGGGGGGCGGAAGGAAATGGCATGAATTGGGAGATTGGGATTGACATATATACACTACTATGTATAAAATAGATAACTAATGAGAACCTAAAAAAGAGGGGATATATGTATACGTAAAATTGATTCACTTCGCTGTACAGCAGAAACTAACACAACATTGTAAAGCAACTATACTCCAATAAAAATTAATTAAAAAAAAAGAAAAAGAAAAAAACAGTCTGTTGAATTTGGACTAGTTTTTTCTACCTTTAATCCCAGAGTAAACTTTTGGCATCTTTCAGCTAACTCTCATCCTCGGCCTGCCTTCTCTAGACTATGACTCCTCCCCAACTCTTGCTTGTGTTCCCCGTGTATAACAGGGTTTTAGCGCTCACAGAATTGTAGGAAGAGAATCTCTTATGTTCTGAGTCAGACTATACGTCCTTCAGGGCAGGAACAGTTGTGTTATCAAGTTTTGTACCCTAAGCACCTAGCATAGTGCCTGACACACAGGAAATGCTTATTAAACATCCATTAAGTAGGACTGACTCTGGCAAAGGCTGGTGAAAAGGTGAGTCTCTAACATCTGAAATCTTTAAATACAGTCTCTGCAACGTCAGCAGAAAGTCCCAGGAGGACAACGGTCAGGTCAAACTAGTTATCAAACATGGCTTGAAACACAGTATAGATGGCTTTGTTTCTAACAGTAGGATCTGTGTATTTTTAGGAGTTGAGAATCCATTCAGAGCATCGTGATTTGAAACCATTCTGGCATCACCTGTGAGTAAACCAGGGGAATGAATGACCGTTTAGCATGATAAACTCGCAGCCTGACCAAGAAAAAAGCCAGCACGTGGCATCCACTGTGAGTTCCAAATGGGCAGCGGCGCTGTAGGTACATGAGTAGGCTGCTACCGAACCTCCTGCCCAAATCCCAGCGTTACAGGAAGCCAGAGCCCGAAGGTGGGGCACCCACTTCTCTACTGCGGCACTCCTTAGAAACTTCCATCATCTAATGTCCATGGGGACTCTTCCTGAAGGGACAGGGCACACCTTGTTTCCCAAACTCCTTGGGCCACTGAGTACTTCTCTAGTAGAACTTCTGGGTAGTGCTGCACCACATGTGGATCTGCCCTGCACTACATTCAATGCCACAAACATCGGGTCACCCCCTCCTCCCTGTGCCGAGGTGGTGTTCTGGGTGTGGGAAGGGCCGCACGGAGAATGATGGACAGTCTCTCCCCTTGTGGAGTTTTTGGTCTCACGTGGGAGATGAGAGAAGGAGGAATCAGAGAAGAGGCAGAGGTCAAACCGGGATGAAGGTCGGCACGTGACAGATTTCCAAGCAAGGCCAAAAGCAGGGTGAGGGCACAATGGGGAAGACAGAGCACCTGGCTCAGGGGTGGCCATGGGATCAGGGAGGCACCTCATGGAAGCAGTGGGCCGTCCACTGGCAGACATGAGATGGTGGGCGGAGGGGAGAGTGCTATGAAGGGCAGGGGGAGACACACATGGGGAGGGACAGGCCCCAGCGTGGGGAGGGGGCAGGGAGTGGTGTCACGGGGAGAAAGCCTGGGAAGGAGGTTTGGGCTCACATTATGAATGCCACAAAAAGAGTCTGTATCTCCTGGAGAACTCTGGAAGCTCTTTAAGCGGGGGGTGGGGGGGTGACATAACTAGAGCCACATTTTAGACCACAGAGCCCTCCTGATGCTTACCCGTATACCATCTGTTAGTTCACACATAACTCTCTAAGGAGATGACGGATCCCAACACAATATGATATACAGTGAAAGCATACTGAGTTTAATTTGTGTCAGTCTACTGTCTTAGAAATAACAGTGGAAAAGTTTTCCAAAGAAGTTCTATTTTGTAATCATTAGGAATTTTAAGGATTTATGTTATGGAAAGAAAGGTGACAGGTGAAATCTACTGTGTTAGTTATCTATTGCTATTTAACAGATTGCTAGGATAAACCTAGCAACTTAAAGCACACATTTATTATCTCACAATTTTCGTGACACAGGAGGCCAGCGCCAGCTGAGCCAGGTCCAATACTTCAGGGTCTCTCACCGAACCGAGATCAAGGAGTTGGGCAGGACTAGGGTCTTATCTGAAGGCTCAGCTGAGGAAGGACCTGCTTCCAAGCACAAGTAATTTTTGGCAGAATTCAGTTTCTTGAAGGTTGTTGGACTGAAGGGCTGCCTCAGATCCTTGCTTCCTTTAGGGATTGGCTGACTACTGGCCTGAGGCCACCCTCAGTTCCTGACCACCTGGGCCTCTCCAACATGCAGGCCAATTTTATCAAAGCCAGCAAGGGAGAAGGTCTGCCTGTAAGACAGAAGTCACTGTCTTATGTAACCTAATCTGGGAAGTGACATCAAGCTGCCTATATAGCTCACTAACTTCCTAGCACAGATTAAACTTATGAGAAACTCATAATGTTTTAATAATTATATTCTAAATGAACCTATAGAACTTGGGATCAGTGCGGGAAGCAATATATCTTGGTGGAATGTTACAATCAAGAAGAAATAACTGTGTCAATCACTTTTCCTGGCGAGTCAGAACCCTATTGTAAGAACAGTCTTGGAGCAGGGAAAGTGGTCCCCCTTACCTCAGTGGGCCCCTCTCCCCTGCCAGCTGTGACTCTGTCCTCAGGACGAAGCTCGGCCAGTCTGCTTTCATTCAAGTCCTCAGACTTGCACAGGCGCTGGGAAAGGAAAGACGTTCTTTTGTTCTGTGCAGATGAAATAAGATACTCTTCATTCTGTCTGGTCTGGTTCATATGCCTTCCTAGGATTGCCTCTTTCACTTGAAGAATGTACCAGCTACATTCCTGAAGATGAGAAACCAAATGTTGTCAGGGCTGATTTGTGATTCTTGTGATTCTCAGAGGAGGACAGGAAAGACGGAGAGGGTTTATCTGAATGCATGTAACAATCAGAGAAGGACCGTAGGATTGGCTGGGTCAGGAGATGGCTAATAATACACAGTGTCTTTGATCTATAGGTCGCCAGTTTATTTAGCGTTGCCCTGAGAAATTCCCTTGAAATATGTGTTTTTGGAATTCTTCCAGAAAAGCTTAAAATCTTAGGGTTATCTTTTTCTTTTTTCTTTTTT
Source organism: Balaenoptera musculus (assembly GCF_009873245.2). Lineage (NCBI taxonomy): Eukaryota > Metazoa > Chordata > Mammalia > Artiodactyla > Balaenopteridae > Balaenoptera > Balaenoptera musculus. The sequence goes on from NC_045797.1 coordinate 64,123,281, forward strand.
TTGTGGTGTGCTGGGTTTTGATTTATCATTCCCTATGAAGTTATGGGTGAGATTTCACCTTTATTTGTTCAAAAACCATCCAGGCACACATAAATGCTCTCCCTGAAGGTGGTAGTGTAGGGATCCTGCCAAATATGACCATCAGGATTCCTAGTACAACTTCAAGGGAAATCGCCACCCCAGCCAGAGCTGTCGAGTGGAGGGTCCCGAGGCCTTGCTATTCAACTTGGCCATCAGACAACAACAGGGACTTTTTTCATCAGACTACGGAGCCCAGAGGAAATGCCACAGGATATTTAACATGTCAACACCATGCTTTTCAAGAAGAAATGTGAGAAGCTGGCTTTGGTCACCAAGATGGCCACATTCTATCAATGAGTCAAAGCTGGCTAGGTTCCCTTAGGTTAGTACTCTGCTACTTAGCCAGACAGCAATGTGGAAAGCACAGGATGTAAACTATGTTAGACAAAAGAAATAGAGACTTTAGGGTATAGTGTAAAATTATCCACATTTTGGTCTTAGGGCAAAACCACCTTAGAGTTAGTTGTAAAATGTTTTATTTTGTTTAAGGTGTTTGAGAGGCTGGGGTGGGTGGATGGAGAGTTAAAGTTACATGGGGTTAAGTTTGGGTGTGTGATGCTAAATTTCACCTCAAAAAGAAGTATGCTTTCTCAAAAGTCAGTTTTATGATTTGCAAGGAAAAGGAGTCAGGTCTCCTCAAAATGAAGGAAAGGCCAAAGAGGTAGAAAAGTGCAAAGATCCGGAGGGGAAAGCAGACACTCAGATTCACATTAAGCCTGACTGTACTGTTTCTAATATTTTAAAGTTTTTTACTATGAACTGTAACACACATTCATAAAAATGTATAGAACAAAAATGTATAACTCAATGATTTGGCAAAAGAATCACGTTAACCATGACCTAAGTTGATAAACGATATTGCCAACTCCCCAGGAGCCCTCCATACACCTTCCCAGCCATCACTCCTGTGTACCCACAGGGGTAACCACCGTCCGGTCTTTTGTGGTAATCACTTCCTTGCTTTCCTTTACAGTTTTGACACCCATGCTTGCATCATTAAGTATTATAATTTCAGCTGCTTTTTTTTTTTTTAAATAAATTTATTTTTGGCTGCGTTGGGTCTTCACTGCTGCACGGGCTTTCTCTAGTTGCAGTGAGCAGGGGCAACTCTTTATTGAGGTGTGTGGGCTTCTCACTGTGGTGATTTCTCTTGTTGTGGAGCATGAGCTCTAGGCACACAGGCTTCAGTAGTTGGGGCATGCGGGCTCAGTAGTTGTGGCTTGCGGGCTTAGTTGCTCCACGGCATGTGGGATCTTCCCGGACCAGGGATCAAACCCGTGTCCCCTGCATTGGCAGGCGGATTCTTACCACTGCACCTCCAGGTAAGTCCTCAGATGCTTTTTGAACTTTATATTATGTACATGGAAACATGCAGCATGCATTTTTTTTCATGTCTGGCTTCCTTTGCTCAACATGTTCTAGAGATTCGCTCACGTTGTTGCTGTGGTGCAGCTATAATAAATTCTTTTTCATTGATGCATACTATTCCATTGCATGGCTATCCCCCCATGGGTGTATGCCTTTTACTGTTGGTGGATATTTGGATTGCTTGCATTGGGAGGCTATTATGGATAATGCTGCTATAAACATTCTTGAATGAGAGTTTTGGTGCACGTGTGTATGCACTTGTATTGTGCATGTGCGTTCACCTAGGAGTAAACTTGTTGGATCCTAGCGTATGTACGTCTTCAGTTAGTAGATATTGCTCAACTGTTTTCCAGAATATTTGTATCAATTTATACTCTTATCAGCAGTGTTTAAGAGCACCTGTTACTCCACACCCTCACCAACACTAGGTATGCACAGTCATTTCAGTATTAGCCATTCTGTTGGGTATGTGGTCATCTCATTGTGACTTCAATTTGCATGTGATCACTGAGTCTGAGCATATTTCTGGAATTTATTGGCCATTTGGTTATCCTCATCTGTGAAATGCTCAGTTTTTTTAGTTGGGTTGGTTTTTTTCTTATTATGGTTTTTATTTATTTATTTTTAATATTCTGAGTACACATCCTTTCCAATTATATGTATTGCAAATATCTACTCCCACCTTTTAGCTTCGATTCCCCTTGTCATGTCTTTTGATGAACAGAAGCTCCTAATTTTAACGTAGTTCAATATATTTTTTTAAATGTGCTTTTTTGTTTCTCATTAACAAAATCTTTAGCTCCCCCAATGTCATGAAAATATTCTCCTATATTATCTTCTAGAAGCATTACTGTTTCACATTTAGGTCTACTCACTTACAGTTGATTTTTAATGTATGGTGTGAGGTAGGAGGGTCAAGAGTAACTTTTTTCTATATAGATATCTAAATACCTGGCACCATTTATTGAAAAGATTATCTTTTCTCCACTCTTTTGCAATGCCACCTTTGTCATAAATCAAGTGTCTGTATATGTATATTTCTGGACTCTATGTTCTGCTTCATTGGTCTGTTTGTCCTTGCACCAATATTCCACTGTCTTAATTACTGTTGCTTTATAATAAATCAATATCTGGTAGTGTAAGTCTTCAACTTCATTCTTCAAGATTGTTTTGGCATTCTCAGTGCTTGACTTTCCATATACATTTTAAAATTAAAATTTTATTTTCTACCAAAAAATCTATGGGAATTTTGATTAAGACTATTTTCAAATCTATAGATCAATTTGGGGAGAAACAACATCTTTACTATATTGAGTTTTCTAATTCATGAACATAGTATCTCCTACCATTTATTTAGTTAGGACTTTTAAAATTTCTCTGAAAATGTTTTAGCTTTCTGTTGAGGTATCTGCCATCTTTAAAAAGATTAATTCCTAAGTATTTGATTTTATGCTACTACAAATGGTATCATTTTTTCTTTTCAAAATCCCTGAAGGTTGTGTATATGTGTAAATTGAGAAGCTGAGTTTTAAATCTATATGGAAATTCTGAATTTGAGAATATTTTTCTCAATTCTGAAGAATTTTCATTTATAAACTCTTCAAATGCCTCTTTCCCATTCTCTTTAATATTCTTCTGAAATTTTGATTAGAAACATCCTTCTGGAAATCTGTCCTCCATGTGTCCTAAATTCTCTTTTATTTTTCTCCCTTCTGATATGAATGTGCTGCATTATGTCCAGAGCTATGCTTTTCTTCACGAATTCTCTTCAGCTCTGTCTAATCTGCCGTTTTAACTCAATGGTTCTCAAAAGAGAGTGATTTTATCCTTCAGGAGACACTTAGCAGTGTGTGGAAACATTTTTGGTTGTCACAACTGGGAGGGGCATGCTACTCGCATCTACAGGACAGATGCCAAAGATGCTAGTTAGCAACCTAAAATGCACAGGACAGCCCCCTACAAGAAAGAATTATCCAGCCCAAATGTTGAAAATGTCAGGTTGAGAAACCCTGGTTTAACCTATCTACTGAATTTCTAATTTCAATTATCATATTTTTCATTTCCCAAAGTTTAATATGGTTCTTCTTAAATCTTTCTGAAACTTTCTGATAGTCTTCTTTTCTAAGTTCAAAGTTGATTTCCCCTCTTATTTCTTTAAACATAAAAAAATGTACTTTTTCTATATTCTGTAATTCCGACATCTGTGGTCTTTCTCAATCTTATTCTGTTGCTGTTTCAACTGATTCTTACCCCTGGTGCATTTCTGATTATTTTTCTTCCAGTTTTACTGAGATATAATTGACATACAGCACTGTATAAGTTTAAGGTGTACAGCACAATGATTTGACTTACATACATCATGAAATGATTACCACAATAAGTTTAGTAAGCATCCATCATCTCATATAGATACAAAATTAAATAGAAAAAAACTTTTTCCTTGTGATAAGAACTTCTTGGATTTACTATCTTAACCACTTTCATATGTAACATATAGCAGTGTTAATTATATTTATCATTTTGTACATTACATCCCCAGTACTTATCTTTTTTTTTTTTTTTTTTTTGGCTGTGTTGGGTCTTCGTTGCTGCACGCGGGCTTTTCTCTAGTTGTGGCAAGTGGGGGCTACTCTTCATTGCGGTGCGCGGGCTTCTCATTGCAGTGGCTTCTCTTGTTGCGGAGCATGGGCTCTAGTTGTGCGGGCTTCAGTAGTTGTGGCACGTGGGCTCAGTAGTTGTGGCTCGCAGGCTCTAGAGCGCAGGCTCAGTAGTTGTGGCGCACGGGCTTAGTTGCTTTGCGGCATGTGGGATCTTCCTGGACCAGTGCTCAAACCTGAGTCCCCTGCATTGGCAGGTGGATTCTTAACCACTGTGCCACCAGGGAAGCCCCTAGTACTTATCTTATAACTGGAAGTTTGTACCTTTTGACTGGCTTCGTCCAGTTCCCCCTCCCCCTGCCACCCACCACTGGTAACCACAGTCTGATCTCCTTTTCTATAAGTTTGTTTGTTTTTGAAGTGTAATTGACCACAACACTGTTAATTCCTGTTACACAATGTAGTGATTCAGTATTTCTATACATTTCAAAATGATCACCATGATAGGTCTAGTTATGATATGTCACCAAAGATATTACATAGTTATTGACTACCTCCCCACTAATTTCACTTAGCATAATACCCTCTAAGTCCATCCATGAAATGGCAAGATTTCCTTTTTTTATGGCTGAGTCATATTCCATTGTATATTTATACCACATCTTCTTTATTCATTCATCTATTGATGGGCACTTAGGTTGCTTCCATATCTTGGTTATTGTAAAGAATGCTGCAATGAGCATAGGGGTGCACATATCTTTTCAAATTAGTGTTTTCATTTTCTTCAAGTACCAGGAGTGGAATTGCTGGATCATATGGTAGTTCTATTTCTGTTTTTTTGAGGAAACTCCATACTATTTTCCATAGTGGCTGCACCAATTTACATTCCCACCAACAGCGTACAAGGGTTCCCTTCTCGCCACACTGTCACCAACATGTGTTATTTGTGGTCTTTTGGATGATAGCCATTCTGACAGTTGTGAGGCGATATCTCACTGTGATTTTGATTTGCATTTCCGTGATTAGTATGTTGAGCATCTTTTCATGTACTTCTCTTCTCTCGAAAAATGTCTAGTCAGATCCTCTGCCCATTTTTTTGCTATAAATTTATTTATTATTTATTTTTGGCTGCATTGGGTCTTCGTTGCTGCATGTGGGCTTTCTCTAGTTGCAGTGAGCGGGGGCTACTCTTCGTTGCAGTGTGCGAGCTTCTCATTGCGGTAGTTTCTCTTGCTGCAGAGCATGGGCTCTAGGCATGCGGGCTTCAGTAGTTGTGGCACACGGGCTCTAGAGCACAGGCTCAGTAGTTGTGGTGCACGGGCTTAGTTGCTCCGAGGCATGTGGGATCTTCCTGGACCAGGGCTCGAACCCGTGTCCCCTGCACTGGCAGGCGGATTCGCCACCAGGGAAGTCCCCCTCTGCCCATTTTTATATTGGGATTTATTTTTATGTTGAATTATATGAGTTCTTTATATATTTTGGATACTAATCCCTTATTGGATATCATTTACATATTTGCATTTTAAATTTTTATTGTGAATACTTATTCCTTAGAACCTTATTGGAATAATGCATTGAGGTCTGTGTTCAAAATGCATTCCTCCAAAGAGGTTTATTTTATCAAATATCTGGTGGCACATCAATCTGGGTGGGCCAGATATAATTTTTGTCTTTAGGCCCACACAGGGAGTATGAATTCCAATATTGAGCAGCCTTGCTGTTAGGAATTATCAGAGAATTTTCAGAGAAGAGATTTTTCATTTTTTTTTTTCCCCTTAACCCAGAGCCAAGTCTGAGACAGATAAATATCCCATCAATGTCCCTCTATGGAGTGAGTTTTTGTTGTAACTGTTGTTACACTTTTCACAGAGGACGGTCCCGGATACAGAGGATCCCTGAGCCAATCTTCTTACTCAAATGGATCCTAGGTTTTGTCTCATGTCTCCAAGCATGCTCAGCCCATTAATACCTAAGTTTACCCCCCAGGAATTAGTGGATGCTTTCAGAGCACACAGGCCCTTTAGCATTTATTTACTTCTCTTGATTCATGCTTTATGACCACCAAGAATTTCCCTATTTCCCCACCAATTCAGCCATCCCTTTAAAAGAAATTTTTAAATAAATGTTTTATCCAGTATATTCAGTTCTTTTAAGTATGGGTTTCTCTGGATATCTAATCATATTGTTGGCAATTAACAATGATATTTATTTTACTATATTTTGTTCCAAATGTACATTACTTAATAGCTGTAGTAATTAATAATACTAGATAATTATTAATACTAGTAATACTAAATAATTATTCATAATAGAAGTAACAATACTTTATATATATATATATAGAGAGAGAGACCTTTAGCATTCAGTGCTTTTCTTTTCATTTAATCCTTACCATCAGTCTGTTACGAAGCAATACAGGAATTATTTTCATTTTCTAAAGCTTAATTATGTTCAGCAATCCCCAAACACAGGCAAGTATCAGAATCATCTTTGGAGCTTTAAAAAAACACATTTGCTCAGGCCTAGGGGATCTAAATCTCCTAGGTTTGAATCCAGGATTTTTTTGTTTCCTGTGTTTTGATTTTTGTAAAATTCTTTAGGTGGTTCTGATTCACAGCCCTGGTTAAAAATTCACCATGCTTAAAAAAATCCACTAGACTACTCACTGAACACAGCTAGGGCTTGAATCCAAGAATTCTAACTCTAATTAATTACTCCCCCCTCCCCTCTCTGAACTGATTTTGAAACTAATTAACGTACTGATGATGCTGGACTCAGACAGATGGAAATTAAAATGTCAGTTTTATTATTTTGATGTGTTATCACATTTGGGCCTCCCAATACTTCTCCTGAAGTTTAGTTCTTCGATTGATCCATAAAGGAAGAGTTTGGGACTACAGAGCAGATACATTCCTCAACCCAGAATTACTGCCCCATTAAGTAGACTAAGGAGAGGGGGGCTAACTCTCAGACAAGCCTGGGCCTTGACTTTTTGTGCTTCCATTGAGAGCAGGGGTGGGAAGAGAATGCGACCTCTCTTTTGGCAGGAAAGTGAGAAGGGGAATGGGGGAGGGAGGGAGTGAGGGGGAAGGAGAAGAGAGGAAGAGAGGGAGGGCCGAACTTGTCTAGTTCCTTAAGTCACTCCTGCACTGGAGTAAACGCAGAGTAGAGATGCTAAATTATTCCTCCTGTTCTTTTCCTTCCTAGCATGTGGAAGGAAATTCTGTTTCTTCTAAGGAAAATTAATGACTGGTGAATAGGTGTTCCTTTCAACACCTCCTATATCTGACACTATTTTCCCATCAGTGCCTCCCTTAAAACCAGTCAAGAGGGGCCTTTGCCTTGACCTTTCACTTTGACGGGTCCCTCTCTGTCCCTCTACAGACACCCCTCACTCATGGGACCAAGGGAAAGGGACATGCCCACCTAAAGCCTGTACTACCCCCACCTTCTAGGCCATGCTTAGGTAACTGAGACCCCAGAATCCCCTGCCCAGACACCCAAAGCCTGCATCACAGAGCTGTGCAGACCTCTTTCCAGGCCTATATTCCCAAGGGTAGAGTGGCCTCTGGTCTTGCACCCCTAGGTCTGAGGGGTAGCATTATAACTGTTTGTGGGGGGTATGACAGACCTGAGACGTGTGCTGGGGTATGCACACCTGTGCACAAGAGGTCCCAGAAGACTAGGGTGCACTGAAGGAGGGCCGACTATCCCTGCACCACCCTCTTCTGGTCTGGAATTCTGAGGTTTTGAATATTCTAAGTTAAAATATGACCTGCCATTGTAAGTCAACTATCATTCAATTTTTAAAAATGCCCTTCCAGAACTAATATTGTTAAAATGACCATACTACCTAAGGCAATCTACAGATTCAATACAATCCCTATCAAACTACCAGTGGCATTTTTCACAACTAGAACAAAAAATCTTAAAAAATTTGTATGGAAACACAAAAGACCCCAAATAGCCAAAATAATCTCGGGAAAGAAAAACAGAGTTGGAGGAATCACAATCCTTGGCTTCAGACAATACTACAAAGCTACAGTAACCAAAACAGTATAGTACTGGCACAAAAACAGACACAGAGATCAATGGAAGGGAACAGAAAGCCCGGAAATAAACCCACGCACTTATGGTCAATTAATCTACCACAAAGGAGGCAAGAATATACAATGGAGAAAAGGTAGTCTCTTCAATAAGTGGTGCTGGGAAAACTGGGCAGCTACATGTATAAGAATGAAATTAGAACATTCTCTTAACACTACATACAAAAATAAACTCAAAATGGATTAAAGACCTAAATGTAAGACCAGATACTATAAAGCTACTAAAGGAATACATAGGCAGAACACTCTCTGACATAACCTAGAGCAATATTTTTTTGGATCCATCTCCTACAGCAAAGGAAACAAAAGCAAAAATAAACAAATGGGACCTAGTTAAACTTAAAAGCTTTTGCACTGAAAAGGAAACAACTGACAAAACAAAAAAGACACCTACTGAATGGGAGAAGATATTTGCAAATGATATGACCAATAAGGGGTTAATATCCAACATATATAAACAGCCCATACAACTCAACATCAAAAAAACAAACAACCTGATTAAAAAATGGGCAGAAGAACTGAATAGACATTTTTCCAAACAGGACATGCAGATGGCCAACAGCTCATCAGATGTTGAGCACATGAAAAGATGCTCAACATCGCTAATCATCAGGGAAATGCAAATCAAAACCACAATGAGATATCACCTCACACCTGTCAGAATGGCTATCAGCAAAAAGAACACAAATAACAAATGTTGGTGAAGATGTGGAGAAAAGGGAACCCTTGTACACTGTTGGTGGGAATGTAAATTGGTGCAGCCACTGTGGAAAACAGTATGGAGCTTCCTCAAAAAACTAAAAATAGAGCTACCATGTGACCCAGCAATTCCACTCCTGGGTATATATCTGAAAAAAACAAAAACACTAATTTGAAAAGATACATGCACCCCAATGTTCATAGTAGCATTATTTATAGTAGCCAAGGTATGGAAACAAGCCAAGTGTCCATCAACAGATAAATGGATAAAGAAGACATGGTATATATATACAATGGTACACTACTCAGCCATAAAAAAGAACGAAATTTTGTCATTTGCAACAACATGGATGGACGTGGAGGGCATTATGCTAAGTGAAATAAGTCAGAGAAAGACAAATATTGTATGATATCCACTTATATGTGGAATCTAAAAAATACAATAAACTAGTGAATAAAACAAAAAAGAAGGAGACTCACAGATATATCAATAGAAAACAAACTGCTGGTGACCAGTGGGGAGACTGAAGTGGGGAGGGGCAATATAGGGGTAGGGAAAAAAAGGGGGTTTTTATGGGATTGTATGAAATCATGTGTGTGAAACATTTGGAAACTGTAAAGCACTATAGAATTTAAACAATCTTTCATTCAATAAAAATTTTTAATAATAAATAAAAAAAATTTTTAAATGCCCCTCCAAGTCAGTATGAAGGAATATTTGTCAAGATCAAAAAACAAATTTTATTTAATAGTTTCTTAGCTTGGTTTATAACTTCTAAATTATTTAGACATATGGTATGTGGGCCTCCATTTGTACTCTGGCTCAAAGCCCCACCATATTAAAGGCAGGCCTACTTCCATGTGCTTAATTATAAACTTAATTAATTAAAAAAATTTTTAAAGCCTATCTCTCTCTCTCTCTCTCTCAGATGTGTATGTGCACAGTCATAGGAAACAGTCTAGAAGAATATGCAGAAAAATGTTAATATAGTTATCTAGTATAGGGGTGGGATTTTGGGTGATTTAGTATTTTTCTTCTAGCTTATTGGTTAACTTTTTGACAATGAACGTGGAAGGAACACGTGTGTAATTTATTAAAGTAGGAAGGTGAACATTAATCAGGGCCTGCCTACCCACCCCCCCAAAATAAATAACCTTGTTTCCTACTGGTTATGCTCAAGGGCAGCGACTGCGCATATGAAGCACACTCTAGTTCTGCTACTGATACATATTTTTTTTGTGAAAAAGAACTGTTGGGGCATAAACAGGTTTTCTGGCCAGACGGCTGTAAAAATATCAAGACAGCTTTTATCAACCCTGGCACCAGACATCTTATAGGCCAAACTGATTTCAGTAAGTAGAGTGATAAAGGGCACACAGAAGACTGGAAACAATTCTGCAGCATTGTTTCTCAAGCTCTAGGGTCATGACCCCACAGGGATTACAGAAACTGGAGCCAAGTTGCTGGATGCCCCCATCCAGGGACTCCACCAGTCCCTGGGACCCAAAAGACCATCCACAATGCCCCTTTCTCTTGATCATAACAAGAACTAATTGTGCTCAGTTGCTCACAAAACACTTTGCACACATCATCTGATATGACCCCTATAGCAATTCTGTCTGGTCTGTAGGCTACTTGCATTTTATAGTTGAGAAAATTGAGACCCAAAGAGGTTCAGATGCTCAGGTGTGGTCACAGCTAGGAAGTGGTAAAGCTGGGACTTAAATCCAGGTCTTCTAACCCTGAGTTTATCCTAGGCAGTCAATTCCCCATTTCACCATTTGTTCTGCCTACTCTCCCTCATCACCGTTTCTCTTTCCTTTTCCTAGCACCAACCCAAGAAATCCTGATGATAGGAACTTGGTTTTGTTTCTCCTTCACTTTACAAAAATCTATCACAGTCTTTCCTTCTTCCCTTCCCCTATCCGCGCTTGTAGCCCAGAAACATGGAAAGTTTGCAATAGAATGAAAATGCTGAGAATCACGACACTTTGGCATCATGGTCCAGCAGCACTAAATGTCATTAAGCTCCCAATGGAGAACAGAAAAGGTTGTATCAACGCTTATTACCAAATGGTTTCTAAGACACTCTTATTTGTATTTCTATTAAACTTTTTTGCTTTCAAAGCACTTCTACATGCATCTTCCCAGTTGATCTTGTGATAACATCCCTGTCATATGGGTCACTGACAGTTTACAGAGAGGCTAAGGACTTCCTCAAGTTCCATGGTAATAGAGTCTTCGAGAAGCATTTCTCTGTCTGTGAGCAGCATTGTGTAATAATATCTGTATGCCTATAGATGCTCATGTTCATTTGAGCCCTCAGTCTGGAAAAAGTTGGCAATGCGTGGGTCAGCTCCTTAACAACATTAACATGATTTACCTCCCCCCACCCCTTTCTGGCAACACCACAAAAAGATTCAAAAATGGCTGATACTTACCGTTCAGAGGACCACTTTCATAATAGCAGCTTTCTGCCTCACAGTACTTGGCGGGAGTCCCTCTTCATAAATCACAATGTTGGCACAAGGCCAAGAGATGGTGTGGTTGACTCACAGGTCACTGTGTTTATAAGAAGTCAGAATAATAAAAAGGAAGGCAGATGTGACATCACTGGCAAGAGAAAAATTTTAGTGTTGTGCAAAGCGAACTAATTACAGCTAGCTCTGAATAGTGTGGGAGGAGTGAAGACCTTGTTGGACAAAGCCAATCCTGAAAAGGTCCACATAGAAAGTCCAACCACTCTACTAAGAGTTTGCAAATCTCCTCAAAATTGACATTAACTTGTTATTTATCCTAAAGTCAAAGGGAAAGACAAAATCTGCTCAAGTGAACTCTTTATGAACCACTTTATTAACCAGGGTGAAAGAGAAGGCACTTCATAATAAAGTAATGAGAACACACACACACAAATGCACACAAAATTGGTTTCTAAATTGGCTTTGCTGTGAGCTGCATATCCTGAGGAAAAAGTACCTCTTTGTCCACCAACCTACTGCAATTTTAAAAAATAAGAAAAGAAAAAATTTCAAGATAAGCTCAGCTTTTATAGTCCACTTGGTGAATACCTAATGCAGCTACAATTATTATTAGGCCTTGGTCTGTGAAAGACTCTCGAAGAGTTAAAAGCAAGCCAGCACTACCTTTAGCCCATAAAGGATTACTCTTTTATTAGTATAGTCTTGGGATTAGTGGAAATGTCTGTCTAATGAATGCAGCTACTATATTTGAGCACATGCCTGAATAAGCTGCTTGTTGACTGAAACCTATCTATTTATAAGCACTTCTGCACGTTGTGAAAAATCCATCTGTATCACCACAGCATGGCACCCACCATTTGAATAAAGGCTCTTTGCCATTTCACTATAGAGCCTGTTGAATGAACGGGCAGAAAGGAAGTGTGTTGCACCCGCTTAACAGGTTTTATTCCTCACTCTTGGCAAGTAGAGTTACCTTATCTAAACTGTTCTGAATGTTCTGTTCTGAATGTTATACAAACAGAAATAGGAAAAAAGAATACTTTTCATCAGACTCACCTAGGGTTTTAACCTAGTAGACTTACCATAATTTGGATAAATGGTCACAAATAGCCCAAACTTAGCCATACCTCTGCTTATGTCACAATCTTTGAATGTAGTCTGGAAAGTAGGTGAATTTACTACACATACTTGATACCATTTCTTTACATTTCTGCTTATGAAAGCACACTAATAGATGTCCAGCAGAAACAAGCACAGCATGAAGAGAATAGCCTTGATGCAACATTAAATAAGTCGAGGACTTCCCTCATGGTCCAGCGGTTAAGACTCTGCCTTCCAACGCAGGGAGTGCAGCTTCGATCCCTGGTCGGGGAGCTAAGATTCCACATGCCTCGGGGCCAAAAAACCAAAACATAAAACAGAAGCAATACTGTAACAAATTCAATAAAGACTTTAAAAATGGTCCACACACACACAAAAAAAATCTAAAAAAAAAAAATACAAAATTAAATAAGTCAATGCTTTCAATGTTTGGGGTCCTCATTACTGTACTGAGGCTCCATCAGAGGCAAGGCCAAGCTGTCCACCCCTACATGGGAACCTCAAAGTCCACTCTGCGATTCTGCAGTTCTGAACCTCACCACTCTACTCACGACCCCTCAACACACTCCCCATGACGCTGCTTCCCAGACTCAGTATCAACTCTCCAAGCTTCCCGAGTTTTGGGTTTGGGTGTAGGGAAGTGATTTCTTATTCCACTGGGGTTTATTTTAACTCCTTTGCAGTTAGGGTCCCCATTTACTATGCTGCTTCTTTGGAAAAAGGCCAACAAAGAATTTATTAAAATAAAGATCAAACAATCCTAAATAATCTTAACAGACCACAGGCCAATTGTTAACTGAGACCTCACAGAATTTCTCTCCTTGAAAAACTTTATAAACAATGAAAGGCAATCTTTCCAGGTATCCCATTGTTGGAAAGAGAAGACTGAAATCAGCTGACCATTGGAAGTTCTTTCTAGCCCCAACATAGCAAGTACAAAGAATGCAGGTTTCAGCAGTGTTCGAATTCCGGCTATTTCTCTTTCTGTAGTTTACTGGTGATGTCGCAAACCTACCTAGTACATAGTGAGAACTCAGTAAGTATTATTATTTATGCTGTGGGAACTAAACAAAGATTAAAGGATAACATCTTTATATTTTTCTAGTTGATAAAACAAAAAAGTAATTCTGAAAACCAATGTATTAATACTAAAAAAACAAAGTTGAAATCTATAAAAGATAAGGCATTTGGAAATAGCAAGTATATAAATCATAACATAGCAATACAAAGCACCAAAGACCCTATTGGAAATGATATACAACTGTTTAAACAGATACTCTGTTACTGACTCTGCAGCTGGGTGAAAGTGCTGTAAGAGATATTAAGAACTTGATAGGAGGTACTATTATCACAACACTCTCTACAGATGAAAAAATCAAGTACCAGAGTGTTAAGTATTAAGTGTTAGGAGGTGGTAGAGATGAGGTTTTGCTAAAACCCAAGTTTTTCCTACTTTACCATAGTACCTACCCCCGACATTTTCTTCAATTATGTTAAACATTCACTTAACATTCACTCGCCTAGTAAGACTATTAAACATAACTAATAGGTCTATATCTTTAAAAGAAGATATCTAATAGCTCTTTTGTGAGATCACCCCAAGAAAAAAGAGGTGTAGGGAAGCTTCCTGGAGACTTTGGTCCACTATAGCATTTGAAAATAGGACTGGAAGGTAATAATCCTTTTAGGACTTGGTTTGTGGCAGTTCACACTCACCAGTGCCTTTCTACTTTGAACCCTAAGGAAAACAAACTGAGAACTAAAAAATTCTAAAACCTGGAAATTATTCTTCAATCTTCTACTCGATTCCTGAAATCTTTACCCTTTTCAGTATTTATATGTTTTCTATTGGGGTTCACAGCTAGGTACCGATAAAGAGGTTTTAATCTTAAAACCTCGCTCCCTCCATCCAACCATCCACCCACCCACCTATTCCCCAATGGCTTCCATAAAAGATTCAAGTGGACATTTAATGTTAATTCATGCTACTACATCATTTTACTGGTCTTTCTCATAGTTACTGCGTCTCCTGTAAGAGAAACTGCTTTGAGACATACATCAACTTTTTTTTTTTTTAGGCTAGTATGATACTAGAAAAGAGAAGCAGGTGGTTAAGTAAAAGAAGCACTGCTAAGCATTCATAACCAAAATTCATTGATGAAAGTTCTTAAAAACTTTTTTTTAACGTTCAGAATACTTACATTTGTGGATTACATATTTTTAAATTTCCAAAGGCAGTAGAAACTCACAAAGCAGAAAGGGATAGAAATTATTCACATTTTATAAATAAGAACATGGAAAACAGCAAGGGTCAAATGACTTATGCATGGGACCCAATATTCAGCAACCCAAGCCAGGACTTCAAATTCCTTACTATGACTTTTGTAATAAGATTATTAAGCTCAGCTGCTGCCTTCAATATTTGTTTCCATAGACATTACTAAGAAAACATTTTACTTTGGCATTTTTGTAATGTGGCACCATTTATAGCTGTCTTCACTCATAATAACCTTATTAAATAACCATCTTTAGGGCTGGCAGTATACACAATGAGGGTCAGGCTGGTTACTAGTGGCTAATGGCTAAGTCAAAATTTGAGTTATGTCATTTTTTTCTTGCATTTTCCCTGATTTAGAAGTTAAACCATACCCACATTTCTAACTTAGCCAAGCCCGTATCTTTTGGACCCAAATACAAAATCTCAAGAAGTGTAAAGGTTTCCATCACCAAAAGTACTCTTTTATCACTTTTGGATAATACATCAGCCAACCTAATGATTCCACAAGCTTGTAGCGTGCGATTTCTTTTTTTCCTGTTTAGACTTTTTCCAAAGAATGATCTAATTCATTTTAGGCTGTGACAGAATAAACCCTATGCTAAAAAGAAAACTACATTTTTTTTGCTTTTTGTGCTGAAATACCTGAAGGATAATAAAAATAGTGAATTCAACTGTAATTAAGCCTAAAGAAAGAAGGAAGGAACATTTTATTTAATGTATTTCAGAAAGTTCAAACATTTGGAAAGATCACAAAAGCAAGAATGTTACCCATACAAGAGAAATTTATTAAAAAAATCAGTATCTTGTGGTTTAGATACACAGGTATAAGAGAAATTCCAGAAGGTGAAGCACCTTTTCCAGAAGCTGTTCCGAGGATGGTCAATACTGATTTCGAAATTGGTTGCTTAGGTCTTGAAGCTCTGTTACTAAGGTGTCCATTGCTGCTGTTTCATCAGCTAACTCCCTGGAAATTTCCCCACTTACCACATCTGTAAAAAGTTGCTGCAACATAAAGAACAAGGCAGAACTATCAAAACAATGAAAATCTCTTTAAAATAATATAGATACAGAGTACAGAATTAAAATTCCCTTTGCTTAATAATACATTATAGTAGCAATAGTAGTATTTGTTCTATTCTCCATCCTGAAATATACAAGCTGCAACAATTAAAGGATGAATCAAACAACATGCCTGAACTTGTAAATTCAAATCAGCTCTGCTCTTCAAAATGGTTACCTTGAATATTGATTATATTATTCATTTCAATGCCATAAGATGGCTTTTGGATAAAGAGACATCATTCATCCAAACAAAACAAATCTATTCTTTGTGCATACAAGCAAAACAAATGTATTTTATATTCAAGTTCATATAAATCATACTTTTATGCTAATTATTTGAAAATTAATATGGCTTAGGACTCAGAGGCCACAAAGATCATCAAACTTTGGTGACAGCAAAAAAGCCCAGCAAAATAAAGGTACCCCCCTTCGGTAAAAGGAATTGCCTTGGGAGGAATATTGCAACATACTCCAATAATGCCACCATGGAACATTCTGGAATGCCTCTCTAGGAGCTGCCTGCTGAGCCGGTACAGGCACCCAAGAAAATCAGCTTCAGGATTTTATGACTGTGTGTGTGTGTGTGTGTGTGTGTGTGTGTGTGTGTGTGTGTGTGCGCGCGC
This sequence comes from Balaenoptera musculus, assembly GCF_009873245.2. Classification (NCBI taxonomy): domain Eukaryota; kingdom Metazoa; phylum Chordata; class Mammalia; order Artiodactyla; family Balaenopteridae; genus Balaenoptera; species Balaenoptera musculus. The sequence goes on from NC_045797.1 coordinate 64,139,677, forward strand.
GCGCACATGTGTTTTAATCAGAAATGTAATTTGCTCAGCTTACCATAAATCTTTTTCATCACAACTGACTAGATGATTTGTTTACAAAACTCAAATTTACCATTACAATATAACTATTTACTACCACCATAGATGACAGCAATTGTTCTGACAGCTATTTTAAAAAGGGAATCCTGAAGATGTTCTGAGTGACGGCATCATCACTACAATGAGCTCAGAGTTTCTCACAGTGATTTATGGAGCAAAGAACATTCACTTGAATGCAGAACTTCAAAAATGTTTTGCAAAGCTTTGCCACATTACTGTGTAGTTACACCTTGTACAGCATTTCACAACAGATTGACGTACCAACCACTGCAATGTGATCAGTAGAGAAAACACCTTTGAGGAAAGTAACCTGGACTCACATAGCATATTTGTTTTTACTAAGAATTACAGTGCTTGCAAATGATCATAAATCTGCACCACTGGGACTTCCCTGGTGGCGCAGTGGTTAAGAATCCACCTGCCAATGAAGGGGACACAGGTTTGATCCCTGGTCTGGGAAGATCCCACATGCCACGGAGCAGTTAAGCCCATGAGCCACAACTACTGAGCCTGTGCTCTAGGGTCCGCGAGCCACAACTACTGAAGCCCGCGTGCCTAGAGCCCGTGCTCCGCAATGAGAAGCCTGTGCACCGCAATGAAGAGTAGCCCCCGCTCGCCACAACTAGAGAAAGCCCACACACGGCAACAAAGACCCAATGCAGCCAAAAATAAATAAATTAATTAAAAAAAAAACTGCATCACTTCCCTATAAAGTAAGGAGAAAGCAGAGAGAAACTGAGGCTTAGAAAGAATGAATAATTTGCTGAGGATCCCATGGAGTGTAAGTGGGAACTCTGTTCTGTCTTCAGGCTCTCCAGCGTTTTCACCAACTGCCCTCACGACCCCCTGCAGCCAATCTGTACAAGGACAGGGTGCTGAGGGCCGAGGAGTTACTGTGTCCTGGCCAAGCATGGACTTGATGACTTTAGGTGAATCTCTAGGTTCTACCCAGGAGTTTAATTCCATGAAGTCCCAGGCCTGGCAAGAAAAGACCAGAGATTCATGCAAACCAAGCCTGCTATCTAACACAGTTATCGTCATTCATTTTCACTTTTTAAAGTGTTCTGAAAAAGTGTTCTTTTGGAAGGCAATTCTGTTTAGCAAACCCAATTTGTTGAAAAAGTAGAAAAGGCATATGATTTACTACAAAATCAGAGACTCCCAAATATATGCAAAAAGGTGCTTTCAAAGGAGATGTTGGGAAGCAATTTTTCCCACTTTTGGATAATCCAGTTGCAATCTAATGAGAACAAAATCTAAATACAGATGATGTTCTGAGGTCTCATTTTCAATGTTTGGAATTCCACAATATGAATGGATGAGTAGTACAGACAAGACTATTTAAGTCATATAAGTACAGGTTTATGTAAAATTAATACATTATAAGAAAAAGCTTTGCACAGAATAGGGAAATCTGTAGAGTATACATCCTGAAGAAATAAACAATCATGGGTAGGTTAGTGATCTCACCAAAACCAGGAAAATTAGCTCCCAATTTGGGAAGGAGAGTCACAGAAAAAGTTTGCTACCTTGACTTTCTTTGAGAGAGCTCTTGCAGTTTTCTGAGAGACTCATAATCTGAAGTTGTTTGAAGTTTCCTGTTGGGAGGAAATACAGTTTCCCCAGGTAGATTACAGAAACCTGGTTCCAGCATGCAGACTAATAAGGACAGAAAAGTGAGTTAATAATCTAAAGAGGCAAACACGATGCTCTGATCTGAAAAGATCAAGCAATTAATAAAAAGCATAGTCTGCAAAGGTTTTAACACGTGACCAGAAGTGACCTTCATATGCCATGGACTTGCTCTCAGAAGTGAAGTAAAATTAGTTTGCAACCCAGGATTAAATAGTGAAGGCAAAGAAAGATTAGAAAAAAAAGTGCTAAAGTGTGTTAGAAGTTATATTCCTTTAAATTTTGTTCCTGAGGTATACTCCAAACCTGGCTGCATGTTAGAATTACCTGGAAAGTTTAACACAAATTTCCCAGGCTCTGTGCCAGACCCGATCTGTCACAGGTAGAGATGTGGAGTCCAATCTTCAAAAAACCTCCCTCCATAATTCTCGGGTGTCCCCATCCTAGCACTGGTTCATAGGTTGGTATTTGTAAACTGATAGCGTATGTTTTAGTTGTCAAACCTGAGTCAACCTATCTACCTTAATATCTGTGTCAAATCCATATATCACCTACTTAATATTTGTCACTAAATCAATTTTTTATTTAAATAAAAGTATTTTAAAGGAAACATTAGAACACTACTGTAAGTAGAAAATAAGCAATACTATTCATGAAACTGTAGGTTTGATATGCTAGTTATACTTTTTCTAACATGCACTGAAATAAATACATATTAAAATAAAATATTTACCCAAGTGCTACTAGTAGTATATATGCCACACTTTGGGAAAAAGTGATAATAAGTAGTAGAGCAGTGTTTTAATTTGACTTAAAGAAAGCATCCAGAGCTGGACTATAAATATTAATTTCAAAGACTCCTAAGTTACCCATGTGTAGGGTGGTTTAGCCACTGGGTCAATGATCTCCTCATCAGTACAACTAATCACCTGCGGGCTGATGTCTAAAATATAACATGGGCCTAAAATTATCCTTCATGTAAAAGAAGACTTAAAAGCAGCTGGCTGATACCAAAGACCTTTTATTTTCTATGATAATTCTAATTAATTCACATTTCACTCTCACCTTTGCTTTAGATAACAAGCCCCGTAAATTGAGTCGAACTGAAGAAAGCACTTGTACAGCCTCTTGGGGACTGGATTTGTTTTTACTGCATTTTATAGCCACTGGAAGATAAATATGGGGAAAACATCCATTAAAAATTGATAATGATAATTTGTAAGTACAAAAACCAATTAGTTAATTAGGATTTTATAGTAACAGACTATAGAAATATTTCTACATGACAAGTTTTATTTTGGTGAAAGGAAAATAAGTTATATGCATAATTTTTCCTTTTATCCCTTAAGAAGGATAGCTTATTGCTAAAAGGAAAATTTTGAGGAAAATGAGGGATATTTGGTGAGTTTCAGACTGTTGGGAATGGACCGTGAAAACATACACGCACGTGCACACACACGAGCACGGAGTAATGAAATTAGGCAGAGACAAGATCTAACTGAACACAAGGTGCCCACAAAGAACAAAAACATATGCAGCTCATCTTAATGTGGCTTCTCACAGTACTGAGTCCCTAATGGGGAACCACAATTGCCGATGACACCAGCCCAAAGAAGTGACATGCCAGATATTTACAGCTCAATTCTTACTGCATTTTCGTACTCAGAGTTTACATCACCATTCTGGAAGAAGTGATGCCAACAACCTAGGTGCCTGCATTTAGGGAACGTGACCACGACCAGGCTCTGGGGTCACTGAGCCATGCTTGGTATCCATTAGCAAGAAGTGGGGGAGAGGACAGTCACTCATTCCCGATACCTCTACCTCCAGCATTCTGGGGAGCCCATTTTCCTAAAACTTGAAATTATCAAGAGCGTGTAACCCTTCCTAGCACAGGGCCTGCCTATTAATGCTTTTTAAGAACAAGTGGAGAGGGCTTCCCCGGTGGCACAGTGGTTAAGAATCCGCCTGCCAATGCAGGGAACACAGGTTCGAGCCCTGGTCCGGGAGGATACCACATGCTGCAGAGCAACTAAGCCCATGCGCCACAACTACTGAGCCTGCGCTCTAGAGCCCGCATGCCACAACTACTGAAGCCCACATGCCTAGAGCCCATGCTCTGCAGCAAGAGAAGCCACTGCAATGAGAAGCCTGCGCATCACAACGAAGAGTAGCCCCCGCTCAACCCAACTAAAGTCCGCACGCGGCAACGAAGACCCAACGCAGCCAAATTAATTAATTAAAAAAAAAAAAGAACAAGTGAAGAGCTTTGTAAAAATATAATGCCTCTATACCCTGAGAAAACCATAATTCATAAAGAGTCATATACCACAATGTTCACTGCAGCTCTATTTACAATAGCCAGGACATGGAAACAACCTAAGTGTCCATCAACAGATGAATGAATAAAGAAGATGTGGCACATATATACAATGGAATATTACTCAGCGATAAAAAGAAACGAAATTGAGTTATTTGTAGTGAGGTGGATGGACCTAGAGTCTGTCATACAGAGTGAAGTCAGAAAGAGAAAAACAAATACCGTAGACTAACACATATATATGGAATCTAAAAAAAGATGGTTGTGATGAACCTAGGAGCAGGACAGGAATAAAGATGCAGATGTAGAGAATGGACTTGAGGACACGGGGTGGGGAGGGGAAGCTGGGACGAAGTGAGAGAGTAGCATTGACATATACACACTACCAAATACAAAATAGATAGCTAGTGGGAAGCAGCCGCATAGCACAGGGAGATCAGCTCGGTGCTTTGTGACCACTTAGAGGGGTGGGATAGGGAGAATGGGAAGAAGACGCAAGAGGGAGGAGATACGGGGACATATGTATATGTATAACTGATTCACTTTGTTATACAGCAGATACTAACACACCATTGTAAAGCAATTATACTCCAATAAAGATGTTAAAAAAAATTTTTTTAAGTACACACACACACATATATATATATATATGAATGTGTATATATTAAAAAAAAGAAGGTAAATGCCTAATGAGCAGAGGGGCAAAATAAAATGTTGCTGAATTAAGAAAGAAAAAAAATAAAACATACACAAAATGAGAAATTCTAAAAGAATGAAACTAACTTGGAATAAATAATATTTAATGTCTTGCTAAAAATATATATATATAAAATGCCTCGTATTTCTCCACTGATTTGTTCTTGTTTTTGTTCCTCTAAATTATGCTCACTACAAACAGATCAATAATCAGATCCTATTTTAAAACTACACTAAACAGTGCAACAACGGAAGTTTACTTAGTACCCTGTATCTCAGAACAGGGATGGAAAACAGATTTCTTTCTGTATGCAAACTCTCACCAATTGGTGGAGGTTGCTTGTGCCTGGCAAAATAGTTTGGCCATTCATTAACACCTTCCATGGCTGGTGAGAACTATGCTTGACATTCCTATTCCAAAATAATAATCAGACTTTGAAAGGATGCATGGTAATCAACAACGTTACACTCATTTTCAAAGGGTACTGTTAACATGGAGATGGTGAGGATTATGATGTCTGTCCCATAATAGAGGAAGGTTGTAACTGCTATTACTGAGGTACTTGGGCTATTTAGTACCTAGTAACATATCAAAAACAGCTGTGATTCTGTTTTCAATCCTTCATTGTCATTTTGAGAAAAACAAAAAAGCAAAAAGACAAACACGAGCTCCATTAGTCCCCTTCCTCAATCCCATTTCCAAAAGGCGTTAGAGATGGGGAGACAGAGAGAGAGAGAGAGACAGAGACAGAGACAGAGACAGAGAGAGAGAGAGAGACAGGGAGAGAGAAAGAAATAACCTGCTGTTTCAAATCATCAGGAAATCCAAGACAGCTGTGCTTCCTCCAGGCGGACTGTAGTTAAAATGCGTAACTATTATTTTAGAAGTTCCTGGATGGCAAAGAAGGAACGAACTTTTGTCCACCCTTTCCCAGAAGACAGAACAGCAGAGACTGTAAATGAACACCCTCCAGACAGAACAATGGGTACATGATGACAAGGCTATTATGGAAGGGTCTCCAACGCTCCGTGGAGACCACAATGTCTTACACCGAGCTTTCTGAAGCACATGGCTACTCTTAAAAATAGCAACCCAGAAGGGAATAAATCATGTGGAGATTTTTTTTAATGTTATATTTCCTTTTCCAGAATTGGGTGAGGTGGAGAACAGTGATGGGGAGAAAGATAAAAAAGAACAGAAATAACAGAGAAACTCAGCTCATTCTTCCATGGAGCACTGGTATACAAAAGCAACATAGAAAAGGTTAAGATTTATCTCCATAAATCTAAAATATCACGAGAAAAGAAAGCTGAGCATCCACTCAAGTATGCTTAAAATGTTGTAGGAGCACGAACACATCATTCACTAAGTCAAAGGGAAACTTAAAAGAACAGACACTTGTTTTTCTCTAAGTATTGCCTGGATGAAAAAACAAAAAAAGGTACCAAAAATAGTTCACAATCAACTTTAAGATGCAAAATGAAGATTTTTCCTAGAGTACTTCTTTAACCTGCATATTTATATTTGACAGGTTTAACATTATCACTTAGTGATTACAGAAAATATCTTGGCTTTGACTGTTATAGAGCCTGCTGTTCACCGAAATGGTTAGGGTTGGCAAGCTGAAGTAGCTCAGATAAATTCTTCAGAGAAAATTGCACCCTGTTATAACTGCTTAGCATGGGTTTCCTCAAATACAGTACCATATCCACAAAGGCCAAAGGGATAACGAACGAGCTCCATCTGAGCCCACCCACCAGGAGGCCAGCACAAGCTACATAAATTCTAGCCACCCTAGACCATCCTTCCACTGGTCTATCGGCAATTACCTCAACCTTTTGGATATTTATATCCTTTTGTCAATGATAAGTAGAATTATTAACTACTAAGCCCATTTCTAAATTGTTTGAATGTTCTATGACTTCTTTCAAGGCAAAGTTAAACTTAATTCTTGTTCATTTTTTTCTTTTTAGTTTTGAGTCCCTTATCATACAGCTCAGATCCTCTACCACAGAAGGAACAGGGTTGGGGTGAGGAGGTAAGGGATTAACATTTAAACCATGTGTAAGATACTGGTAAGTGTTTAAATATGTTTTTACTTATTTTTTGTAACAACCATAGGTAGATATTATCCCCATTTTCCCCATGAGGGAACTAAGAGTCAGAGAAGCTAAGTAATGGTGACCCCAAGTCACCTAGTTAGTATGTGGTAGAGCTGGTCCTGGAACTTGGGCCTCCCTGAGTCCAAAGTTCTGCCCTTTTTATTGTCCCTTGTTGGCTACCTATTTGCTGCAACTATTAGTTGCAGAAGTTAGAGGAGGACTTTAGGATAGGTTCACAATCCTTGTGATTCAGTTCTTGACAGTGTGGCTTCATTATTTTATTTGAATTGCATTCCCAGGGCATCACATGCCTATATTCAAACATAAATATAAAAGTGCATTATTACCTTTAACTAGTATATTTTTCATTAATGCAAATAATTAAAGGCGGCCTTTACCTGGAATAGCTTTCCCCAACTGGCCTACAATTTTATATGTAAGGTTTTCCCTCCCCTCAAATATCACCCACTAAATTTCCCAAAGTTATGGATTATATTTTTAATTTCCTTTGTATATGCCATAGCTCTTACGTATATTGCTATGCACTCCAGAAATCTATGTATTTTTATGAATAAATATTTTCATTTATAAAAGAAGAACATGAGTCAGGAAAAGTTAATATTTTCTTACTACTACATCATCAATGCAGGAGAAGGTTACTTCTGTGTGAAGTGAAGATTAAATACAGTTGTAAAAGTATTTCCTATCTCTAAAGTTTCTACCATCTGTCACTTATTCAAACACTATTTAAGCCTCTAGCCTATTTCTTCTTATTGCTCCAGGGTGCCTACTACATAATAGTTGGTCTGTAAATGTTTGCTGAATTAACTACAACAATTTTAATATAACGAAATAACCTGAAATTATTTGTAATGGAAATTTGCTTTTGACTAATACTTTTTCTTATCAGTAAAAATACATTAAAATATGCCATGGATATCAAACATTACATCAAATACCATGTGCGAGTCCTAAGGCTCTCTGAACCACTTCCTTAAATGATGTAATATCTTTCTCCCAACAACTGGACTGTGTGTCACACTTGTATGCCTTAGAGAGATACTGGAACGCCTGAGGAAAGAAAAAGAACAACTTTCAGAATAACAAGTAGAATTCACATTTCAAACTCAGCTTCCTGGAAGTCATATAGAACTAATTCCAACTGAAAAACCAGCCTCTGTTGTTATGTAGCACAGTTTCTATGATTCTCATCGAAGAAGGGGTACAGATGCACATCCAACAGCAATGAGCAATTAAAAGAAATCAACTGGATGTGTCTGGATAGAGACACTTCCCTCCAAACAGAAAAATAAAAATGCTTGGTTTGGAAATCTATAAGAAGTATACACATTTCCCTAGCATTTGTAGCCATCAGCTTAAGAGACCAGTTTAGAGAATGAGGTGTGAACTTGGTGAAAACTACTGAATTACTGGTAGGTGTGTAAACTCACAGATGCTTAAAACACTCTCTTTCACAACCCCACCCTTGTGGATTCTTGAGGGAGAAGTCACAGATCAGAGAATTCAGAGTACCCTTAATTCTGCACATAAAGAGAGGACATAATTCAAGACAAAATGGAAGGACGGAAAGCAGGAGTGTGTGCATGCCTGCGTGTGAGTATGTGTTCTCTGGGCTGACAGGGCTTTGGCGGAAGCCAGCTGGGTGGACTGAGGGAGGAGAGAACGGCTAAGAATCCCACAGATTAGCTGTACTGTGGCGAATTCCAAACTTACACAAGAAGTACATTTGATTTGTTGTGGATGTTTTGAAAAGAGCACAAAATATTTAGTATTCCAACCCTGGAAACTCTGGAGGTGCATCTACATTCTAAGATAAGAAGCTAAAGGCATAACTTGAATCTAACTGGTGTTCTACTGCACTTGTGAGAAAGGGGCAGGGTAACCTTTGTAAAATATTTTATGTTTAGACTTTAAAAGCTCCTCTCTGATATTCTTATCTAGCCCCTTTTTCTTTCTCCTTTTCATAGTCTCCATCTCGGATTTAAACACTCCTTTGTCCTTGTACCGTCTACCTTAGTCTTCAGCAAGGAGCCTGCAGAAAGGGGTGTGGAGTAAATAACAAGAACCAGCTGTTCGCTGCAGCTCTGGAGGGAGAGCAGGTTAAGACAGACCCTTTTGCAGGAAACAGAGAACAATTATTTAAGAAAAATTCATGGAAAGGAAAAAGATGAATACTTACAAATCTTAACCTGTCCACAATTCAGGGTGCTTACGTTAAGGACTCTGAATCACACCTGAAAACTTGGGCACATTAATCTTGTCTTTCAAATTATCACAGTCTTCCTCCAACCATCAAAAAAGCAGATCCACTACACATATGTTCAAACAGAAGGCAAGAGCCCCGGAAAACTGAGGCAGGACTCACCTTTTCATTTTCATCAGGCTTGTCACTCTGCCCATTTCCACACACTTGGGCATACAGCCTCCAGATTTCTCCGTCGTTCGTCACTCTTGAAGTTACTCTGCCAAACAGCTCCTGCAGCTTTCCTCTGAGCCCAGGTGCAACATCTCCACTACCATCAGCCATCCCATCCATCACTGCCCTGACCAGAATTGTAAGGACCTTAAAAGATGCACAGGAGAAACTGGGAAGCTAGAAACAACCAAACAATAACTAAAAACAAAGAGCTACCCTCACCATCAACGATGATGACAGTGAAAAACCTTGTTAGGCCTGTAAGAATATCACCCGTCACTTTTGAAAAATAAAATACAAGACGAGCCATCCCGAACCACTGTCTGGAATCGCAGGCCGACTACCTCTCCTGGTGTCGCTTTTCAGGCTCCTTGGAGGGCTCTGCTTCCACAGGGCCCTATGCTCTGTGCACCTCTCTTCACACTCTGAGGGCTCTCTCTGAATGATCTGCTCCACACCTGTAGCTGCAAATACACTATGACCAAGTCTACCCGATACTGTCAGCGCAGCTCCAGCCCGACTCCTCTCTGGAGCCCCAGGATTGTGCACCTCCGTATCGACCAGCCATGTCCCATCAACATCTCATGCTCCATTGATCCCAGAGGGAAACCTAGATCCCAGATCCCTCTTCCTCCTGCAGTCTCAGAGCCAGTGACCTGAGCGCCAACCTAGAATCTCTTCTCTCCCGGCTGGGCCACATGTAACCAATTTGATTCAACATTCCTAATGAGTCCTAAATCCAGCTTCTCCTCCTTTAGGTTGGGCCTCACTATTCCCACCTGGACTGCAGTGATAACACTCTAATTCTGCTAAAAGAGGTCCTGGCCCTTCCTAATTGTTGCATAATAAACTGCTAGTGCATTTGCCTTAGGTATGCAGGGTACCCACAAAGTAGCTCTTGACCTGCCAACTACCCCAGGTCCGCTCACCATTTGCAATTTCGTGGCCATCTCATGTTCATTAGTCAGATGCCTTGAATGCTGATAGATGAATTAAGGTGACCCCACCGTGGGTTACACTGTTATGACAAGCTACATCTGTCACATCTGTGTTAGGCTGTGTATCTCAAGGCTTCCTGGAAGCACAGAAAGTGCATCCTCCATCATCCACTCTTGTGACAGGAGACCAGCAGAGACACATGGATCCACCTAAAGAAGCAGCTCGAGGAGAGTGCCCTCAGACCCTGCTGCTGCTCAGTGCAGCCCCTGGACTGACAGCACTGGCATCACCCGGGAGCTTGCTGTAAATGCGGAATCCTGGATGCAGAAGCCGCTCCATCTCAGCTGAGATTCTGCATTTCTAACGAGCTCCCAGGTGATGCTGATGTCGATGGTCCACAGATCACACTTTGAGTGGCAAGGTTCCAAGAGACAGGGTGCCACGTCTTTATTCTTCCTCTGAACTTCAGGGAGAGGACCACATTTCATCATCTTGTGTCCCCAGTATCTAACACCATGCCTGGCACACAGCTCTGATGCAATAAATACTTGTGCCTGAAAGAAAGACTGAATGAACACACCTCTTTCAGAAAGCTTTGCTAAGAGAAATGCAACCAGTGTGACACCTTGCTCTATCTCCCCATAGAGCACTCTGATCCAGGCATGAGATGCATCCAAGGAATCAAGGCTCCTCTGGCCCATGAACACTGTTAGGAATGTGAGCTCAGACTTATGGTCCTAATTATATACAGGGATAAAAGTGGACAGGAGAACACTCAATTGTGCTTTTTTCTTTTTTGATGGACAAGGTAAATTATCTCTGCCTATAAATTCACATTACAATCCAACATGTACAGTTTTAAATCTGAAAGTAATGAAATAGATATTACAATTCCACTCATGGTTTTAAATATGAAAGTCACAATGCAGGAGAAATGGTATGAATGTGCACTACCTGTTTCGAGTAATCATTCTGTAAACGTTTCAAGGATTAACATACTTCGAAAGAGATGGTCTATTGAAATAGTTACTAACATGGACAAATGAAGCATACTAAATTAGTAAAATTCTTTGTTTTTTCTGGGATATCACAGTTGGCCCAACATCTTATCCCCTCATTTTAGCCACAATGGGTAGCCAAGGGGGAAGAGAAATCTTTTGGCCTTCTTGCCAATAAAAATGGAGAGCTACAGTACTGGTGTTTCAGAGGGGGAAAGTTGGTGAAGCAGGGTGTGTGTGTGTATTTGCGGGTGCACAGAGGGAACTGCAAAAGGGTAAGGAGGTAGATAGAGTGCCTCTGTGTTGGGGTTAGGGGGCAGATACCAAACACCTCTACCCAATTCATATGCAGATACCATAAGTAGAGAGACCCTGAATATAAGGGGAGGCAATAACAAATTTGTTTTTTACTCTTTATTTGATGTAAAATGGTTAAATAGCTGGATCTGGGCCTTAGAAGAGAGTTCTATATGGAGGAATACATAATAGAAGTCATTCATGGCCACGGCAGATATTGCCTAGAGAGACTGTGTTGGGTAAGAATCAGACCAAGGATAGAGTCTTAAGGAACACAACATTTAAAAGGAGGATAGATGAACAGAGGTCTATGCACAAAGGAAAGGTGGCAGAAAGCGATGTCATGGAAACCAGGGAAGGAGAAAGTAACAAGGAGAGGACGTCTACAGAAGATCAGGACTGGAAGATTCTGCTGGATTTGGCAGGTACATGGGATAGTGACTATCCAGAGCTAAAGCCAGAACAAGGAGGGCAGGAGAGATCACGATTTTAGACAAGAGGCTCACAAAGAGAATCACATGAAAACCAAGACAAGTATTAGCATCATAAAAAACAAAAAGCAAAAAATACCCCCCAATCATAGTATCCTGTAATACCTATTTTGAATAGAATTTGCATAGGCATATAATATTAATAGAAAATATTCATGTAACCAAAATTTTTAATATAAATATATTGGGAAAATAAGAAAGGGAAGTAGTGGAAATGCTAATATAATAAAGTCCTTATTTACTATAATAGGAAGTCAACTGATAATACCTAAAATTTGGTTAATAAAAAATAGGAGGGGGGAGCGGTGGAGCAGGAAATTGCTGTATTTTGTTATAAGCCTTATACTACGACTTAACTTGTAAAAACTATATGTTATGTGTTATTTTAATAACACAAAAATTTAATTTAAAAATAGAGAAAAAGAATAAATACAAAGATTGGCAAAGAGGAAACAAAAAACGACAGCACACATGAATATTCATTTATAAACTTTAAAATTATGTCTTTGTTGTGTGTGGGCGGAGTGGGGAGGGGCAAAGACTAAAAGGGGACCCTGAGGGCTTTGGGATGCTGGTGATGTTCTGACTCACACTCAGGGAAGGGCGCGGGGCGGCGGGGTGGGGGGCCCCGGGTGGTTTACACAGGTGCATTCCCTGCGTGAAAATTCATGTTTACTTATGACCTGTGTACTTTTCTATATTTTCACTCTATTTTAATAAAAGTTAATTAAAAAGGTATTTCCTGCAATTAAGAAAGCCCCATAAACTGAAGGAAAAAAATAAGAGTTATTAAAATCCATTAACAAATGGAGCTAATATGTAATCTTCAAAAGTAGGTTTAGAGTGATAAAATTTTTTAAAAAACTATTAGAGTAATGTTATAATTTACTGGTTAATATCACCATTTCCCTCCCTCTAACTGGTGAGAAAAATCACACTCTTGTTATCCAGACTGACTACCAAAAGAGTAACTTTTAACATATATTTAATCCTTCTTTAGTAAATAGATATTTTTAACTTAAAAAAAGCAAAGGGTGTTGTAGTAGGATTTCTTTGATAAAATGAATCACCAAGGATTATGATTTTATCCTGGGCAGTCTACAAAGTTTACCTGCATTATAGTCCTTTGCACCATCAAAGGTGAAAAAAAGATTTTGTTTTAACAGGTAAATGTTTTTATCTCCTGTAAACTGGGTAAAAATATGATTACTGAACCCATCAGTAACTAGTTAAAACTATAAATTATTAAGTATGTAATAAGAGGCTGAAGGGTACAGTACTAAAGTTTAAGAATTTAGAGGTAAACGATTCTTGGGGAAACAGGATCCAAGATATGGCCACTTGGATGGGTTGCTCCTATGAAATAAGATGAGGGCAAAGAAGTTTCAGTCCAAAGTATTGGACGTGCCATCTACCTAAAACCAAGTGTTCAAGAACAGTAGATCTAGAGTGGAGAGGAAGATATACATAGTCAGTTGCTGAAGTCCACCATGAATATGGGGGAATGGCTAGGAAGTTGGTAAGCAGCAGTAACGAGGACAGGTCTTCTGTCTGCAACATCACAGAACTGTTGTATCAAGCAGTCAATATACAGGTAAAGAGCTTTAGAAACTGTAAAGCAATATAAACCTATGAACTATCACGATCATCACTGACCCTCAACTTCCTTACTCTGTCAAAAGGGGACAGCAAAGCCCTCATCGTCACCCACTCATTATGTGCCCCTATACTTCCTTGGATTAAAATGGAGCTAAAGAAGAACAAACTCTACCACCATGGTATCAGCCCTCAATACCTCCCACTACCCCTGCTCTGAGCACTCACCATGTGCTAAGCCCCATTCTAAGTATGTGACCAACATGATTTCATTTAGTTCTCACTGTAACCCTAGGAAGCAGGGACTTTATTATCTCCACTTTACAAAGAAATTGAAGCATGAGAGGCAAAATGAACTTCTCAAGGGCACAGAGCAAGTGAATGGTGGAGCTAGGTTTTGAACACAAGTGATACTGGCCTCCTGAGTCTTGATGAGGATGAAGAGAAGACGACGATGATAGCAGGTAATATTCATATATATACCCCTTCCTATGAGCCAGGGGATCTATGAACACAATCTTCCTAACAACCCTAGGGGGAAGGTGCTCTTGTTATTTGCATTCTGCAGATGAAGAAACTGGAGCACAGAGAAGTTAAGTAACTTGTCCAAGGTCACACACCTACGGAAGGCAGAGGTGGATTTGAACCTGCGGCTCGCATCCAGGCTCTTGCTCTCAAGCATTTGCTGTATTAAATGATAAAGCACAGCTCCTTACTCCTCTGTTGTTCCTTCCTTTCCAATAATAAGTTCGTTTCATTGGAAAGATTTGCTCTTTTATGAATATGTATGCCAATAACTTTGATCAGTTCATTATCATTTTTTTGCCAAATCTTGAATCAACCCAAACCAGTTTTTGTAGTTTCTTCTTTTTTAACTTAAAAATTTCCCCAAGACATTGAAGCTAATAAAAAATAAAAAGAGAAAATAAAATTCGCAAACACAAGCACTACTAACATTGTCATTAATTTCTAATTTCTTTACTATATGCAAATTTTTAAATATAATACTATGTAAACTGCTTTATCTTCTTTTTTCACTGAACATTATGTCATAGAATTATTTGATGTTTTCATATATTCTTTAGATAGATCACTTTAATAGATTCACAGTCTCCCACTGGGTTGACAGAGCACAGTCTATTTAACAATTCCCCTGCAGTTAGATAGTTGGGCTGTTTCCATGTACTGCCATTGTCCTTATCACTATAAAGAACACTTCACTGCATATCTTTGTGCCTAAAGATTTTTTTCATACTGAAGCTTCTTTAGGTTAGAATTCCAGGAACAGAACTATGGAATCAAGGGAATAAACATTTTAAGACTCTAGAGATAAGCTGGATACTTTCAAAAAGGGCTAAATCAAATTAGATGTCCATCTGTAGTATATGAAAATGTGTCATTTCACTGCATATTACCAGCACTGGGTGTGTGTGTGTGTGTGTGTAGGTGTTTTAGTCTTTGATATTTTGTTCCACTAAAAATATACACAGCTACTATTCTGAATTTTACTTTTATTATTAGTGAATTTAAATCTCTTTCCAAATGTTTGTTGAGTAAATATATTTCTTTTAAGATATTTAAATTTTTTCTTAATTTGTACAGAACTCATTATTTTCCAATGTGAGAACAGTTTTATTGTTCATCTTCATATGGAGATTACATAGCCTACAAGCTGATGCACTAACACGTTGCTAGCCTCTTTTTCTGAACCCCAATTCTGTACGCTGCTTAAAAAAAAGAGAAAGTTGATGAATCTGAGAAAGTAACAGCAAACACATGGGAAACCCTGGAGAGACAGAGACTGGCTGGGTCCTGGTTTGGTGGAGAAGAGCAGTCCAGGATGGAAACGTACAAGGTGCCAAGGTTCACAGATGGTCTGAGAAAAGCTGTTTAGTTGTGCTTTTTTTTCTTCCACACACTACTCTATACACCACTTGCCATCAACATGGAGAGACTGAAACACAGCAGTGCCAGCCCAGTGCAAGCCAGGGACCAGGCAGGTACCGCCTGGGGGCAGAGGGCCTGGCCAGCCCCCCACCTGCTGAGGTTGGATGACTACTCAGGAAGATGGGACTGGAAGAAAGCAGTGCCTGGCAGAGATAAGAAAGGTTTCCTGAGGAGCCAGGCCACTTGGCAGTGGTGGTGGTGGTGGTGGTGGTGGTGGTGGTGGTGGTGGTGGGAGGAGGTAGTGGCAAGGTGTTTCCAAAAGGTGAGCTCCCCTCGTGGCCCAAACTCACCAGGAGGGGCACAAGTTGGTCCTGGGCTTGCTTTAGACCCTCTCACCAAGTACCCATTACCAGTCAAGGAGCCAATATCCCTGGGGGAGTATGAGCCAACAGGGACAAAATTAAGACATCTGAAAAGTGCAACCATAATGAAAGAAACAAATTGAACAGCCTATGTGAAAAAGAATTAAAGGGACATGTGGAGGAAAACTTGATTTCATAATACATATCCGCAGGAAGACGAGCGGGAAAAACCAAGGGAATGGTGAGATCCCCTGGGTAGCAGTATAAGCAGGGAAGAAAAATAGCGGAGGACTGAGCCTGGAATTGCTCTCACAGGGAAGGAAAGGCGAGAACGATTCTGCAAAGGAGATGAGGAAGCTGCATCTGGTAGCGTAAGAGTTGTGAAATTCTGGAAGCCAGCTGAAGAAAGCACTTGAAGAAGGAAGAGAGATCAACTGCGTTAAGTGTAACAGATAGGCTGAGAAACCTGAGGGCTGACAGCTGTCCCCTGGATGTGGCAATATAGACCCTGACAACAGCACGCTCAGTAGGCTGGCGGAGATGAGCCTAGAGGGCGTGGGTTCCAAAGAGGACAGGAAGAGGGGAAGTGGAGACTGTGCAGTAAGATGCTTCTCCCAAAGAGTCAGCCCTGAAGAGCAGCAGAGAAATGGGGTGGGGACTGGGCTGGGGGCGGGGGGAGTGCACATAAATTATTTGTGCACAGTTTGGAAACCTTGAGAACTTTCAAAAACAAGAGCAATGATAAATGCATTTGTAATATAACACAGCTATACAGGTAAACTTTAACCCCTGGTGATTATAAGGGAAGGTCCACTTGCCTTTTTATTGGAAAACTAATCCTAATACTCTACTCCGAAGATCATTCTTTATTTCGTCTGTGGTTTTCTTCTTGGGGTTCTGGACACCCTTGCGGATCTAATTGAGAGTTTTGAACCCTCTACCCAGAATAGGTACATAGCCACGTACACAAATGTTTTTCATGATATTTCAGGTAATCTCACAATCTTCTGAAGCCTAAAAATAGATCCTTCTTAGAAATTCTAATTTGTCCACCATGGCATGGGATTCCGGTCTTATCTCTCAATACTGCATACGACTAAGCATATGACTAAGTAAGTGTATCTCTTTGAAAAGCTTTATTACTTTTCTATCAACTCCTTCCCTATCCTTATCCCTTCTGTCCCTTCCAGATGTTCAAATCTCTGGTATTGCTTTAGGCAAGACCTTCATGTGATCAGCTGAAGTCTCTCTGGCCTTCTCTCGGGGGCACCTCTGTGCATGTCGCCTCTCCTTCTACCAAAGCTACCAATGAGGTGTGTGTTGGACACTCTCCCTTACCTTTACCAACCCCACTATTCTCAAAGCCACCGCTTTCTCCCTGAAAAGGAGCATGAAAGTTGTGGTGGGACGAATAGTGTCCGCCCCACCCCCCAAATTCATGTTGAAACAGAACCTCAGAATGTGATCTCATTTGGAAATAGGGTCTTTGTAGAAATAATTGGTTAGGCTGAAGTCATATTAGATTAGTGTGGGCCCTAAATCCAATGACTAACGTTCTTCTAAGAAAAGGAGCCGACAAACAGAGACATGAGGGAAGGAGGTGAAGTAGGTGAAGAGGGAGGCACAGGTTAGAATTATGCAGCCACAAGCCATGGAATGCCAGGAACCAGAAGCTGGAAGAGGCAAGGAAAGATTCTTCACTGAGCCTTTAGAGGGAGCATGGCCCCGCCAACACCTTGATTTCAGACTTCTAGCCTCCATTACTGAAGAGAATCAATTTCTGTTGTTTGAAGACACCAAGCTTGTAGTAATTTGGTAGAGTAGCCCCAGGTAATGAATCCAGCAGTCTTATGTACAAAGACTAAGGCAACATGGAGAACACTGCGACGAACGCTTCCCAGGGCACTTAACTGGCTTCTACTAACCCTCTTCCAGTTTCAGTTCAGGAAGCACTAAATGAGGCTGTCATGTCTCAGCCTGTCCCTCCTCAGGACAGTGACGTCCAGCCCTCTGGTCAGAAGTCATCCTTTCCTCATGTGTAGAAGTTTTCAATTCAGATCTCTCCATCTTTTCTTTAGCAGAGTGTGGCTTTTGTGTCATGATTTAAAATGTTTTCTCCACCCCCAAGCTTATAAAAATATTTACCATACTTTCTTTTAAGTGCTTTTATGGTTTTACTTTTTCAATAATAGCGATGATGACGATCACGATGCTGACGGCAGCTATACTCACAGCACTCGTGTGTGCCAGGCACTATTCTCTGCCCTTTACATACATTAACTTACTTACTCTTCACAACAATCCTGTGAGGTACTAATATCATCCCTGTTTTACGAAACTGAAGAACAAAGTGGTCAGTAATTTGCTCAGGTCATACAGCTAGTGACTGGCAGAGGTAGTAAGCAAAGGCTGTCTAACCCCAGAATCTATGCTCTTACCTACAACATGATCCTGCTTCTCAAGCCATTTCAATTTAAATATTTATCCAGGGACTTCCCTGGCGGTCCAGTGGTTAAGACTCTGTGCTTCCACCGCAGGGGGCACAGGTTCAATCCCTGGTCGGGGAACTAGAGATCCCGCACGCCAGGTGGCATGGCCAAAAAAATAAATAAATAAATGAATAAATAAATATCTTATCCATTTGAATTTATTTTGGTTTAAGGAGTGAAGCAGGGCCTTCATTTTGGGTCCCAAATGCTTGGCCAACTATTTCAATACATATTGAATATTTTATTTTATCCCACAGATTTAAAATGCCATCCTTAACATGAACTAAATTCTCATACTTGAGTCTGTTTCTGAATCCTCTCTCCTGTCCCATTTCATTCCTGTAGCAGATGTTAACTCTTAATATAATAAGGATATTATTAGCTTTTTATCTTTTCTATTTGTTACAAATATTTCATCACATATTTTTTCCATGAAGTCATAAAAATTCCTTCAAGTTTTTTTTTTTCTTGCTTCAAAGTTCAGGAAATATGGTAAATACCCACTTGTACTGCTAATTTTTCTAGGAGATGAAAAAATGTTTAGCATATATTTAGCCCATTTGGAATTCATTTGGTGTATCATAAAATAATCTAAGTATATTTTTTGAGCCTGGATGTTTAGAGGGATTTCATTTTAATCAGTATAAACAGCCCTGCAGTCCCTCGCTTCCTAACTAAACCAATGCCACACCACCAACTTCATGTAAGGACTTCTAAATCTCTAACCCACATCTCTGATCATTTCAGCGATACAGCACTTTTGTTTCATTCTCTTTCCTAAGCCTATTTCTCACTTCCATCATGGCCCATGGACTGCATCAAGCAGAGCGTGACTGTGGGGAACCACCACTAACCCCTGAAGAGAGCTGACTTTTTCTCACATGGAGGAGCAGCGATTCTAATCTCCACAAAGAGAAAAGGATAACTATCCTCTTCCCCAACACTAACCTTGAGGTCCTTGGCCAAGTCTCCCCAAAATCTTGGCTGAAAGCACAAGGCGTTGGCCCTTTGAATCCTGGAGGTCTTCAAAGCAGGAAGGAATAGGATTGCCTCAGGTCCAGTTACAAACACTTCCAGGAGGGCTGGAGGCCAGGAATGAAGCCATTTCCCGCCTCTCTGGCTTGGCCAAGTCCCCGCTCCACTTGGAGCTCTCTGTTTCCTGGTCTGATAACCCTGACCCTTGGTCAGGGTCCTGCTCTGTTTCCTGGTCTGATAACCCTGACCCTTGGCTTCCCCACACCTCAGTTATCAGAGAGACGTAGGCAGTTTAACATTGTCTTTTTCACTCCTTCAGCAAAAAAAGAAAAAATTTCTTTGCGTGTGGAAAAGGCATGCACAGATTTTAGGTTAAATAGGCCAGACTTCAGACTTCACATCTTGGCTTGACTGCTCGTTAGCTGTGAAAGATCAACTTTATTAGTTCATCTTGCTGAGCCTCAGATACTTCAGCAGTAAAATGGAGACAGTATCTACTTCACAGAGACAGAATTTGTATACAATATATCCATTCCCTCTGCTCTTCTCTCTCAGGTAAGCCCAGCCACCACTTGCTCCAGGACTTCAATCTGGTTGGCAACCTGCCCCACTGCCCATCAACACCACCTCCCTCCTTCCCCAAATAGAAATCCACACAAAGAACAACATCCATAGGAAAGAATACATATTGTATGACATTCAAGAGAAAGCAAAGCTGAACTGTGGTGACAGAAATCAGATAGTAGTTGCCTGGTTGAGGGGAAAGGGTGGTGGTTCAGTTGACTGGAAAGGGGTATAATAGAACTTTGTCTGGTGATGAAAATGTTCCATATCTGTTTTGGGAAGTAGTTACATAAGAATACATAATGGTCAAAACACATCAAACTTACACTTAAGATCTGTGCATTTTATTATATGTAAATTATACCCCAATTTGAAAAAAAAAAAACTTTGTTAGATATAGTTCAAATGCACATTAATATGATGGGGAAATGTGTTTAATATAAATCTTCCCATAGACTTCAAGGCTTGATTCACACAAAAAACAGACATGCCTAAATGTGATTCCTATCTTTGGTTCCTACTAGATATATGACTGGTCAAGTTATATAACCTCTCTGGGTCTCATATTCATACATTGTAAAATGAGGACTATTTAGTACCCACCTCAAATACTGTATGCCCTATAAAAGATAATCCATGTTAAGTGCCAAGAACATAGTAAGCACTGGATATATGTTAATCCCTTTTCCTTCCTCTTCCATTTATAAACAGCAAATGGGGTGCAATAATGCAATACTTAAATTTTTCCCAAAATGACTGAAAGTTATCAAAGAAGAAGGAAGAAGAGGAGGAAGGGGAGGAGGAGGGGGGATGGGGGAAGAACAGAAAAAGAAAAAAACAAAAGGAAAAAGAAAAAAAATGAACACATCAACATTAGAAATTATCCCAAGGAAGAAGCATGAATATACACAAGGATTTGTCTACAAGGATATTCATGGCACTATTAACAATAGTGGAAAACTGGAAAATCAAACAGGGACTAATTACACAGAAACATGAAAATTAGTTTTATGATAGATTAATAAAAGTGTGTACAATCCAGATATGAATATAAATATCTATTATAGAACAGTGTTCTTGAGTTATACTAATCTATGCATTAGTCACAATTAGGACATAGAGAGAAAAGGCAGGAAATGATAAAGGTAGTATATCCACCCATTCTCTTATTACAAATAGTGAGAAAAACAATTTATAGTTAATTTATCATGTGTCTGTATTAAAATGAATATGAATTTACACATTTACACACACACAGTAAAAAAATTAAAATGGCAGTAATCACATCTATAAAGAAGTAGAAAAAGAATAGATAAAAAGAGAATTTTAAAGCAAATTGAAATAGAATGAGGTCAGGTAGTGTGAAACATAAGAATATCAGAGTTTTTTTGAAAGACACCTGTTGCCAAACTTGCAGAGTCAAATTAAGTAAAATTATTTTAGCCAAGATAAAAATATTCCAGACAATCTATCGACTGTCTCAGTCCACGCTGACTAGCGGTGAGGAAACACGATGGCAGACACAAGTATGCCATGAAGCTAAATATGACTGAGACCACACTAGCCATCAGGACCTTCCTTCAGTGATGATTTAACCACTCTGGAGTGATTCTACCCACACCTGCCAGAGACCAAACACCTCCATCAGTATTCTGCGACACTTCCGGAGAAAGCTATTAACGGGGCCCAGTATAAACTGACAAATTATCTCACTGTGGCTATTTCTCCATCTGAATACTTGAAAGTTCTCTAATATAAGGTGCTAAAGATGAACATTTGACCCGAGCAAGTCACTGGTTATCTAGTTCTTACGTTCTCAGTAATATTTCCCCAAATCCAAATATAAAAATTAAGCTAACAGCCATAACATCTGACATCTTTATAGCACCTTATGTTTCTCTAGGTGCTCTGTTTATAAGCAGTATTTTGTCTAACAGGAATGATTCTTGGTGTTCCTGTGTGTGGCAGGGGTGCTGAGGGAAGAAGTCTTAAGAATACAGATGCCACCCTTGATTGCTTCTAAAAATACTGAACTTTTATAAAAACTAATTTCAAACTCATCAAAATATTAGTGCTCAGATGAAATACTATTGTACGAAAGGAGGTTTGGTTCATATTCTGAATTTGAGGAACAAAAGAATTACAGGAAAAAAGAAATCAAAATATTAGCTGGCCATGAATTTAAACTAAATCCTAATAATTTTCTCTAGGTAGGAAACGACTCAATTTTCACTTAAGTTAAAAATGATATAAGTTAAATACTCTGCTAAAACAGGTAAAGGATTAGAAAATTTTCAATGGGAATTAGAACACAGTTTTGCTACGGGTGAAAATTCTTATGATTAGATTTGCTGGAAGGAGTTTAAAACTGTGAATATGATCACTAAAATAAGTCTGGAAACTCTATTTAAGATAAAAATTAAATGAAAGCATCTTAATTTATGCTGGGAGAAGTTTTGGGGGTTTTTTTAAACTTTTTTTCCTTTTCTGAAAAACACTCAAAATACATCTCTATGCATTCAGAACAAGCTTCGTGAAAGGAAAAAAAAAAAAAAAGAATTTATTTCAAGTGTAAAATGGAATATACTACCAATGCAAATTATTTACATTCTCCCTGAGATTTTAGAACAGGCTTCACAAGGCTTTCTTAGTAAAGAAAGGTCTTTTAAAAAATTACAGTTGAGATAAACAAGAGACAAGCACTTTGCAATCTCTGCACCATCCTCAGTGGTTCAGCAACACACTGAGATCTGTTCAGAGCCTCATCAGTGCCCTTTGCCAAGGGGCTAAGTGCGGAAGAGAAAGAGCCATCACAGTGGTGAACAGGAGAAGTACTAGATGGCCAGAGGACTGTGCAAACAGAGTGGCCAGGGTTTCCATCCTCTCTAGGATGTAAAACTCTGCTAAGCTTCCATGCACGTTTTAAGTGATCTTCACTCTATAAAATTCAAGTCCCTTCTTTCTATAATGGATGGTCAATGTACAACAGTTAAAAAGGGAAAAAAAAAAACAAAAACAAGAAAAAGAAAAGTAATTGAAGGGGTCAACAATGCTCCTGTAAGTAGGTATATGGTTCTACTTGAAGCCACAGATCTCTAAGTGAACTGCCCAGAACCTGAGCTTTAAAGCAATTTAGCAAATTATATAGCTGGATTTGCAAGAACATGCAAACAGGTTGAGGGCTGGGGCTACGAAACCAGAAACCAGACAAAGTAAATTTTGGAACAGCTGGAGTACATCTATAATAAGCCATAAGAGTAGTGAGGTATTATCATATATTACATGTTATTTGTTTTTTCATAATTCCAAATTCACCACTTTAAATAATATATATGTTGATTATTGCAAATAAAGTATTAAATTTTCAGGCCCCCGTACTTCGTAACCTATAAGCTCCCGTACACCCTATCTTTAAACATTCTCTTCAACCACAATTAAACCCACAAGGTCTTTTATATTTAATACTATTGGATGTCAAACACAGGGGTTTCAAGTCTCCCATAGTTTCTGAAAGGATATAGTATTTTTTGTACTGTTAAGAATCAACCAGTCCTGACTTCATCCCAAGATGAAGACCATCTCATTAAACAGTGCAAAGAAAATGTTAGTCTTCATTTCTATATTGTTCAAACAATTTGAAAGGATGCAGTAAATGATTGTTCAATGAGTGGATAAATGAGTATGGGAGTTAATCCAGCTATTACACTGAGATAACCAAAGTAATAAATAACACAAGCATCACTCTATTAAGTTTCTGCAAGCTGACTATATATATGTAAACCACATATCAGATTTTCATAACTGAGTCACAGTAATATTCAGTCTATGATTACACAAACATATTTGACATTGGAATGCCAGAATTAATATGTAACTAAGAATATTCAACTATACAAAAAAGCCCTCTTTTATATATTACTTGTGTTTAACAAAATTTTCCTGTGTAGAGTCAAGGAAACAATTTATATCATATAATGAAGTATTAATATCAAACACAAACTGAAATAACAAAATATGAATATCCTACCTGAGTATCTTTGTATTTGTCTCTTAAGTCCAAGAGCCGATGATAAGCTTTAATGGCTTCTGAAAATTCCCCAATGTCAGTGCTAGTGAGAATATAGTTTTCCCAGATCTGCCAATGTTCATAGTTGCACTTGAGGGCTTCTTGTAAAGTTCTAAAAGCTTTCACTCTATTGAAGGTCAAGTTAAAAAAACAAAAACAAAAATACCAATAATGAATAACCATAGCTAAATAAACTACAGCTAAATGTATAAAATACTAATGTGGACTTTCTGTCAGTCCTTAATCATTCATGTTAATAAACAGAATTAGAGGTTCAAACAACCCGAAACCACCTCAAATTTCCCTAACAGGAAATGGCAAACAAAAACAAGTAGAAATGAAACAAGAATAGGGAGACATAAATAAAAACCAAGTAGAAATTTTGAAATTGCAAGAGACATTAAAACAAACAAACCAAAAAACCTCAACATGTGACAAAAACTAGATTACACACGGTCAAAAAGAGTACTGATGAATTGGAAGATAACAGTGAGGAATTCAGATTAAAAAATAAAAGAATAATAAAGAGACAGAGGGAAGAATGAGAGGTAAGATTCAAGCATACATTCGATAGACATTCCAGAGTAAATAAATGCAGAAAATGGCAAGACACTACATTTGACAAGATAATAGCTGAGCATTTTCCAGAACTGAACAAAGATCTAAATTCTATGATCAAAAGTATATTTTGTGTACTGAGCATTATATTGAGTTGGCCAATAAATAAAGGCAAACCAACACCTAGACACTTCATGTGAAACTGCAGAACATGAAGATAATCCTAAAACCTATAAAAGAATGACAGTTAGAGGACAGCAGATATTTCATTAGCAGCAGAAGATGGTAGAAGGCAATAAAATACTTTAAAGTGCTAAGTAAAAATAACTGTCAGTCTAAAATTTTATAATCAACTAAACTTACCACTCAAGAATAAATGCAAAATAAAAAATTTTAACATGTACAAAGACTAAGGAAGTTTACCACCTACTGACCCTAACTTAAAAGAACTATTAAAGCATCTCCTCTTGCAAAAATGAAAGGGACTTCAAAGAGAAGAAAAGGGATACAAGAAATGATCAATGGTGAGAAGAGAAAATGAAGTATGTCAGTAAATTTAAATAATTATTGAGACCAAAAACAATTATGAGTTGTGTTTTAAAAAAAAGTAAAACTACAAGTATATAGACCATATTCTCTGCAACTAAATAAGAAATCAATAGTAAAGAGACAGTTAAAAAAATATATGCCTGCAAACTTAAAAATGCACTCCTAAAAAAAGGAACCTACAGTTGGGGGCGGGGGAGATTCATATTAGAAAGTACAAAATATTTAGAATTTAATGAAAGCATTATATACCACCATCTGCAAGATATACGTAAAGCAGTATTTAGAGAGAAATTTACATTATTATATGTATGATTATAATTATGAAAGATGGAAAATAAATGAGCTAAGACATCCAACTTAATTTTGTAAAAGAACACCAAATAATTCTAAGAAGAAAAGAAATTCTAAGAAAGAAGAAAATATGAAATAAAATATAAAGAAAGAATATAAATGATCAACCAAAAGCTGGCTTTTTGAAAAAGACTAATGAAACAGACAAATGTCTAACTAAATTCCATTTAGAATTTAGAAAAGTGGTATATATAAAATTAGTAATTTTTAAAAAAATCATAAGAGAACATTATGAACAAATTACGCAAAATGAGCTAAAAAATAGAAAACCAAATAAATCAATAAAAATTAAAACTAGGCTAGGTGGTTTTACAGATAAGGTTTATCAAACCATCACAGAATCCTTGCCTTATCCAAGCTACTTCAGAAAACAGAAAAACACTATTAAAAACTTGATATTGACAAGGAAATCAACAGAACTTCATGTCACCTATTCTAAAAGTTAAACATCTCAGCTCTCAAAAAGATTCTTAATACTTTACTCTACTGGCTGAACAACACTATAGCTCCCTTATAGATCATAAATGCTTTACTGGACAACTATAGTAACCTCTTTCAAAGGTATGCCATCAATCTCCCTCTCCAAGAGCCATTTTGAATTTGCTAACTTAAGACTACAAGGTCCACCTCCCTTTCCCTGCTGAGCCTCACAGGGTTTCATCAAGACCCCTCCTCTTTGCTGACTTCAAGGCAAATTTTAGAGAGGATGGTGGGGGGTCTTCTGGCTGACTCAGGCCCTTGTTCTGAGAGTCACCCCCTAAAGCACTTAAAAAGAAGTGTAACTTCTTTTTAGTAACCTTCCCTGCTAGTCACTGAACACACAAATCATTTACTCATTCTCTAATATACCTATGGTACTGATCAAAATTTCTTTACAATTAAGTCCTTTTAGTCTTTTCATAACCACAATTCACTACAGTTTAGTTTTTTATACCCTATATTAAACAATTTACCGAAAGTTGTCATGGAATGCACTGATTCATTTATCCCTTGACCCACCCACCTTTACAGTTAAAAATGTAAGTGCCCTTGCTCTAATACTTCTTCAAATTCAGCCATAAATTGTTTCTATGTGATTTTTTTTTCTTTTTTTTGTTTCTTTCTCTACTCCCTATGCCCACCTCATATGTGATAGCAACTGCCTTCAAAGGCAGTGGACTGAGATTCCCCAGGTCTCCCATCCACACAGCGGGTGGGTGTGAAGTTATCCTATTGGAAAAGAACTCAACAAGCAGCAGTCCACACCAGGAAGAGTATCCTTTTTGAATGTCCTCCTATCCTCTAATCACAATTTTTTGGCCTCAAAATTTTTGCAATGAAATCCTTTTTTGGAAAGTATGACTCCCTTCTAAGGAGCTTCAATTCCGGATTCACTTATCAAACCCACAATGGTAGTGATACTGCACTATGACAGTTATATAGGAAGATGGAAAAATTTCCCACGGGACTGGTAGGGACACGATGCCTAGGGGAATCAGAGGAAACGGGGGAAAGAGCACTTTAGTGAAGAACCTGGTGACAGCAGAGGGAGAGATGAGATAGTTCAAAGGGTCACTTTAAGGCAGGGATAGGATTCTTTTGAGAGGAGCATTAATAATTTGCCCCTGAAGTAACAATCTCCTGAGTCAAAAATGAGCTCTCTCTGGAGAGCAGCAGCAAAGGAAGCAAAGAGTAAAGAGGCAAGAATAAAGGAGTGATTTACCTCTGACCTTACAACCCCACTCTGACACAAAAACCTATTCATGGAGCTGCAGGAAGACAAAAAAGTGTCAAAAAGAAGCTGAGGAACAATGTGCAAGAACCACTAAGAGAGAAAGCAATTAGAATTCTTAGGATTAATGGGCTGGAGGACAGCATAGAGTATCAAGAGCCTCACTACATACAAAATTATCAGTATTACTAGAAAAACCCGCTGAGATCATTCTACAACTATGACAGGGATTTCCCCTGCCCCTGCTTTAACCCAAAAGGGTCTCTAGTGAGTTTTAACACAATCAGTTGCAATCAAGAACATAATATTATTTCCCAAAGAGAGCGGTAGAACAAACAGTACTTTATTTATGTAGATTGTCATCCAAGAGCAGCGGAAGCATTTCATGATCTCGACGTAATGTGGATTTAATGATATCTTCAGAAGTACTCGTGAATCCACAGAGAAAAATTAAATTTGAAAATAAGGCGAAATAAAAATGGAACTATATCTACCCTTTAATTCATTTATTTAAAACTGGGGCAACAGCCATCCTTGCCTCTTCCCTTTCCTTCGCTTTCTATAGCCAGTCAGTAAGCCCAGTTGGTTGTTCTCTTTATAAACTGGCATCTGCCCCCTTCTTTTTCCAGTCTCGTTATCGCCTGCCTGGACTGTTACCACAGCTGTCTCCTAACTGGTTTCCCTGTCCCCAGTTCCCTCTCTATTCTGTCTCACACACTGTCACCAGATAAATCTTCCTAAAAAACTTCCTTCTTCATGAAATTACCCCACTGAAATCTCTGGCTTCCTACTGCCAACAGGATAGTCTCAACTAGTCAGTCAGATAATCAGAACACGCTGCCATTTGACCCCAACTGACCTTTCCAACCTCATCTCCCACTACAGATCTCAATAGTCTCGAGCTGGACTATTTTACTTCCTATATCCTAAAGTGTGGCATTCATGCCTGTCACTCTGCATTTGGTCACACGGATTCAGAACGCTAGGTACACAAATTAATGACCATTTATTTCCAAATCCTGAAAGGCTTCCCTCTCTCCCCTCTACCAATTCTTCAAATTTTAGCTTAAATCCAACATTCTCTCAGAAGCATTTCTGAACCAGCATCACACACCTTCTCTCCTCTGAGATCCTCACAGGACTACGTGAGTGGCAGAGAATATAACTGCTCTACAAATATCACCTACCATTATTATAGCCCTCTTTGTACTTCTCACTTGAGATTTACCACATACAACTTATATTATTAATCAATTTTTAAAATAATATGGCATAATATTTTATTTTTTAAACCCACACTCCCTGAAGACATTGGTTCATACTTATATGTCTCAGTAATGTCCAGTACACAGCAAGCAATCATTAAGAATCTATCAGTTGAGCTGACTGACTAAAGGCATGCTTGCTTTTACCATGCAATGAAATTTAGGATACAAAACTTCGGTATCAAATAAAGAGGTCAAAAAGTACTTCTTATTTTATTACATACTAAATGTTTTCAAGAAATAAACTACACCTGGAATGCAAATGGCGATATTAAGTCATTTTAACTCAAAGATATGGGTAGGCAAGGGGAAAAAGACAAAGAGTAGGGCACAATGTTTCAGTGTTCAGTTGAAGAAAATCTCATTCATTTATTTTGGAAGCAAAGTTCTTCATCTTTTTCTGATGCACTTACTTTTGTTTTAATCGGATATAAGAAGTTGATAAATTGTTCCAAGCTTCAGCATTCTGAAATGATAGACAACAGTTACAGACTATTCTCATTTACGTATAATTGCTGCAACCAAAAATATAACATATTTTCCTAGCTCAAGATGTACTCTTTACAATGTTAATTTTCAATAAGGTACGTTTAAAAATGTATAAGAAAATTAAATAAATTAAACTTAACACTTATAATTTAGAACAAAAATAGTCAACAAGGGCTTAGCTGGTGGCACAGTGGTTAGGAATCTGCCTACCAATGCAGGGGACATGGGTTCGAGCCCTGGTCCAGGAAGATCCCACATGCTGCGGAGCAACTAAGCCCATGTGCCACAAATTGAGCTTGTGCTCTAGAGCCCGCGAGCCACAACTACTGAGCCCACCTGCCACAACTACTGAAGCCCGAGCGTCTAGAGCCCATGCTCCGCAATAAGAGAAGCCACCACAATGAGAAGTGCGTGCACCGCAATGAAGAGTAGCCCCCGCTCGCCACAACTAGAGAAAGCCCACGTGAAGCAATGAAGACCCAACGCAGCCAAAAATAAATAAATAAATAAATAATTTTTTTTAAAAAAGTCAACAAAATGATATAACTATTATAGCACTAATTTGGAAGTTTGCTAAGATTTTATTTCCAAATTTATATTTACAAAACAGTTGGACAATTTACAACACAATTTACACAATATATAGATTAACTACAAATCTAAAGTAATGCAAAATATTGTTTTTCTTATCATAAAAGGCTTTGCTATTTTACCATCATCCTTCATCAGATGGGAGAGTAAAGGAGTATGTGCTCTCCAGTGTTAAGCCTAAGTATTTCATCAATCAAACATATTTCTCTACCTATTCCTCTATGCAATGACAAAAATAAAGCCTCTATATAAATGTTGATTCTAACAAGAATGATATAAATTATGCTTGTTCCTCTTTGTTCCACGTTTTATAAAACAAAGTATATAGTTCTCAAGTTCCATACATATGATATAAAAATTAATTGGCAATGGACCTCTCCTTACAGAGAGAGCACTGTTAGTACCAGACTAGCCTTATTGCCATAAAAAGTTACAAACTGGACGAAATTTAGGAAGCAACTGTTTTTGAGAAGTTGGACAAAGGGTTACACAGGACTATGATCCCTGAGAGAAGGATCGTTGAGCTGTCTCAACAATCAACCTACACTTCTATCTAGAGGCACTTTGAGGGCTGCAGCACAGAAAGGTAGAAACCAAACAAAGCACAGCAAGTCTTACTAAGAGGGGGAAAAAGAGTTCAGAGTTCAGAGTTCAGGGCTGAAAAGGTGGCTGAATTTGCAAGACAAAATAACAGGGAAGAGAGATCTGTGCAGAGAATAAGCTCCAGAAATCTCAATAAGCATCTCCTTGAGTCCTTGGCTGAATACTAAGCTACACATGTGCAGGGCAAAACTTCTTAAGGCCAGGCAGGGAACAACTACCACACAGCTGGGAGCTGAATGGAGATTCTAGACGTCACACAATTCTGGGAGTTATTCAAGTTCCAACCAACCAGAGAGGAGAAATTCTTACTGATCACCTGTGGGATTAAGTTCAGCCCCCAAAAGGTTATACCTCAAGAGAAGGTTGACAGCAACTCTAGAATAGGGACAACTCCAGACCCACCCTAAGTTTAAAATCAAGCTGATTCACAAGTAAATTAACCAAATGTCAAAATAAAACTCTACCTTCCTCAAGGGAAGACAACAAAACCCAGAAACTCAACAACACAGCATCCACAAGTGTAGGATATAATTTTTAAAAATTGGTAGACAGGCAAACAAGCAGGAAAATTCATCCATAACCAAATAAAAAATCAGTAAATAGAAACAGACACAGAAATTAAAGAGATGTTGGAATAAGCATACAAAAACTTCAAAGCAGTTATTATAAATATAATAAAAGATCTGAAGAAAACATGAACATGATAAGGTAACAATTGGGGAATCTCAGTAGAAACATGAAAACTATAAAAGAACCAAATAAAAATTCTTGAACTAAAAAAAAAATAGATTGTCTGAAATGATGTTTAGTTTTTTTTTTTAATTGAGATGTAACTGATATATAGCATTGTATTACTTTTAGGTGTACTACATAATGATTTGATATATGTGTATATATCTGTGGTATATATTGATTACCACAATAAGTTTAGTGAATATCCACCACCACACATAGTATAATAAGTTTAATGAATAGGTTTAACAGCAGATTTGACATAAACATAAGAGCTAAACCAATAAAACTCTTAGAAGAAAAGATAAGGTAATCTTCATGATCTTAAATTTGGCAACAGATTCTTAAATATGACACCAAAAGCACAAGGAACAACAGAAAAAACAGACAGGTGGACCTCATCAAAATTAAAAACTTTTGTACCTCAAAAGACACTATCGGGGGCTTCCCTGGTGGCGCAGTGGTTGAGAATCTGCCTGCTAATGCAGGGGACACGGGTTCGAGCCCTGGTCTGGGAAGATCCCACATGCCGTGGAGCAACTAAGCCCGTGAACCACAACTACTGAGCCTGCGCGTCTGGAGCCTGTGCTCCGCAACAGGAGAGGCCACGACAGTGAAGAGGCCCGCGCACCGCGATGAAGAGTGGCCCCCGCTTGCCGCAACTAGAGAAAGCCCTCGCACAGAAACGAAGACCCAACACAGCCAAAAATAATTATAATAAATAAATAAATAAAAGATTACTATTAAAAAAAAAAGACACTATCAAGAAAGTGAAAAACAACTTGCAGAATAGGAGAAAATATTTGCAAATCATATATCTGATATCAGATTTGTATCTAGGATATATAAAGAATTCCTACAACTCAACAGTAAAAAGACCAATAACCCAAATAGGTAAAGGATGTCAATAAACATTTCTCCAAAGATGATACACAAATGGCCAAAAAGCACATAAAAAGATGCTCAACATCATCAACCATCAAGGAAATGCAAATTGAAACCACAAGATACCACCTACTAGGATGACTATAATCAAAAAGACAGACAATAATTAAAGACAAGTGTTGCCAAAGATGTTGAGAAATTAGAGCCCTCACACATTGCTGGTGGGAATGTAAAATGGTGCTTTAGAAAACAGTCTGGCAGTTTCTCAAAACTTTGAATAGAGAATGGATGAATTGTGAAAACATTAATCTAAGTGAAGAAAGGCAGTCAAAAAGACCACTCATTGTATGATTCCACTGATATGAAATATTCAGAATAGACAAATCTACAGAGACAGAATGTCCATTAGTGGTTGCCTAGGGGTAGGGATGGGGGGTAGACGTGGAAGGTGTTTGGGAGAAATGAGGAGTGACTGCTAACAGGTACAAGGGATTTCTTTTTATGGTAATAAAAATGTTCTAAAATTGACTGTGGGGATGGTTGCACAATTCTGAATATAATAAAAAAAATCACTATATTGTACACTTTAAATGGATGAACTAGATGGCATGTGAATTATTTACCATCTCAGTAAAGCTGTTAAATATTTAAAGACTGTAAACTAAAAGAACTTTCTAATAGTGCAATTAACATAGGCAGCACATGCTGGTGACCAACAAAATATATGTGACACTTTGCTGTATACTCAGCAAAGTATATTTTTAACTAAAAAACTGTTTTATCAAAACTATTTTCTAAACAAAGCAATGAATAACTTAGCTATTATGAGAAGAAACTTATTTCTAGATTTATAACTCATATAACTTAGGGTGTGACCTTCTGCCAAAGGGATACCTTCCTCCAACACAAAAGGAATTGGTGTTCTTTTTCTTGACATAAAATAATAGAAAGTTTGAATCTTTTTGTCTTCTTCTCTCTCTCTCGCTCTCTTTTTTTACTGTGATAAGAACACTTAACATGAGATCACCCTTTTTAAAAATTTTAGGTGTACAATACAGCGTTGTTACCTATAGGCACAATGTTGTACAGCAGATCTCTAGAACTTACTCATCTTGCATAACTGAAACTACAGACGCATAGGAATTGCTGTTCTGAACTACAGTACAATTCAAATAACTTAAAGAGTACCAAAGAGCTGTAATAAGGAAAGAAGACCAAACAAACTTACATCGGGTTCTAGAGTCACACAGCGCTGAAATGCCCTTGCTGAACCTCCATAGTCTTCCAAGGCCAGATAGGCACAGCCGAGAGAAAACCACACCCCGAGCTGCAAAGACCAAAAGGCAAAGTCATTCAAACACATAGAGACATTTATAGAATTAACCTGAAAATCATTTAAGATACTATCAACAAACACACTAGACTACTATAAAGAACGCAGAGCTATAATTTGGCTTACATTTTATATTAGTTTAAATGTAGGAAACTTAGCAATGGAGATGGCATTTTTCCATATAATTTTCAAAGCTAATACAACACTGAAAGCATGTGCAATATCACTGCACGTCTTTTACCGAGAAAGACCATTCTTTGTGTTAACCAACTCCGTGAAAGCAATGGAGAGCTCTGTTGACAAGCCCTGATATTATAAATGTGGGATTAATCTAACATTTTTACTGAACATCTATGTAACTATGTAAAAAGTATACAGAGCATCAGCAGGTTCACAACTGATGAATGTATTACGAACTTGAGAGGAAAAATTTTTGCTTCCATCTTCAAGTTAGACCACAAATACTTCTGCAGTTTAACCAAGAGCCAAATTGCCCTAGCATGTATCTGTTTAGGCATGCCCAAAAAATCTTAGAAAAAGCAGGCTGAGAATCTGGATTACCAAAGAGTCATTCAAAGTGGAAAGCCTGACTTAAGTTAATATGATTTGTAAACTTAGAGATGCAGAAAACAGGTAAATTAGGAAGTAGCTATTGAAATCACAAAAGAATTCTTTACATCACAGGGTTTCCTTAAAATTCAATAGCCTCTGTCAAAAGGAAGATAAGACTGATAAAAATTCAATGAAATTAGTCAGAAATGCAGCTATTGCAACTTTGCTTTCCTTTTAGATATAGTTAGTAAGGCCAGCAGCAGAATGCAGCTTGCTTTCTTACTTTCTTTGACTTCCAGTACGAAGGCAGTGAGCCAGCAGACAGACTTGGTTGAACACTCTAGGGTGGGAAAGGAAATGAGGTGCTCTGTTATCTGTCCGTAGCCTTCCACAGAGGCAAGTAGGAAGCTGCCCCTACACCCTCCTCCCCCTGCCATTCCTACAAAACTTGCTCCATGTGGCCAGTTGAGGCCTGAAATTTCTTTAAGCAGATATAGATTTTTAGCCCATAATTAGAGATAAGGCTTAGAAAGCAAACATCCTTGGGCGATTTAACACTTTGCCTTGAATTCACAAGAGGCTATAAATAACTGCTATGAGGAGACTTTAAGAGATTTTGTTAGAGGTATAGGTAATGGCTAGAAATGGGGTGGCTGTGTGTTTGGGGGGGTGGGGGGGATGCAGAGGTACTAGGTGGAACTAAAGTTATAAGTTCACTTTTCTCAATCAAGGGACTCTAGCAACTTAAAAATTAGCTTATTACACTTTGCTTTTGTCTGGTTATTTACAGAATTAATTGAAAAGAGTTCCATACTCACTAAATGTTACTCATTTGGGGAGGGCCTAAAGTCTGATGCTAATGTATAAAACAACATATAAAACAAGCTCTCTTACTTCTAACCTAGTTGAAAGTTTCAAAATCTGTGTATTATATTTCATCACTTATAAGGTGCACTTTTTTTTTCCCCATTTAACATCTCTGCAATAGATGCATCTTAATAACCCATAGCTGATCAGAGTTTTATTGGCAGTATTCAATTTTCTATACAAGGTGGCACTTACATGTGCCTCTTACAATTGACAGCATCTTATACCCCAATAAATCATGGCAGCAAGTTTACTTGGAATGAGGTATACCTCATTCTGGGACTAAATCAAGAAAAATGAGAATTGCCCTCAAAGTTCTCAAAATGCATGTGCCCTGCTTGCTTCCTGCATCAGCAAAGAACAAACTCCCCACAAAACTATTTCACATGTGT
Organism: Balaenoptera musculus; assembly: GCF_009873245.2. NCBI lineage: Eukaryota > Metazoa > Chordata > Mammalia > Artiodactyla > Balaenopteridae > Balaenoptera > Balaenoptera musculus. The sequence goes on from NC_045797.1 coordinate 64,174,494, forward strand.
TATAAAAAACAGCAAGTGTAAATTTAAGATGTAAATAAAGAACTTTATTTTTCAATCCACCTGAAAAAACAAAGGTTACAAATGTCTGAAATTAGCAATTATCTCACAGCTCTAACACAAGCTGGTGATGAGATTACTGTTGATCTTTAGGTTTTTAAAGCAAGTCAATATTTTGTAACCAATGTCCTAAAACCAAAATAAATTTGATGAAAACCAGGCAGATGACAATTTAATATATAGTATTATGATTCTCTTTTCTTTTTGCTCTTGGTAATTTGTGTAATTGCTTTTTAATTTGCATCTGAAAAAAATTCTAGAATCATTAACTGCTAGTAGGTTTTCATCTACTGATAACATATAATTATGATGGGAGATGACTTCTGTACACATCCTATTCTTTGAAATCATGAAATGGCTTAAAAAAAAAAAAACTCTAGGATCTTCTAACTGCTTCTGGCTGACCCACTAAACCATCAAAACTGCATTCATACCTTGCATCTCAACTGAGGTCCTCAGAATTTGGGGGACTAAGGAGAATATTCAGTGCCTCTTACTCTTTTCATTTTAAACTATTACTTAACCTATATTATCCACTGGCATCTTGATTTAGGATGGTCATGCTCTGAAGAACAGAACATAATAAAAGAAAAAAAAAATCAAAAGAAGCTTCAAAAAAAAAGAAAAAAACACTCACATCATTCCCCAAATTAAAGTTGTACACGGTTGAGTACCAAAGGTCTCTATCTTCTAGTCCAATGCTATCAGATAGAAATATAATGCTAGCCTCATTACATTTGCTAGTAGCCATTTTAAAAAGAAATGGGTGAAATAAATTTTAATAACATATTTTACTTAACTCTACATATCCAAAATATTATCATTTCAACATGTTATCAATATACAAAATTATCGTGATATTTTATGTTCATTTTTTTCATATGGCATCTTTGAAACCTGATGTGTGTCCTACACTTACAGCATCTCAATTTGGACCAGCCACATTTCAAGTGCTCAGCTGCCACATGTGGCTAGTGGCTACCGTACTGGGCAGCACACTTCTACACTATTCCTCCAAAACACTGACACAGACCCTGGCACACCTGCATCCCTCCCTTTCTTCTCCATTGAAAGAACTAGCTCCTCTGGCTGACACCCTCCCTTGGGCTCCAACTCTTCATATACTATAGTCACTGCTGTTCTCTCCATACAACAGCAACCAGAATAATTAGCACTTAAGGAGCACCTACAATGTTTGCCAAGCACTGATACTGCGAGCTTTCCACACATTAACCTCCTCTATTCCTCACAACAGCCCTGCGAGGCAGTAAGTATCACCCTCATTAAAGAGGTGACCACGGACCAGAGGCAGTCAGCGAGAGAGGAGAGATTCGAGGCCCAGTCAGTGCGACTCCAGAGCCCACTTCATCTCCGTGTGACCACCCGCCCCCCGCTACACCGTCTGCCCACACACAGCCACGATTTACGGCAGCGCCATCCTTGTCACCAGTAGAGAGGGCGGGGTGTTGGGGGGAAGGAAAGAGTCCAGTTAACATGTGCTGGGAAAACCCAGGAGACCAATTTTTTAAGAACCAGGGCATTATCTACTTCCCCCCTCCAAAAGCTCTCTTGATTAGGCAAGTGGACAGAGATGAAGCAGAAGAATGGATGGCTATGTTTGGTTGGAGGAAAGAGCTGAAAGGCAAATCTCTTACCAAGGGACTGGGCAAGGATGGAGAAAGATAATCGTCTGACAGAGAGGCTCTGGTGGAGATTTCTGTGGAGCTTATTTCCAAGGCAAATTTGTGAAGGCAGGCAAGCTATAGGCAGGGCAGTGATCTTTAGAAGCTGACAGTCTAGCTTTTTCCTCTGAGGGAGCCAGTGCAGAAACACAAAAGCAGACCAACTATTTATCTTAATATGATGATATATGCACTTGAAGAATGGTTTTAAATTATTTTTAAGATAATTATCAAAAAGCAGGAATGGTTGAAGAAAACATGATCTCTCTTTGAATTTCCCTCAAAAGCCCCCTACAGAAACAGTGGAATGGAGGGAAAGAGAAATGACTGGGATTCAAGAGGTTCTAAGGTACTGTATGACCTTGGCCATGTCACTTAACCTCTGAGTCTTAGTTCCCCAGTTGTTAAATGGGGGGTGGGGGGAGGTGGATTAAGCAAAAATTCCAAGGCTCCTTCAGACCTCAGATTCTGAAAACCTGGAGGTGACAGGGTTCAAAGGTACATTATTGCCATCTAGTGGCAGAACAAGTACACTGATGATGCAAATAGAATACTTAGAATCAGCAGGGTTGACAAACTAGGAGGAAATCAGTTCAATTACAGGCTTAGAAATCAATTGAAAAGAGGCGGTGAGGAAAATGAGGCCTAGAAAGGAAATGATTTGCCTAAAGCCACACAACAGTTCCTGGTTTCTGGTGTGCAATACATGTGATGAAGAGAGTGACTGCAATACTTACTAAACCTCAATAATTAAAATAGAAATTGAACACTAAGCACCACTGGACAATGGGCATGGATTACTTTTAAAAGTTAATTTTTACAAGGGTATTTAAAGCACATCTGCAATAGGTGCCATTTACTTATGTATTACAATTTTCTTTCTTAAATTATGAGCTTACTATTCAAATTTCCTTCCTCCTCAAGGTCTCTGCAGAATGAATGAATAATCAGTAGCTTCACTTTTTTTTTAACTAATTTTCCTTACAGGATTGACTGAATTTTTCTGATGTCCCATATAATAAAGTGTAACACGTTATAATTGAATCCTGAAGCCAAGCTATATTCTCCATTCTCTCCTTTCTACATCCCTGACTCATTCCCATGACCCCAAATGCAGATAAGTTGTTGAATGTGGCTTCATTAAACAGGAAATGACCCAAGCCAAATCCAAGAGAGCTATCAATGTTGTCTGGTAATATCTTTTCCTAAAATGATGCTTGCTGCTCTTATTTTTTAAAAATGTGCACCACCAACTCTTTCGTAACCAAATTTCTCATTTACTATTAAATACTAAGTTCTCCTCCCTAAGGAAACACAAGTCTTAACCTGCCAGCTTCTCTCCCTCTCTCAAAAGTTTCCTCTATGTCAGTGTCTTCTTTTAAACTACAAGAGCAACTAAATTTTATACACACTTTTTTTTCTTTTACTAGAAAGGGTATTAATTGTTTAGTGTCCTCCTCTTATTCCTGTCCTAGACTTGGTTACCACTGGTTCTTCTATTTGCCTACTTTTTCCAGAGAATTCACATGTGAGGTAACATGGGTGCTTACATATCATCTGCAGGAAAACTCTCCTGTGAGATATATCTCCCTATCTTTAGGCTCCAGATAATGGGGTAACAATGATTTTCTACCACACCGCAACGGGCAGGACAGAAAACTCCACAACAACTGAGAACTTACTATGGGCCAGGAAGTATGCTAGATACTTTTTACATATTGGCTCTAATTTTCCCAACAGCAAATTGAGATAGAGATTATATCTCCACTTTACAAATGAGGAAACTGAAGCTCAGAAAGATGAAGGGATTTACCTTGGGATTACTAGGATTCAGAGTCAGGTCTATGGCCGCAGAGCTCTGCCCTCCCCTCTACCCCTTAGTCCCAGCTACAGCCCAGATGTTATCACAGTGCTCGTATTTCTTGGCAGTTATGCAAGTTAGACCTTAAGAGTTTCATTTTTTATTGCTTACCAATATGAGAAAGGAAGAACAAAAAGGAAAGAATCTCTTTTTTCTCTACATATTATTCGCATATGTTTATTCTCTCTTCTCCACTGGAATGTAAGCTCCAATCTCCTCGAACCTCCCCACCACAGTAACACAAGTGCACAACAGAAACTCTAACTCCATTTCAAATAAAAACATTTCTTCTTTCAAAAACTGAAATGAAAGAGAAAGTTGACCCCTACCAGTCGAAGAAGAACACAAGCTCTCAGGTTAATTAACAATTCTATCAGAGTACTACATCGTGGAAGTCTAGTCTTACATATAGCACGGGCAGGGAAGGGCTGCCTTGATTCCTCTAAAACTCCCTGGTCTCACAGAGAGTCACCCGCTGTCATGTGCTGGACTGTCCCATTACGTCAAAGTTACAACTTCACTTTGCTCCTGATGAAAGCCCCAATAGTTATGTATTAAAGAAAAACGTTCAAACCCGACAGTCTTGTATTCAAGGCTTTCCATAACGTCTAACTTGACCTCAGCCAAATCTGCCATTCCTTCCTAAATAAGACAACATCCTCTAGAGGCAAAACAATGAAGAGGTTAAGAGTAAGCACTCTGAAATCAGAAAGCCCCGCCCCGGTCCCAGCACCACCCCTCATAAGCTGTGGGATCTCGTGTAAATTAATTAACCCTCTATTTCCTCATCTGTGAAATGAGGGGAATAACAGTAAGTACCTCGGGGATTGGGCTGAGGATTAAAACTATATGGAAAATGCTTAGAATAGTACCTGGCACCTAGTAAATACTCAACGTTGGCTGCTAGAATTATTATTACAACTGAATTTAAGAATAAATAGTCAAAACCTACAGCTACCAAGAAACCTTTGCTTGCTACATGCTTGATTTTTGCATCTGCTAGTCTCCTTTCCCGAAACATATTTTCCTAATTTTTGCCTCCTATCTAAATCCCAACCATTCCTAGTTCACAACATCTCCATCAGGCCTTACATCCTTTTCATAACGCCATCACTAGGCACCCAAAGCATGGCGTCTATTTACTCTACCCCTTGGTCACAGGAGAAGTTACTTCTGCCTCTTCTCTCCATTTAGCCCATATAAACCACAGGAGAGCAAGAGGCCACATCTCAACACAATTCTTTCGTAACCCCTCCCCCAATACCTCACAATGATTTTATAAAGAGTTCATTTACACTTATATTCTAGCTTACACTATAGAAGATGCTTAATGAATAGAAACTGCTATTATAATATTAATGCTCTCATCTTCTTTCCTGTCTCCTTGGAAACATTATTCTGTTCCCAGAGCTAATGCCTTCATCTCTTCTCATTTCACTCTTTCCTAGAATGCCATTCCCTAGGTTAGCAACCCATCTCTCTCTATAACATTCAATCTCTCCTTCACTCACTGGATTCAGCCACATAAAGGTCTCCAGTATCTTGAAAAGTTTTACTTGCCTCTTCTGCCCCTTGGTACAATACTCTACATTTTGACTCTCATTTCCTTGACATGCTCCTAAAAAGAACAGTCTATGGATGTTATGTCCATTTCCTCAGCTGCCACACACTCTTTCGCCTCCTGAAGCTGGTTTTGAAGGTCATTAGTGAGCTCCAAATCCAATAAACTCTTCTTAGCGCTCTTTAGACTATATCACTACACGTGACATTTCTTACTGATACTTGTTCTTCCTTTAGTTTCCATGACTCCCTTCTTTGGGGTCCTTCTATCCCTCTGACCAAGACTCTGGTATATTTTGTTTGAATCATATTTCACTGGTGCTACTTCTTCTACCTTCCTCCAACCCCCGGAGATGCCCGAAGTTCAAGATTTTGCCTCGTGTTCTCTTCCAACACAGTTTTCTGTCAAGAATTCATTCACTTGCATGGATTCACCTTACTTCCACAGAAAAGCCCCAGCCTGCAAGCTCAGTTCTTGGCCTCACTCCTAGGCTTCAGGCTTGGACTGTGAGCCCTCTCTACACAGCAACATCTCTTCACATTCAACACTCAAAACACATCATCTTCCCCTACCGAAGACACAGAGAATTCAGGAGGAAGGGAAAGTATCTATCAATAGGGACATTTCCTTTTTAACCAAGCAATTGAGAAAACCGGCATGTTCTCAGATCCCGAACTCTCCCTCAATGCTGCCAATCCAGTGAATAAGGCCCAGAAAATTTTCCTTTATAAGGAGCTTCAACCTGTTCTATCTTTCCATCCTCACTGCTAAAGCCACTGATCACTCATCCATGACATTCATCCCTTATTTAAACTTCCCAGAATATCACTTTTGTCATATCACTCTTTTATTCAAAACCACAACAGACTTCCATATCTGTAGGGTTACTAATCCTGAAGAAAGGCACTTAAGGCCCTTCACAAACTAGTTCTGTCCATATCATTTCCCAGTGGAAACTTTCTGCTCTCTGCTGATAGGCTGACACAGCCCAGTTCATTCCCACATCCGTGTCTGGTTCACAGCAGGATCTCAATAAAGCTTAGTGAGGCAACCACATAATGTACTGTTCACACTGCAACATTTTTAAAAATGAAACAAGGCATTAAAAAATCACTAAAATTATAGGACCTTAAAAAGACCTTATTTATTGACCAACAAACTGTTGACTGTCAAATTGGTTTTACTACTGATATAACAGGGGACCTAAAATGGTTCTATTCGAAAACCATTTTTAAAAGTAAAATTATTTATTGAAAAATAAAGTATATTAAAAAATTGTAAATTCTGATTATCTGAAATTTAAAAATAACAAAAGGAACATTAAGCAAGCTATATATTTGTGACATTTGCATATTTCTCTAATATATTACAGAATTAAAATCAGTTTTTCTTAGCAAATATTCATATCCTCTAATCAGTTCCTTAGTCATATCTAATTCTAATACCATGTCATTGATATTTTCTGATAATTTTTTCAGTATCTTAGTACTTTTAATTTTTTCATAAAATTGCCTGTTGTCTACTTCAAAGTTGTTCTTTATTGTTAATTGTCAAATTTATTGTTAATACATTTAGAATTGTTAAAACTTTTGATTGACTCTTCTCTGTAGGTCATAATGATTTTAGCTGAGAAAATATTCTTTCTAAATGTATTGAGGAAAAATTAAAAATAGAACCACCGGGCTTCCCTGGTGGCACAGTGGTTAAGAATCTGCCTGCCAGTGCAGGGGACACGGGTTCGAGCCCTGGTCTGGGAAGATCCCACATGCCGTGGAGCAACTAAGCCCGTGAACCACAACTACTGAGCCTGCGCGTCTGGAGCCTGTGCTCTGCAATGGGAGAGGCCGCAACAGTGAGAGGCCCGTGCACCGCGATGAAGAGTGGCCTCCGCTCGCCGCAACTGGAGAAAGCCCTCGCACAGAAACGAAGACCCAACACAGCCAAAAATAAATAAATAAATAAGTAAGTAAATAAATAAATAAAAATAGAACCACCATATGATCCAGCAATCTCACTGCTGAGTATATAGCTGAAGGAAATGAAATCACTCCTCGAAGAGATATCTGCACCCTCATGTTCACTGCAGCATTATTCACAATAGCTGAGACATGTAAACAAACTAAGTGTCTGTCAGTCGATGAATGTATAAAGAAATTGTGTGAGTGTGTGCACACACAGAGTGAAATATTATTCAGCCACGAAAAAGAAGGAAATCTTGCCTTTGGCAACAACATGGATGAACTTTGAGGGCATTATGCTAAGTGAAATAAGTTAGACAGAGAAAGACAAATACCATATGCTCTCACTTGTATGTGGAATCTAAAAACGCCAAACTCAGAGAAATAGTAGAATGGTGGTTGCCAGGAGTTGGGGGCGCGGGAAAGTGGGGAGATGTTGGTCAAAGCATACAAACTTCCAGTGATAAGATAAATAAGTTCTGGGGATCTAACATACAGCATGGTGACTATAGTTAACAATACTGCATTATACACTTGAAAATTGCTAAAAGAGTAGATCTTAAATGTTATCATCACACACACACAAAGGTGACAGAGGTGAGGTGATAGAGGTGTTAACTAATGCTACTGTGGTAATCATTTCACAATATATACATGTATCAAATCTTATCACGTTGTATACCTTACACAGTATGTCAATTATATGTCAATAAAGCCGGGAAAAATTTTTTTAATGTACTGAGATAACTAGGAAGCTCAGAGCAACTGCTGCTAAACAGAGGATATTCTGAATTCTAGATTTGTTAATACTGAAGCTTATAAATATTTTTCTTGGGTCCTGTCTTTTGGCCTCCATTTAGAGTACCTTTCTTCAACAAATATTTTTAACAGGACAAGATTCACCAAATAATTCATCAAATTTATGATTCTTTGTAAGTTTCATCAAACTTACAAATTTATAAATTATAGGCCTTCTCAATTACATTCTATTCTAGAATAGAATATAAATTTATTCAGTTAAAATCAAAAGCTCAGTCAAAAGTTTTTGGCAAATTATTATTGATATCTTAAGTACAATGGTACTTGGTTATTTTTTTAAGTCCTTATTTTTTTAGAGATACATACTAAAACATTTAAAAATGAAATGATATATTGGGTTTGTTTCAAAATAATATGGGATGGAGTGGGGAAATATAGATGAAACAGGACCAGTCATGAGTTAATAATTGTCGAAGATGGTTCATAGGCACATGGGAGGGGACTCCTTATTCTGGTCTCTGCTAGTATATATTTTGTATAATTGAAAATTTCATAACAAAAGGTTACAAAGAAAAGATTCCTCCTAGGTAGATGTTACAGACTGAACTGTATCCCTCTCAAAATTCATATGTTGAAGCTCAACCCCCAGTGTGACTGTATTTGGAGATAGGGCCTTTAAGAAGATAATTAAGGTTAAATGAGGTCATAATGGTGAGGCCCTAATCCAACAGGACTGGTATCCTTTGAAGAAGAAGAAAAGACACTGGAGCTCTCTCTACACATGCACAGAGAAAAGGCCATGTGAGGAGACAGTGAAAAGGTAGCCGTCTAAAAGCAAGGAAAAGACCTCACCAGAAACCAACCCTGAAGGCAACTTGATCTTGGACTTCTAGCTTCCAGAACTGTGAAAAAATTAATTTCCACAGTGGTTTAAACCACCCAGTCTGTAGTATTAGTTAGCCCTTAGCAGACTAACACAGTAGGGATATTCAAAAGTACAATTATACATTATTAAATTAAATCCTGTACATGATTTAAACTCTCATTGTTCCTCTTCAAGATAAATTTCAATGTCTTCCTGTTTGAAAGTTTGCTTTCAATAACTACAATTTGGTAAAAGTTGTAAAAGCTGAAATTTTTTTGAACTCTGTTAATTGAATACATAAAAGATTTCCAATTGATTTTGAACACAATGCAGCCAAAACGCAAGACTCCTTAAAAAAAAAAAAGTTCCTATCATTATAGGGCACTTAAATTGATTTATAAAAAAATTCTTCAAAAAACTCAAACATTTTTATAGTGCATTAGGTGATGGGCAGCAACAAGAGAAAGTATATACTGCCACACTAATTTTATTTTAATTCAACATCAGACATCACATCAGACATCACAAGAATTTTGTAATTCAATTACCCAAACAGTGTATATTAAAGTATGTGTAAATGACGACCGCTAGTTTTTATTTCCATTGGTAGAAGCTTGTTTGGACCATATTATGTCCACCACTACAACCCATTCCCAGTACATTTCTGCTCCACTGGTTTTCTTAATTCAAAAGAGAATTACTTTACCATGTTGTCATGCTCCACGAAAATTTGTATCCTTATTATCACCACTAAAAGAAATACTTTTTTCATAAATGGGTGTTGAATTTTGTCGAAAGCTTTCTCTGCATCTATTGAGATGATCATATGGTTTTTCTCCTTCAATTTGTTAATATGGTGTATCACATTGATTGATTTACGTATATTGAAGAATCCTTGCATTCCTGGGATAAACCCCACTTGATCATGGTGTATGATCCTTTTAATGTGCTGTTGGATTCTGTTTGTGAGTATTTTGTTGAGGATTTTTGCATCTATGTTCATCAGTGATATTGGCCTGTAGTTTTCTTTCTTTGTGACATCTTTGTCTGGTTTTGGTATCAGGGTGATGGTGGCCTCGTAGGATGAGTTTGGGAGTGTTCCTCCCTCTGCAATATTTTGGAAGAGTTTGAGAAGGATAGGTGTTAGCTCTTCTCTAAATGTTTGATAGAATTCACCTGTGAAGCCATCTGGTCCTGGGCTTTTGTTTGTTGGAAGGTTTTTAATCACAGTTTCAATTTCAGTGCTTGTGATTGGTCTGTTCATATTTTCTATTTCTTCCTGGTTCAGTCTCGGCAGTTTGTGCATTTCTAAGAATCTGTCCATTTCTTCCAGGTTGTCCGTTTTATTGGCGTAGAGTTGCTTGTAGTAATCTCTCATGATCTTTTGTATTTCTGCAGTGTCAGTGGTTACTTCTCCTTTTTCATTTCTAATTCTATTGATTTGAGTCTTCTCCCTTTTTCTCTTGATGAGTCTGGCTAATGGTTTATCAATTTGTTTATCTTCTCAAAGAACCAGCTTTTAGTTTTATTGATCTTTGCTATTGTTTCCTTCATTTCTTTTTCATTTATTTCTGATCTGATCTTTATGATTTCTTTCCTTCTGCTAACTTTGGGGTTTTTTTGTTCTTCTTTCTCTAATTGCTTTAGATGTAAGCTTAGGTTGTTTATTTGAGATGTTTCTTGTTTCTTGAGGTAGGCTTGCATTGCTATAAACTTCCCTCTTAGAACTGCTTTTGATGCATCCCATAGGTTTTGGGTCGTTATGTTTTCATTGTCATTTGTTTCTAGGTGTTTTTTGATTTCCTCTTTGATTTCTTCAGTGATCTCTTGGTTATTTAGTAGTGTATTGTTTAGCCTCCACGTGTTTGTGTGTTTTACAGATTTTTTCCTGTAATTGATATCTAGTCTCATAGCGTTGTCGTCGGAAAAGATTCTTGATACGATTTCAATTTTCTTAAATTTACCAAGGCTTGATTTGTGACCCAAGATATGATCTATCCTGGAGAATGTTCTATGAGCACTTGAGAAGAAAGTGTATTCTGTTGTTTTTGGGTGGAATGTCCTATAAATATCAATGAAGTCCATCTTGTTTAATGTATCACTTAAAGCTTGTGTTTCCTTATTTATTTTCATTTTGGATGATCTGTCCATTGGTGAAAATGGGGTGTTAAAGTCCCCTACTATGATTGTGTTCCTGTCGATTTCCCCTTTTATGGCTGTTAGCATTTGCTTATGTACTGAGGTGCTCCTATGTTGGGTGCATCAATATTTACAATTGTTATATCTTCTTCTTGGATTGATCCCTTGATCATTACGTAGTGTCCTTCTTTGTCTCTTGTAATAGTCTTTGTTTTAAAGTCTATTTTGTCTGATATGAGAATTGCTACTCCAGCTTTCTTTTGATTTCCATTTGCATGGAATATCTTTTTCCATCCCCTCACTTTCAGTCTGTATGTGCCCCTAGGTCTGAAGTGGGTCTCTTGTAGACAGCATATATACGGGTCTTGTTGTTGTATCCATTCAGCCGGTCTATGTCTTTTGGTTGGAGCATTTAATTCTTTTACATTTAAGCTAATTATCGATATGTATGTTCCTATTACCACCCACTTCAGCTTCTAACAGCCCACAATCCCCAGAAGTCTACGGTTGATTTTGAATTTAGTAGTTTCAAAGTTACTTGGGAAAATCAAACAGGTACGGGTAAACGAATGGTAGCTAGCAATCTCAACACAAATGCAAACGGTACACACGTCTTCTGGTTCTCTAACAAATGCACCATAGACAAATGCATTTGGTTTTGTAGACCATCCCTGATATAAAACCAAACATTCTTATTTTTATAACAATTTGATTTCAGGAAGCCATTACAATGCACAAAAGCCATTCAAATATCTCTCTCATTTGCCTGAGTTTTGTTATTAAACCTAATTGTTTGGATATGTCAGAAAAGCAGGGCTAGAATTTTTTAAATTCTATTTTTCTATTTTCCTTTCATTCCAGGACTTAGAGGAGACAATAACATGTAGGAGCTCTCCTTCTTCAGAGACAATTCAAACTTGCATCAAGAGTTATAGTAAGTCTACAGCGTTCAAGTTTGCATCTTGTAGTAGTTCTGTACAACTGTAGCATCATACGCCTGCATATTTTGGCATGGCTTACAGCCTGCCTGAATTCGATCCATATGACAAACTGCAAAATATCCTCACATAATATCTGTTTGCTCTGTGACACTGCTTGGAGCAACTGTCATTTCTTTGTCTTGCTAAGTAATTAATTTGAAATCATATAATGAGACCATTGGGCCCTGTCAAGTCCTCCCTTGTGAATTCCCTTACTCCACCCCTTCTTTCCTATTGCCCCTCCCCCACAGACAACTGTCCTGCTAGACCACTGCTACAGTTCCTACGCCTGCCTACATCTAGTGTCTCCCACGGCCACAGAGTTGCCAAAACAATATTCTTAAATCACCTCCATGCACACCACGTTCCTTCAATTCAACAAAGCCAAACACAAATCAACCCTTTAATAGCTCCTTACCTGCCAAATAAAAAAACCAAAGGCCTCACCTTCAAGACCTTCCATAATCTGGCTCCAGTGTAGCTTTCCCACTGGGACTGCCCTATTCCCTTTCACTCTAAAAAACTAGCCTATACACTAACACTCTGTACACACACACACACACACACACACACACACACACACACACACACGCACCCCCCCCTTCTCTTTGTGTTTCCAGGGCTGGGCTCATACTGTTCACCTGCCTGGAATGCCCTCACCACTGCCTTTCCATTGGCCTATTCAAGTATTATGTGTCCTTCAAAGCCCAATTCACCATCCTCTCTTCATTGTCTATGAAAGGCAGAAATAGTCTCTTTGGCCTCTATAAAACTAGTGTCTTATAAATTACTCTCTGGGTTTTTCTTTGAGGCCTCATACTGTTGGCTAGCTTTGTCTATGTCCATTTCACTAGATTGTAGCAGAGGGTACAAACCCAGCCATCTGGCGATCTGCTGCTACTGCTTCCTCCTCTGGTTCAGTGCCATGTGTACAGCAGACAATTAATATGTATTTGACTGAATAACTGGTTGAAGATATTATTTGTTCACTCATTCAACAATTATTTATTAAAGACCCAATATGTGCTAGGCACTGTTACAAGCACTAGGGAAATGTAAATGAACCATACAGATAAAAATTTCTACCTTCATAGAACTTACATTGTAGTGGAGGAGAAAAAGATTTTTTTTTTTTAAGGAAGCTATATATAATATTAGAAGGTGCTAAGTACTATGGAGAAAAATAAAGTAGGGAAGGAAAATAAGCAATGTAAGGTAAGGGTGGAAGTGGGGGTGTGATTTTAAATAGAATGATTATGGAAGGTCTCTCTGAGAAAGTGACATTTGATCCCAGAAGTGAATGAGGTAATGGAGCAAGGTATGCAGATATCTATCCAGAAGAAGAACATTCCAGGCAGAGGAACAACAAGTGATGAAACCCAGAGGCAGAAATGTGCCCAGAATGTTCAGGGAAGAACAAAGAGGCTAATGTGGGGTGAGTGAGGGGGAGAATGGGAGGAGGAAGGTAAAGAGGCAACAGGGGCTAGGCTTGGAAAAGCCTTGAGAGCCAGTCAGAGACCTGGCTATTATCACAGGTGATGGAGCAGAGGAATGACACATATGACTTGCATTTGAAAGGATCAACTTGGATGTTCATTGAGTATAGGCAGATTGTAACAAGACAGAGGCAGGAAGACCAGTAAAGAGGTAATATATTAACTAGGTGAGAGGTGATGGGTATTTGACCAGAATGGTGGCAGGTAGCAAGCAGTTGTCCAATTCTGGATATATTTCAAAGGCAGATCTCCTAGGATTTGCTGATAGATTAGATGTGGGATATGAGGGAAATAGAAATCAAGGATAACTCCAAGACCAAACAGGCTGCCACTTATAGGGATGGGGATGATCTTGGGGGCAAAAGCTTTTAGGAGGGGGAGAGCAGTATTTCGGATATTAGAAATGTTAAGTCAGAGTAACGAATGGGGATATTGAGAAAGCAGTGAGATACAGAAGTCTACAGTTAAGGGGAGAAGACAGCACTGAAAATAAACTTTTGGGAGTTGTCAGCATGCAGATGGTATTTAAGTTATGGGACTAGATTAAATCAAGGGAGTGAGTGTAGACAGAGATATACAGCCCAACGACTAAGCCCTAGGAACCAGCAAAGAAGACTGAGAAGGAGTAGCCAGTGAGGCAGGAGGACAATGTTAAGGCTGGACGTTAAGAAGAGACTGTGTGCTTGAGACAACAATTCATGTGCGTGATTTAACTTAGACGCTGGAGACTAAGGGAGGGAATTTATTTTCCCCTCTCCTTATGGCAGCTGTGGTTGGGTAAACTTTAAACAGATAGGCAAGGATATGATACAGTTTTCCATAAAAGTAAAATTTTAGTAACACAATACTGAGTTCTATTTTCTACCAAAAAAAAAGTGTCCAGTGATAATCAAGTCAGTGCAGGGTTTCTCAACCTTGGCACTACTGACATTTTAGCCGGGATAATTCTTTATTGTGGAGGACTGTGCTGAGCATTATGGGATGTTTGGCAGCATCCTTGGTCTCTACCCACTAGATGTCAGTAGTGCACCCCTTCACCTCCCCACCATTGCCAAAGGACCCAGAGACAAAATGGTCCCCAGTTGAGAACTCTGAGATAGAGCAAGTTGTCAACAAAAACCAACTCTATGTTAAGCATTCTTGCTGCGAAATGCAACTGTCAGTTTCTGCTGATATTCTGTACTCCCACCTGTCCTACTCTCTTCTCCAGGCTTCTCACCAGCCCACAGATGAGAAAGATTCTCATTGTATTCACTACCCAGAGCGAGGAAAGTAAGCAATTAGCTCAACCTGTCATAAAAAAAAAAAAATGTGTTCTGATTTTTTTTCAGTGTAAAAGATATGTCCCAAGTCTACCCAGTTCAAAAGTGACCATTTCTGCACACCCTCATTCATTGCAGCACTACTTACAACAGACAAGAGGTAGGAGCAACCCAGTGTCCATCGACAGATGAATGGATAAAATAACTGGTATGTACATACAGTGAAATATCATTCAGTCTTAAAAGAAAGAAAATTCTGACACATGATACAACATGGATGAACCTTGAGGGTGTTATGCTAAGTGAAATACGCCAGTTACAAAAGGACAAATTCTGTATGATCCCACTCATATGAGGTACTTAGAGTAGCCAAATTCATAGAGACAGAAAGTAGAGTGGTTTTTAGTCGTGGGGGGAGAACCGGGAGCTACTGTTTACTAGGTGCAGAGTTTCAGTTCTGCAGGATGAAAAGAGTTGTAGGGATGGGTGGTGGCAATGGCTACACAACAAAGTGAATGTACTTCACACTACTGAACGGTACACTTAGAAATGGTTAACATGGTAAATTTTATGTTACAGGCTTTTTATCACAATTAAAAAACGAACAGACTGCTGGCTCTGGAGTGAGACTGTCTGGGTTCAAATACTGGCAAAGTGTCCAAAGAGGTACTTGGCTCATAGTAAGTACACAGTAAATATTAGTGGCTGATATTAAATTAGTATTATAACTAAAATTATACCAAGTCAGTGTGCATGTTTGTCAGGAGCATGGTTGACAGGTATGTGTGACTTTGGTGACTGGGAAAGCAGTCATAAAGAAAGTCTGGTTAAAAAAAATAACCATTTCTAGGAATAAAACCATTTAACTAACTGAGTACCATTAAATACAAAATAGGTTGATCTCTTTCCCCTCAAAATTAGGTCCTCTCCTGTGGATTTATCTTGCACTTACTTATTTTAAAGATCCAGGTTCCTTTTGCATTATTTTTTTCAAATCTTAAAAAATTTTTAAACATTTAAAAATGCTTCTGTGCATGTAAATACAGACATTTTTTTCCTAAAATGATCAACTACCCATTCTATATGTTACCCTTTTTATATAAAGGTTTTTCTTTCATTATTGACATCAACAATTACTTGCAGAGTCCTTCATTGCCTGTAATTTTGACTCTCATTCACTTCCTTCCTAGTGTATCTACTCAAAATGGAGCCTAACTTTAAAAGCTGTATTTGTGTTAAGGACAGTTAACAGAGAGAAATAACAAAATGAAACAGAAAAGTGAATAACAGAAGCACAAAAGAAAGCGAGTAAGAGAAAAGCAACCTGTCCACTCTTAGTGACAAGCAAGAGGTATTCTAAAGGCTAGGTTCTTAGCTCACAGATGAGCTCCCCAGTCTTCATGAAAGAAAATGGGTATTCATTCAGTAAGTCAAAATCAAAGAAAGGCAAGAGCAGATGAGGCTTTATGAAGTGTCCAACCTGCATGGGATTAATCTTCACCGAGCGTTCGAAGCACTCCACGCATTCTTTAAACTCTTTGCTTCGCAGATGGAGGAGGCCTTTGGAGCGCTGGGCGCGAGCACTGCGGTGCTGAGACAACTCCCAGGCCTGGTCGTAGTAAGAGTGCTCTCGAAGGACATCTCCAAGCAAGCAGTATAGACTTGGTGTTTCTTTTTTCTCCAGCTCTTGCCTGAGGATTTCTTCTGCCTAGAAATAACAACAGAAATAACTAAATTGCTGAATAGTGACAAATGCCTATTTTTTAGCACATATACAATCTTTTATGTCATGTGATCCAAAATTTTATTTTCAAAGTTTGAGATGACCTGCTTATTTCATGCATCTAGGACACAGGCTGAAAAAGAGAGGAACAGTAGAAGATAAATATAGTACAAGTAACAGAGGAACAAGAAGTAAGAGGTGAACACGCTTCACTGGCCTCTGGAATCCTCAAGGAGAGGCACCGAGGAGAGGTTGACTTCCTGATATTGGGGGGGATTCATTTAGCTCCCCTTTTCCCTGCTCCCTGTTCCAGTTGTCACCGCTGTGACCGTTTGTTAGAGCAGAGTCTTCAATTCACCTCCACCCAATAGCAATGAAAAGTATGTTTTCCCTTTTTAAAAATGGTATGCTACAGGAGCCTGGGATCGCTGAAAAATTTATAAAAGAAGGGAGAGGGTACAATTTAATAGGCACTGCTAAACACCTACCTCTTAACCGAACTACATCACACCTCACAGATAAAACCTGCCGGAATTCCCTGGTGGTCCAGTAGTTAGGACTCCGTGCTTCCACTGCAGAGGGCACGGTTCGATCCCCAGTTGGGGAACTAGGATCCTGCATGCCGTGCAGCGTGGCCAAAAAACAAAAAAACAAAACAAAAAACCCCTTGCCAACATGAGATCTATCTGCTTCCAGACAGTCCATTCACTATAGAAATCAAAGACCATCCTCAGTACACGGCTTGGGTATTATTCTCATGTGTCCACAAATCGGATTCACCTTGTCACCCAAGCTAACTCTGTACTTGTGACATATACTACCCCACTTCCCCCACCCATGTCCGTTACCCAACCCCACCCCCATTTCTGATTAATTTCAACAGAGGGCAAGAAGCATGGTAGCAGCTCTACTTTCCACCCTCACACACAAATACTTCCACATAAACAGCAGTGGGGTCACCAAATATGCCAAGACAGCCTTGGCCAAAGTGGATGTAGATATCCAGGAAGCTGTCCTTTGGTAGCTAAAATGGTAGTTTAGACCCCCTAACTTGCGTGGCTGGCAGTCTTAAAGTCTGTATATCTTATTTTCTTTAGGTTCAACATACCTATAATTTAAGTCTTAAGCAGTCTAATTTTTGTGAAATCTTTTAAAAGACGGCTGTGCTTCTAAAAGTGTCTTTGGATGCCGCCTCTTTTGCATTTCTGATACGATATGGGTTATGCAGGTCTTTTAGGCTAGTCTGAAAATGAAACCAGATTCTAAGAGAAAACAATTCCAAGTCCTAAACGGCCAAAATAAACATGAAGTTTTCAAATATAATCCATGTAATTCCTTTATTCACAGATAATACAGCAGTTATTAATTTATCTAACTATAATTCTGTATTCGATATATTGATTTTTCAGTAGGTACATTTCCATATACTTTGTATTCAATATATTTATTTTTACGTATACACGTGTGTGTATTCAACCAAATTGTGCATAACAGATTGTAGCCACAGCAGGATTTTTGCTGAAATGACCTTACAGTGTAGTTGAGGCATTTCTCTTGATAGCATGGCATTGAAACTTGATACCCACACTCTCCCACTTCTGCTTTAAACTGTTAGAGTGGATTCCGTGGTCTGCAATTAAACAATGACCATTACAGTAACTGGGTACAGAAGTGACTGCTGTCAATACACTCCTGCAAAATGTGAAACTTTAGTTTTTTTAAGGAACCTCCATACTGTTCTCCATGGTGGCTGTACCAATTTACATTCCCACCAACAGTGCAAGAGGGTTCCCTTTTCTCCACACCCTCTCCAGCATTTATTGTTTCTAGATTTTTTGATGATGGCCATTCTGAGCGGTGTGAGATGGTATCTCATTGTAGTTTTGATTTGCATTTCTCTAATGATTAATGATGTTGAGCATTCTTTCATGTGTTTGTTGGCAATCTGTATATCTTCTTTGGAGAAATGTCTATTTAGGTCTTCTGCCCATTTTTGGATTGGGTTGTTTGTGTTTTTGATATTGATACCATACGACCCAGCAATCCCACTACTGGGCATATACCCTGAGAAAACCATAATTCAAAAAGAGTCATGTACCGAAATGTTCACTGCAGCTCTATTTACAATAGCCAGGACATGGAAGCAACCTAAGTATCCATCAGGAGATGAATGGATAAAGAAGATGTGGCACATATATACAATGGAATATTACTCAGCCATAAGAAGAAACGAATTTGAGTTATTTGTAGTGAGGTGGATGGACCCAGAGTCTGTCATACAGAATGAAGTAAGTCAGAAAGAGAAAAACAAGTACTGTATGCTAACACATATATACGGAATCTAAAAAAAAAAAAAAAAAAAAAAAATGGTCATGAAGAACCTAGGGGCAGGACAGGAATAAAGATGCAGACCTACTAGACAATGGACTTGAGGACATGGGGAGGGAGGGGGAAGGGTAAGCTGGGACAAAGTGAGAGAGTGGCATGGACATATATACACTACCAAACGTAAAATAGATTGCTAGTGGGAAGCAGCCGAATAGCACAGGGAGATCAGCTCAGTGCTTTGTGACCACCTAGAGGGGTGGGATAGGGAGGGTGGGAGGGAGGGAGACGCAAGAGGGAAGAGATATGGGGACATATGTATAACTGATTCACCTTGTTATAAAGCAGAAACTAACACACCATTGTAAAGCAATTATACTCCAATAAAGATGTTAAAAAAAAAAAAGTGAAACTTTGTGATTGGTTATCTGATCTGGTTGGAGTTGAAGACAATGAGGATCCAGTGATCAGGACAGGGTTTAAGGTCAGTAGTCCATGACCTCCAGTGATGAAAGGATTACTTAAATTATCACCTGCGGTAACTTAGAATGAAGCACCGATCTAATGCAAGGCTTCTGCAGTTTGAGTGACAGGGCATTGTGAGAGAGCGCAAGACTGTGAGGTAGGTCAGCTGCTCCTAAATTCACTGGACAGCTCAAAAAAAGAAAATGACACTCAGTGTTTTAAATCCTCAAGGCCAGAGAACCAGGGAATTTCTATAATTTCCTAAAAGAATTTGTTTTCCTTGTAGCTGCCAAGCTGGTACAGCCAAAAATCAGATGCAGGCATTGCTCTTGCAGGATTGCTGAATTACAATACAGGATAAATTCAGTTTCACTAGTTCTATGTGAAAGTTAGGGCATTTGACTGGGTTAATCAAATATGCTTTACTCATTCATTTTATTTCCTCTATTGCCTCTTAGCTACACATCATTTTATTAAATTTTCATGATTGCTCTAGGGCTACTCATGTGCATCTTCAATTTATCTAAGTTCATTTAGAGTTAATATTGTATCACCTCACCTTTCTCATGTCACAAGTGGCGTTCCTAAATTTCTGTTCCACAGAAACGAGAGATAAATAAACGACTGCTATTGTTTTAAGCCACTATGTTTTGATGTGGTTTGTTATATACCAGTAATAACTGCAACAGTTGTTTAAAGCGAGAGGGTTACTCTAGTGCCAGTTACTTCATCATGGCCAGGAGAAGAGGGCACTGATTATAAAAGAGCAAGACCCAAGAATTTAAGTGGGGACATTTGGGATGATTCAGATAACAGAAAACCCCCAGATTCTGTGCAGTTTCCTAAGCCAGCAGAGGCAACCCTCCCCTATCTGATAAGACTAGTGCTACCTTGCTTAAGGACAGTGTAACAACTACACCTCAAGGAGTTACCTTGCAAGAGAATGCCAATTCTCTCCTATTACCTAACCTCTCCCACCCCTCATTGCCTCCAGACATGTAAATGGGTTTATACACAAAAAGAACTGCAAGATTTTCTTACTTTCTAGAGAGAAAACCTTGGGACCATGTGGAAAAAGATTCTAAGGGAGCTAGACCATAGACAAAGAGGATCATAATTTTAAATCAGCTTAATGTAGATACTCATCAGAAAATTTTGATTCACGGTTCTAACTCAAGCAGCTGGGGATGGTTCCAAACTATTTGCTCAACTACTTGACTAAAACCTAGACTCAAACATGGCCAAAACTAAGGCTGAGATGCCAAAAATTCCTTGGTGTAATATGGAAGAAAGAATCCAACAACTTAGAAGAAAAGGCTGTTGTTAATTTATCATTTGCAACCTGTCACCCACCCTACCTGTGTCCCCCATTAAGGCCAAGGGGATACTCCTTTCACCTTGACTTTGAGAAATACATTGTACCTGGGAGTACCAGCATTTTGAAAAGTGCTATAGTAGATATCCTATGTAAGCTGGGGGTAAAGCCGAGAGGTCCTTCTGTTAAATGAGCTTCCTGATTTCAATGGGGATGATCAGAAGCCAAGGTAGTAGAGACTTGCTGATAGCACTTAACCCCTGGAAGCAAGATGAACATAGTTCTTTGTAACAGGCACAGCCAGAGTGATAAGTAGAATGGTGTGACTAGCATGGATCATAGGTGATGGCCAACTGATCATAAAGATTTTTAACCAAATTAGATAAACAGCCAACTAAGTACAACTTGATCTATGTAAGACTTAAAAAAAAAAAAATCTAGATATGGAGACCAGATGTCTGACCTGAATCACCAGGCTGAAACGCTGTCTCTCACCCAATTCCTATCCCTGAGTCACTTCACAGACTCAGAGCCTCTTATAAGCAAACAAATAAATAAGCAAGCAACCCAATACTGGTGAGAAAGGACCCTGTGATAACATAACAAGTATATATCACAATTCTTCTTCCCTAAATAAGTAATTATAACCATTTACCAGGTAACTGTATCCTGGGGAAAAAGAAATACCTCCTCTTTTCAGGGTTGATTAGCTCTTAGTTACTGCTAATCCCCGGGGACCCAGAATATCACCATGTTGAGTTAGTGGGTTTATGGGAGATACTAAGCCTACCACGGGATGGACTAAGTCCCGAACCCACCCGGTGGTTACTTCCCTAGTTGAATACAGAGGTGAATTACATACATCCAGCAACAAGCAGAGTCCACAGTGAGTGCTACTTCGGAATAAAGGGCCAAGCGAAAGCCTCTGAAGCTGCTTCTCCCCATTAAAAGAGAAAATCCAAAGCAACACCTCATATCTATGTAAACCACAGACATGTGTGCCGCTATCAAAAACCTGAGAGACACTGCAAAGTGTGTGTGTTTGTATGTGTGTGCATGGGCCGTTTAACCTACCCATTTAAATTGAGAACACAGACGGGTCCTGGAAAACGTCATAGATTATTATAAACTTAATGTAATGGTGCTCTAATTATAGCTACTGTTCCAGACATGATCTCTTTACTGTAGCAAATAATCACAGCCCCTGACATATGCTAAGCAGGTACTGATACAGCAAATACATTTTTCTCTACCCAATAACCAGGCAACATCAAATGCAGTGGGCTTTAACTAGCACAGAGAGAAGTAGACTTTCCCTGGCTTTACTCAGAATTACATAGACTTATGGTATAATTCAGTCTGCAAGGACCTTGATTGTCTCACCATCCCATTAGACCTTACCAGTCTTGATGACATCATGCTAATAAAAGTCAAGAAACTAAAATAAAAAATTATATGCCAATGTCAACCAAAAACCAATTGGAAATTACATACTCTTGTCACTGTAACTTGTTATTAGGAAAATTTTCAGTTTATAAAAATTCATTTTATACGTTCCTTAGAAGGAACTCATCTATTAAATAAAGCAAGATATGTAAAATAAATGTTTATGTGTTATTTTTGTTATTATTTCTAGTTATTTTTGTTCTTATATGCCCTAAGAATGCTTCAATATCTAAACCTCTTTTGAAGAAACTGTACGTTTCCCCCAAATCAGAAATTCTTCTTTACATATATAACACAATCTATAAAATACTCTGTGTCTGGGAATTCCCTGGCAGTCCAGTGGGTTTGATCCCTGGTCGGGAAACTAAGATCCAAAAAACTGGCCAAAAAAAGAGTAATTAATTAATTAATTGTATTAAAAAATACAATACTCTGGGCCTATTAGTAGTTTGTCACTTTCCAAATAAGTAAACTCCCAAGTAAAAGGACTAAACCACTGCATAGTCATATGTACCAGATCATGCTATGTACTTGCTTAAGCTGGGAACTACGTTTCCTAAAATCCCTTTCCCTTCTGATTTCATGTTAGAGTTGGTCAGAAGGGAAACTTGCTAAGGATTTGAAAGGCAGAAGTAAAGCAACAAACATCCTTTACTCTTGGAAGGTTGTCATGGTTAAATATGACATCAAACAAGAGGCAGAGATGTCCTGCAGATCCCAGCTTGACCATGCTCTATGGGCCATCTTGTCTTTCCACTTGCTGGCCCTGCCAACCAACAGCAACCCCAGGCCCACCATAAGACACTTCACTTTGGACCCACAGAGCTTGTAGCTACAGAGATCCAACAGCTTTCCACAGACCTCTCCACAAGTTCCTTCTTCATCCTCCCATTTCAATGGCTGGAAGTACATGGCTTCCCAGATTCCCCTGTAAGTTCTGACTGATGCACTTGTGCCAATGCTTCAAGTGTATCGTTAAATGATTCTTTCCCTGATCCTCTTACTCCCTCTTTCACTTCTTCATTTTCCTTCCCACATTTGTGTAATATCTAATTCTTTTAGCAAACCTCTATTCCCCAAAATACTCAAAGTGGCTCTGCTTTCACAAACAAAACCTGAATGATAAAATCTTTTTTTTCATTTTTCCTTTTAAATGCCTTACGTGTCCTTCCATCTGACAGTATTTACAGACTAGTTTTTATTCAGCACATTATTAAATGCATTATCTCACTTAATCTCTGTAATAATTCTGAGAGGTAGATATTAATATGCCCATTTTTAAGACAAAGAAATACAAGTTTAGATTCCTTGATCAACTGGTAAGCCCAACACCAAAAAATACTAAGTTGAAAAACAGGACCTTGATTTCAGGTTCAATACTTTTCCTATTTTCACATCAGCAAAAATGGTGGTATAAGGATCTCTAAAATTTCCCTGCACCACAAAAGCAACAAAGAAAACTGGAAAAAGTGTTACTTTTTCAGAACTCTGGAAATTAATCAAAGATTTGAAATAACCCAGGGAGTGTTTATTCAAGAAAATGATAAAACTCTTGGTAAGAACAGCAAGCTTTGTGTCATTTTAACATGTACCATTCCTATTCCCTCTTCTCCAGTTCTGCACTAGCCTTGAAAACCAACAGCATATTATCATGGGAAAATTATCAGCCAAGCAGCCACCAGAGGGAACAAAATGGGTTTGGAGCTCCTCTGAACTTTCATTCCCAGAAAATTGTCTGGTGCTTCCCTGGAAGAGCCCACTTGCAAAGCTGTCTTTATTTAACCTAACTCTGAACTTGTCCAGTGACGACCCTTTGTCAAAAACAATTAGAGACAATTGATTAATTCTGCAGCTGCCTGAGGTAGTAACAGCTGGGGCAAACAATAGGCTATACAAGACACTTAAAGGAAAATAAGGGAATGAGATATACATAAGGGCTTTGAAAAATTCCACCATATTGGTGGGAATCTAGAAGTCCATGCATTTGTAGGGCTGTGCACATGTTCAGGAAAGACCTGAGGAGGCCTTATGCTCTCACCTCAGGCTGACCCTGAGGCTTTGCACAAGCAGTTAGTGAATGCTAAGGCAGAGGTGTCAACTGCCTGGCTGAGTGTTGAAAGCACACCCCAACACACACACACCCAGAGACCACCAGCAAAGACTGGGAGACTTCTTAATTTAGGCATTTAAGGAATTTTCTGTCCAATCATTAGCTGACCATTAAGCTAACCAATCTGAGACTACACAAAGAAACAAGAAAGTATGGCCCTTACATGGGAAAAAAAAGTAGAAACCATCCCTGAGGATGTCCATATGATGGACTTAAAGACACTTAAAATCTGCTATTTTAAATAATGCCTAGTACAAGGACTAAGAAAGTAACTCAAAAAGAAAAAAAAGTAAAAGAAATGACAACGGAATTAAAATGGTATACTAGAAATAGAAAACATCCATTTAGCCAAAAAGAAGGCAGTAATGGGGAAATAAAAAAGACATACAACATATAGAAAACAACAAAATGACCAACATACATCCTACACTATCAGTAATTAAATTAAATGTAAAGGGATTAAATACTCCAATCAAAGGCAAGATTGGCAGAAAGGATTTTAAAATTATGATTCAACTAAATGCTGTCTACAAGGGACACACTTTAGATTCAGGCATAAAAACAGATTGAAAATTTTTAAAAAATAAAAAGGAAGATGACACATCATGGAAACAGTAACCAAAAGAAAGCTGGAGTGGCTATACTAATATAAGACAAAATACACCTTAAGACAAAAATTGTTACTAGAACAAAGAAAGGCATATTTTAATGATAAGTATTCACTCCATCAAGAAGATAGAATAGTTACGAGTATATTAATATACTCACCTAACAACAGAGCCCCAAATTACATGAAGCAAAAACTGACAGATTTGAAGGGAGAAATACAAATTCAACAATAATATTGGAGACTTCAATATCGAACTTTCAATAATGAATAGAACAACTACACAGAAGACAGAAATAGAAGACTTGAACAATGCTATAAACCAACTAGACCAAACAGACACTTAAAGGACACTCTGTCCAACAACAGTGGAATACACATTCTTCTCAAGTGCACACAGAACATTCTCCAGAAGATATACTAGATGTTAGGTCATAAAATGTCTCAATAAATCTGAAAGTGTAGAAGTCACACAAAGTATATTCTCCAACTACAATGGGACGAAATTAGAAATCAGTAACAAAGAAATTTGAGAAATTCACAAATATGTGGAAATTAAACAACACACTGTTAAATAAACAGTAAGTCAAAAAAAATCACAGGGAAATTGAAAACACTCTGAGATAAATGGAAACAAATATATAATATGCCAAAACTTATGGGATGCAGTGAAAGCAGTGCTTAGAGGAAAATTTATAGTTATAAATGCCTATATATCAATAATAAATAATATCAATTCTGGGTATTTTATCCACTGGAAGATGGGTCTGGAGGGCCAGAGTGGGGCAGCTTCCAGAAGAAGGTAAGAAACACTAGAGCAGTGACTCTGCTTAGTCTAAATTGGCCTCTTTTTTCCTCAAATTCCTATCCCACGTTTCTTTAGATAAGTCAATTCTTTCTCCTTGAGCACTTACACCTCTTCATCTTGCCGACAGACTTATCTTCCCCAAGGGCAATGCTTGCAGGCAATATATTTGCTCTCTTCAATTAGTCACACCCTCAGCCTTCCTCACTCTCTCCAAAATGCTCTATTTTCTCTTCCCTCCTCCACTTATCCACTCAATTTATATAATTTATTACCAAATAAAGAACTACAAAAGATGTGCCCAGTGAACATAAATAAAGCATAAGGGCTTGTAATATCACTTTTGCAGTGTCAAAATGTGGGTGGTCAGAAATCTTCACAGAATGTGAAAAGCTTTGGTATTTCTGGCTTCCCTACTGGAAAACACAGATGTATGTTCTTACACAATACAAGAAATTTGTCATCTTAACATCTATGAAGTAGGATAAAAATACATTCCCAAACATGCAAAGGCATACTTCAAGTGGCAAATGGCTGCAGTGAACCTGGGGTGCCTACAGGAACCTGCAAACCCCAAAGACCATTCCCTTACCCACACATATATACATATCTTTATATCTATTTTATTTTGTAATTCCACACAACTAATTACTATTCTTAATACAACTTTACAGCAATGACTAGGCACAGTGAATCTCAGCATAAAATTAAGTCAGCCAAGACTTACACAGAACCTTATGAATTATGGCTGGAATAACACTCTCCTTACTTTACCAGGAAAACCTGCAGTGCTTAGAGCAAGGGTTACTCACTCAAATGCCCAGAGATTCTTGCCAATTATTGAAAATGAATAAAGTAGGCTGGCAATTGAACATACAAAGGAAGGAGCCACTCCTCAACTCCAGCCAGTTCGCACAATAATATGGGAATTTGCCCCAATGTTTCCACATCATTTGATTCTATAAGAGAAGAAATCTAGAATTTTAGATGAAATTGCCTGAAAATGCTTACTCTAATTTTTTTCCAAAACACTATGTAAGCCAAACAAAATACCTCTTGCAACTTTAGATTTAGAAAATTAAGCTCCCACCCTACAGTGGACATCAATTGCTCTTTTTCCTGCTCAGCATCCATTCCCTGATCTTCTGATTACAGAACTCCTCTTCCCTGAGGGGAAACCATTCCATGTGGTACAGGTAGGGCCTATCAGAGGCAAGGGCACATGCCTTGGGCAGTTCAGAACTTTTCTGTTACAGCCATGGAATTGACTGTATTTTTCCACTGGGATGACTAACCTTGAGCTTCCAGGGGCCATCTTGTCTGGCTCTTGGAGAGATAACATCATCTCAGCCCCTGGATACGGCTATCATGATGGGTCTACTAGAATTTTCAGTTGCATGAACCTATAAATTCCTTTTTTTGCCTAAGCTAGTATACGTTAGTTCTCTTACAACCAAAAGAGTCCTAACATGTCCCTAGAAAACTGTGTTGCATAATCCATTCTATAGACTTCCAACAATAAGAAGATCTGTGAGGGACTTCCCTGGTGGCGCAGTGGTTAAGAATCCACCTGCCAGTGCAAGGGACACAGGTTCGAGCCCTGGTCTGGGAAGATCCCACATGCCGCGGAGCAACTAAGCCCCTGTGCCACGACTGTTGAGACTGAGCTCTACAGCCCGCGAGCCACAACTACTGAGCCTGCATGCCACAACTACTGAAGCCCGCACGCCTAGAGCCTGTGCTTCGCAACAAGAGAAGCCACTGCAATGAGAAGCCCGCACACCACAATGAAGAGTAGCCCCCGCTCGCCGCACCTAGAGAAAGCCCGCGCGCAGCAGTGAAGACCCAACTCAGCCAAATAAATAAATAAATAACAAATTTATATCCAAAAATTAAGATGAAGAATTAGATGTGAAATGTACCTAGCATTTTGTCAGGCACACAGTAAGCCCTAAACTAATGTTTGTGTTTTTTTCTCAATCCCTCCACTGGAAAACCAGATTGGAAAGCAAGATGCTTGAGGCTTCACTACTAGGAAGAAGGAAAGGAACTTGAAACAGCTTCTAGAAACATTAAAATTTTCTATAAGTAATCTTACTAGTCAACTGTGTACAGTTTCTCCAAAGATAGAAGAATTACTGTTGTCAACTGTTAAACAGGTGTTTATGTACCCAGGTGTTCATGTAACAGACTGGAGGAAGTAAGGACAAAGGGGAAAAGTACTGATGCTACAGGGGTAAAGCTGAATTTTTCCACTCAAGGCTGATTTCAACCAAACATCGGTTTTTTATGAAAATGTGTAGAATCACAGGAGGAGGCCCTGGAGATCTCAGAGAAAGAATCTGTACAAGATACAAACTGAGTAGACTGTTGCTTTATAGAAGGATAGCAGAGGGAGAAATATTTTGCTGGCCAAACAGAACTTGGAATCTACACACTTCCATCTTAGCATCTGTCAAACTATACTAAAGTATTCTGCTCACAGATATCTGCACTATCAGACTATAAGCTCCTCGGAGGTAAATTTTTTTTTCTCTCTCATCTTTGGAATACCATTGCCCAGCACACAGCAGGTACTCTATAAATGTTGGATGAATTCAACTGAAACTAACACTGAAATCACAAAGGGCTTCAGATTCTAAAGAGAGACATAAAATATTTTTCCTACTGAGAACAAAGGGAGAACATTTTGGGGACATGCTCTGTCTGACATCAACACTGAGCATGACTAAATTAGGACTGATCTAACAACAAGTTAGTCCTAGCAAACAGAGAGGTCATACAGCAGAATGTGAATTTCACAGGCCTTTCTCACCCAAGTGATCACATCTAAGAAGTGAGTCTCGTTAGGACTAAAAATACCGAGGAGCAAAACTGACAGCCTGAGTTCCGTACCCTGGTGATGTACCTTTTGATCAAACAGTCCAGTGTTGAGAGGTAACTGAGAATTTTAGATATATGCAAGAAAAAAGTTAATATAGTAAAAAATATGCCATACTGGGACTCACATTTATGAAGGTATATTTTTCTAAAAGCTGTTATATGGGATATTCAGGTTTGAAGCAGGGACCCTACCCTAAGCACACTAGGATTCCAGGAAGCACCCCGTTAGAGACAAGGCCCTTGGTTTGGGGTAAAGAATATGGGTGAAAGCTCAGTTCAGTATCTAATAAAAAAAAAATAAAACATTTCAGGAAAATTATTCCTACTTGAGTCAGAAGGAATTATCAAAACAAACTGCCCTTCTTGGCTGCGATTTGGGCCTCAATTTTGTGAATGAGCGGAAGGAATTAAAAATTCTAATGTGTGATAAGAGTGGCCCTCATCTGACACTGCATCTGGTCAGTATGTAGGTAGGGGAATTGGTAGACCAACAACTACAGGAAGCTCTCCTGGCAAAAAAATGAAGGTGGGGAAATGAGCTCTAGACCCAGAGATGGTACTAATTATAACAAGTGCATTTCAGGACTACAGAAATGACAGAATTAGGCTTAACAACTAGAGGTTTGCTCCAAGGGGACCAAAAAATGGCAGGCTAAGAATTTAAAGTCGTACTATGAATTAGATTTGGCCATCTGACAATAGCTTCAGGTTTTTAAATGTGTGTGTGTGTGTGTGTGTGTGTGTGTGTGTTTTGCGTACAGCTCAAACAACTTTGGGCATAGTCTAACTCAGTCTTTTCCTCTGAAGCACAGAGGAAAATGGATTCTAATTTTTACTACTGCAGAGACTGGTTCTCAAAAACAGGGAGCTGGACCACTGGAAAGGTGCTCTACTGACCTTGACACAGTGAATGGGATGAGAGGGCAGAACTAAGAGAGCACCAAAGAACCTTGTACTCTTATGGCTGTCACATACAATCCTTCTAGCAGAAAGGCAGTTTATCCCTAGCCTACATTCTTGTTCTGTGAGCGGCAACTGAGAGGTGAAAAG
Organism: Balaenoptera musculus; assembly: GCF_009873245.2. NCBI lineage: Eukaryota > Metazoa > Chordata > Mammalia > Artiodactyla > Balaenopteridae > Balaenoptera > Balaenoptera musculus. Next base: position 64,203,843 of record NC_045797.1, read on the forward strand.
TACAAAACACTTCATCTCACCCAAGTCGCTCACTCCCGTTTTCCATGGGGTGATGCCTAGTCTTATTCACTCTCTGACTGAGCCAACTATTCACTAATTGCTCTTTACATTTACGTGTGTAACTGTACCACGCTCTGGCTTGATTTTTCAAAGGATACCTGCCAACATAAATATTCCAGGTCCAAGATAAAACAGAATAATTAAAAACAGCCCTTGTTATCCAATTAGCTGATCATCTCCTATTTGTACACCAAGTTACATTTTCAGTTGTTTTGCCTATCTTCCTCATTCAAGTGAACACAGCAGGTTTTAACTTACAAATTGACCATCAAATTTTAAGGGATTTACAACAATCAGGATGGGGGGCAGGTGTTGGGGAAGCAGTGTGGGCTTTAGAGGAAAGGAAGGTCTGAGCTTGGATTCCAAAATCTGCCACTTACTAAGGCTAATCAGTAGAGTGGCAAAAACAATTCATACTTTGTAGGTTGTTACAAATATTAAATGACAGTGACAAAATAATTCTATAAAGAATGTAGTACATAAAAGGCTCTCAAAATTGCATTACATAATAACAGCACGCTCACAGTATCTTAGCATCTGCAGGGCAAAAATAAAAGTTCTTGAAGGCTCCTCTTTCTATTCCTAAAATTAAAAGGTTGAAATGGGAGGGGTGAGATCTCATAATTTGTTTTTGGAGAGAAAATATATAGCAGGGGTTGGAGAGGTATCTTTCACCACATGTAAAGTCCATAAGGAGTGTCTACTTGGAGATTTGCTTCAATGCAATCACTATTCTACGAACACCTACTAGTCATTCATTCAGCAAATATATTTAAGTTCTCCCTAGGCTCCGGGCCTGCGGTAAGTGTTGGCGAGACAGCTATAAATAATATAGACACAAGTCTGGTTCTTAAACAGCTTACAGCTTAGCAGGTGAGCTAAGCCAGTACATGAAGGATAAGAGCACTGTTGGGTGTTGGAGGAGCACACAGGAGAATATCACCAAATCTTCAAGGGAGATTTCAGGGAAAGTTCACTGTAGGAAGCAATCACCAAAGAGACATCTGAAGAATAAGGAGTGAGCTGAAGGAGGACAAGTTCTAGACAGACAATAGCATGTGCAAAGGTTCTGAGGTCAAACAATGCTGAAAAATCAAGAATTACAAGTAGTTTAGTCCTACCAGAACTTTGGGCACAACCTGGATGAGTGAGTACAAAGGGGGACAAAGCAGAGATAAAAGAGTAGGTAGGGACTTCCCTGGTGGTCCAGGGGCTAAGACTCGGTGCTCCCAATGCAGGAAGCCCGGGTTTGATCCCTGGTCAGGGAACTGGATCCCGCATGCCGCAACTAAGATCCCACATGTGGCGACAAAGACCCCGCGCATGCCACAGCTAAGAGCCGGCGCTGCCAAAATAAATAAATTTTTTTTTTTTAAAGAGTAGGTAGACAATGCAGTTAGCAAGGTAAGCAGGAGTCAGATCATGAGGTAAAGACCATTCACCCTAAAGAGCTCTGAGTTAATCCTGGAGACACAGGGAAGTTCCTGAAGAGTCAGAACAACATGATCAGATTTGCCTTTTAGGAAGCATGCTCGACTGTAGTGTGAGAAAAGAACACGTGAGAACTCTCTTAAATCATATAAAGAAACTATCTTAGAAGGAAAAAACCCCAAAACCCCAACCAAATGTTAAAAAGAATCTCAGCTGTTTTAGAAATAAAAGATTTACTTGGCAATTTAAAGGAAAAAAATGTTAAAGCCCAAAGGCTACAATGATCTGCAACTGTAGCATAATGAAAGATAAGGCTCTGCATCTCAGGTAAGCCTTGTTTCCTAGAAACAAGAGAAAATAAGAGAGGTCCCAAACTGAATCTCTCCACTTCCTTCCCCCCTGCCCTCTCCAGGCAGCTTACGCCTGCTCAGTCTTTGTCTTTTCACTTATGGACCCAATTTGAGCAACAAAATAAAAATTTTGTTATAGAAAAGCCTTGGGGAAACTGCAGTAAGTGTGCCAAATAGCTTTAAAAAATTAAATGCTAGCAGATGAGAACCAGTCCTGACCCCAAGGTCAAGCAATATTAATCTTAGCTATTTTGCCAGTGGTCATTAAATAACGAGAATTTCTGTAGTTAGTTTCTAAATTGGAAAGTCTGAGATCTTACTAGTGGGGTGCAAACATGAGCACCAGAGCACAATAATTAGACTTAGATACTCTTCCGAATTTGCCTTTTAAAAATAAATTATGCCATTAAGCACTAAATGCAAGGATTAAAATTTCACAAACTTCTACTTAAATCAAAATGTGGTGACAACTACTGGCACACAACCAAATACTAAAAGAATCTTAGCTGTTTTAGAAATAAAACATTTGCTTCCAACTTGATGCAAACGTTTTCAGGGTCTATGATTAAGCTGATCTGTAAATACAGCATAAGAAAAACAGGTAAGGGAAGTCTTTTATGTGGCAAATAAAAAGCTAAAATCAAGATTTTGAAGGATGTTTGGCTGTAACTCACAAAAGACTTGAGACAAAGTAAATGACTATACATTCCTAAAAATTAAAATATGCACATTTTATAGAGTGATTAAAAACGTAGGAATTTATCATTACTATAAGACATTTCTCACAAGGTTATGTGCAAATTTAAAAAATTATAATACCACAACTACTTTAGGAAACATAGTCAAATCCATTCCATAGTCCATCCATCCAAAGAATGGACTCATTATATTTTTTCTTTTACAATAAGAGAAAGTCTCTACTTTCCATACTTTCTAAAAATAATTAAATAAATTTAATATTTCAAAATGTGCTTTGGGTATTTGTGATTCACCAACTTGCTTAATTATTTCAAAAATCACTATTTCAAAAACTTCCATATTTTTATATACAGTTATTATTTATTTGTTCACTGACCGATGTAAAGAATGATGCAATGGGAACTATATCAATGGTATCTTGGGAGTCAAGATACCATTCATTCATCCATTCATTTCTTTGTTAAACAAATATCTGAGTACTACCTGTGTGCCAGACAATGGGCACTAAAAAAAATACTTAAGTCCCTGAAGAAACATAATACTATATTTCATCAAATTTGAGATGCCATCAATTGTAAGACTAACTCTTAACTAATAAAGAAAAAACGCTTTCAATTAAATTATGACACAATGCCTTAGATGAATCGCATCAGCCTCTCAGTGCTTTGATATTTTTTAAATCTATTCAGAAAAATTTGGCAATTTTTCCTGCCTTCAATACACTGCTTGACATTTTAAATGGCAACCATTTTTTCACAGATCTCAGTACAAAACACAGCTTCATTTACTTTGGGATGTCTTCCTTACTTGGCTCCCATAAAGCATTTAGTTGTTATTAAAGAAAAGTAAATGGAACTGTGATGATTTTGCCAATGGCACATGTTTACTTCACTAATGTTAAATTCACATCTCTTGACTTTGTTTTGGTCCTTTACTGTGTGTTCCATAACTTTGTGTTTCAGTACCATATCCTAATGGAATCTTTTTGAAGGTATCTTAAATGGCAATTAAACCCAACATATGTAGAGCTGACACTGTGTACATAACTCAATTGAAACGATGATACTAAATATAGCTACAACTAAACCTGTACAAGCACAAGCAATTACAACCTGGCCAAATGGCCACCTGACCGGCAGCGACTGACAGATGCCATCAAGCGATAGATACATTCCAAACTCAAAGACGGTAAATGTGAAAAACATTATTTCTTAGAATCAGTAATAGCAGCAAACACTCACACAGCACTATGAGGAAAGCGCCATTCTGTGTAGTTTACATACATTATGTCACGAAAACCTGTAAGGTAGACAGATTATGTGCCTCTAGATGAGGAAACTGAGGCTTGGGGGCTGGGGGGTGTTTGAGTAACCTGCCCCAATATCACAAAGCTAGCACGTGCCAAGGCTAGCTTTTGAATCCAGGCAGTCTGGGCTATGCTTCTAACCACTACGTCATGTGGTCTCTTAAGTTATTAATCAATAACTAGCTTTGCAACCTAACCTGAATCGTTAAAGACTCCTTTCCTTACCTGGAAAAGGAGGAAAATGGAATGGATGATTATGGAGCCCTTTCCCAGGATGAAAATATTATAATTCTATAATCTTCTATAGTAAAATGTTATCACCATGGTAGTCTCTCCTTAACCCAATACAATTCAAAGACCTTCACTGACAGTGATTAGTGAAAGGAACGTAACTTCTACTATTAGTCTAAAATACACACACTTAGAAAGGTATTAAGAAACAGACACACACGTACCACCATTTCTCTTTTTCAGGGTGACGGCAAAAGGCTGACTGTAGACACAAATGATCCAATTTGTAGGTTTTACTCTGCCTGTGTACTACATTTATGATAGAAATTTAGCCATTTAAAATTTTAATCCAAAATTAACAAATGATTTCAACGTGTCCATTGAACATACACACACTGCGTAGTCCTTTATTCTTTAAAAATTCTTTTCATTTATGAGGGAAAAAACAATAGATTAATAACAGATGCAAATATGGCAACATTTTCTCTCTTGACCCAACTTAAGGGTGGAATTAAATGTGCATTACACACTTGACAACTCTTCTGCCCCAAGTCAGGGTGGGTTGTCACACCCTTTGGATTTTCTACAGGCCAAGCCAGCTGCCCTCCCTCTTAGGTAACCTTCCTTCAGACCCACAGCCTCTGATCATAAGGCAACACAGTGGTGCTTAAAATCATTCCTAATAGTTCATTTTGAAGTTGTCTACAGAAGGAGAGTTAATAAAGGAAAGAGATCACAAGGTGCAATGTGTTTAAAGCTTTCATTATTTATTCACAAAGAGCAAATACTGTATCAGTTTTGGGCCTTGCTTTTCTCTTTTATATACACATACACATACAGACAAAATAATTTGCCCCAACGGAAATAGAGAAAACATTAAAAAGATTTCTGGGGAAAAAAGTGAAAAAAGGAATATAAGTGAACTGTTGGCAAAAGTAGGCTTAAAAAACAAAACAAGTGAGAAGACGCTCAAAGATGAAAGGCCCTGGCCAGTACACAGAATTTTACTATTACATACCTTTCCATGCTGCCCAGCTCTTTCATAACAAATGACAACATCTTCCCACATTTCTAGCTTCTCAAATATCTGAAGGGCTGAACTGGTACATCCCAACTCAAAGAGTAAACTTGCAAGCTGGCGCTAGAAAATCAAGTTAAAATAATGAATAATCCTTTACACAAAGACAGATTCCTGTTCCACTTGTAGGTATATCCAATCCGCCATTTTAAGCATCTGCTTACTGTATTAAATGCCTAATTTCTATAATTCAACCTCTACTAATTAGAAATTTGCAATCATTCAATACTTACCTTTACTTTAGCAAGCCTCTTTAGAGGGGGTAAGGAATTAAAAAACAATATAGGAACTGTTCAAAACACTCAATATATCAATTTTTTCCCAAGAATTCAGAACTTAAAAGGCAAAATCTGTATTTCTTCATTACCTAGAGATTCTATATACGACAATCTGTTGTAAAGCTGATATCCAATAAATCAATTTTTAAAACTCTAGTTAGAATGGCCATTATCAGAAAGACAAGAGATAAGTGTTGCTGAGGGCGTGGAGAAAAGGGAACTCTTGTGCACTGTTGGTGGGAATGTAAACTGGTGTAGCCACTACAGAAAACTGTATGGAGGTTCCTCAGGAAACTGAAAATAGAACTACCATATGATCCAGTAATTCCACTTCTGGGCATATAGCTGAGGAAAATGAAAACACTAATTTATTTTAAGCACATCCTAAAAAACTTAGCTACTAATTTCCCAGTCCTTGGCAGATAAAAGGGTGCAAATTGTGGTAAGGTGAGTGAAGGTTAAATATATTCAAAAATAAACATACTGTATATTATAAGTGGTCTAACCTGCAGGAATAGAAAAACAATATTAAAAAGGTTTAGGGCTTCCCTGGTGGCGCAGTGGTTGGGAGTCTGCCTGCCAGTGCGGGGGACACGGGTTCGAGCCCTGGTCTGGGGGGATCCCACATGCCGCAGAACGGCTGGGCCCGTGAGGCATAACTACTGAGCCTGCGTGTCTGGGGCCTATGCTCCGCAACAAGAGAGGCCGTGATAGTGAGAGGCCCGCGCACCGCGATGAGGAGTGGCCCCCGCTCGCCGCAACTAGAGAAAGCCCTCGTACAGCAACGAAGACCCAACACAGCCATAAATTAATTAATTAATTAATTAATTTAAGAAAAAAAAGGTTTAAAAAGTAGGTGAGACTCTTGAATAAGGTCTGGTTTCAAAATTCAATACATATTTAAGAGTTAAGAGGCTAATGGACATGGAACATGCAGGACTAACAAACTTAGAAAGTAAAATGAAATATGCCTGAAAATTATAAGCTAACATATTATCGAAATAAATAAAAGGGATGGCCCAATTCTTCTGTATCCCATGAAATACAAGAGAATTTGGCTATTTTAGAATATGTGGTTGGACATTTTCAAAACCTGAACATAGCATGTGGGAGCTGGAATAAATCTTAATGCTCATGTAGTAAGTAGTTTAATCTTTTCATTTAATAGATGAAGAAAGTTATGACATCTAAGCTGATATGATCTTTAGCTAGCAGTAAAGATGAATTCTCTTTTTATAATAAACTAATGTGTTATTTCTTGATCTTTAAAAATAATACATAAAGATATGGTTACTCCCTATTATGAAAGAAAAATGATTTAATTTCTTAATGAAAGAGGATGTTTATCTAACTGCCCAAATATCCTAAAATCCACAGCTTCCTAAGCAGATAAAATAAACACTTAGCCTACATTCTAAATTTATTTGAACAGTATTTAATTTTCCTAATGCTTCTGTTCAGAAACAGAGTAACAGCTACACCCTCAAAAGACATGTTTTGTCATAATAACAGTCTGAGATGTTTATACACCACAAATCACACAGTACAAAGCACTTAAATTTCACAGATCAGGGTCAAAAACATGCCAATAAGTTCCAGTTTTTAAGTTCCACCTTCCTGATGAAGAAGCTACTCCTTTTGAGATGCTATAACAAAGCTTTTTTTGTGCCTATGTTTTATTGAGATGCCTTCAATAGACAAAATGAATCCCAATGTGTAGTAAACCCCCTCATTTACACTGTGCTTAAGAATATAACCTACTCTCTAAGAAATCTTATGATGGAGATTCTGAGTCATTGAATTGTGGGTTGGCATTTATAATTCTAAATCACTACCTATGTGCATAATCCACAAGAGAGGACAGGAAGCTGGTTAAAATGACAATAGTTACTAAATCATCTAGAAATTTCTGGCTAGCATCATTTAACTCCACTTAGCCTCTCTGCACCATAGCTTTCACATCTGTAAAATGGGGCTATTTCACAAAATTGTTGCAATAAAATAAGATAATGTGTGTGAAAGGCAGAACAAAATGTGTACCTCATAATAAATGTGCAGTAAAAGCTGGCTGTTATTATTTGGTATAATTACAACCCAATGGAGATAGAGGAAAGGAGGTAAACTAGACTAAAAGTTGGGAAACTAGAGATGTAGTTCATGAACAGCTATATGATCAACATTGGAAAAGTGTAGTTAATTGCACTGGGCCTCAATTTTCTTTTCTGTAGAATTAAGAAACTGGACCACATATCTTAAGTGGCCTTCAGTGCTTAAAATTTTACAAAATAGAGAACTGACGCCTCTTACACAGGAGAACCATGGCGTGGGAGCTAAACTAGGTATTCTCATATCATTAGAAAGAGGAGAGTAGTTAAGGGTATCTCACAATATCAAGTACCGAATAAATGCCTTCCTTTACCTTTTGTACACAACTTGCTTAAAAGGTTCATTCTTTAGCAGAAGGTCCTTAAAGGGCTTTTAAACATTGAAAATGAAGACTTCTGTGGCTCTAGTTAATCTAGTTTAAATTTTTTTTTAATGTTATAAAAGTCTAATATCACTTTACTCAAATAGCAGTTTGAAGTAACTGGCAATCCTCAGCTAGATACCTTTATTCTTTTCACTGAAATATTTGAAAACTCAAACATAAACATCTAATGCGTTTATCTTTCAAATGCGAAGTATTTTCCATACCCAATGACAACAACAACAAAAATACCTGAATGGCCCAATGAGGTGGCACTTGACAGCAATAGAAAATCTTCAGACGTTCCAATACAGACGTAGTCTTATCTTCAAATTGGTCTGCAAGAGCCTTAAGAGCACGTATCATAATCAGAATCTATATGTGCAATAACTTTTTAATATAAACAAGGTTCTTATTGCAAAAGTTATACAAACAGACATATAAACAATAAAGAACACAAGTTACTTTGATAAGGTAATGGGATGTGTGAATTTTTTCTTGAATTTCATTTTTTTTCTTAATTAAAAAAAATTTTTTTTAATTTTTGGCTGCATTGGGTCTTCATTGCACACGGGCTTTTCTCTAGTGGCGGTGAGCAGGGGCTACTCTTTGTTGCAGTGCGCGGGCTTCTCATTGCGGTGGCTTCTCTAGTTGCAGAGCATGGGCTCTATGAGTGCAGGCTTCAGTAGTTGCAGCATGCGAGCTCAGTAGTTGCGGCACTCGTGCCCTAGAGCACGTGGGCTTCAGTAGTTGCGGCACGTGGACTCAGTAGTTGTGGCACGTGGGCGCTAGGGCGCGCAGACTCAGTAGTTGTGGCGCACGGGCTTAGTTGCTCCGCGGCATGTGGGATCTTTCCAAACCAGGGATCGAACCCTTGTCCTCTACATTGGCAGGTAGATTCTTAACCACGGCGCCACCAGGGAAGTCCTTGAATTTCTTTAAATGTTTAAAAAAAACTTTAAATTAATCAACATTTATGTAAATTTGTACATTGAAAACTTACCAGGAAAATAGTTTTTTAAATTGAGGTTTCCTATAATAGTTCTTTCAAAGAGCTAGCTTTATTAATCAGCCTTTTTACTTTTTCTAAGAAAAACTGTTCTTCAGCGTATCTATCTCACAGCCATACTGTCACTGTGACAACGGCACTTTCTAACATAAATCAGAGAAAAATTACATGAAGAACTTCATTTAGGAATTTTCTAACAAATAAAGTGAAATCAAAGCGTGTGTCTATTTGATCACAGAGGGTGAGTTCTCTTACTCTTCAGCAAGAGAGACATAGGGCAGGACATTCATTCATGTGAGACCACCCTTAAGGTGCAATGGACAGCTTCAACCTACATGCACTGAGGAATCCCTCTGCTGGTCTGAAATACCTGCACTTTGTACTAAGTGGCTGAACTCGAAGAGGCTATGTCAAGAAGCAGACCAACAAGACCAAGATGGCTGACTCTGAGAAAAGGTACCAGGGCCAAATGCAAAGCCAAAGGCTGGCACTAACTGGTCGTCACATGATGAGTCATCACAAGACCTCACATATTCAGCATCAAAGTGAATGCAGACGCTCTGGAGTCCTAGGCAAACACACAGACAACAGTCCCATTACCGTGATCATCTTCACCTGCCTCCTCATTTGCCATACAGTACGCATATATGTTTTTTCTGTTTTATACGGAGACCTCTCAACTGTGAATTATCATGACCTTTTTTGCATAATGCAGCGCTCAAATTTTCTTTTTTTGGCAATTGACTAGTTTTCACAGGCCGTCTTATAAGGATTAGATGGCAGCAATACGTCAATGTTAATTTTCTGATGTTAATGCACATATTGTACTTATGTAGGAGAGCGTCCATGTATTTGAGGACGATGAAGCACTATGTTTACAACTTACTTTCCAAAACTTCAGGATACAAAAGACAGTTGGTCCTGTACTTAAAACTTTTCTGTAAGTTTGAAATTTTTTTCAAGTTTTTATGAAATTAAAATTGAAAATTTCAACAACAACAAAAAAAGTAAGAGGTAGCAAGTTCAAACTTCCTCAGGAGAAAGAAAAGGACAAGAATCTAACAAATCCCACTATAAGTAAGAGGAGACCAGTTTCTGAGCAGGGGAACTGCTCCTCAACTGGGGGAGAAGGGAAGTTCTCTATATTATAGTAGGTGGGAGATACATTTGTTAGTCTAAGAATATCCTGCAGAATGAGAAAACACTCATTACATCACTTCTTTGACAATCCAAGATGTTATTCAATCAAATCAGTCAGAACAAATTGAGTCATAACCAGACTCCTAAACCATCTTGATCAAAATATTTTTAAAGCTTTCTGGCCTTACTTCAGAGAAACTTGATAGCAAAAAGGTTGCATGCTTCTGCCCAAAGCTATTTAGTTGTAGGAGAGAGAGAAGAGAAGAAAAACTTCTGGCTGAATACATATGGTTACAATACATAAATAGAAGGTTCACTGAATTACTTCATTAAGGGGGGCAACTTTTCCCTTTTATCAAATTCTTTTTCTTCCTTTGGAAAGAAAAAATAAATAATGCTTATTTAATAATTAAAAGCCAAAAGCAACATCCCAACATTTACTTTCATGAAGTCTTAATTATATGCAAGACATTTGATTTTCAAACAAAACTCATGCTGTTTGCTGTACTTACTGCATCTAACTAAAACGTATTAATCACTGCTAGGTAAATACTACCTGATTTATTAATAAACAGATTTATTATGTATTTCAGATACTTTTAGATGATCTCAGAGTGTCTCTGGTACTCAGATACTCTCCAAAATGGCAGAGACCACCGGAGAGAGCAGAGAATGAACATTTATTCGAATCTGATACCATAAATAAGCCCCTGTACAAGTACAGCTATGCTTTATAAGAACTCGAATAGGCCATGTGTATGATAAAGATTAAAAACAGAATTCTAATCTATTTTCACTCCTGCACAGAATATACTTGTTCCTACCTTAAATATGACAACCACCTAAAGATTCACCTACCAATAAAACCAAGAACATCAAATTAATTTGTCTATTTCCTCTACTGAATTCAAAGTACTCTCTTATTTGCTAACTCACTCCAAATACAGGGACTTATTTACAATTCATCTCTAGGTTTTTCAGAGCAGGATTATTTCTAGTGACTCATTCTGGAATAATCCCATTATAGTCAAATGAACTGGAGTCCTTTACAAGAAAAAGAGTGCTGATAGGTGAAGTGGCCTGCATGCTGTTCTAGGTCAACCTCCAACAAACAAGTCATTGCAACACAAAGGCACTCATCTACGAAATGGTTTTCTAAATGATCTTTTGCACTCCAAACACTGAGTATATGGCTTTATCAAAAGAGTATTTTGTTTAATTTCAAGCATTTGAGGAGGCTGCTAGTTTCAGGTACCATTAGCCGAACACAAGTATCAGGTTCATTCCTCAGGGGCAAACTGTACCAAAGCAGTCTGGAAGACAACGGCAGGACATTGAGTGCTGGGAGAATGGGACTGAATGAAAGCAAGCCCGAGCTTCTACTGTGTATGTGTGTGTGTGTGAACGTGCACAGAAACAATGAGCTCGGAGACAAACTGGCACTTTGTAAGCTTTCACACTCCCCCAGAAATTGAGGTGAATGACCTCTAAAGCAGTGTCCTACCCTTTCACTTGCCATTTTCTCTCTCCACTTTCTAAATTTCATGTATTTCACACCTGAAAGTCATGGGCACTTGGTCATAAGTTAAACTGGTATGAGAAGTTGTCTTTAAGGGAAAATGGTAACATCAAAAATGGAGAGAAAGAGAGAGAGAGGGAGAAGTGAATATACCCTAGACCAATCATTAGGAGTTGAAAGCAAGCAGAGTGTACTATAGGAGGGTGACAGAAGAAATGTGGATAAACGGGAAAGACGATGAGTAAAGAGTAAGGAAGAGTCTAGGTCTCAGTCAGGAGTGGTGGGGGGAAAGCCAAGTCACAGAAAATCCAGGTATGATAACTGCTGGGAGACACCAGATGACTTCATGATGTATAAACTACTGCGATATGAAACTGTTTTCAAGTTTTAAGACTCCCTTTTAATGTCTTTTTCTCCCCAAACTCCATCACAAAGCATTTATACTTTGAGTGTCCTTTGAGACAACGTGCTTGTGCATATGGATTCTCTAACCCCAGACAATAATGACTCTCAGCCTTCCAGGAGCCACAGTACCAGAGGTCAGGAGATACCGCTAAGGAATGGGGAATAAAAGAATAAAACCCTGGAAAACAATAATGGGCCCTCTCTTTTCAATGCTCTGTTTTCAGTAGAGAAAGAACTTCCCCTCCAAAAAACTAGAGAAGATCAAGACTACATTTTAAAATTAGCACATGGAGAATGATTTAGTATAGAAGGACAATTCTGAACAAGGTCTGGTATGATTTAGACTTTATTTATGTGCTCGTATCTAAAAGTATGGCACACATATCTTCAAAAGAACAGAGCTAGTCCCTAAGGACCTACACTTTCACTGAAGGCTATTCTTTCTTGCTTGCGTGATATCAAAGTGTTTATCCGCTTTCTGAAGAGCCAAGTAGAAATTAGCTGATAATCTAAAAGGTATGATTGATCATATGCCAAATTACCTTGCTTTTTTGTGCAATGTGTGTGTGTGTGCGTGTGTGTGTGTGTAGGAGGGTGGGATTTATTATAAAAATATGTACTTAATCAAATATATCCAACAGTTGGGCTGAACTGCTCTCTCTGACAGGAGTCTGCAGTCATTCAGCCGTGATTCACAGAGTGAAGCTAACTGCCACCTCAAACTCCCAAGCCCAAGAAAATTTCTAATAGGAACAAGGGGAATGAGAATCAAAACCTATTAACACACCTACTAAGTATCAACAACACCATTAAACCTATTGTTAATCCAGTTTTACCTTGTGTATAGGGAATTGCAGGGAATTGCAGGGAATCAGAGAGATTAAAAAACATGGCTTGCCCAGGCTTCCCTGGTGGCGCAGTGGTTAAGAATCCGCCTACCAATGCAGGGGACACGGGTTCGAGCCCTTGTCCAGGAAGATCCCACATGCCGCGGAGCAACTAAGCCCGTGTGCCACAACTACTGAGCCTGCGCTCTAGAGCCCGTGAGCCACAACTACTGAAGCCCGCGCACCTAGAGCCCATGCTCCGCATCAAGAGAAGCCACCGCAATGAGAAGCCCGTGCACTGCAACGAAGAGCAGCCCCTGCTCACCGCAACTAGAAAAAGCCAGCGCACAGCAACAAAGACCCAACTCAGCCATAAATTTATTTATTTATTTACTTACTTACTTACTTACTTAATTTATTAAAAAAAAATGGCTTGCCCAAAGTTTAAAGCTATGAAATAGGTGAGTCTGTCTGATTCCAAACACTAAGTTGACAGCTTCATTAAAACCTTACCTCCTAAGTGGAAATTATCAGAGCTGTGAAAATAAAAAGCAGCTTCTCCCTGGAAAAATACTGAGAACTCTAATTAACTGGGTTTTTCCCCACCTAATCCCATAATATGGGAGTCAGGGTGTGGCCTGGCGAAGAAGATCTTTGATCACTACTTCCTGTTCCAAAGACTTTCATGTGTTGGCTGGTAGGAACTGGGTCTATTAATGGGGGCTGGGAGAGCCTAGATGTCTTTTTTATGATTCCAGACAGAAGAGATGAACATAAAGAGGGAGGCTTCAAGGAAGCCCAGACAAGGATCTTGGAACATTCCCCTTAGTCACACCTTAGCAGTTCTTAAACCATTTCGTTTCAGGACCTCTTTATATTTATTTTTTTAATTAATTTTTATTGGAGTATAGTTGCTTTACAATGTTGTAGGACCTCTTTAAACTCTTATAAATTATTGAGGGACTCCAAAAGCTTTTGTTTGTGTGGGTTATCATCTATTAATATTTATCATATTAGAAATTTAAACTGAATAAAATTTAAATATTTATTAATCCATTCTAAAAGAAAATAATGAATCTATTACATTAACATACATAATATGTTTTATGAAAAATAACTATATTTTCCCAAAAAAAAAAAAAAGTCTTGAAAAGATTGGCAATGTCTTGGGAATTCCCTGGCAGTCCAGTGGTTAGGACTCTGAGCTTCCACTGCTGGGGGCCCGAGTTCAATTCCTGGTCAGGGAACTAAGATCCTGCAAGCTGAGTGGCACAAAGAAAAAAGTAAAAAAAAAAAAAACTGTCAATGTGTTACATTTTTGCAACTCTCTTTAATGTCTGGCTTAATAGATGACAGCTGGATTCTCATAGTGGCTTCTGTAGTCAATCTGTTGCAATATGATGTTTTGGTTGAAATTTATGAAGAAAGTTTGGCCTCATACAGATAGGTAGTTGGAAAAGGGAGAAGTATGTTAATAGCTTTTTCAGTTAATTGTGCATATTATTGTTTGATACTACATCAAAATTCAAAATGTGGTAGCTTCTTAGAGTTACCTGCAATGTGGAATTTGAAATCCTATCAATGAATGTTTCCCTTTTACATTAAATACTCTGTTACAGTAAAATCCACTGGTCTAAAAAAACCAAAAAACAAAACACCACTCACTGATGTATCTTGAACTTTGAATGGATCTTTTACCTATGCTTGATTTTTCACATCATGCATTAGTCATTTGGAAAATGTGCAGATTTACAAATGTTGACATATTTCATATAATATTAAAAATTATATGCATTAATATCACCAATAATCTCACAAGAAAACTCTCAGCCCCGTACTTGAAGTATTGGAAAGCTGTCAAATTCATAACTGCATATAAAAGATTTCCAAAAGTCTCATTATTTTTTCTTAAAAGCCCAAAATTTTATCACTGGTAAGAAATACTGTCAATTATTTTCCTAGAAATGATGAGCTCACTTCATTCATTTTTGAGAAAATTTCTGCCAAATACCCAAGTATGAATACCCATAGTCTGTCAGTAGTTCTTCTTAGTAAAAACAGTGTTTCCTGGGAAAAGCAGCTCGCTTAGCTTTCCTTGAGACAACCACTGTACTTCAGCATGCAGCACAAGTGTTTCGCAAGTACTTCCCAGTTCATCACGTAGAATATTAAAAAGTGCGCTGTCAAGGGTGAAGACTTAATAATAGCAATAATACTGCTTTATCAAAGACATTCATAAACAAAACTGTCTTGGGACTTCCCTGGTGGTCCAGTGGTTAAGAATCCACCTTCCAATGTAGGGAAACATGGGTTCAATACCTGGTTGGGGAACTGAGATCCCACATGCCACGGGGCAACTAAGCCCGCGTGGTGCAACTACTGAGCCCATGCACTCTGGAGCCCGTGCGCCACAGCTAGAGAGAAGCCCGTGTGCTGCAACGAAAGATCCTGCGTGCCACAACGAAGATCCCACGTGTTGCAACTAACAGACCCAACACAACCAAAAAATAAATAAATAAATAAATTTTAAAAAACAAAAAACAAAACTGTCTTTTCTTTTTTTTTAAGCTACAAACTCGTGGTGGTGAAGCACAGGATGACTACCAGCACAGCACGGTGTCCTGACCTTGATTCCGGTCAAGGGGTCAACAGTTTGACCCCCCATTGCTTCTGCTGATTCAGTATCAACACAGTGACAAGATAAATAGTATCTCAATATTGTTGTGAAGACAGTTGTGACCTTGGACACTCCGAAAGGTCTGAGGAGCCTCGGGGCTCCACAATCACCCCCTGAGAACTGCTGCCTGAGAACTGGGAGATGCACAATCTCTCGTGCCTTCCCCTGATGCCGCCCACTTCCAACCTTCTCCCACAACTTCTCCAGGGGATCCTGCTTAGTATTCAAGGCAATACTTAGAAGTTCTCCTTTATTATCTTGTCTTTAAAAGTTTAGGAAATGAGAAAAGTCAGTCTGTTTATAGTCTGCAAGTATTATAAGAGTGCAAAGAATATTTATTAAAACTTAAGCGAATGCTTTAAATTCCTAGTATTATCCTTTCTAAAAAAGTTAAAGTAGTTAAGTCTAATAATAATTACACCTACTTTCCTGAGCAGTCTCAGTCAGATGCAAAGCATCTGTTCCTCAGCGAGCTCAATTCCACCTGGCCCTCGTCTGCAACCCTCAGTAACACTCACCTCTAAGGTTCCTTCTGGCACCCAGTCCCCTGTTAAATCACAACGCTGGCCTCCAGGCCTTGGTAAATGCCCTTTTAGTCTCTGTTCTGTTGTATTTGGATGTAAGACAGGAAAATATCTGGAGCTACTAAAGATTAACAACCTGCCTCTGTCAGGGGCAGTCTCTTCATAATCACCACCCTCACCAGACCCTGAATTTCTGCAGGCTGGGCTGAAGAGCTATATATATATATTTTTAAAATTTATTTATTTTACTTTTGTCTGCGTTGGGTCTTTATCGCTGTGTGCGGGCTTCCTCTAGTTGCGGCAAGCAGGGGCTACTCTTGGCTGCGGTGAGCGGGCTTCTCGTTGCAGTGGCTTCTCTTGTTGTGGAGCATGGGCTCTAAGCATGCAGGCTTCAATAGTTGTGGCTCGTGGGCTCTACAGTGCAGGCTCAGTAGTTGTGATGCACGGGCTTACTTGCTCCACGGCATGTGGGATCTTCCCGGACCATGGCTCGAACCTGTGTCCCCTGCATTGCCAGGTGGATTCTTAACCACTGCGCCACCAGGGAAGTCCCATGAAGAGCTATATTTTAACAAGCACGTTGGAAGTGGTTCTTATGTTCAGGCAAGTTTGAGAAATGTTGTATAAGGCTCTTAAGATGTACACAGGGTACTGTCCCAGGAAAAACCAATGTGTCAGTTCAATCAACACAATCTGACTCTGTCAAAGACCTTCAGTGTGCCCCAACTGGAATCTGACTGAAGTTAGCATTTAGTGCCTTCAGAAGTGTGCTTTAAGTGGGTGTACTTTATTCCATCCCACTAGTAAGTTTCTCTGCTGTTACTGAGTTTTCACTGTTCTGTAACTTTCTAGGTTTTCAAAATATTTTTTTAACTATTAACAATATTTTATATTGTTTATTGCTTCTCCCTTCTTTTACCTCACTTATTTATGAACTAATTGTTGCCTATTTTTTTACTAATCTATTACCATGAAACTCACATCCTGGTTCAGCCCATCAGCCTCCATCCAGGCAGCCCCCTTTCTTGGCCTTAGCAGAAGCCAATTTCACTCACCCAGGTGCACGTTCTTTTCCCACACAGGACTGCATCCTGATATTGTGTACACTCCATTTCCTCCTCCTTTCACCTAAATTGTAGGCCTTCAGACGCTGAGTTCTGCAACCAAACCTCCCTCACAAAAGCCTCTGTTCACTTCTTCCTGCCTATGCTGGTTCAACCCCTTTCCCCCAGATGATGCCAAGTCTTCCTCTGATATCTTCTTTCTCCGAGCTTCCTGAGAAGAATACAGCATGGTGAATCAAAGCATGGACTTCAGGGGCTTCCCTGGTGGCTCGGTGGTTAAGAATCCGCCTGCCAATGCAGGGGACACGGGTTCAAGCCCTGGTCTGGGAAGATTCCGCATGCCGCGGAACAACTAAGCCCATGCACCACAACTACTGAGCCTGCGCTCTAGAGCCTGCGAGCCACAACTACTGAGCCCAGGCACCACAACTACTGAAGCCCGTGTGCCTAGAGCTCGTGCTCTGCAACAAGAGAGGCCACCGCAATGAGAAGCCCGCGCACCACAACAAAAAGTAGTCCCCGCTCACCACAACTAGAGAAAGCCCACGCACAGCAACAAAGACCCAACTCAGTCAAAAATAAATAAAATAAATTAATTAAAAAAACAAAAAAAGCATGGACTTCGAAATCCAAGACAAATCTGGTTTGAATTCAATTAGACCTTGAGAAAGTCACTTATATTTTCTGTGCTTCAGTTTCTTCATCAGTAAAAATATAAATAGTGCCTACTTCCTAGGATTATTTAGCACCTGGCATATGAGTATCCAGTAAACGGTAGTAACTGTACACAGTTCTGAATAAACAGTAGTAATTATAATGACTCCAAAAAAAAAAAAGCATAGCTACAGTCACAGGAGCAAGTTCTAGTATACTTTTCAATAACTTTCAAACGCTACATGTGGTTATTAACACAGGTGAAGTACAGAGCTAGAACAGACATGATTTCATATCTCAGATATTTGAAAAGCTCAATGGCGGGACTCAGCACACTAAACATGAAGAATTGTAATTATGCCAATGTTTTTAGATTTTCTAAATCTAAAGCATTCTATTCTAGATAGTAATGATTGCTTTTAGTGAGTTATGAAGGATTGGGCAGTTTTATTTTCCTGTACCGCCTTTAAAGTCAGGATAATAGAAGCAGTCAACATTTACTGAGGGTTTACTATGTGCCAGGAGCTATTTGAAGTGTTTCACAAATATTAAGTCATTTAACCCCTCATTATCTGAATGAGGTGGGCATTACTGCTCTCTCCATTCTCCAGATAAGGGAAGTGAAGCATAAGAGGTTAGGGAGCTTAGGCTTGGCCACAGTACGTGACATCTCTTCCTCTTGGATTGTGAGGTCTATGGACAATAAAATCTGGTGTTTTTCTGACAACAGACATTCTGACACTGAAGCAGGCAGAGAAAAGCAGAGATGAGAAAAGAGAGAAAGACCTGATGATCTCTTCAAGCCTTGAATCCAGCTAACTCTGAGATCGGAATACCCCTAGACTTCCCAGTTATTATAATAGTCAACCAATTTCCTTTTTTACAGCCAGTTTGAATTGGGTTTCTGTCCCTTACAACTAAAAGTTTCCTATTGAGACCTGTCCTTGATTGTACTGAAGTAGAAGTATAAAAAGTCTCGAAAAGCTCTAAACTTCAATCTGTCCATTACAAGCACCTTATATTTAGAAAATGATATTTAAAGTATAAAAATCAAATGCAACTTCTCAAATTTTGAAGCCATACCCCCTTGTGAGGTAAGCCAAATATGGCCAAGGTCAGCTTGAATTACTAGATCACGTGCTCCCCTACACCTCCTGACATCCATAATGACAGCCATATGTTCCACTCATGCAAATAGCCGCACATCAAGGTCAATGCCAAGCCTGCCAAATATAATGCATGTGGATGTACATTCATGAAGAAGATATGTGAAAATGTAATAGAGCAGGTGCACGTTCTGAGACACTAAAACTTCGGAGAGCAGTCTGCAATGCAGAACAAATGACCAGCTTGTAATATAGAGGGAAAGCTTTGTTTTATGGCATGTTGAGAAATACCGAGTGAACATATTTCCAGTTAATTAAGTAGCTAATTCATGAACCCCAGTCTCTTATCACTTTTTTTTAACGTCTTTATTGGAGTATAATTGCTTTACAATTCTTATCACTTCTTTTAATGACCTCAAAGGGTAGTGATTTATGCATGTAGTTCATCATTTTTTAGGAAACCCTGTTAAGAAAAAATTGACATTCCTTTACCTCTTTCCCCTTAAAAAAAATACAACCAACCAAATTGGGAATTACTACCCTCTGAGACCTCTACGTTACCCTCAGTGTGATCACAGTGACTGCTCTGTTCCTGTTAGCTTTGGCACAGGACTGAAGATTTGGACTGTAGGATATTACAAAGGCTGGTCTCTACTGCTCTCAGACTGCTAAACTGCCAGATGAAAATATAATCTTTAATTTAGCTAACTCTCAATTATTCCTGCTAATAAGTAGGTAATTAAAAATTAAACACAGAGAAGAAAAGGACCTACAAAAACAAACCCAAACAATTAAGAAAATGGTAATACAAACACACATTTCGATAATTACCTTAAATGTGAATGGATTAAATGCTCCAACCAAAAGACACAGGCTTGCTGAATGGATACAAAAATAAGACCCATATATATGCCATCTACAAGAGACCCACATCAGACCTAGGTACACATACAGACTGAAAATGAGGGGATGGAAAAAGATATTCCATGCAAATGGAAATCAAAAGAAAGCTGGAGTGGCAATACTTATATCACATAAAACAGACTTTAAAATAATGTTACAAGAGACAAGGAAGGACACTACATAATGATCAAGGGATCGATCCAAGAAGAAGATATAACAATTATAAACATATATGCACCCAACACAGGAGCACCTCAATACATAAGGCAACTGCAAACAGCTATAAAAGAGGAAATCGACAGTGACACAATAATAGTGGGGGACTTTAACACCTCACTTACACCAATGCACAGATCATACAAACAGAAAACTAATAAGGAAACACAAGCTTTAAATGACACAATAGACAAGTTATCATTTAATTGATATTTATAGGACATTCCATCCAAAAACAGCAGATTACACTTTCCTCTCAAGTGGGCACGGAACATTCTCCAGGATAGATCACATCTTGGGTCACAAATCAAGCCTCAGTAAGTGGAAGAAAACTGAAATCATATCAAGCATCTTTTCTGACCACAACGCTATGAGATTAGAAATCAATTACAGGGAAAAAACGTAAAAAATACAAACACATGCAGGCTAAACAATACATTACTGAATAACCAAGCGATCACTAAAGAAATCAAAGAGGAAATCAAAAAATACGTAGAGACAAATGACAATGAAAACATGATGATCCAAAACCTATGGGATGCAGCAAAAGCAGTTCTAAGAGGGAAATTTACAGCTATACAAGCCTGCCTCAAGAAACAACAAAAATCTCAAATAAACAATCTAATGTTACACCTAAAGGAACTAGAGAAAGAAGAACAAACAAAACGCAAAGTTAGCAGAAGAAAAGAAATTATAAAGATCAGAGCAGAAATAAATGAAATAGAAACAAAGAAAACAATAGCAAATATCAACAAAACTAAAAGCTGCTTCTTTGAGAAGATAAACAAAATGGATGAACCATCAGCCAGAATCATCAAGAAAAAGAGGGAGAGGACTCAAATCAATAAAATTAGAAATGAAAAAGGAGAAGTTACAACAGACATCGCAGAAATACAAAGAATCCTAAGAAACTACTACAAGCAAAACTATGGCAATAAAATGGATAACCTGGAAGAAATGGACAAATTCTTAGAAAGGTATAACCTCCCAAGACTGAACCAGGAAGAAATAGAAAATATGAACAGACCAATCACAAGTAATGAAATTGAAACTGTGATTAAAGATCTTCCAAAAAACAAAAGTCCAGGACCAGATGGCTTCACAGATGAATTCTATGAAACATTTACAGAAGACCTAACACCCATCCTTCTCAAACTCTTCCAAAAAATTGCAGAGGAAGGAACATTCCCAAACTCATTCTATGAGGCCACCATCACCCTGATACCAAAACCAGACAAAGATAACTACAAAAAAAATTACAGACTAATATCACTGATGAATATGAATGCAAAAATCCTCAACAAAATACTATCAAACAGAATCCAACAACACATTAAGAGGATCATACACCACGATCCAGTGGGATTTTCCCAGGGATGCAAGGATTCTTCAATAATGCAAATCAATCAATGTGATACACCATATTAACAAACTGAAGAATAAAAACCATATGATCATCTCAATAGATACAGAAAAAGCTTTTGACAAAATTCAACACCTGTTTACGATAAAACCTTCCAGAAAATAGGCCTACAGGGAACCTACCACAACATAATAAAGGCCATATAGTACAAACCCACAGCAAACATCATTCACAATGGTGAAAAACTGAAAGCATTTCCTCTAAGATCAGGAACAAGACAAGGATGTCCACTCTCACCACTATTATTCAAGATAGTATTGGAAGTCCTAGCCACGGCAGTCAGAGAAGAAAAGGAAATAAAAGGAATACAAATTGGAAAAGAAGAAGTAAAACTGTCACTGTTTGCAGATGACATGATACTATACATGGAGAATCCTAAAGATGCCACCAGAAGACTACTAGAGCTAATCAATGAATTTGGTAAAGTTGCAGGATACAAAATTAATGCACAGAAATCTCTTGCATTCTTATACACTAATGATGAAAAATCTGAAAGAGAAATTAAGGAAACACTCCCATTTACCACTGCAACAAAAAGAATAAAATACCTAGGAATAAACCTACCTAGGGAGACAAAAGACCTGTATGCAGAAAACTATAAGACACTGATGAAAGAAATTAAAGATGATACCAACAGATGGAGAGATATACCATGTTCTTGGATTGGAAGAATCAATTGTGACAATGACTATACTACCCAAAGCAATCTACAGATTCAATGCACTCCCTATCAAATTACCAATGGCATTTTTTACAGAACTAGAACAAAAAATCTTAAAATTTGTATGGAGACACAAAAGACCCCAAATAGCCAAAGCAGTCTTGAGGGAAAAAAACGGAGCTGGAGGAATCAGACTCCCTGACTTTAGACTATACTACAAAGCTAGAGTAATCAAGACAATATGGAACTGGCACAAAAACAGAAACATAGATCAATGGAACAAGATAGAAAGCTCAGAGATAAACCCACGCACCTGTGGTCAACTAATCTATGACAAAAGAGGCAAGAATATACAATGGAGAAAAGACAGTCTCTTCAATAAGTGGTGCTGGGAAAACTGGACAGCTACATGTAAAAGAATGAAATTAGAACACTCCCTAACACCATACACAAAAATAAACTCAAAATGGATTAGAGACCTAAATGTAAGACCGGACACTATAAAACTGTTAGAGGAAAACATAGGAAGAACACTCTTTGACACAAATCACAGCAAGATCTTTTTTGATCCACCTCCTAGAGTAATGGAAATAAAAACAAAATAAACAAATGAGACCTAATGCAACTTCAAAGCTTTTGCACAGCAAAGGAAACCATAAACAAGATGAAAAGACAACCCTCACAATGGGAGAAAGTATTTGCAAAACAAATCAACGGACAAAGGATTAATCTCCAAAATATATAAACAGCTCATGCAGCTCAATATTAAAGAAACAAACAACCCAATCCAAAAATGGGCAGAAGACCTAAATAGACATTTCTCTAAAGAAGACATACAGATGGCCAAGAAGCACATGAAAAGCTGCTCAACATCACTAATTATTAGAGAAATGCACATCAAAACTACAATGAGGTATCACCTCACACCAGTCAAAATGGGCATCATCAGAAAATCTACAAGCAACAAATGCTGGAGAGGGTGTGGAGAAAAGGGAACCCTCTTGTACTGTTGGTGGGAATGTAAACTGATATAGCCACTATGGAGAACAGTATGGAGGTTCTTTAAAAAACTAAAAATAGAATTACTGTATGACCCAGCAATCCCACTACTGGGCATATACCCAGAGAAAACCATAATTCAAAAAGACACATGCACCCCAATGTTCACTGCAGCACTATTTACAATAGCCAGGTCATGGAAGCAATCTAAATGCCCATCGACAGACGAATGGATAAAGAAGATGTGGTACATATATACAATGGAATATTACTCCGCCATAAAACGAACGAAATTGGGTCAACTGAAGAGATGTGGATGGATCTAGAGACTGTCATACAGAGTGAAATAAGTCAGAAAGAGAAAAACAGATATCATATATTAACACATATATGTGGAACCTAGAAAATGGAACAGATGGACTGGTTTGCAGGACAGAAATAGAGACACAGATATAGAGAACAAACGTATGGACACCAAGCGGGGGAAAGCCGTGGTGGGGTGTGGGTGGTGGTGGGATGAACTGGGAGATTGGGATTGACATGTATATACTGATGTGTATAAAATGGATGACTAATAAGAACCTGCTATATAAAAAAATAAATAAAATTAAATTCAAAAAAAAAAAAGAGTGACCCAGGAAGGACTAAAAAAAAAAAAAAAAAAAAATTGATTTTTTTTTTTTTGGATCAGACATGGCATGGGGGAGAAGCCAAATGATGGGGTGGGGGAGAAGCTGAATGATGATAGATAGGTAAGTACTTTATACACCATTGGTAAAAAGCAGGGTATAAATAAACACAACACTCAGTATTCAGCAAACATCCAATAAGTGCCTATACAAAAGTGAGTAAAACACAGAACCTGACCCCTCAAAAAAGCTCACATTCTAGCTGTGAAAATGGAAAGGTTTTCAAATAAAATATAATTTAGTAAATGCTAAAATACAGTATTAAGAATAGATGTTCTTTATGGAGGTTCCTTAAAATCTAAAAACAGAACTACCATACGACCCAGCAATCCCACTACTGGGCATACACTGTGAGAAAACCATAATTCAAAAAGAGTCATGTACCACAATGTTCACTGCAGCTCTATTTACAATAGCCAGGACATGGAAGCAACCTAAGTGTCCATTGACAGATGAATGGATAAAGAAGATGTGGCACATATTTACAATGGGATAATACTCAGCCATAAAAAGAAACAAAATTGAGTTATTTGTAGTGAGGTGGATGGACCTAGAGTCTGTCATACAGAGTGAAGTAAGTCAGAAAGAGAAAAACAAATACCATAGGCTAACACATATATATGGAATCTAAAGAAAAAAAAAATGGTTATGAAGAACCTAGGTGCAGGACAGGAATAAAGACGCAGATGTAGAGAATGGACTTGAGGACACGGGGAGGGGGAAGGGTGAGCTGGGACGAAGTGAGACAGTGGCATGGACTTATATATACTATCGAATGTAACATAGATAGCTAGTGGGAAGCAGTCACATAGCACAGGGAGGTCAGCTCAGTGCTTTTTGACCACCTAGAGGGGTGGGATAGGGAGAGTGGGAGGGAGACGCAAGAGGGAGGAGATATGGGGATATATGTATATGCATAGCTGATTCACTTTGTTACAAAGCAGAAACTAACACACCACTGTAAAGCAATTATACTCCAATAAAGATGTTAAAAAAGAAAAAAAAATAGATGTTCTAAAAATACTCATTTAAAAATTGTGAAATCTCAATTAGCTTCCACAGATAAGAAAATCAAACGGCAGTATGAACAGTCTCCAGTAACAGAAAACTGCTACAATCTCAATTCCCAATTCAATGCAATGTCCTCCCAGAAATTCAAGGGTGAAGGAAAAAACTCTTGCCACGCAAACATCTTCAGAGGCACAACTACCTGGATAGGGACAGACCTTCACAATTTAAATTAACAGGTTTAAAACATAACTGGGTAATTAAAATTCATCAGCAAAATTACTTAATAATGAACATAAAGTAACCTAACATTAACCCTCAATGACTGAACTGAGTTTATCTAACACTTATATGAACGTTATTAGACAATGATGACATTTGGTTTGCACAAGTTTTTTTGGATTGGACATAAGTAAGATGGTTCCTTTGAATGTATGTGGTTTCAATTAATTTCCTTCATATTTGGATATGTACAATACATTGTTTTCATCATACTAAAGGAAAGAAGAAAAAGACGTGATCTTATGATAAAGAAAATATTGATTATTTGGACTTGGATCAGACATGGCATGGTGGGGTGGGGGAGAAGCAGAATGATGATAGATAGACAGGTAGTTTGTACCCCACTGGTAAAAAGCAGGGTATAAATAAATACTGGAGAATATAATATTTTAATTCAAGCTGCTTCTGAATTCTAAAATAACCAGTGTTTCCATAAACATTATTTTGTTCATCATTACCACCATCATCATACTCCTGAAGATACAATAATTAAAGAACTCTAGCCTAGAAAAATTTCCATTAGATAGGGTGCTTTTAATGCACTGCCCTCAACTTGGAGTTCCTTCTTCCTCTGTGGATCTTATAATATTGATTTATTTACCTTTAGGTGTGACACAACAGTCCCTTTCTAAGTTTGGCATGTCTCACTTAGACATCCCTTCCAAATCTGCCACCTTTAGGACCAGCCATTGCAACCTTTTTTTTTTTGTTTAACATCTTTATTGGAGTATAACTGCTTCACAATGGTGCATTAGTTTCTGCTCTATAACAAAGTGAATCAGTTATACATATACATATATCCCCATATCTCCTCCCTCTTGCGTCTCCCTCCCAACCTCCCTATCCCACCCCTCTAGGTGGTCACAAAGCACCGAGCTGATCTCCCTGTGCTATGCGGCTGCTTCCCACTAGCTATCTATCTTACATTTGGTAGTGTATATAAGTCCATACCACTCTCTCACTGTGTCCCAGTTCACCCTTCCCCCTCCCCGTGTCCTCAAGTCCATTCTCTGCGTCTGCGTCTTTATTCCTGTCCTGCCCCTAGGTTCTTCATAACCGTTTTTTTTTTTCGTTTAGATTCCATATATATGTGTTAGCATACAGTATTTTTTTCTTTCTGACTTACTTCACTCTGTCTGACAGACTGTAGGTCCATCCACCTCACTACAAATAACTCAATTTCGTTTCTTTTTATGGCTGAGTAATATTCCATTGTATATATGTGCCACATCTTCTTTATCCATTCATCTGTCAATGGACACTTAGGTTGCTTCCATGTCCTGGCTATCGTAAACAGAGCTGCAGTGAACACTGTGGTACATGAATCTTTCTGAATTATGGTTTTCTCAGGGTATATGACCAGCAGTGGGATTGCTGAGTTGTATGGTAGTTCTATTTTTAGTTTTTTAAGGAACCTCCACACTGTTCTCCATATTAGCTGTATTAATTTACATTCCCACCAACAGTGCAAGAGGGTTCCCTTTTCTCCACACCATCTCCAGCATTTACTGTTTGTAGATTTTTTGATGATGGCCATTGTGACCAGTGTGAGATGATATCTCATTGTAGTTTTGATTTGCATTTCTCTAATGATTAATGAAGCTGAGCATTCTTTCATGTGTTTGTTGGCAATCTGTTTATCTTCTTTGGAGAAATGTCTACTTAGGTCTTCTGCCCATTTTTCAATTGGGTTGTTTGTTTTTTTGATATTGACCTTGCATTAGCTGCTTGTAAATTTTGGAGATCAATCCTTCGTCAGTTGATTCGTTTGCAAATATTTTCTCCCATTCTGAGGGTTGTCTTTTCGTCTTGTTTATGGTTTCCTTTGCTGTGCAAATGCTTTTTAAGTTTCATTAGATCCCATTTGTTTATTTTGTTTTTACTTCCATTTCTCTAGGAGCTGGGTCAAAAAGGATCTTGCTGTGATTTATATCATAGATTGTTCTGCCTAGGTTTTCCTCTAAGAGTTTGATAGTGTCTGGCTTTACATTTAGGTCTTTAATCCATTTTGAGTTTATTTATTTTTTATTAAAATTTTTTTCTGACGTGTGAAATATCATTGATCTTTTTTTTTTTTTTTTAATTTATGGCTGTGTTGGGTCTTTGTTTCTGCGCAAGGGCTTTCTCTAGTTGTGGCAAACGGGGGCCACTCTTCATCGCGGTGCGCGGGCCTCTATCGCGGCCTCTCTTGTTGTGGAGCGCAGGCTCCAGACGCGCAGGCTCAGTAATTGTGGCTCACGGGCCTAGTTGCTCCACGGCATGTGGGATCTTCCCAGACCAGGGCTCGAACCCGTGTCCCCTGCAGTAGCAGGCAGATTCTCAACCACTGCGCCACTAGGGAAGCCCTTGAGTTTATTTTTGTGTATGGTGTTAAGGAGTGTTCTAATTTCATTCTTTTACATGTAGCTGTCCAGTGTTCCCAGCACCACTTATTGAAGAGGCTGTCTTTTCTCCATTGTATATTCTTGCCTCCTTTATCAAAAATAAGGTGACCATATGTGCATGGGTTCATCTCTGGGCTTTCTATCCTGTTCCATTGATGTATACTTCTGTTTTTGTGCCAGTACCATACTGTCTTGATTACTGTAGCTTTGTAGTATAGTCTGAAGTCAGGGAGCCTGATTCCTCCAGCTCCATTTTTCTTTCTCAAGATTGTTTTGGCGATTCAGGGTCTTTTGTGTTTCCATATAAATTGTGAAATTTTTTATTCTAGTTCTGTGAAAAAAAGCCATTGGTATTTTTTTTTAATTTTATTTATTTATTTATTTATTTATTTATTTATTTATTTATTTATTTATTTATTTATTTATTTATTTATGGCTGTGTTGGGTTTTCATTTCTGTGCGAGGGCTTTCTCTAGTTGTGGCAAGCGGGGGCCACTCTTCATCGCGGTGCGCGGGCCTCTCACTATCGCGGCCTCTCTTGTTGCGGAGCACAGGCTCCAGATGCGCAGGCTCAGTAGTTGTGGCTCACGGGGCCCAGCTGCTCCGCGGCATGTGGGATCTTCCCAGACCAGTGCTCGAACCCGTGTCCCCTGCATTGGCAGGCAGATTCTCAACCACTGCGCCACCAGGGAAGCCCCATTGGTATTTTTTGATAGGGACTGCACTGAATCTGTAGATTGCTTTGGATAGTATACTCATTTTCACAATGTTGATTCTTCCAAGCCAAGAACATGGTATATCTCTCCATCTATTTGTATCATCTTTAATTTCTTTCATCAGTGTCTTATAGTTTTCTGCATACAGGTCTTTTGTCTCCTTAGGCAGGTTTATTCCTAGATATTTTATTCTTTTTGTTGCAATGGTAAATGGGAGTGTTTCCTTAATTTCTCTTTCAGATTTTTCATCATTAGTGTATAGGAATGCAAGATATTTCTGTGCATTAATTTTGTATCCTGCTACTCTACCAAATTCATTGATTAGCTCTAGTATTTTTCTGGTAGCATGTTTAGGATTCTCCATGTATAGTATCATGTTATCTGCAAACAGTGACAGTTTTACTTCTTCTTTTCCAATTTGGATTCCTTTTATTTCTTTTTCTTCTGATTGCTGTGGCTAAAACTTCCAAAACTATGTTGAATAATAATGGTGAGAGTGGGCAACCTTGTCTTGTTCTTGATCTTAGAGGAAATGGTTTCAGTTTTTCACCATTGAGAACAATGTTTGCTGTGAGTTGGTCATATATGGCCTTTATTATGTTGAAATAAGTTCCCTCTCCGCCTACTTCCTGGACTTGATTGACTATTTCCTTTCCCATATTAGGGAAGTTTTCAACTATAATCTTTTCAAATATTTTCTCAGTCCCTTTCTTTTTCTGTTCTTCTTCTGAGACCCCTATAATTCGAATGTTGGTGCGTTTAATGTTGTCCCAGAGGTCTCTGAGACTGTCCTCAATTCTTTTCATTCTTTTTTCTTTATTCTGCTCTGCGGTAGTTATTTCCACTATTTTATCTTGCAGGTCACTTATCCATTCTTCTGCCTCAGTCATTCTGCTATTGATTCCTTCTAGAGAATTTTTAATTTCATTGATTTTGTTGTTCATCATTGTTTGTTTGCGCTTTAGTTCTTCTAGGTCCTTCTTAAATGTTTCTTGTATTTTCTTCATTCTATTTCCAAGATTTTGAATCATCTTTACTATCATTACTCTGAATTCTTTTTCAGGTAGACTGCCTATTTCCTCTTCATTTGTTTGGTCTGGTGGGTTTTTACCTTGCTCCTTCATCTTCTGTGTGTTTCTCTGTCTTCTCATTTTGCTTAACTTAGTGTGTTTGGGATCTCCTTTTTGCAGGCTGCAAGTTTGTAGTTCCTGTTGTTTTTCGTGTCTGCCGCCAGTGGCTAAGATTGGTTCAGTGGGTTGTGTAGGCTTCCTGGTGGAGGGGAATGGTGCCTGTGTTCTGGTGGATGAGGCTGGATCTTGTCTTTCTGGTGGGCAGGACTGTGTCAGGTGGTTTGTTTTGGGGTGTCTGTGACTTTATTATGATTTTAGGCAGCCTCTCTGCTAAGGGGTGGGGCTGTGTTCCTGTCTTGCTAGTTGTTTGGCATAGGGTGTCCATCACTGTAGGTTGCTGGTCGTTGAGTTGAGCTGGGTCTTAGCATTGAGATGGAGATCTCTGGGAGAGCTTTTGCCGTTTGATATTACATGGAGCCGGGAGGTCTCTGGTGGACCAATGTCCTGAACTCAGCTCTCCCACCTCAGAGGCACAGGCCTGACACCCGGCTGGAGCACCATGACCCTGTCAGCCACACGGCTGCTAGTGTTGGAGGGTCTCCTGCAGAGGCGGGGGGGTGGCTGTGGTTTACTGCAGGGACAAGGACACTGACAGCAGAAGTACTGGGAAGTACTCCTTGGAGTGAGCCCTCCCGGAGTCCGCCATTAGCCCCACCAAAAAGCCGGTCTGCATCCTTCAATGTAACTGCCTGTTACTGTGTAAGTTAAAGTCCAGACTCTGTCATTAACTAGCCAGGCAAACTGGGGCAAGTCACCTGACCTCATCATACCTGTATTTCTTCAACTTATCATGTGACAAGATTAAGCTTTTCCCTAAGAGTTCCTTCTAGCTTTTTTTTTTTTCTGCTTTAACACTTTATCATTTTACCACTTTGTACAGCTGAGGAAGGGAATACATTTCCACAGAAACTAAAACAGAATTTTTTTAAAACATTGTTTTATATATACATGTATTTTTAAAATCATTTTCCTCTTATTCTTCAGGGATGCAATAACTTCAACAATTAGTAATATCAAACTCTGAATCAGAGGAATTGGCAAAAGTTCAGATTATGAAGTAAATGGCTCAACAAGTGACAGAAAATTAGACAAATTTTGTCTAATTCATCTTGTTCCATGATCTGACTAATTTCCAAATTTTCTGGGTTGGGGAGTGAAAAGATTTTCTCTGATTTTCCCCGTAGAGGCAGGAATAACAACTCCCTCATTCTGTTGTATAGGTAGAAAGGTATACCACTCTCTTCATCACATAGCATTTGCATGGCAAGATGAAGAGACCCCAGATATAGTAAGGCCAAGACAGGGGCAAAGGGCCAAAGCATGGTGATTTGGCTCTTTCTTCAAATCCATTTTCCCCAAGCAAAGCACATCCTGTTTATTTGATATATAAAAGCATCATCTGCACAATTCAGAGAATCATGCAGGTTTCAAACTGGAAAGCTAGGAAAGATACAGAACCTAAGGAATAACTTTGTATTATATTTCCGGCAGCATCAATAGAGTGCTCTAAGCTTAGTGAGGTGTCCATCAGAAATATTTTTAAACACAGAAATAAAATATTCTTCATTAGTTTAAAAAAAAAACCACTTTGGAATAGAGACTATTTATTCCAGTTCATCAGTGAATGTTTTTGCATTAGGATGAATTTTGTTTCCTCATACAATCTATGCCTGTGATACTGCATACCTTTTTCACTACCTCTTGTATTATCTCTTTACCACTCACCACAAATCTATGCTATAAGTACAGTTATTATTACCCTCTTATATAGGTAATGAAAATGAAACTTAGGGATGTGATGCTGTGATATAATAAGAAATATGTAAGCTCTGGTTCCCAGCACAGAGCTTCTAAAACTCTTGTAACTTCCTGAGTGGTAGGGTTAGAAGAGTGTCTTTTGTTATCCATAGTAAGTCCCTTTCACCCTACCTGAGCTTATGGCAATGAGGTGACTCTGGGAGGATGGGGGCCGGTTGTCAGAGGAACCAACCATGTGACTGGGGGGTTGAAACTTCCAGCCCCCCCCCAAGGTCCGGGGAGGGAAAAAGGGCTGGGGATTGAGGTAATCATCAATGGCCACTGATTTAATCAATCATGCCCACATAATAGATACTCCATAAAAACCCCCAAAACAAAGAGGTTCAGAGAGCACCCATATTGGAAAATGCACCGACGTTCTGGGAGGGGGAGTGCGCCCCAAACTCCACAAAGACAGAAGCTCCTTTGCTCAGGATCCTTGCCCTATATACCTCTTCATCTGGCCGTTCATTTGGATCCTTTATAACATCCTTTATAATAAACCAGTAATAGTAATTAAGTGTTTCCCTGCGTTCTGTGAGCCAGTTCTAGCAAATTATCAAACCTGAGGTAAGGAGGAGGTCGTGAGAACCCCTGATTTATAGCCAGTCAGTCAGAAGTAGAAGACTTGAGATTGGAATCTGAAGTGGGAGGCAGTCTTTTGGAACTTAGCCCTTAACCTATGGGGTCTACACTAATTCCAGGTAGGGTCAGAATTGAATTAAATTGTAGGACACCCAGTTGATGTCCACAAGGAAATGAAGAAATGCTTGGTGTGAAAGACCCACACACTTGGCGTCAGAAATGTTGAGTAGCGGAACAGCTCTCCTTTAGAAAGGTTAAATACTACGGTCACAGAGCTAAGTGACAGAGTTGGGCTTTGGAGTCAAGCAAACTCTAAAACAACACTCTTCAATAATAAAACGTGTTAGAGAAAAATGATTTTATACTCACAACAAACATGTACGGTTATTGATAACAATAAAGAGCTGGAAGAATAACAAAAATTGCCACATTAATTCTTACCTGTGTCTGCCTCATTGCCCGTTCCACTCGGCGTATGCTTCCTCTCTCAAGTTTTGTCCGGAGGATCAAAGCTGATGTCTGAATGGCCCAGAACTTGGGTTGTGAAAGCAAACACTGATGGGAAGAAAGAAAGAAAGAAAAAAAAAAAAAAAAAGACCACAGAAGGAATGGATAAGCTGGATAAGTCCACTCTGAATATAACAAAATGAATATATCAGGTAGAGCTGAGTGCAGATTTGAAAATCATCTCAGTGAAAAATAATAAAAGACAACATGCGCTTTCAAATATTTTTTATGAAGAATGTGTTCATCTGAGCAGAGTCATTACTTAACCTAGTTGACCTGTTCTACTGAATAAATTCCTTAAGGAATGAATCAGAATATTTCCAGATAATCAAAAAGGTAAGCAGAATATATCATACCATAAATTAATAAATCTTTTTATCTCACGAGTTATTAAAAAATGTGAGAAAATAAACTACATAAAATAAATGCCATCTTTCTCAAATTTGAAATAAATTTTAAAAAATCATCCAAACTCACAAACGAAAACAAATAATTGGAAATCTGGTAACTTTCACTTAAATATCCTAATCCACTGATGCAAATGCAAATCAAACTTTAAGAAAACCACTCTAAAATTTTTGAGAATGCTTTCTAGTCTTGGTTAGGGTAGGGAGTCTCTAATTTTAGTTAAAATGCTATCCTAGAGAGGGCATCTTAAGAAAGACTGGCTCATAAGAAAACTTTGAATATGCACAGACTGAATCCTAGCCCCAGAGAAAGCTGTGACCAACCATCAGTTCACAGAGTGCAGTAGAAACCACTGAATATGACCACAAATGTAGTGGGGAAAAAGTGGAAGTTTTGGGTGCGTGAAAACAGGGGCAAAATGTATTATGAGACAATAGGGACTGATTGGTATAATGAACACAACTTAAGCTCTTTGCTGATGACATGGAAACCAATGCTGTCCCTGAGTGATCATTCACAACAACTTTCAGTGAAGATTGCTTTGAAGAAAGGCAAAAGGCTTATTCGTCTGAAAGCTGACTACATCCTTGATTATTTGCTTAGTTCTAAAAGTCAGGTATAAAAAACATCCTAGTTAATTAGCATCCAATTAATCATTCATAACCTAGCTGTGCACTAGAAGGAGAAGCTTTTGGTATTTTAAAAGTAAATCAGGGGCTTCCCTGGTGGCGCAGTGGTTGGGAGTCCGCCTGCCAATGCAGGGGACACGGGTTCGTGCCCCGCTCCGGGAGGATCCCACATGCCGCGGAGCGGCTAGGCCCGTGAGCCACAACTACTGAGCCTGCGCGTCTGGAGCCTGTGCTCCGCAACCGGAGAGGCCGTGACAGTGAGAGGCCCGCGCACCGCGATGAAGAGTGGCCCCCGCTCGCCGCAACTGGAGAAAGCCCTTGCACAGAAACGAAGACCCAACACAACCAAAAATAAATAAATAAATAAATAAATTTATTAAAAAAAAAAAAAAAGTAAATCAGGGCTTCCATGGTGGCGCAGTGGTTGAGAATCTGCCTGCCAATGCAGGGGACACGGGTTCGATCCCTGGTCTGGGAAGATCCCACATGCCGCGGAGCAACTGGGCCCGTGAGCCACAACTACTGAGCCTGCGCGACTGGAGCCTGTGCTCCGCAACAAGAGAGGCCGCGATAGAGGCCCGCACACCGCGATGAAGAGTGGCCCCCACTTGCCACAACTAGAGAGAAAGCCCTCGCAAAGAAACGAAGACCCAACACAGCCATAAATAAATAAATAAATAAAAGTAAATCAGATCCCTGAGAGCAGGATCTGGGCATCGGTGTTTTTTAAAACACTCCCCAGGTAATTCTAAGGCATAGCCAAATTTAAGAACTAGTAGGCTAAGCTAATACAAGTATTTGTTTTTGGTCAAATTTCCTTGTAACTCCAAATTCTCATTAAAAGTTAGCAAGAAATCCTTCAATGTAGTATATATAAACTATATCACCGTCCCTGCAACGCCTTACTGTACCATGCCCAGCTCACTTCCATCATTTCTAATACCTGCCTGGCCCCTATAGGTATGTGAATTTTCAACTCCAAATCTTTGCCAACTTTCTTACAATAAAAAGGAGAATGAAGCACCAACAGGTTAGATCACTTGCTCAATGTCACACCTTCATTAGGAGCAAAAGCTGATTCTAATACTTGGTCTCGATCCCCAAAACAACATCTTTTTTTTTTTTGGAAATTGCACTGGGATGCATGAGCTTCAACCATTTTCATTTTGTAACTGAAATATAGTTGACATACAATATTATATCAGTTTCAAGAGTACTACAGGGCTTCCC
This sequence comes from Balaenoptera musculus, assembly GCF_009873245.2. NCBI lineage: Eukaryota > Metazoa > Chordata > Mammalia > Artiodactyla > Balaenopteridae > Balaenoptera > Balaenoptera musculus. The sequence continues at coordinate 64,238,235 of NC_045797.1, forward strand.
TGGTGGCGCAGTGGTTAAGAATCCGCCTGCCAATGCAGGGGGCACGGGTTCGAGCCCCGGTCCAGGAAAATCCCACATGCCTCAGAGCAACTAAGCCCATGCACCACAACTACTGAGTCTGCGCTCTAGAGCCCGCAAGCCACAACTACTGAGCCCGCGCGCCTAGAGTCCATGCTCCGCAACAAGAGAAGCCACTGCAATGAGAAGCTCACGCACTGCAAGGAAGAGTAGCCCCTGCTCCCCGCATCTAGAGAAAGCCCACACACAGCAACAAAGACCCAACGCAGCCAAAAATTTAAAAATTATTAAAAAAAAGAGTACTACATAATGATTTGATATTTGCATACATTATAAAGTGATCACCACAATAAGTCCAGTAACCATCTTTTCCCATACAAAATTATTACAATATTATTGACCATATTCCTCACGTTGTATATTATCAATATATCCCCATGACTTATTTTATTCTATAACTGGATGTTTGTAAGTCTTAATCTCCTTTACCTATTTCGCCCACCCCACTTCACTTTCTGGCAACCACCCGTTTCTTTGAATCTGTGAGTCTGTTTTCATCTTGTTTTGTTTATTTGCTTGTTTTGTTTTTTAGATTCACCATATAAGTAAGATCATGCAATCTTTCTCTGTCTGACTTATTTCACTTAGCATAATACCCTCTAGATCCATCCATGTTGTCGCAAATGGCAAGATTTCACTTTTTTACGGCCGCAGAACATACTTACATTGTTTTCTTAACACTTTCTCCGAGGAAGTGGATGACAGTACCCAGGAAACACTGGTAGAGTAATGTAAGAAGAGGACTCAGTAAAGAACTTTAGGAAACTGCTCTATTAAAGGGAAGTGGAAGAAGAAGAGTAAACAAAGAATACGCAAATAAGGGAGAAGGAGAATCAGAAGAATAAATCCTTACTGAAATGTGTTCATTCATTAATTCACTTGAGCGCCTACTCTGTACAAGGCAGTGTGCACGAGGCCCCAGGGACAAAGTAGCAAGCAAGACAGACAAGGTCCCTGCCCTCAGAGAACTTACATTCTAATGCAATGACTATTAAGTAACCTAATTCTTCTATAACTAAGTTTGCAAATTAAAATATTTTTATCTCTTTGGAATACAGTTATATGGCACTATAAATATATACATGATGAAACAGAAGACATGAAATAAGTAAATCTGCACACTGATTCTACTACCTACACTGGGTCGCCTGTTTTCTCTTCATTTTATTAAAGGGACCGTCTCAGTAACCACATGACAGGATGGAAGAGCACTGAGGAAATGGCTCTGTAGAACAGTGGGGATAATCTCCAAGTCAGCCAGAGCTTGATCAGAATCCCAGCTCCACCAAGTGAGGTGATTAGCTGGGTGACCTTGGGAAGCCACCTGACCTCTTAGGATCTCATTTTCCTCCTAACATAGGAGTAGTAACTCCCATCTCTCACAAACTTGTGAGGATTAAATAAGCATGAATAGGTAACACTTAACAAGCCTCTGAGAGTATCTGCTAAAAAGCACATGTGGTCCCCTCTGGGATTTCTCCTCCTATAATGCTTTCTCTCACCCTCAGCAGGAATGCACCATCAAGAGTGGGCACAGGTGATGGCCCTAACCATCAGCTACCCCCAAAATATGGCACCTGGGCATACAGAGCATTTTAAGCTGAAGGAGTCTGAGAAAACAGCCGAAGCAGGAAGATCACTCTGACCTTCCCACTGCCCTTTTCTCCTGAAACAGGTCATAAAACTCTCATGTGAGAGGTGCCTTCCCTATACCCAGAGGAAAGGTGCATCCTTATCTCTGAAGACAAAGGGACCCTGAGAAGAATCCCAACAAGCAGGCCTTACTAAGTTTCTCCCAGTTTACTACCCTTACCTTTGAACTGTCATACTCCTCCAAGACTGCCCACACTTCATCAAACCTAGCACAAAAATACTCAGGTTGAACTGTTTCATCAGGTCTTCATTTCCTTATGAAGACTTCCGTGTCACACAAAATCTCTATTAAGTAAATGTGTGCACTTTTTTCCTGTTAATCTGTCTTTGTCAGTTTAATTTTCGGACCCAGTCTGGAACCCTAAGAGCGTGGAGGAAAACTCTGTCCTCCCCCACAGTCCCCAGCCACACGGTCACTTTACACCAATAACATCATGGCACATGGGCCAGCACAGGCCGTGGGCTTGTCAGTTAAAGCCTAGCTTTAAAAGGTTTGCATACCAAAGCGGGGAGATATTTTCCTCGGAAAACTACCAACTCAGACTGTTTTCTATGCTGGCATGAGAACAAGAGTTTGAGACTTTTATGTGAAGCTCAAGCAAAACATTCTCACTAAACGCTGAAAGTAAAATGCAATCTGAAAAACAGACATTTGAAAAGCTTTAAAGAAGGAACTGACTGGATAATGATATCACTGAAGAATGCATTTATCTTATATTTGTTTGGCTGGGAGATATACAGACTTGGGAAAGTCTTTCTAAAAGGAGGTAACTGCAGATAGGCTGTGTTTAATATATCTTACACAACACTGCTGCCCACAAGGTAAAAATCAGTCAGAATATGAGACATTAGGTAAAGAAAAAGAAAATTAAACAGGACATATATGCTTTAATGCTCTATATAGTTGAAGAATGTTCATTTTATTGCTAAATAATATTTCACTGCAATATACAATTTATTTAACCATTATCCTGCTAATGGGCATTTAGGTAGTTTCCAATCTGGAGCTATTACAAATGTGCTATGAACATTCTAGATGTGTTATCAGAATGTGCCATCATTTTAGGTGAACATGTACAAGTATTTCTGCTGGACATATACTTAGGAGTGAAATTGCTAGGTCAGAGTATTTAGCTTTCATGAATACACCCAATCTTCTAAAAGGTTTTCCACTTTACACTCTTATTAGAAACATTAGAGAGTCCTTGTTACTTTACAACCTTGCAACACTCAATATTGTCTATTTTTTACATTTTAGCCATTCTGGTGGGTATTTAGTAGTATTCCATTATGGTTAATTTTCACTTCTCTAACGAATTTGCATTTCTCTACTGGTTAATAAAGTTGTGCACCTTTTAATACGTTAATGACCATTTTAATGCCTCTCTTTTAAGTCCCTATTGAAGTCCTTTGCCTGCTGTTTTCTATTGGGTTGTCAAAATTTTTCTTGGGCTTCCCTGGTGGCACAGTGGTTAAGAATCCGCCTGCCAATGCAGGGGACACGAGTTTGAGCCCTGGTCTGGGAAGATTCCATGTGCCATGGAGCAACTAAGCCGTGTGCCACAACTACTGAGCCTGTGCTCTAGAGCCCGCGAGCCACAACTACTGAAGGCCAGGCACCACAACTACTGAAGCCCGCGCACCTAGAGCCTGTGCTCCGCAACAAGAGAAGCCACCGCACTGCAACGAAGAGTAGCCCCTGCTCACCGCAACTAGAAAAAGCCCACACGCAGCAACAAAGACCCAATGCAGCCAAAAATAAATAAATAAATCAATTAAAAAAATTTTTTTCTTGATGATTTGTTAAATATTCTTTATATTTTCTGAACACAAGCCCCCCTGTCTTTTTGTTGGAAGAGGGTAACATATTCTTCTTATTTGACAAATACACAACACATACTCGTGCTGGCAAGGCACTGGTCTAAGTGCTTTACAAATATTAACAGTATCTTTTGATATTTAAAGTGTTTAATATTACTAGTCATCCAGTTTATCGTTTTTTGTTTTATGGTTAGAGCTTTATTGTCCTTTTTGATCGTCCTAAGGTCTCAAAGATGTTCTCCTGTAGTTTTCCTCTAAAAACTTTACAGTTTTGCTTTTTACTTCCACATATTCCATTTGGAATTGATTTTTTGTATATCTAGTATGATACAGGGGTTAAGGTAGCTTTTTTCCATACGTAAATAAATCATCTAGTACCATGTATTGAAAAGCCTACCCTTTCCCCACTGCACTGCAATGCCAGATTTGACATAAGTCAGATGAACTGCGTACGTATGGCTCTGTTTTTGGACTCTCTATCTGTTCCGCTAGTTAGTCTGTATTTCCTCGTGTCAAAATGTCTTAATTCAGTGTTTCTCAAACTTTCAAGTGCATAAGAATAATCTAGAAAGATTGTTAAAACACAGACCCCTTGGCCCCAACCCCAGAGATGCTGATTCAACAGGCTGTGAAGTGGAGCCGGAGAAATTTCGTTTCTAACAAGCTCCCAGGTGAAGCTGAGGCTGCCAGTCCAAGAACCACAACATGCGAAGCTCTGCCTTAATTGATATAGTTTTATAATAAGTCTTGGTATCTGCCAGTGGAAGTACTCCAATTCTGTTCTTCATGACTGACTTCGCTATTCTTAGCCTTTCACATTTCCATATGAATTGTAAAGTCAGCTTGAGTTCCACAAAACCAGAAAAAACAACAGCAACAGCAACCACAAAAATCAAGCGCTGGGATTTTGTTACGGATTGCATTGATAATGTAGGTTAATTTGAGGAGACTTGAAATTTTAAAATATTGAGCCCCCCACGAACATAGCATATTCCTCTATTTAGGTCTTCATTAATTTGTCTTAATAATGTTTTGTAGATTTTAGGACAGAGGGCTTGTAAATCCTTTGACAGATTCACTCCTAGGAATTTGATGTTTTTAACATTATTGCGGGTGCTATCTTATTCCCCTCTTCTTAATTTTTTTTAATTGTGGTAAGATACATATAACATAAAATGTATCCTCTTGACCATTTTTAACTGTACAGTTTACTTATGCAACCAATCTCTAGAATTCTTCTCATCCTGCAACTGAAACTCTATACCCATTAAACAACAATTCCCCACTTCACCCCACGGCAACAACCACCATGCTCCTTTCTGGTTTGTTTGTTTGCTTTTTGTTTTGGGTTTATTTTTTAATTTTTTTTGGGGGGGGCCGTGTGTTTTTGGGCATGGCATGTAGAATTTTAGTTCCCCGACCAGGGATCGAATCCATGCCCCCTGCAGTGGAAGTGCAGAGTCTTAACCACTAGACTGCCAGGGAAGTCCCCACCATGCTACTTTTTCTATGAATTTGATTACTCTAGGTACCTCATATAAATAAGTGAAAACAGGCAGTTGCAAATGCTATCTTTTTAAAGTTCATTTATTTTTACCTGGAGTCTATAAATTAAAGCAATTTGATGAAATGTTGCCTCACTAAATTGAGTACTGGCTAAAAATCCAGTAAAAACAGACACTTAAGAAAGAAATTTGGGAGAGTTTCAAGATGGCAGAAGAGTAAGACGTGGAGATCACCTTCCTCCCCACAAATACATAAGAAATACATCTACATGTGGAACAACTCCTACAGAACACATACTGAATGCTGGCAGAAGAACTCAGACCTCCCAAAAGGCAAGAAACTCCCCACGTACCTGGGTAGGGCAAAAGAAAAAAGAAAAAACAGGGACAAAAGAATAGGGACGGGACCTGCACCAGTGGGAGGGAGCTGTGGAGGAGGAAAGGTTTCCACACACTAGAAAGGCCCTTCACTAATGGAGACGAGGGTGGTGGGGGGAGAAGCTTTGGAGCCACGGAGGAGAGCGCAGCAACAGGGGTGCAGGGGGCAAAGCAGAGAGATTCCCTCACAGAGGATCAGTGCCGACCAGCACTCACCAGCCCAAGAGGCTTGTCTGCTCCACTGCCGGGGTGAGCGGGGGGCTGGGAGCTGAGGCTCCGGCTTCAGAGGTCGGATCCCAAGGAGAGGACGGGGATTGGCTGCGTGATCACAGCCTGAAGGGGGCTAGTGAGCCACAGCTAGCCGGGAGGGAGTCCAGGAAAAAGTCTGGAGCTGCTGAAGAGGCAAGAGACCATTGTTTTGGGGTGCACGAGAAGAGGGGATTCAGAGCACCACCTAAACGAGCTCCAGAGACAGGCGCGAGCCGCGGCTAACAGAGCAGACCCCAGAGACGAGCATGAAATGCTAAGGCTGCTACTCCGGCCACCAAAAAGCCTGTGTGCAAGAACAGGTCACTATCCACACCTCCCCTCCCAGGAGCCAGTGCATCCCGCCACTGCCAGGGTCCCGTGATCCAGGGACAACTTCCCCAGGAGAACGCATGGTGCGCCTCAGGCTGTTGCAATGTAACTCTGGCCTCTGCTGCTGCAGGCTCGCCCCGCATTCCGTACCATCCCTCCCCCCGACCTGAGTGAGCCAGAGCCCCCTAATCAGCTGATACTTTAACCCCGCCCTGTCTGAGCGGGGAAACAGACACCCTCAGGCGACCTACACGCAGAGGCGGAGCCAAATCCAAAGCTGAACCCCAGGAGCTGTGCGAACAAAGAAGAGAAAGGGAAATCTCTCCCAGCAGCCTCAGGAGCAGCAGATTAAACCTCCACAATCAACTTGATGTACCCTGCATCTGTGGAATACCTGAACAGACAACGAATCATCCCAAATTGAGGAGGTGGACTTTGGGAGCAACGATATATACATACTTTTCCTTTTTCTCTTTTTGTGCATGTGTATGTGTACGCTTTTGTGTGTGATTCTGTCTGTATAGCTTTGCTTTTACCATTTGTCCTGGGGTTCTGTCTGTCCGTTTTTTCTTAATTTTTCTTAGTATAGTTTTTAGTGCTTGTTATCATTGCTGGATTTGGTTTTTGGTTTGGTTGTTCTCTCTTTCTTTCTTTTTTTTTAATTACCTTGCAAATTTTTATTATTTTTATTATTTTTTATTTTTATAACTTTTATTTTATTTTATTTATTTTTCATTCTTTCTTTCTTTTCTCCCTTTTATTCTGAGCCATGTGGATGACTGGGTCTTGGTGCTCTGGTCGGGCGTCAGGCCTGTGCCTCTGAGGTGGGAGAGCCAAGTTCAGGAAATTGGTCCACCTGAGACCACCCAGCTCCATGTAATATCAAACAGCGAAAATCTCCCAGAGATCTCCATCTCAATGCCAACACCCAGCTCCACTCAACGACCAGCAAGCTACAGTGCTGGACACCCCATGCCAAACAACTAGCAAGACAGGAACACAACCCCACCCACTAGCAGACAGGCTGCCTAAAATCATAAGGTCACAGACACCCCAAAACACACCACCGGACGCGGTCCTGCTCACCAGAAAGACAAGATCCAGCCTCATCCACCAGAACACAGGCACCAGTCCCCTCCACCAGGAAGCCTACACAATCCACTGAACCAACCTTAGCCACTGGCAGCAGACAACAAAAAAAACGGGAACTACGACCTGCAGCCTGTGAAAAGGAGACCCCGAACACAGTAAGTTAAGCAAAATGAGAAGACAGAGAAACACACAGCAGATGAAGGAAAAAGGTAAAAATCCACCAGACCAAACAAATGAAGAAGAAATAGGCAGTCTACCTGAAAAAGAATTCAGAACAATGATAGTAAAGATGATCCAAAATCTTGGAAATAGAATGGAGAAAATACAAGAAACATTTAACAAGGACCTAGAAGAACTAAAGCGCAAACAATGATGAACAACACAATAAATGAAATGAAAAATCTCTGCAAGGAATCAATAGCAGAATAACCGAGGCAGAAGAACGGATAAGTGACCTGGAAGATAAAATAGTGGAAATAACTACTGCAGAGCAGAATAAAGAAAACAGAATGAAAAGAATGGAGGACGGTATCAGAGACCTCTGGGACAACATTAAATGCACCAACATTCAAATTATAGGGGCCCCAGAAGAAGAAGAGAAAAAAAAAGGGACTGAGAATATATTTGAAGAGATTATAGTTGAAAACTTCCCTAATATGGGAAAGGAAAGAGTTGATCAAGTCCAGGAAGCACAGAGAGTCCCATACAGGATAAATCCAAGGAGAAACATGCCAAGACACATATTAATCAAACTATCAAAAATTAAACAGAAACAAAAAATATTAAAAGCAGCAAAGGAAAAACAGCAAATAACATACAAAGGAATCCCCATAAGGTTAACAGCTGATCTTTCAGCAGAAACTCTGCAAGCCAGAAGGCAGTGGCAGGACATATTTAAAGTGATGAAAGGGAAAAACCTACAACCAAGATTACTCCACTCAGCTAGGATCTCATTCAAATTTGATGGAGAAATTAAAACCTTTACAGACAAGCAAAATCTAAGAGAATTCAGCACCACCAAACCAGCTTTACAACAATTGCTAAAGGGACTTCTCTAGGCAGGAAACACAAGAGAAGGAAAAGCCCCACAATAACAAACCCAAAACAATTAAGAAAATGGTAATAGGAACAGACATATTGATAATTACCTTAAATGTAAATGGATTAAATGCTCCAACCAAAAGACACAGACTGGCTGAATGGATACCAAAACAAGACCCGTATATATGCTGTCTACAAGAGACCCACTTCAGACCTAGGGACACATACAGACTGAAAGTGAGGGGATGGAAAAAGACAGTCCATGCAAATGGAAATCAAAAGAACGCTGGAGTAGCAATTCTCATAACAGACAGAAAAGACTTTAAAACAAAGACTATTACAAGAGACAAAGAAGGACATGACATAATGATCAAGAGATCAATCCAAGAAGAAGATATAACAATTGTAAATATTTATGCACCCAACAGAGGAACACCTCAAACATAAGGCAAACGCTAACAGCCATAAAAGGGGAAATCGACAGGAACACAATCATAGTAGGGGACTTTAACACCCCACTTTCATTAATGGACAGATCATCCAAAATGAAAATAAATAAGGAAACACAAGCTTTAAATGATACATTAAACAAGATGGACTTCATTGATATTTATAGGACATTCCATCCGAAAACAACAGAATACACTTTCTTCTCAAGTGCTCATGGAACGTTCTCCAGGACAGGTCATATCTTGGGTCACAAATCAAGCCTTGGTAAATTTAAGAAAATTGAAATCGTATGAGGTATCTTTTCCGACCAGAGCGCTATGAGACTAGATATCAATTACAGGAAAAAATTTGCAAAAAATACAAACACATGGAGTCTAAACAATACACTACTTAATAACAAAGAGAACACTGAAGAAATCAAAGAGGAAATCAAAAAATACCTAGAAACAAATGACAATGAAAACACTATCACCCAAAACCTATGGGATGCAGCAAAAGCAGTTTTAAGAGGGAAGTTTATAGCAATACAATCCTACTTTAAGAAACAAGGAACATCTCAAATAAACAATCTAACCTCGTACCTAAAGCAATTAGAGAAAGAAAAACAAAAAAATCCCAGGGTTAACAGAAGGAAAGAAATCATAAAGATCAGATCAGAAATAAATGAAAAAGAAATGAAGGAAACAGTAGCAAAGATCAATAAAACTAAAAGCTGGTTCTTTGAGAAGATAAACAAAATTGATAAACCATTAGCCAGACACATCAAGACTAAAAGGGAGAAGACTCTAATCAATAGAATAAGAAATGAAAAAGGAGAAGTAACAACTGACACTGCAGAAATACAAAGGGTCATGAGAGATTACTACAAGCAACTCTATGCCAATAAAAAGGACAACCTGGAAGAAATGGACAAATGCTTAGAGAAGCACAACCTTCCGAGACTGAACCGGGAAGAAATAGAAAGTATAAACAGACCAATCACAAGCACTGAAATTGAAACTGTGATTAAAAACCTTCCAACAAACAAAAGCCCAGGACCAGATGGCTTCACAGGCGAATTTTATCAAACATTTAGTGAAGAGCTAACACCTATCCTTCTCAAACTCTTCCAAAATATAGCAGAGGGAGGATCACTCCCAAACCCATTCTACAAGGCCACCATCCCCCTGATTCCAAAACCAGACAAAGATGTTACAGAAAAAGAAAACTACAGGCCAATATCACTGATGAACACTGATGCAAAAATCCTCAACGAAATGCTAGCAAACAGAATCCAACAGCACATTAAAAGGATCATACAGCATGATCAAGTGGGGTTTATCCCAGGAATGCAAGGATTCTTCAATATATGCAAATCAATCAATGTGATACATCATATTAACAAATTGAAGGAGAAAAACCATATGATCATCTCAATAGATGCAGAGACAGCATTCGACAAAATTCAACACCCATTTATGATAAAAACCTCCAGAAAATAGGCCTAGAGGGAACTTACATCAACATAATAAAGGCCGTATATGACAAACCCACAGCCAACATCATCCTCAATGGTGAAAAACTGAAACCATTTCCACTAAGATCAGGAAAAGACAAGGTTACCCGCTCTCACCACTATTATTCAACATAGTGTTGGAAGTTTTAGCCACAGCAATCACAGAAGAAAAGGAAATAAAAAGAATCCAAATCAGAAAAGAAGAAGTAAAGCTGTCACTGTTTGCCGATGATATGATACTATACATAGAGAATCCTAAAGATGCTACCAGAAAACTACTAGAGCTAATCAATGAATTTGATAAAGTAGCAGGGCACAAAATTAATGCACAGAAGTCTCTTGCATTCCTATATACACTAATGATGAAAAATCTGAAAGAGAAATTAAGGAAACACTCCCATTTACCATGGCAACAAAAAGAATAAAATACCTAGGAGTAAACCTACCTAAGAAGACAAAAGACCTGTATGCAGAAAACTATAAGACATGGATGAAAGAAATTAAAGATGACACCAACAGATGGAGAGATATACCATGTTCTTGGGTTGGAAGAATCAACATTGTGAAGATGAGTATACTACCCAAAGCAATCTACAGATTCAATGCAATCCCTATTAAAAAATACCAATGGCATTTTTCACAGAACTAGAACAAAAAATTGCACAATTTGTATGGAAACACAAAAGACCCTGAATAGCCAAACCAATCTTCTGAAAGAAAAACGGAGCTGCAGGAATCAGGCTCCCTGACATCAGACTATACTACAAAGCTACAGTAATCAACACAGTATGGTACTGGCACAAAAACAGAAATATAGATCAATGGAACAGGATAGAAAGCCCAGAGATAAACCCACGTACATATGGTCACCTTATTTTTAATAAAGGAGGGAAGAATATATAATGGAGAAAAGACAGCCTCTTCAATAAGTGGTGCTGGGAAAACGGGACAGCTACATGTAAAAGAATGAAATTAGAACACTCCCTAACACCATACACAAAAATAAACTCAAAATGGATTAAAGACCTAAATGTAAGGCCAGACACTATCAAACTCTTAGAGGAAAACATAGGGAGAACGCTCCATGACACAAATCACAGCAAGATCCTTTTTGACCCACCTCCTAGAGAAATGGGAATAAAAACAAAAATAAACAAATGGGACCTAATGAAACTTAAAAGCTTTTGCACAGCAAAGGAAACCATAAACAAGACGAAAAGACAACCCTCAGAATGGGAGAAAATATTTGCAAATGAAGCAACTCACAAAGGATTAATCTCCAAAATTTACAAGCAGCTCATGCAGCTCAATATCAAAAAAACAAACAACCCAATCCAAAAATGGGCAGAAGACCTAAATAGACATTTCTCCAAAGAAGATATACAGATTTCCAACAAACACATGAAAGAATGCTCAACATCACTAATCATTAGAGAAATGCAAATCAAAACTACAATGAGGTGTCACCTCATACCAGTCAGAATGGCCATCATCAAAAAATCTACAAACAATAAATGCTGGAGAGGGTGTGGAGAAAAGGGAACCCTCTTGCACTGTTGGTGGACATGTAAATTGATACAGCCACTATGGAGAACAGTATGGAGGTTCCTTAAAAAACTAAAAATAGAACTACCATACGACCCAGCAATCCCACTACTGGGCATGTACTGTGAGAAAACCATAATTCAAAAAGAATCAGTGTACACAATGTTCACTGCAGCTCTATTTACAATATCAGGACATGGAAGCAACCTAAGTGTGCATCAACAGATGAACTGATAAAGAAGATGTGGCACATAGATACAATGGAATATTACCCAGCTATAAAAAGAAATGAAATTGAGTTTTTTGTAGTGAGGTGGATGGACCCAGAGTCTGTCATACAGAGTGAAGTAAGTCAGAAAGAGAAAAACAAATACTGTATGCTAACACATATATATGGAATCTTAAAAAAAAAAAAAAAAGGTCATGAAGAACCTAGGGGCAGGACGGGAATAAAGACACAGACCTATTAGAGAATGGACTTGAGGATATGGGGAGGGGGAAGGGTAAGCTGGGACAAAGTGAGAAAGTGGCATGGACATATATACACTACCAAATGTAAAACCGATAGCTAGTGGGAAGCAGCCGCATAGCACAGGAAGAACAGCTCGGTGCTTTGTGACCACCTAGAGGGGTGGGAGGGAGACGCAAGAGGGAGGAGATATGGGGATATATGTATATGTATAGCTGATTCACTTTGTTATAAAGCAGAAACTAACACACCATTGTAAAGCAATTATACTCCAATAAAGATGTTAAAAAAAAAAAAAGAAAAGAAATTTGGTGTGTTCAACTGGCAGCAATTTGAGAATTAGGACAATTGCTACAGAACACTGTGCCATTTGCAACCATATACTTGTATGTGAAATGGAATTTCAACCATTTTCACATACCAGGGCAGAGGCCAGAAACCCCCTAAAAGTAAGTGGTAACATTTGTGTCTCTTTTTAAGAAAAGTTCTCTCATATCTCAAATCTCATTAACCAGAACCGCTGAAAGGTTACTCACTGAGTCAGTAGGCTTCTACAAGTGTATAATTTTTCATATACACTTTAACATTTCTATTGTTGCTGTGAAAGTTGAAATAAACTCTTTTATTAATAGTTAGAATATTTTATAAGTTAAAGAATCAATCCACTTCAGCAATTGTTGATAAGGAGTGTAACAAGATACCTTGAGAGCAAAAGGGAGACAGCTCTGCACGCCTCAGTAGGAGTTTCTCACTAAATTATGCCACCTGAGCTGATGCTTGGGCTCAGACCAGAAAGGGAGCTGTAATCATCTGTTGATGACATCTGAGGAAATGCCAGTAACTACTTGAAAAAGTCAGTGAACACCACTTAACTTACATTAAAAAGTAAATTTTAATATTATGACACACTATACAGAAGGTATGATTTTACTTAGCTAACAATTTCCCACCATATGCAACATTACCCTCATTTCCAGAAAAGTAGCAAAGAAAATTATGTACCACCATCAAAGAGGATCTGGAGTGTTGCTTCTATTAAAAACAAATTTCCTTTCATTCTTATCATTATACATTTCAAATACTCTTCTTCCAGAGGTCACTAGGACCCTTTACATGACAGACAGCCAGTCTGCTCCTTTAAATATGAAGGAGCTTTCACATAGTTGCTTTTTCTACACATAAATCAAGGCAACTCAGAGCTCTCCTGTGTGCCCATAATTGTTTGGCTACACTAAAGGCAAACCAAACAATGCCCACCCAGGTCAGGCTGACCTTATAAAAGTAAGGAACAAAGAAATATTATAAAAAAACAGAACTATTCCCCCTTCTTAACGAACTGTTTAAAAGAGCATTCGTTGTTAAAATCAGTACCAAATAACTTTAAATTCCAAATGTAGTCTATAAATCATTCCCAGTAGAACAGCAGTCCAAATGCCCTGTCCTTGCTCTCTAGACCATTTAAAATCTGTCTCAAAGCTGTTTTTCCCCAAGTCTTACTACTGCCTTAAACAAACCTTCCAACACAGCCAAATGAACCCAGTGCAGCTCACACATGGCCATCTCCTTGCCTTTGCTGGTGTTATCACTCCATCTAGATCCATCTGTCTTTCAAGGCCCCTCTAATCCTCCCTTAGTGAACAAAGCCTTCTTTGACTGCTCTGTTCTAAATATTTTCTTCTTTTCTAAGCAGTTAGGGGATTTATTTATCTGTGCTATCAATTTGTAGTTTAAATTGCCTGGTACTGCTAATTACATTTTCATAAGTTTATCTGATCTTGGCTAAATTAAAAATTCCATGAAGGCAAGTCTTATGTTTTATACCTTTATTTCTTCCACAGTATCTAGCAGCATGCTTGGCAAATCCTGAGATTCTGGATCTCCTGCTATTACAACGTGCTCAAAGTTCTTTTCTCCACTCTGCAAATTTTCACATAGAAAGCAGATACCAGAGAGATCAAGCTGATGGTCATTTGGTTGCCTCAAAAAAGAAAGATCTCCTGCATTCTGGAGATGCCAGTTCATCAGCAATACCAGATGCACCTTTCACATGGTCATGAAAAGCAGACCTATTTAAAGCATACAAATTATTTTTGAACTGGATTTTTCATCCTTTAACACCATGTGAATTCATAAAGTCAAAAGGCCTAACACCTTTAGCTTCAATGATGGCCAAAAGCCGAAGCACAAAGCCATGAGTTTGAGTAAGTCTCCTCAATATCAAATGTATCACCATCTTAGCTATAAGCCCCATATACTTCTCCTATCATCTGGGGACTGGAAGCTCCACTAAGGAGCTTTTCTTTCTTAAGGTTTTTTCCTTCACCTTACATTAATGCTCTCCATTATCACCAGCCTAACAAACAGCAAGATTCACTTTAAAAGTAAAATGTACACAGTGATGTCAGTGTCGTTTATTCCTTAAAATCATTTATCAAATAACATTTAAATGATTTTGCTCTTGCCCAAAATGCTTTTCAGATTTTTTTATTATTTGATATACAAAGAAGATGAAAAAGTAACTAAAATGCAAGTTATAAAGTATAATATAAGCACCTGTGAATCTGGGACTGGTTTTGTTGTTGTTGTTGTTTTTGCCGTACCTTGTGGCATGTGGGAATCTTACTTCCCCAACAAGGGATCGAACCCACGTCCCCTGCATTGGAAGCGTGGAGTCTCAACCACTGGACTGCCAGGGAAGTCCCTGGGACTGGTTTTTTAACCTATCATTACCTTTATAAAACTCATCCACGTTGTTACTTATAGCTATAGTTCATTTATTTTCACTTCACTGTTGTATAATATTTCATACTTGTGATATAAGATATCACAGTTTATTTATCCCTTCTCCTGTCAACAAACATTTAGGCTGTTTACAGTTTGTCTGCCATTACAAACACTGCTATTGTTAAACATTCTTATACACATCCACTGATGCACATGCACGAGTTTCTTAGGTGTACTTCTAAGACTGGAATTTCTAGAACACCTGTTATACACAACTTCTTGGTGTTTTTTGACATCTCTCTGATGTGGATAAACATGGATTACATTTTTTTTTTAATTCTGCTTTTTAATTTCAAGTTACTTCTAGAAGTTACATTTTCTATCCCAAATCATGAGCATCTAATAACTAACACAAGTTGCTAGGTTATCTTTGTGATTACACCCTATATTTCTTTAAACGTTTCACACATAGCTGTTCTACATTATGAATGAGAAAACTGCAATTCATCCTTTAATCTGTTGTTTGTTGACTCTCAACCACAGTGGCTTGCCTTCTCTTCTGTTTATTGATCTTTAATTATGAGCTCACTGCTCAATTTTTAATTTGGGTTTAGGAGATGTTTTCCTCTAGGGAGACTGTTTTCTGCTGCCACAGCCAAGCAGCACCACGCATTCACAGCCAAGATCACTTCACACTCGCTTGCTTCAGTCTTAGCTCAGAGGAAAGTTCTGAAAGTGCTATTACTTCAGGTAACGCCATCCCTCACGGCTGCCTGCCGAGGCCTCGGCTCCCTGCCTCTCATTGCTGGAGCTAACCCCAGCTGCTGACTCCTCTGAGTGTCTATGCACATATGTACATGTTTAAGTCAGGTCTGAAGACTCCTTAGACACCTTTTCCACCTCTTGTGAGATTAGCAGTGTCTTAACACCGTGAAAGCCTCTGCTCTCTGGTCCATGAGTCCCCCTTCTTCCTTTTATTTTAAGCCACGTCTTTAAATTTCGTAGCTCCTCCCTATTTCCTTTGCTGCTAAAGACAATATGGGGCAAGACAAGGTTGAAACCCAGTAAGAGACACAGGGAGACTGACCGAAGTTTAAAGGTAGCCTGAGTATGCTCCAGAGAGCCTGTGTATATCTTCAACCCAAAATAAGGATGGTTATCTAGCAATGAGGCAATGATGGACTTTGCTCATTTTCTGTATAGATTTGTGCCAGAGGTCTTTCAACTTTTTATTTTCAAATTTATTTCCTCCTTCAGAAAAGTTTCGAGAATAATACAAAGAATTCCCATACACCCTTCACCCAAGTGTTAACATTTTGCCACACAACCAATAGTTTGATCTGCAGGCCCAATACAGATTCTACTAAAGATGGCATTTACAGATTTAAAATAATTAAATTCTACTAATTAACTACTTTTATGTCCATTAACACAAGAAGTTACCTGAAATCATGTATTAGTACCTCACTTTATTTTACTGTATACACAAGTTTCCTGCCCTGTGCACTCCTAAGGTTTACATTCATCCTAACTATCTTTCTGCTTGATGTTTCTGTTGACTCTCAATCATGAGAGGGAAAAAATTCAATAAACATTTTAATATCGACAACCTGTGTTGGATGCTAAGGGTCAAAGGGACCCCCAACTGAAGATCTATACAGTATATCCATCCACTCAATTTTAGGGTTTCTTTTGAACACAAGTTTCCAAAAATATTTGGGTAAAACTAGCTTGATTTTGCCTTGAAAAAGAAGTAAGCTTCATATTGAATGTGAAAACTGAGCAATTTCCCATTGGGAATTTGTTCTTCTCCTTCTACATTCTTTCCATTTAACACTTCAGGTAGGTTGAGTATTTCTGTTGTACTTCAGAAATTGATGATAAGGACTAATCTACAAGGAAACCGAAATCTACTTTGACAAACTAATCCATCTTAAATATTACAACTCTAAATAACATACACGCATTTTCCCTTTTAGTTATTCTTAGTGACTTTACTGAAGTATATGATAGATACAATAAAATAAACCCATATTTAGTATAGTGTTTGATCTGTTTCGACAAATGTATACACCACAAACATCAAGATATACAAAATTTCTATCAGCCACAAAAATTCCCTTGTTCCTTGCACCTCTTTGCAATCAATCTGTGATCTATTTTCTGTGATTATGATTTAGTTTTGCCTATTCTAGAACTCTAATGAAATGGAATCATACAATCTGGCTTCTTTAACTCAAAATCATGTTTTTCAGATTTCATCCACATTGTTGCATGTATCAATACTTCATTTCCTTTTATTGCTGAGTATTATTTCTTTAGATGGATATACTGCAATTTATCATTTACTTGTTGATGGACATTTGCACTGTTTCCAGTTTTAAGCTATTATGGATTAAACAGCTATGAACATTTGTGTAAGTCTTTGTGGAGCCACATACTTTCATTTCACATAGACAAATACCTAGAGGTGGAACTGATGATTAACTGTATGAGAAAATGCCAAACTGTGTTCCAAAGTGGTTGTGCCATTTTATGTCACATTACATTTACAGTGTATGAGAATTCCAACTACTCTGTATGGTAATATACCTTTTAAGTGGTGTATAGTGGTATATTGTTGTGGTTTTAATTTGCATTTTCCCAATGACTAGTGATATTAACAATCTTTCATTCTCTTAATGGTCATTCATATAACCTAATGTCATCAGGTAGTTTATTTTGTTTTTTTTGTATTTTGTCCATAGTTTGTAATTTTTATCTGCAGAGAGATGGGTCCAAAGAGCTTACTTGGCCATCACAGAAGCTAAAGTATTCCAAATAAATTTTAGAATCATCTTGTCAATTTCTGCAAAAAAAAAAAAAAAAAAAAAGAGAAGGGGGGCGACCTGGATTCCGACTGCTACTGGATTTAAATTGTAGCTCAATTTTGGGAGAACTGTCAATTCAACAATATTAAGCCTTCCAATCCATGAACATGGTAAGTCTCTCCATTTATTCAGATCTTCAATTTCTTAAAGCAATATTTGCCATTTTCAGTGTACGGGTCTTACACTTTAGTCAAATTCATCACTAAACATTTGGTGTTTTTATGCTATTGTAAGTAGTTTTAAAATTACTTTCCCAATTATTCACTGCTAGTATATATAAACATAACTGACTTTTTTATATTGACCTTGTATTCTCAGACCTTGCTTATTAGTTCCAGTAGCTTTCATGTCTATTCTTTATAGAGTTTCCCTATGTAAAGAATTGTGCTGTCTACGCAAAATGATAATCTTATAACTTCCTTTCCAATCTGCACTCCCTTTGTATCTTCTTAATGTCTTATTGCACTAGCTGGGATTTCCAGTTCAATGGAATAGAAGTGCCATTTTCCTGATCTTAGAGGAAAAACTAGTTTTTCATCAATAATGATTTTAACTCTGATTTTTCATAGATACCCTTTATCAGGTTGATATTCTCTTCTATTCATAGTTTACTAAGTTTTTATAATGAAAGGATGCTGAATTTTTTCAAATGCTAAAATAAATAAATATAATGAGATAATCATTCAGTTTTTCTCCTTTACTACATTAATAAAATGAATTGCAATGACTGTTTCATGTTAAACCAACTTTGCATTCCTGAGATAAACACTATTTGGTCATAACTTACTATCCTTTTTATATACTGCTGTTTCATATATTTATTTTGCCCCAGATTTGTGGTTGTTTACAATGAGAGTTCAAATGCAGTACCAGTTACTCCAACATGGCTAGAAATAAACCCACAAATAAGCATTAACCTTAAGCCATGGTTAACTGTGAAGAAAGAAGTCTAGCAGTTACCAAAGTAGATGATGGTAAGAAAAGAGCCATGTAAGATCCCACAAATCCTATTACTCATTATTCTTTCTCCATCTGTTCTTGAAATAAGATATATACAAGTAACCTAGTTCAACTCCAATCAAAAAAAAAATATTTTTTAAGCCTCTGTTTAATAACAGTTAACCCACAAACTGAAACAAAACATACCCATCTCCTGCTTCTTTAAAAGTTACCAAGTTATGACCCAGATATAGCTACAAGGCTCATGATCCGAATGCCTGTTAAATTAAAATGCATGAGTAACATCTGGGGAGACAAGTATTCAAACCAGAAAGAAAATCAAAATCCTGGGTTATCCTGCTTAATATAGACATGTCAACATGTAATGCGAGGACAAAGTATCAGAAGTATCATGACTGGGTTTCCCTGGTGGCGCAGTGGTTGAGAATCTGCCTGCTAATGCAGGGGACACGGGTTTGAGCCCTGGTCTGGGAAGATCCCACATGCCGCGGAGCAACTAGGCCCATGAGCCACAACTACTGAGCCTGCGCGTCTGGAGCCTGTGCTCCGCAACAAGAGAGGTTGCAATAGTGAGAGGCCCGCGCACCGCGATGAAGAGTGGCCCCCGCTTGCCACAACTGGAGAGAGCCCTCGCACAGAAACGAAGACCCAACACAGCCATAAATAAAATAAATAATAAAAATAAGTAAAGAAGTATCATGACTATCTCACAGTTATATTGCCTATCTTAAAAAATTAAAATTAAGAAATAAGTATGCCCTAGAAGAAAAAAAGGTATCATTTTTCTCTTCAAAAATGGTTAACAAACTATTTTAATTCCATAGTTAAGTATTTATTAAATAGCCTTAAAATTAATAGCAGAAAGAGAAAATACGTACAATATAATGTGTAACTTTCAAAGGTCTTTTTCCATTTTTCATTTACTGAGACCTTGGGGCTTCAGGCAGACAGTCAGAAGGCAGGCTGCCAGTACCAATTCACACTTAAGCAGAACTTCTGCCAATGAAAACTGAAACACCTGTATGAATTAAGTAAATTGTTCCCATTTTCAACAATGAAAGGAAATTAAAGGCATTACTGAATGTCACTGACTTGGCTCATCTGAAAGGAAATAACGTAGACAACACAGCTAATTTTAAATTATCAAGCCGATACAACATAAATGGCTCTCTAGAACAATGTGGGTTATTTTTACTATGACTCATTCAGTTTTCCTGAAATGTGAGGAAAGAATATCTCAGGAAGAGCATTACATAATAACAATGTTAAAAAGGTAAAGTATTTTTCTTAGGAAAATCTTCTGCCATTGCTGAATTAAAACTTTTTCCCAACATATCTCACATATATTTCAACATGCTACACCAACCTGGAAACACTGGCAAAAATTCTTCCAAAAAAGAGATTTCACCATTATTTTAGTAAACTTTAGGATAGCACATGAAAACTGAACAAAATTCAGGACCAAAAAGCCATTCATTTGTTCAGTAAGTATATATCAAATGTTCAATAATTGTGATTCCTGTCCCTCCAAGTGCTCACAATACTCTAGTAGGGGACTGAGATTTCTACGGGACTTGCTCTTCTATCAACAGAGGAAGACACCTCACAGTCTCAAGAGTTCACAACTCCAGACCCCGGCCACCACGCCACAGCCAGAGCATGGAAACGGATGCTCAGGAAGGAAGAAGATGCTGCTTCTTTCCTCTCTACTCCCTTCTCTTCCACATCTACAGCCAATTCCAAACCGGCCTTATCCACTTAGGAAGTCCTATTCCTTGAAAACTGTAGCGTGCTCCTACAAACCAGCAACCAGATAAGCTGACTCATTCCTGAATGCTATGGGGGCACCAGGCTCTATCTACCCACTCTGAAGTATTTTCACATACATTCTGTAATTTGATCCTCAAAACAAGTTTTCAGTGCCGAGGGAGGGACACATCACTCCTTCCCTCATTTTACTGAAGAGGAAGATGCAACAAGTGGTTATCCTAAGCATACACTAGGTAGTACAGTGGGTGGTAGTACTACCTATATGATGGAACTAAGTGGAGCGATGCAGCACCTTTGCTGCAGGACAGAAATACATCCTGTTTCTGCTTCTAGTGTACTTCATTCGTTCCCACATTTTGCACACTTTTCTTGAGCAACAACTGTGAGTAAAGCATTGAAGCACTGCAGTAGGCCTTGTAGAAGACCCAGAGAAGAACAGAGACCAGTGCCTAAAACTGGAAGTTTATAGTCTTATGGGGAAGACAAGACATACACATAAATAATTACAATACTGTAAGCCCAAATATGATCCTTGTTGAAAGAGAGTTCAGAAGCAGGGTAGCACTTAAAAGTGGTCCCTCTTGCCTCAAACACCCTTCTGGAGTTATATAGGATATAAATAAAGGATATTTATGTACAGGACATACAGTTATATAGGATATAAATTTTAGTGAAATTCTTCATTGAAACCAGGGGCCACATCTAATTCACCTTATTACCCACTTCAGAATCATGCACAAAGAAGGGATAAGAGGAAGGACTGAATGACAAAAGGAAGAGCTGATTTGGGTCTTTCTGGTGTATTCCGTATGCTTCCTTTGGGATAAGAAACGGAATGGGTGGTGCACAGCCCAAAGTATGCTTGGGGCTCCTCAAAGCCCTCCTCACTATAAGTTCCTTGCCTTACTTCTTACCAATTAAACATTTACTTGGCATTAACAAACAAACTTGGCATTAACAAACAAATCTCTTTAGAAGAGTTAGGCCTGGCACTATAAAGCACTGTCACTGAACAGCTTTCCTCAAAAAAGAGATCAGTCCTCAGGTCAGTGCTGACCTCCTCCAGTGCTGGAGGAGGAGAGCAGAAAAATTATGTATTATAAAGCCCTGGGGGGAAAGTATGAAACCTGAGTTTACGACCTTCATTGCAAGTTAGGAGGGATGAGTTACCTACCATCACAGGTTACCAGAGTTAATTACTTCAGAAGTACCTCACTGTATAGAGGAACAAGAACAGGAAAAGAAGAAAGAAAGAAAGAGAGAAAGAGAAAAGAATCAGAAAAGAAATAAGAAAAGGTTAAAGAAAAGAATACACCCCACCCACAAAAAGCACTAAAAAACAAATTTAACTGCTTGAATGTAAAGAGAGTGTTTTAATGTCATTTCAGGATAACTGTGGAGAATCTGTATCCCACAATAATCCGTTTATGAAGCCAAACCCAGGAAGGCGTTACTGCTGACCACTGTCCCCATGAGAGGACAGCAGGAACACTTCCTATCATATGCTGCATCCTGTTTAGCTCAGTCATCAGAAGAAACACAAGCATCCTGGTCATCATTTATCATCTAGATACTAGGTGACTGTCCCCATCCAGCTCTGTACTTCCCTACACTGACTCAAGCTCCCCATCATTCCAGACCCTCCATGTCCTTTCCTGTGCCTCACATCAGGAAGACCCATGTTCAACATCACCTTCCCATTGAGATCTTCCCCCACCTTCTTGTCTAAAACAGCCATCCCCAACCTATTCTTATCACCTTATACTGTTTTTTATTTACACTGAGCACTTCTATTAAATATCTATTTCTTTTTTTGTCTACTGTGTTATTTCCCTCACAAGAGTGTAAACTGATGTAAACTCCAAGAGGGAAAAGACTGTTTACTGCTGTATCTCCAATAACCAGCACAATGCCTGGTAGATATTAAGTATTCAATCGATATTAGCTGAATGAATAAATGGGAGGTACGTAACAATTTTTTAAATATATCTTTTAAAAAATGTTTAACACTTTACTTGTCAAATTCCCTATAGCATATGTAATGACTAATTAGGGACATTCTACATAGTTACCTAAACACACATATGCTATAAAGAAAAACAGCAGATTTCTAAGAATACTGAAGTGAGAAAATAAAACAGGCACCCAGAGGACTCAGAAGATTAACATCCAACCAGTTCCAGAACTGTATGTAGAAAATAGTAACTTGCAAAATTTATTTTACAGTACAAAGTAAGCTAGCTTTCCTTTCTACCAGATAAAAGTGCTTTATTTTTGCCTTATCTGAAAAATAACAAAGAAAACACCAGAATTCTAACTTGATCCCTAACTATGATAATAAAAATGCCTTTGAAAAAATGATGTATCTTAAGCAACTTGTGTTCATTAAAGACGTGTGTATCTTCTTCTTATCCATAAAGCTAAAAAGATACTGACTGACCTCTTGCTCTGTGACTTTCCTCTTCTAGAAAAGCCTTCTTTGATCTTGAATCCTCAAACATCTATTACTCTATCTTTCCTTTTCACTGCCATTCTGCTGTAACTGTGGTCTTCATCTATCAACTTTATTTTCTTACACCCCATTCCCTCCTTAATTCTCTGTAGTGAGGTGACTACCCAGCTATTCCACTGAAACCGTCATAGAGATAAGCAACGCAAAACATCAAAGCCTCAGCCTTTCCTCCAGACTGCTCTCCACTGCTGAACGCTGACAAGTACCCCTGGCTCTTGACACTGCCTCAGCCTCCAAAACCCATTCCCTCTGCTGGTTCTCCTCCTCGCTCTCTGAAGTCCTCTTTCTCATCACATCCGTGTCGCATCACCTTCAATCTGAGACGAAAGAGTTGCACACTATACTGGCTTTGGAGTGAAGGTTCAAACTCCTGCTCTGTCACTTCATTTATTCATCCAACAAGTATTTATTGAGCACCTATTATGTGTGAGATACTGGACTAGGCCCTGGGATCAAACAAAGAACAGGAAATATTTGGTCACCGCCCTCAAATCTAAGCAAGTGAAAAGAAAAATGCTTATGTCTAAATCAGCAGCAAGATATATGCAGCTTGGAAACTAAAATGATAAGCTTTTTTCCCCTCAATTTCCTTAGGTGGCAGTGTTTCATCATGAGCAATCTGAGGCAAGAATATACCAGAGGCAAAATAATTTACAAGGAAAAAAAGAAAAAAAAAAAAAGAAATGGAAAGGAAAAAGACATTACTCACTGATGTAAATGCCAGCAGCTCCTCTTCAGTTAACTTATGCACTGGGTTATTCTTTTGGAGATTTGTGCTTTACATTGAAAACAAAAAAAAGCAAATTAATTCCAGAATGCATGTCATAATGAATGAAATATAATTTTTAAAAGGCAAATAAACTATATTTACATATTTGAAAGCACATATTTTAATATTACTGCATTATTTAGAAATGTAGAGATGAGTGTGCCAAAGATAAGTACAAAAAGTAGTAAAATGCTGAGAAATGAAATGTGGTTGGTGTACAAAATATCAACACAATTTCTTTTATAAGAAAAAAATGAAATCCAATCTGTGTCACTCCACAAAGAAAATGAAAAGAATTAATATAGCAACAACTCCTATTTATCAAACTCATACAAAAAAAAATTTAGTATCACCATGAGACAGGCAAAAATTAAGAAGCTGTCAAAGAGGCAGAACAATGGGAATTCTTAGATCCTGCTGATCCAAGTATGATTTGATTGGATAGTTTTGGAAAACAATTTTGCACTATCTTGTAAAGTGAACATTCATATATCCTAAACTCAGTAATTCCAGCCTAGGTATAGAGCTCAGAGAAATTCTTCAACAGGTGTACCAGGAATCATACACACGAATATCCATAGTAATACTGTGTGTAATAGAAAAATCTGTTAACAATCCAGATGTCCAAAAAAGAAACCAATAAATTGTAAAATATTCACCCAATGGAATGTTATACGGCAAAGTAAATTTCAGCTATGTATGACAACATGGATGAGTCATAGAAAGACACTAGTGAGAGAAAAAAGCAAATCACAGAAGACTATATATAGTAAGACAGCGCTTTTATAAAATTCAAAAACAAACAAAATGAAGCAACTGACTTAGAGGTATAAAAGATGTGAATAAATATATTTTTTGAAAAGGCAAGAAAATGACAAAGACAAAATTCAGGACAGTGACTACCTTTTAAAGAGAGGCAGGAAGATGAGACGGGAAAGAAGCACACGGACTGAGCAAGTGGTATTTGCAATCTTCTAGTTCTTAAATTGGGTGGTGGGTTCAGTTTATTATTATATTATATAACATATTTATATATAACATAAGTTATTTTGTATGCATATATTACTTGTATTAAGAATGAAAAGAAAATACCACCTCACAAAATAGTACCACTTCCTCATAATTTCCAATACTGCTGGAGGATTTTTATAATGAGCATAAAATGTTTACATAATAATTGTTAAATGAACATATTGTTGATAAAAAAATAAATGAATGTAAGGAAGGAATTATAAAATCATTTTATGTTGTACACCTGAAATTAATACAATGTTATGTCTCAAATTTACCTCATTTGAAAACACACACACACACACAATACACACATACATACACAGACATTTCTAGTTTGATTGCACAAAGGAATTATGTATCAGTTGGCAAGATGATCCAAATAACCCCTAAGGTCCTTTCAGTTCTAATACTATGACTCTGATAAGTGAACAAAAACAAAAGTCATTCTAAAATAAGAACCTCAACCAAAATGGATGAACATTCATCCCTCACATACAAAATTCCAATCCTAACTTCACTGCATAAAGTATATAGATAAAGTTGAAATGCTACAGGCTCATTACAAGCAATTATGATACAGTAACTGAATCAGGCCACCACTCTTCACCGTAACTTACTAACTTAGGCTTAGAATATATTACTCTGCTATCTGAAAATCAGACTATTAATTCAAAAGCAATTACCCTCCTCACTCCAGTTGTCTGAATTACTGAAGGATTGCTGTACTTTAAGCAATTTCTCCCACAGTTACTTTACATAAAAGCAATCAGGTACATTGATGTATGAGACACGTGGCCTCCAGGTAAAATCAAATTCAAGCAGGAGGCCAGTGAAGGGAAGGAGTTGAAGAAAAGGAGCATGAAGCTAGCCCCACAGTTTGGTCAATCCACCATCTATATGAATTCCCCCTGTGTCTCCTTTCCAAAGAACCCAGCCCACCACAATGTCCAAGTCACCTCTTCACAAGGGTTAATGGTCACGGAGGTCACGCAGAGATCAGACAGTATAATAAAATCACGACCCCCACATGCAAATCATCAATTCATGGATGTTCCAACCCAGGGGTTTATAAAGTGCATCAGATGCCCTAAGATTCAGAATATAATCAAGTAGTTTCTACCAAACAATGAAGATTTAAATTGCCCATGAAATCCGTTCAGCACTTTTTAATTGTTCTATATATTGAGATTCTACCAAGATCATATTTGGGGGAAAAAAAGTATTTGAAGACAAGCATTTTCTTGGTTTTTCAGTCCTCTCTCAACTGTGAAGTCTAACTCAATAAAGCTAAAGCACAACTGAGAGAAGCCTGGGAATATATATATTTGGTTTGATTTAGTTTCCTGCTGAGTTGACAATTATGAGTTTGCCAAAATAATCTTTTAAGAAATAGCATAAAGGAAAACTCAGAATTTGGGTCCGTAAATCCTGGATTCAAGCCCTAAATGCTGTACTGTAATTCTGAGTGAGTCATTTTGCCATTTAAAACCTGATTTCCCACCTGAAAAATGGAGAAAAACAACAACCTCTAGGACTGTTAGAACATTAATGAGGGATAGTGTGAAAGTACATGGTATAATTCCTAGCACATAACATTGCTTGTAAATGATTGCTGTTTATATTATTTATACACTAAGTATCGTTATGAATTGAACAAATAATTCTTTGGCAGTAAGCATAAATTCTGTCACTGGAATGAAATAATGTGATAAGACAACTGATTTGGATTAGAAACAGAACTCTACATGTGTGATTCTTTTTAATCAAACAAAAGGGGACTGTAGAACTGAATTTAACTTTTGTACAAGTGAAAACCTACTGTTAGTGTAAAGGAGATAAAATGCCATGAGGTGAACACAGAAAGATAAGTTCTACTGAGCTAAAAGACAAATTTTTTTATAAATGCTCCTTTTATTAAACTGCCTATTACTAATTTAACCAGTCTCAATATTATAACTTTGTGAAATATCCTATTTTGAACATTACTAAATCTCCAGATGAGAAACGGGATATTTATATAATCTAAAAGACCATATTAATAACAAAAGTTAAAAAAGAATAACTTTACATTGGAGAAGCCTGGCAGACCCCACTTTAATCATGTGATCAAACTTAACATGGCCAGTAGAGGAACAAATCAAAATGGTTTTCTACCTGCTGGGATGCAATAAGAATCACAAAACCTCCATTTTCTGATACCCCTGATAATGATACAAAATGTGAAACTAATCCTTTTTTTTTTTTTTTTTTAATCAGACAAATTCAAACTGAGAGTAAGCCTACAGAATAACTGGCTTATAAATTTCAGGTGTCAAGATCATGAAAGTCAAGCAAAAATGAAGAACTATTCCAGATTGATAGAAACTAAAGGGACATGACAACTAAATGTAACACATATGTTCTAGACTGGATTCTGTGCTATAAAGGAGATTATTGGGACAACTGGCAAAACTTGAATGGGGTCTGAGTAGGAAGTGATAGTAAAGTATGAATGTTAATTTCCTGATTTTGATAGCTGTATTATGGCTATGCACAAAAACTCCCTTGTTTGTTGAAAACACACACTAAAGTATTTACGGGTGATAGAATATCATGTCGGAAAATTATTCTCAAAAAAGTTATTTCCAATGCCTTGCCCTTGCAACTTTTTTCCAAATTTGAAATTATTTCAAAATAGAAAAATAAAATAAAATGAAAAACTATTTCTACCACACATAAGGTTCGACTGTATTAAAAAAAAATTCTAGGGACTTTCCTAGAGGTCTAGTGGTTAAGACTTCGCCTTCCAATGCAGGGGGTGCAGGTGTGATCCCTGATCGGGAAGCTAAGATCCCACATGCCTCAGGGCCAAAAAAACAAAACATAAAACTGAAGAAATATTGTTAACAAATTTGATAAAGACTTTAAAAATGGTCCACATCAAAAAATCTTTAAAAAATAAAATAAAATAAAAAATAATTCCATACTCTGAACGTAAATATCCTCAAAGGTCAAAACAGTCACCTATCCTAAATACTTCATTAAGAGTCTATTCCTAGCCAAGGTTAACCAAAGAAATTTTGTTTATGAAGAAAAGAGAAGGATAAGTATACCAGCTTACAGGAGATTCCTGAGATTCCTCATCTCTAACCCTTTAATTGGTTGCCCAACTATTCTTCATCTTCATAAGCCATGACAAGATTCTCTATTCATCCACAACTCTGGGGACCTGCTTGAACAAAGATTTCCCCAACACAAGAGAACCAATACGCTAGAAGTTCAAGGTAGCCAAGTAAGTCATTAACTCACCAGATTCCAAGGATAACAGCAAGCTCTTCAGCACATAGGTCAGGCATCTGAAACTGTTCACAATCTGCTAACTTTATCTCATTTAGAACAGTATCATCATTGAGCTCAATATTCTGGTGGAATACAAAAGAAACTCCTTAGAACAAAAATTAATTCTGATTCATTCAACAGACTATACACAACAGATTGCTGGGGGGATAACATCTTCTTGTTCAAGATTTTACAATGTCTATATATGGTCAATAGGCTGCTTCTTGTGAAACACATATTTGGGGACAATTTACTGTGCAGAAATGGAGGACACGCATCTATACCTCCGGATGCACTGACAACATCAATAACAGGGAATGACTGCTATTGTTGATTAAGCCTAGTACGCAAAAGCCCCTCAGGATTCAAAACCAGATCTTTCTACTCTGATTCTAAATTATAATCTAAAACGTCAACGGCCAGCTCTGTTTCTCAATAGGATTTAGAATAGGCAAAACAATTTGAGAAAGGAATAAAACCTGAAGACTTAGAGAACTTGGTAGAGTACTTGATTTCAGAATTACTACAAAGCCAAAACAGTGTTGTACTAGCATGAAGACAGACATATAGATGAAAGGAATAAAGTCCAAAATTTTAGACCCACGTTACATGGTCAATTGATTTTCAAAGGTGTCTAGGTGAGTCAAACAAAGGAAAGTTTTTTCAATAAGTGATGTTAGAACAACTGTATATCCATTTGGGAAAAAATGACCCTCTGTCCTGATCTCATACCATACACAAAAATTAAATCAAAATTAATCACAGACCTTACTATAGAAGCTAATACTAAAAAACTTCTAGGAAAAAAATCATAGGAGAAAAGCTTTGCCACTTTGGGGTAGGCAGACAGTCCTTAATTAGGACACAAAAAACTCGAACCATCAAAGAAAAACTTAATAAACTGGACTTCAGCAAATTAAAACTTCTGCTCTTTGAAAACATTGTTAAGAAAATGAAAAGTTAAGCTACAGACTCAGAGAACATATTCACAAAACAAATATCTGAAAAAAGGCTTGTATTCAGAATATGGAATTACAACTTAAGAAGAAGAAGATAAACAACGCAACATAAAAATGGACAAAAGATTTGTACAGACACTTCACAAAAGAATGGGCAGTAAACACATAAAAAGATCCTCAACAGTAGTCAAAAGGGAAATACTAATTAAAATCAGAATGAACTACTAGTACACACACATTATAATAGATAAAATTTAAAAGACTAACAATACTAATTGTTGACAAGGATCTGGAACAATTAGAACTTTCATACATTGCTGGTAGAAATGTAAAATGGTACAACCATAGAAAACAGTTTGCTAGTTTCTTACAATAAACATATTTACCATATGAGCTATCAACTCCACTCCTATGTAGTTACCTATGAGAAACAAAAACACATGTCCACCCAAAAACATGTGTGTGTGTGTGTGTGTGTATATATATATATATATATATATATAAATTAAAAAGTGTTCATAGCAGTTTTATCTGTAATAACCCTAAACTGGAAACAACCCAAATGTCTGTGTCTGTCAACAGGTAAACAGATTAAAAAGAAAAATTATGCTATATGCATTTAATGAAATTCTAATCAGAAATAAAAAGGAAGTACAGACACATGCAACTACACAGATATATCTCAACTGCTGAGCAAAAGAGGCCAGATACAAAAGAGTACATACTGTAGGATTCCAGTCACATGAAATTCTAGAAAAGGCAAACTACCTGTAGCCACAGAAAGCAGATCAATGATTGTTTAGGGCCAGAGAGGGTGGGGAATTAACTGCAAAGGGGCAGGATGGAACTTTCTAGGGTAATGAAATGTATCTTGACTGTAATGGTTGTGTGTATATATTTTTCAAATCTCAGCAAACTGTACAATTAAAAGTTTTCTGTGTATAAGTTTTATCTCAATAAAATGGATTTTTTTAAAAATTAATCATCAAAAAATAGTAAAATCACGATGAGAAACCACTACACACAACTCACTAGAATAGCAAAAAAAATTTTACCAAGCACTGGCAAGGATGTAGAGCAACTGGTGCTCTCATATACTGATGGTGGGAATGTGAAATAGTACAACCACTTTGGAAAACATTTGGGCAGTTTCCCAAATTGAAAATACACTTACCACACAACCTAGCCATTCCATTCCTCGGCATTTATCCCTGAGAATTAAAAACATACGTTCACACAAAGACTTGCCCATGAATGTTCCAAGCAGCTTTATTCATAATAGCCAAAAACTAAAAATTGCTCGATTGTCTACCAAGAGGTGAATGGATAAACACACTGTGGCTTATCCATACAATGAAATAACTCAGCAATAAACAGGAGCTAACTATTGGTATCAAAATATAGATGAATCTCAAAACATTATGCTAAGTGAAAGAAACCAGACACAGAAGAGTCATACTATATGATTCCATTTGTTTGAGATTCTAGGAAAAAACAGCTCTAATCTGTGACAGAAAGCAGACCAGTTGGAGGGAAAGTGATTGACTGCAAAGGAGTATGGGTGGACTTTTTGGCCTAATGGAAATGGTTCTGTATTTTGATTACAGTGGTGGTTACATGGGTCTACCTATTTGTCAAAACTCATCAAACTGGATACTTAAAATAGGTGCATTTTATTTTATGTAAATTATTCCTCAATAAACCTGATTTAAATTTTTTTCTAATTCAATAGAAGTAGCTAAAGCTAGGAAGACTTTAAACTGTAGGCCTAGCTCTATCTATAAGGTTTCGAGAAAAGAGAAAAGAGTACAACCTCCAACCACTGCTGACAGGAGAAACACACAACTTTAGGCGGCTACTCAGGCTCCACTGAAAAAGTGCCTCTTCCTCCCTGACCTGCACAACTTCAAAAGGCAGAGCTGGCAGGTGCACAGCGCACCCTGGTGGCCAACCATTTTCAATACAAGCCTTTCATATTCTTTTTTAAAAAGCTACTTATGTAATTCTAAATTTTCTAACAGCTACACTTTAAAAAGTAAAACAAAAAAAAAATTAAGTGATTTAACCTAATACATCAAAAATATTATCCTTGTAACATGTACCAACAGAAAATTATTAATTAGATACTATACACTTTTTCATACACAGCTTATGAAATCTAGTACATCTTTTACACTTCAGCACATCTAAGTTTGGACCAACCAACTTTCAAGTGATTAATAATCATATGTGGCTACCACATTGGACAGTGCAGCTCTAGAGTATCCAAAACTCTCACCTTTTCACATCCAGATAGGGTTGTATCAACCTGCTTATTAATATCCAATGTTTGTGGAGTACCTTTATAGATCTAATATGATCCCTTAAAAAAAGTGTGATGTGGGGACTTCCCTGGTGGTCCAGTGGTTAAGAATCCGCCGTCCAATGCAGGGTTCAATCTCTGTCTGGGGAACTAAGATCCCACATGCCGCGGGGCAACTAAGCCCGCGTGCCACAACGAGAGAGAAGCCCGCGCACTGCAACCAACAGCCCACGTGCCACAACTAAGACCCCACATGCTGCAACTAAGACCTGTCGCAGCTGAATAAATAAATAAATATTAAAAAAAAAAAGTGTGATGTGGGGAAAAACAAATGAGGAGGCTAAAAATACAATAACTTTCCCAGGTTCTCAACCTCGGCTAGACAATAAAGATGTGACAGGGATCCAAGTCTCCACCTCCCACAGCCAGGACTCCTTCCCCTCCGGCCCCCACAGAAGACCTGAGACAGGTCAGCCTTAACAACAAGGCATTATTTATTACTCTTCAGCTACAAACAGGTGATCAAAATAGTTTCAATCTTCATTCAAGATACTCTACGTTCCTATTCAGCTCTTTTCGAAATTAAAACTGGTTGGCTGCACTACCTACTTGCCTATGTGTTCTACAAGCCACAAATTTAAAATACTGTTCTGCTTTAGTCCCACTCCAACCTCATAACATTCTACTGAATCAAAAATTTAGCTACAGCCTTTCAGACCTCCTAGTCAAGTGATGCTTATGATACTGTTTTTGCTCACCTATCATTAATTTGTTTCTTCCTTTAATGCTGCCCTTGCTATGTAATAAACGTTATATCTAGATAAGCTAAAGCTTGAAACTGCAAGAGTGTGGACTTTTGGACAGACTGTTTTTGCACATAACCTTGTACAATCCTGCAACAGAGGCCAGTCACATAAGGCACAGATCTGGATTGTCCTGTATTATTGCATTTTTCTTGTTCTGAATATCCTTGACATTACAGCTGACAAAAATGAAAACTGATACTGCAGATCTGTTTTCTGAAACCTTTAAAGCTAAAATCACATGCAAGAACTGACTTTGCAACTACTAATATTGACACCCTTTCGATCTGTATGAAAGCGGGTTGTGTAGAAGCAGCAAATCAATGGGTGCCGTTTTATCTTTAGTTAAACACCATCCTTGTGTATTCATTTACACCATCTTATATGTGACACACTGCTGTACAATGTGTAATTCTGTGATCTTTATTTCCCTTTGTATTCATTTTAAGCATCTTTATAAATTGCTGTATTGTGGTTAATGTAAAAAAAAGAGAAAAAGAAATTAGCACGTAATTTATCTCCAATTCATGGGACACACCATATTCAGCATTTAATGTATATTTCTTATCAGTGATGCTGATCACGTATGTGTTTGTGTTTTCTGTGAATATACAATTTTAATTTATTCTCCCTCCTCACACCGTGCCCCCATGATTGAATAATAAAGAACAGAGACTGCGCCTTTGATTTGCACATTGGGGTTGCTCATAACTGTTGGCTTATTAAAGCCTGAAGTCCAATAGCTTCAGGCTATGTAATTCCCCATTAATAACAGATTAAAAATCTAGCAAGGTCCAAAGGGAAACACTATGTTCCTCACTGGCAATAAAATTACTGTATTTCCTCAATTCTAAGATATACATCTTCACATTGTAACATTTCTAATCACGATGTATTTTATAATCACTATAATTGGTATAATAGTGTTCCTTTTTTCCTGAAGAGTTTGGTTATTAAACAGATGGTGTATTTTATAATTTAATGGTATCTGAATAAGGAAATATGATACATAACTAATTAAACAAGCAAGTCTATCTTCCATCCATGAGTAAAAAGCTGTTTCTATCTAATCCATACCTACATCACATAATTTGTACTTTCCACCTTTAAGTGGTAATTAATGAAGATCATAAAATTATCAGAATGCATTTTATTTCAAATATGAAAGAATAAATTCTGTATTAAATTGTACATCATTTTTATACATTCCTCATAAGAGTCATCGCATCCTATCTATAATCATAGGAGACAATTTTCAATACGAGAACTCCACATTAATAAACAAACAAACAAACAACAATGGATTACTGAATTAAATGCTTAGATTGCGGAATTAAATCTCTTTTCACTGATGCTGTGCTATGGCCTAAAAACCAGGCTTATGATACTTAATCTAAGACTCAGGGAGGGACTTGGGTTACATCAAATCGCTGAAGGAGGAGGGTCTGGTATATACAAGGAGGAAATGGAGGACGGAAGCAGGTATCAACACAGTTCCCTGACCAGCATCAACACAGCAGTACAAATACTTGTTCAGCTGTGGCTCTACCTACGTCAGGAGATACAGGCTGTCCCCTGTGCAGTCTCATCCCTGAGTTTCTCCATCTTTTCCTTCTCCTCTTAGAATCAGTAACTGTCCCCACCCTGAAGTTACCACAAAAGCAAACAGAGAACCTGGAGCAAGCCCAGGAGGTAAGTAAGATCGCATCCAAGGCCTTCCTCAGGACTCCTTACTGCTGCCACTCTTTCCCATCTCCCTAGTCCCTACCCTTGGCATTATTTTCAGTACACAACAGAATTTTAGTGTTCAATGCACCAAGTAAATTTGTTTGCAGGCTCTGGAATGAAAAGTAGCAAAACAGGGGCTTCAAGGACGGTAACATCAACCAAAGAACAAGGAAAAATGTTGGTTTGGGGTCTCTGGGATAAGAAAATGTAAATGCTAATGGCATCCATGGAAGCAGATGGAAAGACCTATTGAGCAGGTAAACTGACTAAAAGCTATAAATTTAAGCTACAAAAGAATGTATTAGCCAAGTCAAGAAAACATACTGGGGCTTCCCTGGTGGTGCAGCCGCTGAGAATCTGCCTGCCAATGCAGGGGACACGGGTTCGAGCCCTGGTCTGGGAAGATCCCACATGCCGCGGAGCAACTAGGCCCGTGAGCCACAACTACTGAGCCTGCGCGTCCGGAGCTTGTGCTCTGCAACAAGAGAGGCCGCGACAGTGAGAGGCCCGTGCACTGCGATGAGGAGTGGCCTCCGCTTGCCGCAACTGGAGAAAGCCCTCGCACAGAAACGAAAACCCAACATGGCCAAATAAATAAATAAATAAATAAATAAATAAATAAATAAATAAAAAGAAAACATACTAAGGCAGAAACCAGCCCAGTAATGACATAGTAACTAAGGACAGATCAGAAAACTGGTAAAAAGGAATTCTGATCATCTGTTTACATATTTAGAAGAAACCCAAGAAATTTCAAGGCTCTTAATATTTGCAAATATCAACAGAAGGCAAAAAATATGGTAGCCACTGGAAAAATTAGTCTCTACTCAGTCTGCTTTTTGGACTTTTTTCAAGGGCAGTAATACATAACTAACTGCATTACTAATTCATACTTACTGTAGTCTAGGAAAAAAACAACATTTTATCTCTATTTAAGGGTAAAAATGGCTTAAAAAAATGGGTCCTGTTATGTCTTGTTTTTTAAAAACATCCAGCCACCTTGTAAAAGCTCAAGAAGGGTCAAAAGAAGCCTCTTCCCACCCCATCCAGTGTTTCTACAAAACTCACCTATGGAAACTGTTAGACTTGGATGCTAATTTAAATAACTTACAATCCTACTTACCTTGGTTAAATATTCCTGAGGAGTGGGTGCTGGAGTGAATTCGTAATTTGAAAACACAGCTCCTTCCCTTCTTACATCTAAAATAAGTTGGGCCACGTAATTTTCCTGGAACCATGTCCTTTTTCCCAAAGCACCTGAAAAAATATATATTAAATTATATGTATCAACTTGTCAATCAGACATACAGTACAATCTTAAAGAGAAGTATTTTCAGAGTGCTTTAGAGCTTATGAGGTATTTTCTCCATTTCAAATAAGAGAAACCTGAGGCCCAAAGATGACTTTAAAATGACTTTTTATAAAATTATAAAGCCAGTAAGTTATAAGGCCAGAACTCAAACCCAGGATTTCTGCCACTAGTTTCCACATACTTACTTTTTCACTAAACTACCTCCCTCCTCAAAAAAGGTAACTCATTAGGTGTCATAGGGAGAAGAAATACTATCCTCTCCATACAACAGATGAAAAAATGGAAGTTCTGAAGTGCAGTCATTTGCTCAAGATCACAGGGTTTTCAGTATCAGAGCCAGGGCTTAAAGCCAGGGTCTTCAGGTTCTAAATCCCACAGTCTTTCTATTACACTATCTGGCTCCACGTAAGACCAAATTTTTTTTTCATTTTGTATCTGAAATAACTTGCTGCAGAACAGCTCTAAGAGAAGCAAAAGCTCTGACATCTCTTCTCTGGCAAGAGTCAGATTACAAAGACCCTTGATTACAAAGACCAGTCTAAGAAGTCTGGATTTTATCCTGTGATGAGTCTGGCTCTACTTTATACAACAACCATTTAAACACGTTATACTAAAAATAGCTATTGAGATGGTCTAACACAGCTTACTTTTTTATAGTAAGGCTAGAGCTGAAAAGAAAAAAGTAATAATCTGATTCTCATTTTATATTCGTGAGCACATTTGTATTTTTAAGTTCTTCAGTCTTAACTTGGAAAAAAAATATGAAGAACTAGGTAGTAAATACACCAACAGCTAAAGCTGACTATACTGAGTACCATGATACTAATTTTTTAAATAATCCAAAAAAAAAGTCTCCTAGTACCGAAATATTTAAAAACAAAATCTCTGAAACTAACCTCACAACTTATATTACATATATCTCAAATACAAGACTCCAACTTACACTTGGCCATTGTCACAAAGTTATAAGTCGGATATTTAATAATTCTCCCCAAACAATGTAATAAAAGGTGGTTAAGATCCCAGACTAGGCCACAAAGTCACATTTACCTCATAATATATCTGAAGGATTTTATTGACAGGACTACCTCAATAAGCACAGAGCTTGGCGACTAAGAATGGGCCTTAGAGATAATGTAGACCAAGCCTAGGCAGGACAAATAGTTTCAATCATTTCAACATTCACAGATTGTTGTTTCAACATTCACAGAGCCCAGGTTCAACAGGTATAAATGGTGTGACCCACTGATGATGTCTGACTTTCATGAATGTCTTCAATATAGAATGCCAATTACCAATGTGAGACTAGGGACAGGGCAATACATTAAGAGAAAATAATGTTTCTTATTTGGTACTCAGAAAAAAACACAGAGATCTTGGGAAAAATTCTGTAATTTATTTGTTCTTCCAACAAATGTTTATTGAGTGCCTACTGTATGCCAGACAGTGTTCTAAGGCAATGAAGAAACATCTAAACAAAACAGTCAAAAATTTCTGTTCTTAAGAAATACAAGAAAGGCAGGATGGAAGCCGCAGGGGGGTATTTACCAGAAAGGGCAAACTAAATTTGGGAATCAGGAGGGGCCTTGGGAAGCCCACATGCACAGCCAAATACACAAAGTTCATTTGTGCACTGCCCGGCTGCCATATATTACTGACATGTCTAAGTAGACATGGGCATCTGCAGGAATAAAGAAAGTATATGATTTCAACTTTGTTCTAAAACTATGAATTTTTTAAATAAAATCTTTAAAATCTATTTTTGTAAAGCAAACAAGAGGACACAGATAATAAAATACAACCATACAATACAGCCAAACTGCCAATTATATATTAGTTTATCATAAAAATAAATCAATTATCCACAAAACGTAAAAAAAAATCTTACCTGTCAAATCAATTTGTAATCTGCAGATGTCTTTAGCAATATTGAACTGATCTTTTGCTTTTTTATATTCATAATAATATAAAAATATATATGCACATTCCAGATGGAACTGAACAGCCAAATATCGACCTGAATCATCTACAAACAGACCCTCTAGTTTCATCACTGTAAGACAAAAGATGAAACATTTAAAAGTATGATGAGAATAAAAATATATTCATAAGTAAAACATTGAGTCCATAATATATGAAGTATATATATTACATAGTTCCTGCTCTTAAAGAATTTCAAATCTGGAAGATGAGGGACACATATAATAATAGTTTACAGTAAGCATTCTCTGAGCACTTACACGTTCCAAGCTTGAAGCTAAGGACATTATATACATTATCTCCTTTATTCCACACAATCCTAGGAGATATGATTCATAACCCTGCTCTTTCTTATTTTAGAATACTTGTCTTAATCGTACAATAAAAAAATATGACAACACAAGGTGATGATACAATATACCAAGTGAATCTGCAAACAGTTAAACAATATGAAAATCTAATGAACAGATCAGATAACAGACAGTTTTCCACACAAAGAATGTAGAATTTCTCCCTTAAAAGAAGAAACAGATATATATCCATACAGAGCTAAGACAATATGAGTATCAAGTAGAAAATGAATAAGTATTGGCTTAGCAGTCATATTCTCCTTTATTTCTCTAAACACCTGAGATGAAAATATAGAAGAATAAGAGCCTAATAACATGATATCTGAAATAAGATGATTTTCAAAATTAATTATATATAATAAAGGGGCTAGTTGGCATACACCAAGGGAGTTTCCAGCAGGTCACCTCATCCATCCCTCTACAATATCCCTGAAAAACTATCCTTCACAAATGTTCCCGGGAACAGGATCAGCATTTCACAAAACAGTTTACATGAATGAAAGTATAATGAATGAATAGAAAACACACTTAGAATGTCTAAAAATTGAGAATCAGTCTTCTATAATTCAAGCTGATAGGGAAGTGATATTGACCGATGCCTACTCTGCTCAGCACTAGGTATTTTACATGTTGTGTTAATTCTCACAATGATGTCTTTAGGGTTGACATTAACCCCACTGAACTCATTAGAAAACTGAGCTTAGATCGCTTACTGACTGGTCACCTCACCTGTTAAATGACAAAGCCAGAATTTGAATCCAAACCTGTTGGGAAAACGGGAGGAGGGAGTTGGCAGAAGAAGGACAAAGGTGTAGAGATGATGTTACAAAACCTAATCTACTTTCTCACCAAGTAATCTGACAGAAACCTACAGCTAAGAAACAGACATCCTTTGTCTTACCATGAACTGAAAATAAAATGAGCCTGAAAAATAAAGTGTTTTCCTATATACTGTCAGTCCTTTAAAGAGATTCTTAACTCAAATAAAGAGACTAAATCAAGATGTATATGTCTTAGGACTTCCTTGGTGGCACAGTGGTTAAGAATCCACCTGCCAATGTAGGGGACACGGGTTCAAGCCCTGGTCTGGGAAGATCCCACATGCCGTGGAGCAACGAAGCCCGTGTGCCACAACTACTGAGCCCGCATGCCACAACTACTGAAGCTTGCGTGCCTAGAGCCCATGCTCCGCAACAAGAGAAGCCACCGCAATGAGAAGCCCGCGCACCACAACAAAGAGTAGACCCCGCTCACCACAACTAGAGAAAGCCCACGTGCAGCAACGAAGACCTAATGCAGCCATAAATTAATTAATTAATTAATTAATTTTTTTAAAAAAAGATGTACATGTCTTACTTCAAAAGGCAGACAGGCATCCAAACACAAACTTCTCACTGTGAAAATCCTTCAACAGATTTCCTCCATGCAAACCAAACTCAAGAAAAGGTGGATCTGATGATACTCAATGCTGTTAGTGAGTGCTTTTTCTTTTTAAACTTTCTCTTCTTTTGTCTGCCCATTATTCCTGAGTGTCTAGCCACTACTCTCAGAAATATAACCTTCTATGATCTTAGCACAATTCACAAGTGAAACAATTTCACCTAATTGTCAATGACAGTAATCTTCTCTAAAGGTTCTGGATGCAAACTGTATTAAGGGATGTTGAGCTTGCCTAAGGTTTTTCAAAATCCTCTCTCAAATATCACAAAACGGCCATTTCTGCACTTCATTAGGCTTGTTATGTTGTGATCACTCACAAAGGTCTAGGGAAGACCATCAAATCTAAACTGTCCTAATAACACGTAAGTCACATAAATGCCCAAAGCAAGATGTGTATATCTATCATCCCTCCTACCTACCCACTTACCTACTTGTAGATATGTGTGTGTGTGTGTGTGTGTGTGTGTGTGTATACACAAACACATATTAGTACAACTGGTTCTGATCTTGTACTTCTGTGCTTTTTCTGCATTTCTTATGTGTTCAGGGGTCAAAGACTGTTAGAAAAGTAGGATAGATACTAACTTTTTTAAGAATTAGTTTAATCTTTAATTCCAACAGCATGACCAATTACTCTCCCAATAAAAATATCTTTAAGAAACTGGATTTTAAATTTTTAATGTATTTTTGTGTTAACGATTGTGTTGGGAACAAAATGACTGCTGAGAACAAAATAAGGAATCATTAAAAGACAAAAACTAAATGAAAACTGCAACCTTAGGAATTAAGCGCACAGTCTGCCATATTCTGCCCTGAAGCTACCTACCAAACCTTTAGGGACCTTAGGATTCCACTCTGATGGCTGCAAGGAGCACCAAAGACAAAAGATCAGAACTGAACCTACCCAAAGTAGGCAATCTAGCCAGAGATCTCCATTTAAAGCTGAGCCCCAAAGAACTGTGTCTTCAATGGAAGTTAAAAAGGACTAGGTCTGCCACGCAGAAGAGGTCAAAAAGGAAAATGGCAGTGGGCAAAGGGGAAAACATTTATCCCAAGAATTCATAACCATAAGCCAGCTTTCACACAGATTTGTGGACAAAATTCAGTACAAAAAAAAAAACAAAAAACCCCACAAAAACAAACAAAACCCTACCCCTCAAGCCAAGAATTTAGGTCCCCAGAGAAGTAGCACAAAGAAAAATCCTCTTTTACAGGAATGCAACTTCAACCAGGATTCAATGAATTCCCACAGATAAATTTCCAAGGAACACGAGCTCATAGAAAACAACAACAACCACCAAAAAACAGAACATTAGCAGAAACAGCAAAAGGTAGAAACACACCTTCAAAGCCTTCAGAGGCTGAAATTGCGAGATACCCATACATGAAATATTCAATAGGTTTCAAAAAATAAAAGGCTAGAAAATATGAACAAGGAAAAAGAAACTATAGAAATCTACCAGGCAAATCAGAAAAGAAACCGAAAACAGTTTAGAAAAAAGACTTTAATTAAAATTAAAAATTAAATGGACATACCAGAGAACTAGAAGATAGATCTAAATAAAATTATTCAGGAGGCAACATAGGGAAACAAAGAGATAGAAAATAAAAGAATTAAAGAATGTTGAGGATGCAGATGAGAAGTTCTAATGCGTCTGAAGATCTAGAAGGAGAAAATAGACAATGAAGAAGAGACGATATTTGAAGAGATAATGGCTAAGCATTTCCAGAGATGTGGAAAGAAACTAAATCCCAGAATCAGGAAGCCCACTAAATCCCTAACAAGATAAAGAAAAATCCACACCTAGTCCAGTAACAGTCAAACTAAAGAATGCCAAATACAAAATCAAGATCTTAAGAACAGCAAAAGGAAAAAAGCACACAAACGAAGAATAGTTGGACCAACGACTGATTTCTCAATGCCAACAGTGGAATCAAAAGAAAACAGATTAATATCTTCATGGTACTGAGAGAAAATAACTATGAACCTAGAATCCTTTAGCCAACAATTCAAGGAGAGTGAAATAATGATATTTCCAAGTAAAAAGCAGCAGTGTATCACCAAGATATGTTTGCTAAAACTGAACTGCTAAATTACTTTAAATAACTTTTAGTATACAAAAACATAACTTTTAAGAATAAATTTATTTATTTATTTATTTTTGGCTGCGTTGGGTCTTCGTTGCTGCACGTGGGCTTTCTCTAGTTGCAGCAAGTGGGGGCTACTCTTCATTGCAGTGCACAGGCTTCTCATTGGCATGGCTTCTCTTGTTGTGGAGCACAGGCTCTAGGTGCGCAGGCTTCAGTAGTTGTGGCATGCGGGCTCAGTAGTTGTGGCTCACGGGCTCTAGAACGCAGGCTCAGTAGTTGTGGCGCACAAGCTTAGTTGCTCCGCGGCATGTGGGATCTTCCTGGACCAGGGCTTGAACCCGTGTCCCCTGCATTGGCAGGAGGATTCTTAACCACTGCACCACTAGGGAAGTCCCCCAAAACATAACTTTTATTACCTCCATACCTCCCCTAAGTAGAGAAAAATGAGAAAACATTGCCCAAAGACAGACAGGAAAAAGCCAAGGACCATAACCCAACACTGCAGTTGCAGACTTCAAAAAACAGTACATCTTTGGAGTGTGGAAAGGAAGAAGGCCAAGTCTCTTTATGAACAAATGTGAAGGAACGTTGAGAATTTTATCTATTTTTAAAGCTTCTGATTTAGAGTAAAAGTTGAAAGCTGCTGGAAGTACTGTATCTGCTTCAGCAGAGATACTTTCCAATGTTAATTAAGCTACTGATGAAGACATAAAACTTAGAAGAGTAAAGAGCAATGAAAAGGTAGAGAATTGGTGTTTCCCCAAAAGCAACCCCGTCATCCTAGTGACAACATTCTCATGAGAAGCTGAATCTCATGGATATTAACTAGACAAGCATGTATAGGATTATCTAATTTCTTAAATATACAGCATAAC
This sequence comes from Balaenoptera musculus, assembly GCF_009873245.2. NCBI lineage: Eukaryota > Metazoa > Chordata > Mammalia > Artiodactyla > Balaenopteridae > Balaenoptera > Balaenoptera musculus. Next base: position 64,280,118 of record NC_045797.1, read on the forward strand.
CATCAACAAAACTGATCAAATATGCCCTAGCTAAAGCCATTTAACTGATTCCCATTGCTCTTAGGATAAAAACAAAATTCCTAAACATGCCCTATCATGTCCTATACAGTCCTGGACCTCCATCTCCCACACTGTCCTCTCTCTGCTTCAACCACAATGACCTTAGACCATCTCGCTCATGCCACAGAGCCTTTATGGTTCACATAAGCTCTTCTTTCTGGCATCAAAGTTTGCCAAGTCAGACATTTATCGACTACCCTGTCATCCATTTATAAGATACGCTTATCTTAGCCTATTATACATCCAAAATCCCTTATCTGCAACGATGAAATTTTTAAAAATCCCTGCAAACCTAAAGTGTTTTTGCAATTTGTTTTTGGGGAAAAGATCTGAACTGACCTCATTTGGCAGCAAAATTGGGCATGAATGGACAGGTAGAACTAGCCCTCCGGAAGATAACAAAGGGTAGGGAAAAGTAAGAGTGCAAATTGTAATAGACGAGGAATAGAAGCTTTTGCCACTTAGGGGAACCTGGGGCTCCTGTTTGCCTCAGCTAATTTGTAAAGTCTACCTTCGAGGATCCCAACACAGCAGAAGATTGGACATAGTCCAGAGGTCTCACGTCTATCAAAAGAAGACAGGTGAATAAACTATGAAACACCAACGTACTAGAATACTAGACAGCTGTAAAAAGGAATGATCTTCAAAATACATTACAGAAATAAAGTCCCAAACAGCAATGTGTGTGTGTGTGTGTATACGTGTGTATATACATAAAATATATTTTATGTTATATATATATATATATATAAAATATTTTGTGTAACATGAAGGAAGGGAGAATACCAAAGAGCAAAGAGAAAACTAGAAGAATAAACCAAAAATTAATAAAACTAATAAAGGGAAAAAGAGAGAATAGGGTAGAAGGAAAATAGAGATAGACGAGAAACTTCTCCAAAGAGACCTTAACTTGACCTTGACTCTTCTCTGAAGAGTTCTGACTCTGGAATCATGTAATTATTTTATATATTCAAAAAAAAAATCAATCCATAAAAATTGAAAACAAATGGAAAAATATAACTCTAACTATATAACAAGTTGGTGACAAGGGAAAGAATTATTGCAAATGTCTTTAAAATGTTTTGCCTTAGAGCATAGTATACATCCTTAAGGTAACATATTCTAGGGGCAAAGAGAGTTGCAAAGAAATCTTGAGCCTTATTCAGTGGTCTTATTGTTAGTAGGAATGCTGGCATTGTTTTGAAACTTTTTATATATACAACAAAGCAAGTAAGTAATTATGTTCATATTGTTAGGAACAAGATTTTCAGTTTAAGAGAAGAAGGATAGGGCTTCCCTGGTGGCGCAGTGGTTGAGAATCTGCCTGCCAATGCAGGGCACACGGGTTCTAGCCCTGGTCTGGGAAGATCCCACATGCCGCGGAGCAACTAGGCCCGTGAGCCACAACTACTGAGCCTGCGCGACTGGAGCCTGTGCTCCGCAACAAGAGAGGCCGCGATAGTGAGAGACCCGCGCACCGCGATGAAGAGAGTGGCCCCCGCTTGCCACAACTAGAGAAAGCCCTCGCACAGAAACGAAGACCCAACACAGCCAATAAATAAATAAATAAATAAATAAATAATAAAAAAGTGTTTTTAAAAAAAAAAAAAGAGAAGGATATAAATATGAAATCAAAGATATTGACACATTGCAAGGTTAAATCTTTTTAAATCATATTATTTCTTTACTACTATCATACTGTTGAAATTACTATAGTTTTAGAGTAACTTTTATGTCTAAGGGAAAGTCTCCATCATTATTTTCCTCTTTAAAAATCCTCTTGACTATTCTTACATACTTTTTCATCCAAAATCGATTTGCATATTCTCTCTTCAAAATGTAATCGCACTTACTGTAATTGCACAATTAGCGTCTTTACAATATTGATCATCCTATTCAAGAAAATAGTATGTCTTTAACATTTTTAGTAAAGTTGTACAATTGACTTCATTTTGGTTTTGGACATTTTAAGAAATTCCTGGGTTAAATCTTTCTTTCTTTTTTTTCACCTTTTTATTGAAATATAATTGACATATAAAATGATATTAGTTTCAGGTGTACAACATAATGATTCAATGTATGTATATACTGCAAAATGATCACCACAGTTAAGTCTAGTTAACATCCATCACCACATACAGTTACAAATTTTTTTTCTTGTGATAAGAACTTTTAAGATCTACTCTCTCAGCAACTTTCGATACAGAATTATTAACTATAGTCACTATGCTGTACATGCAAGGTTATATTTTTCAACAGCTTTATTTATATTCACATACATACAGCCCAACAATCTGAAGTGTGCAACTCAATGGCTTTTAGTATATTCCAAGAAATCTGCAACCATCACAACAGTCAACTCTAAAACATTTTTATCACCTCAAAAATAAATCCTGAACCCTTTAGCTATCACTCTCCTCCGCCCATCCCTCCCATAGCCCTAAATACAACTAACCTACTTTCTGACTCTAAATTTGCCTATTCTGGACATTTCATGTAAATGAAATCATATACTATGTAGTCTTTCATAACTGGCTTCTATAACTTAGTATGATGTTTTCAAGGTTCACTTGTGGTGCAGTATGTATCAGCACTTCATTTCTGTTTATGGCTAAATAATACTACAATGGAATCCATTGTGTGGATATACAATATTTTGTTTATCCATACATCACCTGATGGACACTTCCATCTTTTAGTTATTACAAATAATGCTGCTATAAACATTCATATACAAGGTTTTGTATGGACCTATGTTTTCATTTCTCTTGGGTATATACCTAGGAGTTGAACTGCTGGATCATATGGTGATTCTGTACTTAACTGTTTAAGAAACTGCCAAACTGTCTTCCAAAATGGCTATACCATTTTACATTTCCACCAGCAGTGTTCCAATTTTTCCACGTCCTCAACAATACTTGTTATTATCTCACTTTTTTTTATTACAGCCAGTCGTGGGGGTGTGAACTGACATCTCACCGTGGTCTTGATTCTCACTGCCCTAATGACTAATCATATCGAACATTTTTTCATGCACTTATGTCTTCTCTAGATAAACATCTGTTTAGATCCTTTGCCCATTTTTTAATTGTGTCTTTTTTTTTATAATTGGGTTGTCAGAGTTCTTTATATATTCTAGATACAAGTCCCTTATGATATATATGATTTGCAAATAAATTCTCCCATTCTATGGCTTGTCTTTTCACTTTCTTGATAGTGTCCTTTGAAACCCAAAAGTTCTTAAAATTTTGATGAAGTCCAACGTATCTATTTTTTGTTGTTGTTGCTCATGCTTTTGGTATCATATTTAAGAATCTGTTGCCAAATCTAAGGTCATAAAGATTTACCCCTATATCTTCTCCTAAGAGTCTTATAGTTTTAGCTCTTTCATTTAGGTCTCTAATCCACTTCAATTTAACTTTTGTAGACAGTATAAGGGTCCAATTTCATTCTTTTGCATGTGGTTACCCAGTTGTCCCAGGTGAAAAGACTACTCTTTCCCCATTGAAACATTCTATATGTAAAGTAAAGCAAGTAATTACTTTAATATTGTTAGAAACAAGATTTCCAGTTTAAGAAAAAGATATAAATACCATTATAAACACTTTGTAATAAGGTTAAATTTTAATTGAAGCTCTTTGGTCAGGGTCAGGGACTTAACAGGCATGTTTGCTGGGGCCTGGTCTGAATGGGGATTCAACCAGCACGTTTGCCAAGAACAAAGTCTCAACAAGGGCCTCAGCTGGGTGCTTGCCCTAAGTTTGAGACATGACTTATGCGTTCCTAAAACCAGGACTGGTGACTTGACCAAAGACTCAGCCAGCATGTTTGCAAGGTCCAGGGCTCACCCGGAGAGTCTGCTGGGGCTGGGGATCAGTCAGAGACTAGAGCAATATGTTTGCGGGGCTGGGGTCTCAACTGGTGTGCTCAACAGGGCCAGGGACTTAACCAACGTTCAACAGAGCCAGGTCAAGGATTAAGCTGTGTGTTCCCCAAGGTCAGAGCCAAGGGAGCAGCCTGCACAGTAGAGGGATGGCTGGGAAGATTGTACAAGTACTCATGTTGAGGTTAATGGGAGCCTGGTTTTTCACTGTCAAAGAAAGGAGGTAGAAATTTGGAAGAGAGAAGACGAAAATAAACCCTGTGATACTGGATTGGAATTGGAGATGATGTAAATTCGTGGTTTTTAATACAAAGATAAATATAGAAATAGATACAGATGTGTACCTGTACTTATATATACATATACACATACTTTCCAGCTATGTCTGTTGAAAGGCTTTAAAAGAAACCAGAGCTCCTTGGAGAAATTACTGATTCCAGGGCCAGAGCAAGGAAATACAAAATAAGGCTAAAGCATCTTCTTATGTCAGAAAATAAAGAAGTGCTCAAAGATATGTTGAAAGGGCACAGAAGCCAATTTGAACAAGCTCCAACTGGCCAAATCTGGGACAATTTGAGCATCAAAACAATTATAGTAACAATTATAATCTACTGAATGAATTAGGAATCTGTGACCACATACTAGTATCAATATATAAATGCATAAATTCAAAGTTTAGTGAGGAATAGGAGACTTACATGGTCTCTAAGTACATCACCATAAAACACCAATAATTATAAAGAGTAACAGCCAAAAACTGGAAGCAACCCAAATTTCCATCAACAGATGAAAGGATAAACAAACTGCGGTATTCCCATACAATGGAACACTACTCAAAAATTAAAACGAATGAACTACCGGATGAATCAAAATAATTACGCTGAGTCAAAGAAGCCAGGCCACAAAAAAAAAAATAAGAGTACAGACTGTATGAATCAACTTCTATAAAAGTCAACAAAATGCAAACTAATATATAGCTATAGAAAGCAGATCAGTGGTGGCCTGAAGAGGCTGAAGGAGAGATCAGGAAGGGTGAGAGGACAGGGTTCCCAAGAAGCACAAGGAAGCTTTTGGGAGCAAAGTATATGTTCATTATCTCAATTGTGGTGATGGTTTCACGGGTATAAACATATGTCCAAACTTTACAAATTATACATTTTAAGTATGTCAGGTGTACTGTATGTCAACTTTAGCTCAATAAAGCTGTTTCAAAAATAAAAAATATAAAGAGAAAATGGATAATTCTGTAGTGAAGAAGACTGACAAATACCATCTCAATCGAGTGACCAAAGTTAGTATCACCAGTAATTGGACCAACTGAAATTGTGCACCATCTGATAGGATGCAATGACAGTAACACAGCATGATTTCTGTGACAGATCTAGACTGAAAGAGACTAAAGGGATATGACAACTAAATGTAACACTTGATTCTGGACTGGGTCATTTTGCTTTTTAGGACGTTTTAGGGACAACTGGCAAATCCTAAATGGCAGTAATTAAATATTTGTATTGTATCGATGTTAATTTCCTAATATTGATTGTTGTATTGTGGTTGTATAGGAAAATGCCTTCATAGAAAAAACACCCTAAACTATGGAGGAGTGATAGGGCATCAATTCAGCAACTTATTCTTAAATGGTTTCAGAGGGAAAAAAAAGTTCTTTGTACTATACTTGCAAGTTTTCTAGAGGTTTATGTTTCAAGAAAAATTTTTTAAGTCCAAAATATTAGCAACTAATAAAGAAAAATAATTAAGAACATATCTGGCCTTTCCTACATAAACCAAATTTTAGGGTTCTCACAGAGCCCTGGTTGATGAGGATGAGTTCTTTACAAAAGAATTCTAGATATGTACTTAAGATTAATATAGACAGATTGCACTTTCAGAGCCAAATGTAGCCTGGGTTGCCTCAGTAACATGCCAACCAAATGGAAACTTCATAAGATCCTCAATAGTTGGATGGAGAGTATCCATCATAAGCCATGAAAACCAGGGAGGCACACAGCCATAGGAAAGTGACAGCCAACTTCAACTCATTTCTTAAAAAAACAAACAAACAAAAATCCTCTTCTCCCCAACTTCCATACTTTCCAAGCTTGTTTCCTACGTTGCCCTCTCTGATTTTTCTTCCATCCTACAATTTTAATCAATATCTACTGAATTATTATATATGCTTACAATTGTGCTATATCCTACAGCAAAGTTTAAGCCCTACTCTCCGCAAAAAGAAGATGGGGGAAGAAGGACTAGGAAGAGAAGACACATAATTATTATTCAACACACAGTTAATTTGATTTGAAATTGGGTGGTACTGACCATAAATACCAAAGGGGGGGGGAATTCATAAAGTTGGGATAGTTGAACAAACCTTGTCAGAAGGGCTGGGCCTTGAAAGATGGGTAGAATTTGACTATAACTCCACCTCTAGACTGTAAGGGTCACAGCAGTGTCTTGTTCACTGCTGTTTAAGTCTAGCACTTGTCATAGTTGGTGTTCAATAAATATCCTAGGAGTGAACAAATATTTAAAAACCCTTTGACGGCTGTCACCAACAAGATGGAAATCCAATTTCCTATTCATCTAGCTCCTGTCAACCTGTTTCAACCTCATAACCTGACACACAACTCCTAACATGGCTCCAACCATTCCAAACTACTGGAATTCCCAAACGCACAAAGATGTTTCAAGTCTATGTGCCTCTCTTTGTACATATTATATGTCCTTTCCAACTTCACCTAATAAATTCTTACTCATTCTTCAAGAATCAGTTCAAGCATTAGCCACTTTGTAAAGCTTTCTCTGGTCTCTCAAGTTTAGACTAATCATATCCTTTCACTAATTCCTTGCTCTTTTTTTTTTTTATTGAAATATAGTTGATGTACAATATTTTGTACATTTTGTGTACTACATAGGGATTTCACATTTGTATACGTTATGAAATGATCACAACCGTAAGTCTAATAACCATCTGTCCCCATACAAAGTTATTACAATATTACTGACCACATTTCTTATGCTGTATATTAAGTCTCCATGGCTTATTTATTTTATAAATAGAGGTCTGTACCTCTTAATCCCCTTTACCTATTTTGCCCCTCCCACCTTCCTTCCCTCTGGCAACCACTGTATCTATGAGTTGGTTTTCATTGCTGTGTTTGTTTGTTTTGTGTTTTGGATTCCACATATAAGTGAGATCACACAATTTTTGTCTTTCTCTGACTTACTTCACTTAGCATGATACCCTCAAGGTCCATCCATGTTGTCACAAATGGCAAGGTTTCTTTCTTTCTTTCTTTTTTTTTTTTAATGGCTGCCATCTCCTCCTCTTTACGCTCTTTTCTTTCTTCTACTTGTGAAACAGGAGGGAAGGGGGCAGGGCACAACCACTGAAAGAATGACATAGCCCGAGGACATGACATAAACTGATTAGAACCTAGGAGACCTTCAAGATGGCGGAAGGGTAAGACTTGGAGATCACCTTCCTCCACACAAATACATCAGAAATACATCTACATGTGGAACAACTCCTACAGAACAGCTACTGAACGCTGGCAGAAGACCTCAGACCTCCCAAAAGGCAAGAAACTCCCCACATACCCGGGTAGGGGAAAAGAAAAAAGAAAAAACAGAGACAAAAGAATAGGGACGGGACCTGTACCAGTGGGAGAGGGCTGTGAAGGAGGAACAGTTTCCACACACTAGGAAGCCCCTTCACTGGCCGGGATGGGGGGGCGGGGGGGAAGCTTCGGAGCCACGGAGGAGAGCACAGCAACAGGGGTGCAGAGGGCAAAGCAGAAAGATTCCCGCACAGAGGATCGGTGCCAACCAGCACTCACCAGCCTGACAGGCTTCTCTGCTCACCGGCTGGGGCGGGTGTGGGCTGGGAGCGGAGGCTCAGGCTTTGGAGGTCAATCGCAGGGAGAGGACTGGGGTTGGCTGCATGCACGCAGCCTGAGGGGGTTAGTGCGCCAAAGGTAGCCAGGAGGGAGTCGGGGGGGGGGGGGAAAAAGTCTGGACCTGCCTAAGAGGCAAGAGACATTTTCCTGCCTCTTTGTTTCCTGGTGTTCGAGGAGAGGGGATTCAGAGCACCACCTAAACGAGCTCCAGAGACAGGCGTGAGCCGTGGCGATCAGCGCAGACACCAGAGACGGGCATGGGACGCTAAGCCTGCTGCTGCCACCACCAAGAAGCCTGTGTGCAAGCACAGGTCTCTATCCACACCACCCCTCCCGGGAGCCTGTGCAGCCCGCCACTGCCAGGGTCCCGTGATCCAGGGACAACTTCCCCGGGAGAACGCATGGCGCACCTCACGCTGGTGCAACGTCACGACGCCTCTGACGCCGCAGGCTCACCCCCCATCCGTACCCTTCCCTCCCCCTGGCCTGAGTGAGCCAGAGCCCCCAAATCAGCTGCTCCTTTAACCTCGTCCTGTCTGAGCGAAAAACAGACGCCCTCAGGCGACCTACACGCAGATGCGGGGCCAAATCCAAAGCTGAACCCCAGGAGCTGTGCAAAGAAGAGAAACGGAAATCTCTCCCAGCAGCCTCAGGAGCAGCAGATTAAATCTCCACAATCAACTTGATGTACCCTGCATCTGTGGAATAACTGAATAGACAATAAATCATCCCAAATTGAGGCAGTGGACTTTGGGAGCAACGATATATATATATTTTTCCTTTTTCTCTTTTTGTGAGTGTGTATGTGTATGCTTCTGTGTGTGACTGTCTGTATAGCTTTGCTTTTACCATTTGTCCAGGGTTCTGTCTGTCTGTTTTGTTTTTCTTTAGTATAGTTTTTAGCACTTGTTATCATTGGTGGATTTGTTTTTTGGTTTGGTTGCTCTCTTCTTTCTTTCTTTCTTTTTTTATTACTTTTTAATATTTTAAATTTTAATAATTATTTTTTCTTCTAATAACTTTATTTTATTTTTTTCTTCCTTTCTTTCTTTTTTTCTCCTTTTATTCTGAGCCATGTGGATGACAGGGTCTTCGTGCTCTGGTCGGGTGTCAGGCCTGTGCCTCTGAGGTGGGAGACCTAAGTTCAGGACACTGGTCCACCAGAGACCTCCCAGCTCCACGTAATATCAAACAGCCAAAATCTCCCAGAGATCTCCATCTCAATGCCAACACCCAGCTCCACTCAACGACCAGCAAGCTACAGTGCTGGACACCCTATGCCAAACAACTAACAACACAGGAACACAAGCCCACCCACTAGCAGAGAGGCTGCCTAAAATCATAATAAGGTCACAGACACCCCAAAACACACCACCAGATGTGGTCCTGCCACCAGAAAGACAAGATCCAGCCTCATCCACCAGAACACAGGCACCAGTCCCCTCCACCAGGAAGCCTACACAACCCACTGAACCAACCTTAGCCACTGGCGGCAGACACTTAAAACAACGGGAACTACGAACCCGCATCTTGTGAAAAGGAGACCCCAAACACAGTAAGTTAAGCAAAATGAGAAGACAGAGAAACACACAGCAGATGAAGGAGCAAGGTAAAAACCAAACAAATGAAGAGGAAATAGGCAGTCTACCTGAAAAAGAATTCAGAACAATGATAGTAAAGATGATCCAAAATCTTGGAAATAGAATGCAGAAAATACAGTAACGTTTAACAAGGACCTAAAAGAACTAAAGCGCAAACAAACAATGATGAACAACACAATCAATGAAATTAAAAATTCTCTAGAAGGAATCAATAGCAGAATAACTGAGGCAGAAGAACGGAAAAGTGACCTGGAAGATAAAATAGTGGAAATAACTACTGCAGGGCAGAATAAAGAAAAAAGAATGAAAAGAATTGAGGACAGTCTCAGAGACCTCTGTGACAACATTAAACACACCAACATTCGAATTATAGGGGTCCCAGAAGAAGAAGAGGAAAAGAAGGGACTGAGAAAATATTTGAAGAGATTATAGTTGAAAACTTTCCTAATATGGGAAAGGAAACAGTTGATCAAGTCCAGGAAGCGCAGAGAGTCCCATACAGGATAAATCCAAGGAGAAACATGCCAAGACACATATTAATCAAACTATCAAAAATTAAATACAAACAAAAAATATTAAAAAGCAGCAAGGGAAAAACAGCAAATAACACAAAAGGAAATCCCCATAAGGTTAACAGCTGATCTTTCAGCAGAAACTCTGCAAGCCAGAAGGGAGAGGCAGGACATATTTAAAGTGATGAAAGGGAAGTACCTACAACCAAGATTACTCCACCCAGTAAGGATCTCATTCAGATTCGATGGACAAAACTGAAACCTTTACAGACAAGCAAAAGCTAAGAGAATTCAGCACCACCAAACCAGCTCTACAAAGGAACTTCTCTAGGCAGGAAACACAAGAGAAGGAAAAGACCTACAATAACAAACCCAAAACAATTAAGAAAATAGTAATAGGAACATACATATCGATAATTACCTTAAATGTAAATGGATTAAATGCTCCCACCAAAAGACACAAACTGGCTGAATGGATACAAAAACAAGACCCGCATATATGCTGTCTACAAGAGACCCACTTCAGACCTAGGGACACATACAGACTGAAAGTGAGGGGATGGAAAAAGATATTCCATGCAAATGGAAATCAAAAGAAAACTGGAGTAGTAATTCTCATATCAGACAAAATAGACTTTAAAATAAAGACTATTACAAGAGACAAAGAAGGACACTACATAATGATCAAGGGATCAATCCAAGAAGAAGATATAATGATTGTAAATATTTATGCACCCAACATAGGAGAAGCTCAATATATAAGGCAAATACTAAGAGCCATAAAAGGGGAAATTCACAGTAACACAATCATAGTAGGGGACTTTAACACCCCACTTTCACCAATGGACAGATCATCCAAAATGAAAATAAATAAGGAAACACAAGCTTTAAATGATACATTAAACAAGATGGACTTAATTGACATTTATAGGACATTCCAACCAAAAAAAAACAGAATACACTTTCTTCTCAAGTGCTCATGGAACATTCTCCAGAACAGATCATATCTTGGGTCTCAAATCAAGCCTTGGTAAATTTAAGAAAATTGAAATCTTATCAAGTATCTTTTCCAACCACAATGCTATGACACTAGACATCAATTACAGGAAAAAATCTGTAGAAACTATAAACACATGGAGGCTAAAGAATACACTACTTAATAACCAAGAGATCACTGAAGAAATCAAAGAGGAAATCAAAAATACCTAGAAACAAATGACAATGAAGACACAATGACCCAAAACCTATGGGATGCAGCAAAAGCAGTTTTAAGAGGGAAGTTTATAGCAATACAGTCCTACCTCAAGAAACAAGAAACATCTCAAATAAACAATCTAAGCTTACACCTACAGCAATTAGAGAAAGAACAAAAAACCCCAAAGTTAGCAGAAGGAAAGAAATCATAAAGATCAGATTAGAAACAAATGAAAAAGAAATGAAGGAAACAATAGCAAAGATCAATAAAAGTAAAAGTTGCTTCTTTGAGAAGATAAATGAAATTGACAAAGCACTGGCCAGACTCATCAAGAAGAAAAGGGAGAAGACTCAAATCAGAAGAATTAGAAATGAAACAGGAGAAGTATCAACGGACACTGCAGAAATACAAAGGATCATGAGAGATTACTACAAGGAACTATACGCTAATAAAATGGACAACCTGGAAGAAATGGACAGGGCCTGAGAAAAGCACAACTTTCTGAGACTGAACAAGGAAGAAATAGAAAATATAAACAGACCAATCACAAGCACTGAAATTGAAACTGTGATTAAAAATCTTCCAACAAACAAAAGCCCAGGACCAGATGGCTTCACAGGCAAATTCTATCAAACATTCAGAGAAGAGCTAACACCTATCCTTCTCAAACTCTTCCAAAATATAGCAGAGGGACGAACACTCCCAAATTCATCCTACGAGGCCACCATCACCCTGATACCAAAACCAGACAAAGATGTCACAGAAAAAGAAGACTACAGGCCAATATCACTGATGAACATAGATGCAAAAATCCTTAACAAAATACTAACAAACAGAATCCAAAAGCACGTTAAAAGGATCATACACCATGATCAAGTGGGGTTTATCCCAGGAATGCAATGATTCTTCAATATATGCAAATCAGTCAATGTGATACACCATATTAACAAACTGAAGAATAAAACCATATGATCATCTCAATAGATGCAGAAAAAGCTTTTGACAAAATTCAACACACATTTATGATAAAAACCCTCCAGAAAGTAGGCATAGAGGGAACTTAACTCAACATAATAAAGGCCATATATGACAAACCCACAGCCAACATCGTCCTCAACTGTCAAAAACTGAAACCATTTCCACTAAGATCAGGAACATGACAAGGTTACCCAGTCTCACCGCTATTATTCAACATTGTTTTGGAAGTTTTAGCCACAGCAATCATAGAAGAAAAAGAAATAAAAGGAATCCAAATCGGAAAAGAAGAAGTAAAGCTGCCACTGTTTGCAGATGGCATGATACTATACATAGAGAATCCTAAAGATGCTACCAGAAAACTACTAGAGCTAATCAATGAATTTGTTAAGTAGAGGGATACAAAATTAATGCACAGAAATCTCTTGCATTCCTATACACTAATGATGAAAAATCTGAAAGAGAAATTAAGGGAACACTCCCAATTACCATTGCAACAAAAAGAATAAAATACCTAGGAATAAACCTACCTAAGGAGACAAAAGACCTGTATGCAGAAAACTTTAAGACAATGATGAAAGAAATTAAAGATGATACAATCAGATGGAGAGAGGTACCATGTTCTTGGATTGGAAGAATCAACATTGTGAAAATGAATATACTACCCAAAGCAATCTACAGATTCAATGCAATCCCTACCAAACTACCACTGGCATTTTTCACAGAACTAGAACAAAAAATTGCACAATTTGTATGGAAACACAAAAGACCCTGAATAGCCAAAGCAATCTTCTGAAAGAAAAACAGAGCTGGAGGAATCAGGCTCCCTGACTTCAGACTACACTACAAAGCTACGTAATCAAGACAGTATGGTACTGGCACAAAAACAGAAATATAGATCAATGGAATAGGATAGAAAACCCAGAGATAAACCCACGCACATATGGTCACCTTATTTTTGATAAAGGAGGCAAGAATACACAATGGAGAAAAGACAGCCTCTTCAATAAGCGGTGCTGGGAAAACTGGACAGCCACATGTAAAAGAATGAAATTAGAACACTCCCTAACACCATACACAAAAATAAACTCAAGATGGATTAAAGACCTAAATGTAAGGCCAGACACTATCAAACTCTTAGAGGAAAACACAGGCAGAACACTCTATGACATAAATCACAGCAAGATCCTTTTTGACCCACCTCCTAGAGAAATGGAAATAAAAACAAAAATAAACAAATGGGACCTAATGAAACTCAAAAGGTTTTGCACAGCAAAGGAAACCATAAACAAGACGAAAAGACAACCCTCAGAATGGGAGAAAATATTTGCAAATGAAGCAACTCACAAAGGATTAATCTCCAAAATTTACAAGCAGCTCATGCAGCTCAGTATCAAAAAACAAACAACCCAATCAAAAAATGGGCGGAAGACCTAAAAAGACATTTCTCCAAAGAAGATATACAGATTGCTAACAAACACATGAAAGAATGCTCAACATCACTAATCATTAGAGAAATGCAAATCAAAACTACAATGAGGTATCACCTCACACCAGTCAGAATGGCCATCATCAAAAAATCTACAAACAATAAATGCTGGAGAGGGTGTGGAGAAGAGGGAACCCTCTTGCACTGTTGGTGGGAATGTAAATTGATACAGCCACTATGGAGAATAGTATGGAGGTTCCGTAAAAAACTAAAAATAGAACTACCAAATGACCCAGCAAACCCACTACTGGGCGTATACCCTGAGAAAACCATAATTCAAACAGAGTCATGTACCAAAATGTTCACTGCAGCTCTATTTACAATAGCCAGGACATGGAAGCAACCTAAGTGTCCATCGACAGATGAATGGATAAAGAAGATGTGGCACATAGATACAATGGAATATTACTCAGCCATAAAAAGAAACGAAATTGAGTTATTTGTAGTGAGGTGGATGGACCGAGAGTCTGTCATACAGAGTGAAGTAAGTCAGAAAGAGAAAAACAAATACCATATGCTAACACATAAATATGGAATCTAAAAAAAACAAAAAATGGTCATGAAGAACCTAGGGGCAGGATGAGAATAAAGACACAGACCTACTAGAGAATGGACTTGAAGACACAGGGAAGAAGGGGGAAGGGTAAGCTGAGACAAAGTGAGAGAGTGGCATGGACATATATACACTACCAAATGTAAAACCGATAGCTAGTGGGAAGCAGCCGCATAGCACAGGGAAATCAGCTCAGTGCTTTGTGACCGCCTATAGGGGTGGGATAGGGAGGGTGGGAGGGAGGGAGACGCAAGAGGGAAGAGATATGGGGATATATGTATATGTATAGCTGATTCACTTTGTTATAAAGCAAAAACTAACACACCATTGTAAAGCAATTATACTCCAATAAAGATGTTTTTAAAAAAAGAAAAAACTGATTAGAACCAAATGGGCCCAAGATGGCAGACAAGTCAACTTCCACTAGATCTTGAGCCTCAGTATATGCTCACTGTAACACATCAGCAAGCTAAATGACACACCCACAGGCACCATGACAGTTTCAAGATAGACCATAAGGATCAAAAAGTAGGCGGTGGCCCAATTCCTGGAAATCCCCACCCCTTCCCAAAATAGCTAGAATACTCCTCCCACTCATTAGTGTATGAAATTACTCACCCCTATAAAAACTGACAACCCCATATCCTGGTGCCTTTCTCACCTTCTGAAATGGCCCATACTCTGTCTGTGGAGTGTGCTTCTCTCTAAATAAATCCACTTCTTACCTATCACTTTGTCTCTCACTGAATTCCTTCTGCGATGAGACATCAAGAACCTGAGCTTCATTAAGTCCTGAAACCAAGTGTGTGATCTCAGTTGGAGGTATCACCTGTCCGTTTTGTCCAGGTTCGAGTGCCAGCCACGTGGGTTCGAGTTCCCAATCAGGGTTTTGGCTGGGTTCAAGTCCCGGCTGCGTGGGTTCAAGTCCCAATCTGAGGTGCACGGTTTCACTTGTAGTTTATCCCCTATCCTACTAAGTTCACTGATATCCCTAGCAACTACCACAGTGACTGGAACTCAGCAATCATTCCAAAAAAAATTTTTTTAATTAAATATCAAGTTGGGCAGGAAACAGAAAGTCAAAAATAAAACTGGGAATGATTAAAGATTTTCCTAATTTAAAAATGACATGATGAAATTGGTATTTTTTTAAAAAATCCAGTACTGCTGTACAGGCAGAAGAAAGGAAGGCCAAGAAAGAGCCTACAAGTCAGGTGCAACCCTTCAGACACAAAGTGATGGTGATAACAGCCTTAAGGAACTGCAAGGCTGGTCACACAGAAAGAAGGACAGACCTACCCTGAAATTCTGTTGCTCAACAGGAGTGCTGTCCAATAAAAGTTTCTGTAACGATGTAAATACTCACAGCTGCACTGTCCAAAATGGTACCATTTACCACAGGTGGCTTCTGAGCACTTGAAATGGGGCTAGAGAAACAGAGAAACTGAATTCTTTATTTCATTTATTTTAATTAGCCACATGCGGCTAGTGGCTACTGCACTGGACAGCACAGCCCTAGCTAGCAGTTGCAAGTGAAAGACTAGCAGGTTTTTTTATTTACTAAAAGGAAGCACTTTGTAGCAATTACAGATCCCAACAATGGAATGACCTCCTTCTCACCGTCATCTCGGAAAGCCCAATGAAAAAGGAAATAACTTTTTTGGACAAAATCTTCCAACAGATCCCAGCATTAGGATGGGTGGGAAGCTGGCCTACAAAGAATCACATTATTTTACTCCTAGTAAGGACTTAAAGACCATTTTTACGCAGAAGAAAACGCTAGGTTTGGAAGTCAGACGAGCTCCCTGAAGTCACACAGGGTGTCAGTGACAGAACAGAAACTGAAAGTCAGATCTTAAAACTCTAGGTTCTGTTAATTATCTTGATTGTGATAATTTCACAAGTATATACATATGTAAAATATCACCAACTGTACACTTTAAATATGAGTCTTACTGTAGGTTAATTATACTTCAAAAACATTGCAAAAGAAAAAAGCACACAAATCCACTACTACACCTTCCTATATCAAGTCTTCAGTTCTATCTCATAGAGTTGTTGCAAGGAATAAGCTAGTTAACACATTTAAAGACTTAGAACAGTATTTGGTGTGGAGTAAGAACTACTGAAATGTAAACTGCATTATTATTATTAGATGTTAGAATTCTGCCCTACTGACCAGTTTGGAGAAAAGTAATGGAAAGAAGAGTAAGCAGATTTGGAGTCAGAAACTCCAGATCATAGTTCTGGTTCTTGGACAATCTCTCTGAGTCTCATTTCTTTGTAAAATGAGTTAGCTGGGCAAGATAATCTCTAAAGGGCCTTTCCAAACTAAAGATTTCAGACATGGACTAGGGTAAGAGTTGTAGGAATGGAAACGAAGGATGGATACGAAACCCTTAGGGATGAACTGATAAGATTTAAGAACGGGCTAGATACGAAGAATGATGGAAAACAATGAGTCAACCGTGAACACAAAGTTTTAAGCTTTGGATAACTCAAGTTTAAATAGAAAGAGGAGCATGTTGACCCAACAGACATGTATTTATTATTTTAATAAATCAGTAGGTTCTCCATGGAAATGAATATTCATGACCTTCTGGATCAAAATGTCAACCAACATATATTTAATATATTTAGCATATATTTAAAATGCATGCTAAAACCAAAATCTCTTCTCATGAGATTATTGAAAGCTATGTTAAAATGAAATCCCTATGGATTCATATGGACAATTATAATTAGATAATTATACTTAGTATATTTAATGACATCCATCCCAAAGTATCAAATTTATTTTTAAAAATCGATGCACTACCAAATGTAAAATAGATAGCTAGTGGGAAGCAGCCGCATAGCACAGGGAGATCAGCTCGGTGCTTTGTGATCACCTAGAGGGGTGGGATAGGGAGGGTGGGAGGGAAGGAGATGCAAGAGGGAAGAGATATGGGAACATATGTATATGTATAACTGATTCACATTGTTATAAAGCAGAAACTAACACACCATTGTAAAGCAATTATACTCCAATAAAGATGTTAAAAAAAAAAAAGTAAAAAAAAAAAAAAAAATCGATGCATTCATCAGTCACCAAGAAACTAATCTCTTGACGAACTCTTTCGATGTGAAAACAATCTAAGCCTAGAGTCACAGAGCTTCCTGTAAATGTTACAGTGGAATCTCAGAGAAAGCATTTTAGCCTGTTTTCTCTTAGACATAAGCTCATCTTCATATACCTAAACCTCAACATTACATCTCATGCACTACATGGAACACGTTTTCAGTATTAGATCCCACAATAAATGATTGTGTGCCCTTGAGCAGCCTTCAGAGAATCATGGTTTCATCAGTATGACATCCAAAAGAGGACCTCAGAGTGCACTGAGGATCAGGCTTTTCAAGATTCTAACTCACTCCTTTCAGAGATGTGATCAGTCCAGCAAAGTTATGCTGACATTCTGATGGGTTGCATTCCACTACATTGTACTGATGCAACATTCCTGGACAAAAATATAAAGATTGCAGTTGCTTATGTTTCATAGACAGAAGAAGAAAAAAAATCTTGCCAACTTTTTGATGATCCTTCAAGGGCAACATTTCAAATATAATATTCTTCTCTGGACTCTGAACAATATTTCAGTTATAACTGACTGTTGGGTCAACATTTGGGTTAAATCCCAGAACATTTTTTTAAATAAAATTGTTTATGAAATGTTGCAGTTTAAGACTATGTGCACACTTAGACATAGCCAAAATGGACCAATTTATGAGTAGATAAAATAAAAAATGTCGTTGATTAGCCTAGAACAGCAACATAAAAAATTCTTAGTTGCAAGGCAAAGCAAATGATATGCTAAAATATACTGCAGAAAAGAACTGAGACCACTTGGGGAATGAGTCACTTAGAGTTATATTTTCCAGATATCTTAGTTAACACTTTCTGCTTAGGAACTAAATTTTACCTCTTAGAATTCTCTCTAAGAAGAGAATGGTTCCTATCATTCATATGGTTCCTACCTTTTAAAATGGTACATAAAAAAGGTATTTTTTTTTCTTTTCTTAATTAAGGGTCATCATTAAGAACATTAATCACTGAGATGTGGTAAAGATGTAGACATAAATGCAGATTTATATATATTATATGGGATAAAGGGAAGAGATGTAGCTTTCCCTCTGGCAACTGCATCAAACTTGATTTCCTTTACAAAAAGAGAAATAAAAACTCCCAGTGACACCTTGTTTTTTTGTTCATTTACTGATTTTCCATAAAAGTATAATGAAGCATACAAAACTGTATAATATGCTACACAGTATAATGTAATAACCTTTTACAAAATTAAATAGTGGGCTGAATCCTGATGCCATCTTCTTCCAAACGCTTTCACTATCCTCAGGAAAAAATCAACTTTTTTCCCCATTAATATCAGTAAAGTTCAACTCATCTCTGACTTTCAAAACTTTACCAGTTTTGTGAGTCCCCACTCCTCTGTCTCCCTTGCACTAAATTTGTTTATGGAACGTATCTCACTTCATTTTAAAAATATGAAATGGCATGAATGCGGGAAGACGTAGTCTATACAGTTTTCATTTTACTAAAAATAGAAAGAGGACAATGACGTCTGCTAAACTGGGCATCAGGTCTTAATTTTCTCCAAGTCCAACTTCATATTTCATTCGCAAGAGAACTCCACACTTAGGCAACACCATAATGAGAAGATTCAAAATCCCATAGGGTATCTGGATAGGATCAATTTTCTCATAACTTCTATAACATTTCACTTTTTGAAAAACTTTTGTACAGAAGTAAACTCAGATGAAAACTGCTATCAAGATGGAGGACAAATAGAGGGAGTTCTGCAACCTCTCCCCTGAAAAGTGAATGTAGAAAAGGCTCAATAAATATTAGCTATCACTATTCAACAAATATGCATTAAATATTTATTATTTTCTAGGCATTAAGCAGAAACAAGAAAAAAATCAGCCCTCAAGTTGCTCACAACTTAAGAGAGTTGCTTACAGTCTTAACAAAAATATAGATGGTTCAGCAGCCTAAATTTGCTCATAAAAACCTTTTGTAATCCAAAAGCATTAAACCAAAGACTTTTACAGGAAAAAGAAATACTGTTTTTCAGTTCTGTTACTTCATTGCATCATTGTACATGTAGTGAAATGTCACTGTATAGAAAAGTAAACTGCTTACATTTAATAAAACAATCTGCTAACATGTCAGGTTTAAATTTCACGGCAGAACAAATATTGTTTTATATATACAAAGTTTAAGCTCAGAATAATTTTTTTTTTTACATGTACAAGTCTGATCTAACACACCCTTGCTTGTTCCACAGTCTTACATAACTTAAAATCCTGAACAAATATAAACTAAGTCCAGGTACATAAACAACAATTATACTGTCTGAATAATATTTACCTGACATTCTCATTTTGAATCACATATAGATGTTCATTTTATCTAAGATTAGCATATGTGTATGTATTTCTGTCTTAGAACAAAATAAAAATTGAGAAACTAGTTTCTAGCATAGTAGTATTTGTTACTGCACAAACTAATGTCCTCTCTAGTGCATTGTGACCTAGCCTGCTACTATACAGATGCACCTTTAAAGGAACCAGACTCCAGAAAGGTACAGCAACGCCTTGCAATTACACATGCCCACACACACAAGAGCTGTCTTACGCCTTCACGAATGTGCCGCCTCAATCAAGTGCAGATCACTGCTTCTCCACGCAGAGTGATACTAACCACCACCCCCAACACACATACGCACCCACATACATAATGACTTCATACTCTTGTGATGTGAGAGGAATAAGGGCTCTGGAATCAGGCACACTTAACGTCAAATCCCTTCTCTGAAACTCAGAAGTTCATTTCTGAACTCAAGTTTACTTGTGTTCTGTATTCCTTCACTACAAGAGAATTTGTTTTTGTTTGGCAACTTTTGTCAGGAATAATTGTTCCAAAATCCCAGGGAAATCAAGGGTCAAGGTACCCAAGATTTTCCCCCTTTTTCAAAATGTTTTCCTAAAAGACATATGAGGCATTTGCAACAAAGGCATTTACAGGGGTGTGTGGTTTATGATCATTTACTTAATTTTATATTTATATTCTAGGCACATTTCTATATGTACATTATATACTACAATAAAAAATAATAAAATGCAAAAATGCCTCTCTACTCATTGTCATCCTCAGTAGAATGTATTTTCTACAAAATGTTTAAAAAAAAAAAACCTGAATCCTTTCTTCATGTACTCAGTAGGATATAGGATAAATAATTTCCTGTTCTGCATGCAATTTGGCACAGTTTACTCCAGTTCAAATTAGTTAAAGATTTTTTTTTAATAAAGGGAGTTTACACTTGTTTCTAATGAGGCTTCTTACATTAAAGAACCGAGAAAACATTTAAATACTTTTAGGCAGTTTGTGATAAAATCATGGTGACCTACATAGAATAAATCACTCTTTTTAAGTAGGTAATATAAACAATAGTGATTGCCTTTTTAAAAATTCAAAGACAAAAAAGAAATCCTATAATCTGACATCCTAATAATTTGTGATATTCCACATCCAGAAAGAATGGAACACAAAGTTACCATCGGGCTTCCCTGGTGGCGCAGTGGTTGAGAATCTGCCTGCCAATGCAGGGGACACGGGTTCGAGCCCTGGTCTGGGAAGATCCCACATGCCGCGGAGCAACTAGGCCCGTGAGCCACAACTACTGAGCCTGCGCGTCTGGAGCCTGTGCTCCGCAACAAGAGAGGCCGCGATGGAGAGAGGCCCGCGCACCACGATGAAGAGTGGCCCCCACTTGCCGCAACTAGAGAAAGCCCTCGCACAGAAACGAGGACCCAACACAGCCAGCAATCAATCAATCAATCAATCAATCAATGAGTTTAAATTAAAAAAAAAAAAGTTACCATCTGCTGTCAAACAACAGACGAAAAAGGAATGTCTCAGCCAAGAAAACAGAATGGAGCTACATGCTCATAGCAAACAACGTCTGCGACATACCTCGATCAATGCAGTCTTCAGCAAGAGCAAGGAGCTGAGGTGAGCGGTCCTCAAGCAACTGCTGGTGAACATTCACACATCTCAAAGTCCACCATGGCAAGCTCTAGAAAAAGGAAACACCAACGTGTTTACGTTGAATTAAAAGGACGCTTAGGAAAAACATTTTACATTAATTCAAATCAATTTTTAGAATTTTTTTACATTTGTGAGATTAAATTTCCCCTTCAATAAGCTGCTATGTCTTCAGTAATAATACCAAATCCACTGCCATGTCTTCCACGAGAACAACATCTCTCCTCCATTCTCTCAAACCCTGTATTTGTAGCCAGTTGGGCTTCCTGATGTCATTTCGAACTTACCACTTCCTCCTTTAAAATGCCTACTGTAATCATGCTGCTCTGCTGTGACACTCTACCAGCACCATAATCCAATACCAACAATCCTAGGAGGCCTCCCCCAAGAACCCCCTATGGGGTGATTTTTTTCCCTCATCTCAACTTCCAGCACATTGTTTGCACCTCTCTTTGCAGACACACTCCACCGTATTCGTGTATGTCATCCTAGCTTTCAATGCTGTCCGCCATCTAGCCAACAAGATGAGGAAGCATGTCTTCCTCATCTCTGTATCCTCCTTGAAGCAACGTATGCTATGCAAACTACAAGGTAAGATATACCCTGGGTTCAGATATTCCCCAAACTGGGAAGATCTCTTCCACACCCTCTTCCATGAAGCCTTCTCCCACTAGCAGGGCACACACTGGTCTCTCACTTCTCTAAACTTCCACACTGTGCCTAGAAGTTAGCACCACACTGCAGAGCTCTTGTTTTTCAAGTGTGTAAATACCTGGTCCATATATTTTGGAGGGTAGAAATTGCATTTTATACATTGTCTTGACTAATGCACAGGCTGAGAACACAGTAGCTTTTTCTCAGTTCTCTGATACTTACTCTTACTTTTCAACACATCCTTATTAAACAACAACAACAAACAACAACAAGCCAATACAGAAGCATACGCAGTGAAGATGAAAGTCTCTCTTCTGCTGCCTCAGCGCCATTCTCCTCCCTCAGAAAAACCCATGACAAAGGTTTATATTCTTCTAGATCTTCTGCTATGCATGTGTGTGTGTGTGCGTGCACATGCAAGTAGTAAGTATTAAATATTTTTGATAGGCTCATTAAATTACCAAGTATGATCATGCATTGAATGATCTAAATTAATTACAACTATGTTACTCTAAATTACATTGCACAAAGGAGTGAAAAATTAATTTTCCTTTTTTTTTTAAAGCAATACCTACTAATAGGAGATCATGCTTAATTACCAAAAGCATTTTCTTTTTTACTTGAACTTAATTTCTTCATTTGATTAAGGGGTAAAACTGCTTGCTCCCCTTCTAAACTACACACAAGTGCTGCAACAATCATAAAATCACAAATGAATTTTGACCCCCTAACAAAATCTTTTCTAATTATTAATGCTGTTCCCTCAGTCCATCTAAGGAAAGAAAAGGTAGAATTATCTAATAGAGAAGTTTCACATCATTTTTAATTTAATTCCCTGAGGTGCTGTCTCATTTTCATTCTTTTCCTATCACCAGGCTGATGAAGTCAGTCTATATTTCAATTATCTGTCCCTTATCTGCTATCAGCAATAAGTGAGTCAGGTCTGGCAGCAGTCTTTCCTTTTCTAGACATGGGAATTTAGATAGATCCAGTCAAAGAGACTGCCCTTTCAAGAAAACATACGACATAAGATGCTCAACTCTTAAAAATCAGATCTATAAACTAACTCTTAACCCAAAATCTTCAGATGGGAGAAGGGGGAGTGTGAAACAAAGAAAGAAAGCATAGCCTATTTTTCTACTAGAAAATAAAAGTGCCTTTTTCTATCTGTCAGGAAGCACTTAATAGACAATTTGAGGCATTAATAAAAAAGAAAACTAGAAGCCTTGCTTTAGATAGTTCCTAGATCCTGTCTCCTGATTATAGCACTTATTACAGAATATTCTGATTGACAAGTCACACTAGTCAATAACCTCCTAGAAGGCAGGGAGCATGAGTGTACTCAAAAGAAACCCAATAAATGTTTGCCAACTTAGTCCATTTTATAAATAAGAAAACTGATATTCAGAGAAATTCACTGGCCTAAGGCCACACAGTTGTTAAGTGGCTGAGCCACACAAACTCTGGTCTGATTCCAAAGCCAAAATTCTTTTTACTCAACATTCACATATTACTAACACTAGTCTATACACTTCACAGACTAGGGGGTGGGGGAAAATCATCTTCTTTTATAGTTCCACAAAAATAAAATCATAATAAACAGCCTGATATGTTCCTTAAGATCCAGCCATTTCAAAATTAATTTAAAAGGTGAAGATTAACTCGGATAAGCATGTCATGCTTCTTTATCATTTTATCTTCATTTCTCAAAGAAATCATTTTTAACATCATCGTTTACAGAATGATATATCAAAGACCCAAAGGGAAGAAAACTATAACATTTCAACTGAAAGGCAAGGTTTCAGCACAGAATGATCTTTGCATGGAGATGTACAAGAAAATAGGGTTTTAAAACAGAAGTCAAAAGCTGTTTAGCATCTGCCAAGAAACTCAGGTAACTTATCTCTCCAATTCTATGACATCTGCACCCAGCAGTTCACATATTTCCTTGTTCTCCTAAGCTGTTGATACTACATGTATCTTTTTACAAACGAAGCTTAACGTACTTGCTGATGAAAGTTTTCCACCAAGAAAACTGTATCACTAACTCATTGACCATTAGTCTCACTAGAAAGAAAATAATGCCATTTAGCAACCTCATGCTTTGATGATACTTCCTTTAGGGCCAAGTACTAGTCAGTCTATAAGATCATTTAACTCAGATCAACTTGGGAAAACATTTTTTTATTCAAGCTAACATCACTAAACAAAAAATCAAAGATAAGGTCTTATATCTGCTAGGATATGTTGAAACCCATCTATTAAAAACCCTTCTGGTACAACTGATTCCAAATCATCTGTCCTCATGAGAGCTGCTGAAAGAGGCATGATTCCCTTCTTACCTCCTCTTTGTCACAACTTAAATGCTTAGGAAAGTAAGCCCTTATACAGTACAGACCAAGTCCATATTTTGCCCACAGAAATATTGCGTTTCTTAAACTTTTTCAGCCAACAAATTGGGAGATGTCACATAAAATTTAGATTTACTCTTTCTGGAAATACAAGGTCTGTATGCCCAAGTTGCAACAATCAAGACAGGAGTCAGGAAGCTACAGCCTATGGACCCAAACCAGCCCACCACCTGTTTTCCTATAGCCTAAAACCAAGACTGGTTCTTACATTTTTAAATCATTGCAAAAAAAAAAAGAAAGAAAGAAAGAAAGAAAGAAAGAAGAGAAAAATAATATTTTGTGACATGTGAAAAGCATATGAAATACAAATTTCAGTGTCCATAAATAAAGCTCTATTGGTACACAGTCACACCCATTCACATACATGTCATCTACAGCTGCTTTCACACTACAAGGCAGATTGAATAGTTAGGTGCACAGAGTTGAGTAGTTGTGACGGAGCCTGCACACTGCACAGCTGACAATCTCCACTACACCTCAAGGACTTTCTTCGAATCTCTCATGTGGTTTTTGTCACCTCCTACTGCGTGTTAGCTATCTGTATCAGTACTTTTCTCACTAATTTATATGTGACCTAAAGAAACCATATAACAGACATACAACAAATGCTCTACTAAATCCAACCCAAATATGAAACAAGGTAGAATTTGAGCCAAGAAACAGTAATCAAGAAACAGCTTCCCTGGTGGCACAATGGTTAAGAATCCACCTGCCAGTGCAGGGGACACGGGTTCGAGCCCTGGTCTGGGAAGATCCCACATGCCGTGGAGCAACTAAGTCCATGCACCACAACTACCGAGCCTGTGCTCTAGAGTCGCGAGCCACAACTACTGAGCCCGCGTGCCACAACTGCTGGAGGCCACACGCCTAGAGCACGTGCTCTGCAACAAGAGAAGCCACCACAATAAGAAGCCTGCTCGCCGCAACTAGAGAAAGCCCGTGTGCAGCAACGAAGACCCAATGGAGCCAAAAATAAATAAATAAAATAAATAAATTTATTTTAAAAAAAATTTCTAGGAGCTTTAATAAAAAACAGTAAAAAGTGAAATTAATTTTAAAACAAAAGATCTACTGAAAGTGCTATACTTATGGCTACTCATCATCCTTACATGAAATTCACAAAAAACTATGAAGGGTGTTTTTAAACCTACTTTTAAGATTCAGAGAATGAACATTTATACACATGCAAATATACACACAACACATATATACAACCCCATTAAAGAGGCTCAACATCTCATTTTATACTAGACGAATCTCATGAGAGGAGACAGGTTTTGCTTATTTTCATCAGATTTTAAAATTAAACACCTGAAGAAGACTTAGAAAACAAATATACCAAGACATTTTCAGCATCACACCTGAAGTTTTATGCTAATCAGCACAAAAGTCACACCTGGGTCTGAATCTCCTGGCTCCTTTTCTTCCCTTACCTGAATAGCTGTCAGCCTATGTCTTACATTCACTAGGGAAATTCGTGCTAATAATAGCAGAATAGGATTCAAGGTCAGGCTGTAGATTGATTCACCATCTAGAATGAGCAAACTCAGAATGAGTGCATCCAGTCCTTTGACCTGAAAAAAAAAAAATTTTAATGATATAATTTAGAACATATTAATCTTTATATGTCTTACAAGAATACATATTTTCCAGGTAATCACCTGTGAAACACAGGCACTGATCTATTACACAGCAGTTGGCACTGGACGGAGTCCTAACATTACAAACGCCCTTAGAGATCTGCAACTCCAGCCTGCCCTGACAGCCAGCCAGCCGCCTGCTTGTGCTTTAGAGAACAGGGCAATCAAGAAAATGTTACTATTTTTTTTTTTTAATTTGCTTTTCCCAAGTTGCACACTTTTTTTTTTTAATAAATTTATTTTATTTATTTATTTATTTATCTTTGGCTGCACTGGGTCTTCATTGTTGCGCATGGGCTTTCTCTAGTTGTGGCAAGCAGGGGCTACTCTTCGTTGCGGTGCATGGGCTTCTTACTGCGGTGGCTTCTCTTGTTGCGGAGCACGGGCTCTAGGCGTGCGGGCTTCAGTAGTTGTGGCACACGGGCTCTAGAGTGCAGGCTCAGTAGTTGTGGCGCTTGGGCTTAGTTGCTCCGTGGCATGTGGGATCTTCCCGGACCAGGGCTTGAACCTGTGTCCCCTGCATTGGCAGGCAGATTCTTAACCACTGCACCACCAGGGAAGCCCAAGAAAATGCTACTATTGAAGAAGCATCATGACTTTACAGATTTACTTAACAACAAAATAGCTTCTCAATAAAAACCATCCCTATGGGAAAGTATTCATATTAAACACCTACATTTCATATATGCTTCACCAGCTGGCTAATGTCATTACAAACCATTGCTGCTCCATAATTACTATAAAGCCAAAACACAACAAGGTCTTACATATCGAATGCTGAGTAGGCATACAATCATGGACCAACGTGAACAGAGGCTGCCCAAAAGGGATGCCTCTAAACAATCTACTTCCTACTGAACAGAGATTTTCTACAACAGACCAAGCACCTGTGTTTTTAAAATGTGGACTGAATCATTTTGACAGTTACCACAAAATCGATAGTAGGAATGCTCAACGTTAGGAACATGGGCTCTAAGTCACAGACACAGGATCGGGTCCTTTTTCTGATTATTAATTTGTGGGCATAGGTAAATTTTTTTTTTAACTGAAGCCTCTGTTTCATCAGTTATAAAATAAAATAATAGAACCTAAACCTCACAGGGTTCTTGTAAGGGTTAAACAATCCAAGTGATGCCAGTGTCTGGCTCAATGCTTTGTTGAAACATTCAATAAAGGTAAGAAAGTAATAGCTGTGGGTTCATCCTCTGCCTAACCTTCATCATTACTGAAAAGTGTACTAGAGGAATAAAGACAATGTGAATGACCACCACCAAACCACAAATAAAGCTTACTGTTACCTACGCTGAGAGTAGAAGGAATTTTTTTTTTAAGTTCAATGATCAAGGAACTATTTTGAAGTACTACAACTGCCTCAACTTTAGAAGAAAACAGATACAAAAAAGTTAAGTGCAGTCCAAAATCACATAGAAGTTATTAGCATCTGAACAGAGATTATAGCCCAAGTTTTCCAACTCCTAAACCAGTGTTCTTCCTACCACCTCATGCTGCCTTCCCCTCAGACCTCTCTACCTCTTCCTGCCTCTCAGCAAGCTCCAGGGCTATGCTAAGCATGAGGAAGTCCTCAAGGACAGGGCCAGGATCACTTCTAGACTTCTGACTAGGACAACTGCATGATGGTAGTGTGGGTCACTGAGACAGACACCAGAAGAAGACCTGGTTTGGAGAAGAACCTCACCATGAGTTCAGTCTTGGACACAATGAGTCTGAGGTACCTTGTGAGACCTCCAAGTGGAGGTACCAAATACACAAGTGAATCTACTGCTTAAGAACTAGAGAGAAGGGCTTCCCTGGTGGCACAGTGGTTAAGAATCCGCCTGCCAGTGCAGAGGATACGGGTTCGAGCCCTGGTCCAGGAAGATCCCACATGCCGCGGAGCAACTAAGCCCGTGCGCCACAACTACTGAGCCTGCGCTCTAGACCCCGCGAGCCACAACTACTGAGCCCGCATGCTGCAACTACTGAAGCCCGTGCACTGCAACTACTGAAGCCCACACGCCACGAGCCCGTGCTCCGCAACAGGAGAAGCCACCGTAATGAGAAGCCCGCACACCACAACAAAGAGCAGCCCCCGCTCACCACAACTAGAGAAAGCCCGCGTGCAGCAACAAAGACCCAACGCAGCCAAAAATAAAATAATTAATTAATTAAAAAAAAAAAAAAGAACTAGAGAGAAGACCCTGCCTAATGTGACCAAGTTGGACCTGCAGCCTCATCAAATCATCTTGCCATTTAGATGGATTTAACAATCTTTATTTCCTAACATCCAAACCAAGCTGGTGAAGTACAAGACATGCCTTTAAGGAAAAGAATCCTTATTCTAATCACATTGAGATGAGAAAGATGTCTACCTGTTGTAGCACAAATTTAGATCATTATCTTCTAAACGAAATCTTTAAAGATAACAAACAAGTAATTTAACAGGGCAACAAATAAAAAATTACACAAAGAGATACTCCATGATATACTACTTGGATCTCATTACCTCTGATACTCAAAGGTTTAGTTGGTTACCAAACCTCCTACTCTAAGTCCTCTGGAAATGTCATTAATAGAGTAAATAATAAATAAATAAAGGAGTGAATGCATGAATAAACAAATAAATAAACTTCTTTTCCTAGAGTTACCTTGCATCACCATCATTAAAAAATTAAATGCTTTTCTATCTTCCTGTGACATAACACTGATATTCCAACCGAATTCTAAATGTGCTTCCAGAAGTTTGGGGAAATGACCGAATTTTAAAGAGGATTGTGGCACTTCCCTGGTGGCACAGTGGTTAAGAATCCGTCTGCCAATGCAGGGGACACGGGTTCAAGCCCTGGTCCAGGAAGATCCCACATGCCGTGGAGCAACTAAGCCCATGCGCCACAACTACTGAGCCTGCATTCTAGAGCCCATGAGCCACAACTACTAAGCCCGTGTGCCACAACTACTGAAGCCCACGCGCCTAGAGCCCGTGCTCTGCAACAAGAGAAGCCACCGCAACGAGAAGCCCGCGAACCACAACGAAGAGTAGCCCCCACTCACTGCAACTAGAGAAAGCCCGTGTGCAGCAATGAAGAGCCAACACAGCCAAAAATAAATTTTAAAAAAATTAATTAATTAAAAGACAAAAAACAAAACAAAACTGGTATGTACATACAATGGAATATCATTCAGTCTTAAAAGTAAGAAAATTCTGACACATGATACAACATGGATAAACCTTGAGGATGAACAATACATACTACTATATGTAAAGCAGATAATCAATAAGGATGAGTGTATAGCACAGGGAACTCTACTCAGCACTCTGTAATAACCTACAAGAGAAAAGAATCCAAACTCCCTTTATCTCCCAAATTCTCAGATTGCTGGTAAAGAGTATAAATTGAATAATCCTCTCAAAAACAACATGACATGACCAAGAAGAGCAGAACATGCATATACCCTAGGGCACAGCAGCTCCACTCACAGATATATGTCCTCAGCAGAGCTTCCCGACTCAGTGCTGGGAAGCATTTCCAAGTTTGCCCAACTACAGCCTGAGGGCCAGTAAAAACAGCCTCCTCCATTTAGCACACTGCACCAAACACTATCCTTTTTTTTAAAGCATGCTGTGCTTGGAAATTCTTGCAAATGATTCCCAGAAGACGTGTTCCTAATAGCACTCTACATAATATATTGCAAAAAATGGAAACATCCCATGTGGCCATTGAGAGTAGATCAGATATATAAACTGTGGTACATTCATACAACTGGAATACTATGGAACAGTAAAAATGAATACTAGTATAATTTCAGAAATACACCACTGAGCAAAGCAAGTAACAGAACACACACAATTTGTTTCATTTATATAAAGTTCAAAAACTGGCAAAACTAGGGCTTCCCTGGTGGTGCAGTGGTTGAGAATCCGCCTGCCAATGCAGGGGACACGGGTTCGAGCCCTGGTCTGGGAAGATCCCACATGCCGCGGAGCAGCTGGGCCCGTGAGCCACAACTGCTGAGCCTGCGTGTCTGGAGCCTGTGCTCCGCAACAAGAGAGGCCGTGACAGTGAGAGGCCCACGCACAGCGATGAAGAGTGGCCCCCGCTTGCCACAACTAGAGAAAGCCCTCGCACAGAAACAAAGACCCAACACAGCCATAAATAAATAAATAAATAAATTTATAAAAAAAAAAAAAAAAAAAACTGGCAAAACTAAACAATATGTTCTCGGGGGATACATACATACATAGGTGCTAAAACCATGAAGAAAAGCAATGGAGGACTTCCCTGGTGGTGCAGTGGTTGAGAGTCCGCCTGCCAATGCAGGGGACACGGGTTCAAGCCCTGGTCCGGGAAGATCCCACATGCTGCGGAGCAGCTAAGCCCGTGCGCCACAACTGCTGAGCCTGCGCTCTAGAGCCCGCGAGCCACAACTACTGAAGCCCGCGCGCCTAGAGCCCGTGCTCCGCATCAAGAGAAGCCACCACAATGAGAAGCCCGTGCACCGCAACGAAGAGTAGCTCCTGCTCACCACAACTAGAGAAAGCACGCATGGAGCAGTGAAGACCCAACGCAGCCAAATAAATGAATAAAATTAAAAAAAAAAAAAAGAAAAGCAATGGAATGTTAACACAAAATTCATGAGAGTGGTTCATGAGACAAAGGGGGCCAGGGATACCACCAGGAAGCACACACAGGGGACCTTGTAACCCTGTATTTCCCAACCTTTTCCAAGTCAGAGCAAATGCAGAAGATGCTATTATTTGTAGTGCACATCAGGTAACTAGAGAAGGCTACTACACCAGACGAGACCAGTTCAAAGGCTCTCCCCAGCCCCGGCCCCACACAGCTACTGCAATGGCAAAGGGGCTCAACACCTGGGGAACGGCAGTCGGGAAGCTCTGTTCTACAAGGCTGGTGATGTTCTCTCTCTCAAGCCGGGTGGTGGGAACAAAGGAGTTTTATTATTTAAACTGTACACATTCTGTATGCTTTTTGGAATGTGTGAGGCACTTTTTTTTTAAGATTTTTTTTTTTGATGTGGACCATTTTTAAAGTCTTTATTGAATTTGTTACAATATTGCTTCTGTCTTATGATTTTGGTATTTTGGCCACGAGGCATGTGGGATCTTAGCTCCCAGAGCAGGGATCGAACCCACACCCCCTGCATCAGAAGGCAAAGTCTTAACCATTGGACTGCCAGGGAAGTCCCATATGAGGCACTTCTAATAAAAAAATTAAAATCAAGGTCTTATTTAAACTTTCCTATGATTTGGTCTGAGCCCCATCAAGGCTGACCTTTTACTGCTGCTCCAACAGGCTCAAAGCATCCGTTTCCCACAAACACCACACTCTTCTCCCCTCAATTTCTGCTCATGTGACTGCACCTAGAACGTATTTCTTTCTCTTCTCTACCTGTCCGTTTCCTCATCATCTTTCAGGTTCTAACTCAAGGTCCACTCTTGATGAAAAGGTCTTCTCAGACAAAATTTACTTTCCACACATCTCTTCATTAATTTCAGTATTTCTTAATAGGTTGAATCTCTCATGTAACCCATTTCTGTACTGTTTGAATTGTTACCTAACTTTACAGGTGCTTCTACTTTAGTATAGCATAAAGAGTACTGAATTCGGACCCAGAAAGTGTGTGTTCCAATCCCCCAGCTATAATGCCTCTGACAAGTTTCCTTCACCACTGTGAGCATCAAGTCTTCTCATCTAGAGAATACGTCAAACTGATATAGCATACATGAATGAAGCACCACTCCAACCACACATTAGCGCTCGGTACGTATTTACGATTTTGTCTGGTGGGTTTCTAACCTGCACTATAGGGCAATAGAGGCCAGAAACTGTTTCATACACAGTAAGAGAGGGAATGAGACACTCCTTATAAGTAATTACCTAGATAGTTGAAGCATATCTCTTTAAGTGCCAAAATCTTGGGGATTTTATTTTAACCATTTTGGATGAAAACTTTTGTAAAGTATAGATTAAATTCCCTTCTTAGACATAAGATATGGAAGAGCTTTTAACCTTTCAATAACGATTTAGGGCCAGCATTATGAATCTCAATTACTCTACTGCAATATAACATAATGACTCAGTAAACTGATGTGTACAGAGGCTTCAGATTATGACTGCTTTTGTATTTCTCTTTCCAACCACCATCAAATTATTAACACTAATCTCTAACAACTCCATTCCCCTTTCATTTGTTACTTCTAATTCTGAGAAACCAGGTAACAGTAAATAGGTCCCTTTTGCTGTGCAAGTTTTGGATGCTAAGCAGCCTTCCAGGCTGAGTGATCGATAGTAATGCTCTAGTTCTGAGGTGGCTGGATAAATCAGTTACCATACTTCTTTTCAGAACATGTCATATCCTCCAAGCCCTGCGTATATGTGCTCAAACAGTACTGAGGAAATCAAACTGCAAGCTCTACTGATGACCTACTGATCCAGGTCAATAATATTATCTCCATATACGGGTAGTAAGAATCACTGTCACCATGGAGCACCTCTGTGCCAGACACTCTAAGTAAATACAAGTAAGTGTATCTGTGACATAAAGGAAATCACCCCTGGGAACTGTTCGTAAGGACAGCAGCAAAAGTTTCCTGCAACAAAATTAAACAGATCTCCACATTCTCTGCTTTGCCAGAAAAGATCTTTACGTAACTGTGGTAACATATGCAGCTGGGTGACTGGTGCAGCTGCCTGCACTTTAATAAAAAGCGCAGCTAATAGAGCTCCATAAAATGGGGAGCATCTGAAGAGGAGTTTGAATCTGATAATGGAACTTCTGGAATTGAAAATCTGATCAATGAACAAGCATTCTTAGTAGGTTCTGTAAAAGCAATAAAGTCATGTTTCTCTCCTACCTATTATTAACTCCAGTTTATAAAGAGCCGTTCCTAAAGAATAAACAACACAATAATACCTATATATGACATTTCCAAGAAGCGTACCTCACTAAACTGCTGGAACAGAACAGACGGCAAAAAATCCTGAGGGTGTAAATCAACAAGAGGCCCCGTCCAGTTACTCTGAACAAAAAGTTGCAAACTGCTCACACCAAGTAGGAATATCAGCTGTTGTCTGCATATGAGAATAAAGAAATAAACATGAGCCACTATCACTGTATAACCACAAACACACTATTTTATTTCATTTTTATTAAGAAAAATGTAAGATATCAACATTTATTGAGATCATCTGAGAGTATTACAAAAAAAATTTCTGAAACAATTTAGGTCTGCAATGTCCAATATTATCACCATGAGCCACACATGGCTGTTTTAAATTTAAATTAATTACAATTAAAGAAAATTTAAAATTCAGTCCCTTAGTTGCACTGTCCACATTTCAGGTGCTCAATGGCCAAACGTGGCTACTGGCTACCGTACTGTACGGCGCACAGAACGTCTCCATCATCACTGGAAGTCCTCCTGAACAGCACTGGTTTAGGACCCTATCAGGCACTTAGAATTTCGTCTTGTGTTCTAGTTAACAGCTCTGACACTGACTGGATGGAAAACTGATTTTATACAAAAGAAAACTGACAACAAAAAGTTGTTTTCAAATATTTTACTGATCCTGTACTACCAACTACTAGAACAACAACAAAAAAAAAACCCTAGAAATTTCACTTGAACCCATTTCTTTTCAATCCTACTTTGGCTGAAGACAGGAGTGGGTAGGTAAACTTATACTGCAAAGGAGAGATTAAAAAAAAAAAAAAACTTTTAAGCTTTGTGGGTCACACGTGTTACTTTTTTTCCAGCCGTTTAAAAATGTAAACATCATTCTTAGGCACTTTGGACTTGCCCCACCAGCAGTAATTTGCCAACCCCTAGATTAAGACACAAACAGGTGGGGATTCAACTCTAAGGAATAGCAGCCAGAGACTCCTGTAGCCTCACACTGAAGGAAAAACAAAAGCAGTCATCCTCTTCTTCCCATATCCCCTAGGCCCTACCTCAAAAGGAAGATTCTTTAAGGAAAAAAAAAAAAAAATCACGCCTACGAGCCTGTGGCAGCCAGAATGCTCTGGATGCAGCACAACTGAGAGCAAAGAATGAGCAGAAAACAGGTGACAAAAGAGCCTGTTTGTAATTAGAAGTTAGGAAACTTGAGGAAACAGGTGTGCAGCAAGATCTCAAAGCCTTAATATAACTGTCATAACTAAAAATCAAAATCCTTAAGGGGAACTGAGAAGAGAGTTTAATTTTCAAATACCTCATAATGAGGTAACTGAAATGTCTCTTCTCAGCTCTGTGTGACAAGCCGAATTCTGGTCTACCAGTGTATGATGTATTTGTGTGTATGTGTGTTTTCATGTGCACCACACAAAGCTAATGGCTATGATACCGCACACATATCTGACAGCAAAATAATAATCAAGAACGACATCAGAGGAATGTAAACTACTAGTACACCAGAAAAATAAAAATGAATGACACTAATTTTTTAAATAAAATGCCTACAGTAGCACTCTTTTGTGAACTCCTTATAGATACAGATTATGTTTTATTCATCTTCACAACCTCAACACCTAGCCAGTAGTTGATTTGTTGAAGAACTAAAGGAAGCCATTCCCTAGAAATAATGGTAAAACAAAACTGTGTTTTAAAGACAACTAAAACTTGATGTGGTTGCCAGAGATGGTAGAGAAAAGGAAGGTATATTAACAAACTAACAACAGTAAAATATAAGCCATTGAAAAACTTAGGTTACACTGCTGTGTAACTATCCATTATATTTAATCCTATAAAATTACATAAACGTCAATGGAAGAAGATAAACCAAGGGTTCCATAATAAAAACATTAAAGATAACCTAAAACATAATAAAAGTAGTTACAATTATCACTCAGCAATCTACAAACAGCAAGACGGAGAGTGTACACTTTCAAGTTAAAAGAAAAGAAGGTGTGAAGTCTTGTCTATGGCTAAAACCTATGAGACTTAAGCATTTAGAAACTCAGTGGGTTAGCAGCTACCACCCAGTCATAAGTCAGTGTTATATATGAAACCTGTATATCCTACACCACTTTACCTTTTCATTCTCGATGGTCCTCTGGACAGAAACTCTTACATAGATTATTTGGTACAACATGAGTCCTGAGTAAACATAAAGCCAGGTTTTTCAACAACTGCAAAAATCAGTGCCTTACACTGTCAAGGCAATATTAAATGTATTCAGAATCTGTTTCCCTACGAAAATTTCAAATAAAATTCTACCTTCTGGCTTTGTCCAAATCTGTTGAGTAATCCAGGAATGTTACTATCTGCTTCTCTAGGTAGCTGTCAATCCTTTCTTCAGTCATCGTTGCTGAATTTAAAATACTTTGAATCAATGAATTTAAGAATATGGCCTCATAGTTCCCTTCTAGCAGCAATTGTAGGAAAGATCCAATCTCTGTAATAGAAAAAAATTAGTCCAATAATCCAAAGAACAGCTACTTTCATACTGTAAAAGGTAACACTATTACCATTTCAGCATGCCAAAAAAAAAAAAAAATGTATATACTTAGAATGCTTCCTATACATTAACCACAAAGCACTGAGCAAATGCCCATCACCTCTCCTAGAATTAGAAGCTCATTCATACCATGAGCAGCATGGCAGAAGTTAGACCCAGAAATAATATTCCTCATTAGCAAGTAACATCAAAAGGAATTCTGCTGGGAATTCTAAAGAATTCCTACTGACAACAGAAAAGTTTCCTTACAAAGTTTCCTTTCACAATCTGGCTCCTCCTACCCCCACTGTCCTCCCTGATGAAAAGCTGGTTCACTCATTGTTCCCCTAATATCCATATGCACATTCCTACCTCCACACTTTTACACCTGTGACTCCTCCTGGGGAACTTTTCCACTTGTCAGTCTTACTCTTTAAACAAAAATCAGGTCAAGTTTGACTTCTTCCATAAGACTTCCAGACCCAAACTTCAGAAACTACCTCTCTCCTGAAGCACCTATCGCGTATACACACAAACACGGGCCCGCGCACACATACATACACACACAAATATATAGGACGGGATATATACTGTCCTAACATTGTTATTTCTCTTTTGGGTCCAGCCTAAACCCCACAACCAGATGTGCCTATATCCCACTAGTAAATGTGCCTTTTAACTCTTTCTCTCTCCGGTAAATGTGCTTTGCTTACAAGATTACATCTTTGCTGCCTCATTTCAGCTGTTGTGCTTACCAGCTGTGTGACCTTAAATAAATTACTTAACC
Source organism: Balaenoptera musculus (assembly GCF_009873245.2). NCBI lineage: Eukaryota > Metazoa > Chordata > Mammalia > Artiodactyla > Balaenopteridae > Balaenoptera > Balaenoptera musculus. The sequence continues at coordinate 64,316,334 of NC_045797.1, forward strand.
AATCTGTACTTAAATGCCTCCATCTGCAAAACGGGAATAAAAGTAGTGTCTACCTTACAGGTCTATTCTAAGCATTAAATGACTGAAGAAATGTTAAGGGATTAGAAAAACAATTGACATTATTATTGAACCTGGACGGTGAGAAGTTTGGGGTAAAGACATGCACGGAGCCTGAGGACCGCGCCCACTATGTCAAGGATGCAGCAACCCAAAGCATTAAGAATCAGATAGATTTGGGTAGGAAAAAAATAAAACCAGAAGGGATGAGAACCCAGCCGCCGCCACCCCTTCTCCCCGCAGTCCCCACGCTGGCCTCAGTCCCTCCTTGGCAGGTGCACCCCTCTCACCCGAACCGGCGACTCCCTCCTGCTTCCACTGCTGCAGCTCAGCCTCAGTGGGGAAGCCCCTCAGAAGGGCCAGCTCCGGGGTCCACATCACCCCAGACATCGCTGCAGCCAAAACAGAATCCTACGAAGGTCACACAGGTGTCAACAAAAGAAAGTGAAAGGAAGAGGGTCCAAAGACGTCGAAGACTAGTGGCGACAGCTCCTGTAAGCACACCCACAGCCCTAGAACCCCATGTGCAGACACCAGCACACGGAGGCGGCCATAACGTTAGCGCGGAGAACCCTGGGAAGCACTCACAAACTCTCGGGGACCCGCTTCCGCCTAGGAGGCCAACCCGAGCCCTTGGTACTGAGCATGCCCAGTAGGAATGCCCCACCCCGAGCAGGGGAATGGTCGGTGTTTGGGGGCGTGGCCGACCTCAGCCCAGCCCCCAGGGGCGGTGCTGCCGAAGGAGTGGAGGGCGTGGAGTCATCTTGTACCGCCCACCGAGGAGGCAGGTTGAAATGCCGTTCAGAGTTGCGATTTTGCCCCGCTGCGGTTTACTTGGAAGGTCTAAGGCTTTGATTCCTAAACCTGTTTGGGTCAGAACCCTCCAGACTACCTGATGAAAGCCATAGTCCTTCCCGCAAAAGCACGTGGACCCTTACCACCAACACTGGGGTACCATTTCAGGGAGTTAGAGACCCTCTGAAGTGGAGTCTGTGAACCCCAGGTTAACAACCCCGTCAGCAGGGCTTCCCTGGCGCCGCAGTGGTTAAGAATCCTCCTGCCAATGCAGGGGACACGGGTTTGAGCCCTGGTCCGGGAAGATCCTACATGCCGCGGAGCAACGAAGCCCGCGCGCCACAAGTACTGAGCCCGCGCGCCACAAGTACTGAGCCCACGTGCCAGACTACTGAAGCCTGCGCGCCTGGAGCCCGTACTCTGCAACAAGAGAAGCAACCGCAGTGAGAAGCCCGCGCACCGCATCGAAGAGTAGCCCCCGCTCCCCACAACTAGAGAAATCCTGCGTGCAGCAACGAAGACCCAACGCAGCCAAAAATAAATAAATTAAAATAAAAATTTAAAAATACTGTAAAAAAAAAAAAAAGAACCCCGTCAGCAGAGGTCTTTATTCTTGAATGTATTCAAGTGAAGAAAAGTATCTGATTTTGATGCTGCCACTACATAAATCATAACTAGGTGGGCCATCTGGCTCAGCCACTGGTGCAGAGAAACTTTTGGAGGCTAGACTGTGAGAAACCTCCCAGCCCTGCGTGCCTGCTGCTGGCCCAGAGCTGGCGCCTTAGTCGCACGTCTTTTAATCTTCATAGCCGCACTCCTAGGCCAAAACGGAGCTCTGAGAGCCGGACTTGGTGCAACAGGACTCTGCCCCAGGCAGCTTGAAGCCTGCACCGTGAGTGCGCCTGCCGTACACGATCCAGGAGAAAGCTGCAGGGTGACACTGACCACACGGGATTCATGGAAGAATCAAGTGCAGTTCTGGAAGAGCCTCGCCCAGTACCGGCTCCAAGGCGAGAAGCGAAGTAATTCTTTTTTTTTTTTTTTTTTTTTTACAACTTACACATACTTTATTTACTTGACTGAAAGCCTTATGGTACATAAAATGCTTTCTGTAGTTGATCTCAGCTTTGTTCACACCGAAGTGAGTTGTGTCTGGGTTTTCTGTGCTCAAGACTGCTCAATTGCTGCTGCTGCTGCCGCTGTTGGTTTGTTTTCTTTCAGGATCAAGGTGGGTACTTTCATATAAAATCTTGTTTTTAATTCCTTCTCTGGCAAGTCTTTCCTGGATTCTTAGCTTTGCATAATTACACCTACAATGGAACCAGCGTCCTAAAGTCACCAAGATAAATCCTCCTACTCCAACGTCACATGATCTTCTAATTCTACCTTCGCCTTCCCGGGCTCCCCGGGCTCCGGCGCAGCCGCCATGGGTACAGTCGGCACCTCCTACGAATTCTTAATTCACTTTCTTCCTCAGGACCCAGAGCCCCTCTAGACTTTGGAAGGAAGAGGTGCTCGGCTGAGCTCAGCAGCTGCCAGCAGATGCCAACAGAAGCCAGACCTGGGCTGTGAGAGAAGAGCAGATGCCGTAGAATGTTTTCTCAGTGAGAAGTAGTGAAAAGGTATTTGTGCAGGGAACCATTCTTGATCGGTGCCATCATCTGTTTTTTCAAGCACAAAATCTAGCACTGTGGAACTATTTGACAGTTGTTAAAGATCAACAGTTGCAGAAACACACTAACCACTACACCAAGTTCCTCACTTGTGTGTAGGTAGAGCCCCATTGACCCACAGGGTGAACTTGGAGCTCTTAGTATAATTCAAGTTTTGTTTTGCTTTTTCTAATTGAAGCATAGTTGATTTACAATGTTGTGTTAAGTTCTGCTGTATCAAGGTTTATTTTAAATGTGATTTGCGAGACAATGATAGTCATTAAATCTATTAATCTCCCTTGAAACAAAATGGACTCCAGTAATAAAAATGGGAGAAAAAACATCTCAATTTAAAAAAAAAAAATACTGAGACTTCCCTGGAGGTCCAGTGGTTAGGATTTCGCCTTCCAATGCAGGGGGTGCAGGTTCGATCCCTGGTCAGGAACCTAAGATCCCACATGCCTTGAGGCCAAAAAACCAAAACATAAAACAGAAGCAGTATTTTAACAAATGCAACATAGACTTTAAAAATGGTCCACGTCAAAAAATAAATTAATTAATTAAATTAAAATTAAAAAGAAAATACTGAGTGGAAACTGAGTTGGTAGGTGAGCTATGTCCACTTTAGGATCAGTGTAGAGTGCCTTGGCTGGAAGGTCTGTTGGGAACCCAGATGTCGCTATTTATAAATCCTTTTTCTTATGCTAGTCAGATTTCTCAGGGAAGACTCTTTAAATCTCCCACCTGGATGGTGTCTGGTTGCCAGAATTTCAGAGCCAAGTGGAGCAAGAAAGCCAGGAGTCTCAGCATTCAGGACCCAGTCTGTATATGGGACCCTCTACAGGGTCCGTATACACCACTGCAGGGGTGGTGGAGGGAAAGCGGTGGCTGCAGGTTCCAGATGACTGACTCAGCTGTGCAGGAGTCCTAACTTTAGCCCCTCCCTCTCCCACCCCATAATCTTCGGTCCCAGAGGCACCTCGTGCTCCCAGTTCCTGAGTCTTTTGGGGATTCTTCAGTGTAGATAAAAGGTGGCCTTAGCGTTCCCTGTTGCATTTTTAGGATTGGGCTTTCTTTGGTCAGTGAAATCAGTTACCTAGCTTCCAACACTGTTAACTACTCTCATCTTCTCTTTCCTTGAGAGTTATGTCTTTTTTTTTTTCTTTACCGTAGTTTTTTAAATTAATTTTTATTGGAGTATAGTTGCTTTACAATGTTGTGTTAGTGTCTGCTGTACAGCAAGGTGAATCGGTTATACATATACATGTACCTAATCTTTTTTAGATTCCCTTCCCATCTAGGTCACCACAGAGCAGAGTTCCCTGTGCTATACAGTAGGTTCTCATTAGTTATCTATTTTACATATAGTAGTGTATATATGTCAATCCCAATCTCCCAACTCATTCCACCCCTCCCTTCCCCCTTTGGTAACCATAAGTTTGTTTTCTACATCTGTGACTCTATTTCTGCTTTGCAAATAAGTTCATCTGTACCATTTTTCTAGATTCCACATATAACTGATACTATATGATATCTGTCTTTCTCTTTCTGACTTATTTCACTCGGTGTGACAATCTCTAGGTCCATCCATGTCGCTGCAAATGGCATTATTTCGTTCCTTTTTATGGCTGATAATATTCCATTGTATATATGTACCACATCCTCTTTATGCATTCTTCTGTCGATGGACATTTAGGTTGCTTTCATGTCCTGACTATTGTAAATAGTGCTGCAATGAACATCTGGGTGCATGCATCCTTTCGAATTATGGTTTTCTCCAGATATATGCAGAGTGGGATTGCTGGATCATATGGTAACTCTATTTTTAGTTTTTTAAGGAACCTCCATGCTGTTCTCCACAGTAGCTGTACCAATTTACATTCCTACCAACAGTGTAGGAGGGTTCCCTTTTCTCCACACCCTCTCCAGCATTTATTGTTTAGAGATTTTTTGATGATGGCCATTCTGACTGGTGTGAGGTGATACCTCATTGTAGTTTTGATCTGCATTTCTCTAATAATTAGTGATGTTGAGCATCTTTTCATTTGTTTTTTGGCCACCTGTACGTCTTCTTTGGAGAAATGTCTATTTAGATCTTCTGCCCATTTTTTGATTGTGTTGTTTGTTTTTTGATATTGAGCTGCATGAGCTGTCTTTACCATAGTTTTAATGGGTTTTGAAGGAGAGAAATTAGATGCATATATTCAATATGCCATGTTTACACAGAACCTTAAATTGTGTGGTAAATGACACCTTTCTCCAAGTAGCTTCGGGTTTGATACATTTATGTGTTTTAACTAATTCTATCTCATGTCTTTTCAGGTAGTAAAGGGGAGGCAGGATCTTTCCACTAGCTCAAGACCTCCTTCACTAGCATAGAGAAGTCAGGATTGTAACCAGCATTTCATGACCCTTCAATCCCTTTTCATATTCATTAAGAACTCTCATGTTTAATAATGATAATAATTTTTTAATGTTTGCAAACGTTTTTGGGGTTTTTTTTTTTTTTGGTTTTTATTTATTTATTTATTTATTTTTGGCTGCGCTGGGTCTTCGTTGCTGCGCGCGGGCTTTCTCTAGTTACAGTGAGCCGGGGCTACTATTTGTTGCCACGCGTGGGCTTCTCATTGCGGTGGCTTCTCTTGTTGCGGAGCACGGGCTCTAGGCTCGCAGGCTCAGTAGTTGTGGTACACAGGCTTAGTTACTCCGCGGCATGTGGGATCTTCCTGGACCAAGGCTCAAACCCGTGTCCCCTGCATTGTCAGGCGGATTCTTAACCACTGCGCCACCAGGGAAGCCCTGCAAATGTTTATAGCAGCATTTTTAGTAATAGCCAAAAACTAGAAACAACACAAATGTCCATCTACAGGTAAATGAATAATCAAATTGTGGTATATTCATACAATTGAATACTGTTCCCCTATAAAAAAAGAATGAACTATAGATACACCCAATACACACAAGTATCAAAATAATTATGCTGAGTGAAATAACTCAGAAAAAAAAAGAGAACATCTTATATGATTCCATTTATATAAATGTAAACTAAACTCTAATGACAGAAAGCAGATCAGTGGTTGTTTGGGATGGGGAGGTGGAGAGGAAAGCAGGGAAGGGTTACAAAGAGGAACAAGCACACTTTGGGGAATGATGGATGTGTTCACTATCTTGATTGTGCTGATGGTTCCATGGAAATGTACATATGGAAAAACATCACCCTGTACAGTTAAAATATGTGCACTATATTCTATGTCAATTAGACCTCTATAACACTGTCTTTTAAAAATTGTTCTCTAAGGCTTAAAATCTCATCTCCCAAGACTAATATTCTCCAAAAGCCTTCTCCTGACATACAATTCTTTCTTCTCATCCCACCACTGGTCCTCTACCTTTTCCAAACACTGTGTCCCTCAGAACACAGACACATAGGGTACTCACCCAAAACACGGCGACCATCACCAACCCATAGGGTATTAAAGCCAGCAACTGGACGGGGCTACCCTCCCCCTTACCTTGGAGCCATTACGATCACTGCCGTTTTGGTTAAGGCCACTGAGAAAATCGCTGTGGGATTCTCTTTAGCCATTTTTGTATCTCATGCTGTAGAAGCTCTCCTGAATTCTCATCACACTCAATATTTCTCAGTCAGTCGCCTCATATGAAGTGTTTTTGTTAACTGTCCTTCACATAACTCTTTTACATTGTAATAACCTTAACCCAGTTACTCTTCCCTCTGTTACTGATGAGACCCTCATGACAGCTTAAAGCTGACGGACCACCTCCTGACTCCCCATAATGATCTGCAAGAGATTCCAATGGGTAACTGACTTCACATGGTTCACTGATGGTTCTTATTTTTTAAATGGCAATGGTAAATATTGTTATGGGTATTCTATTACAACTCCTTTTGATGTTGTTGAGGCAGCATCTTTACCTATGGTTACTTCAGCCCAACAAGCTGAACTATATGTTCTTACATGGGCTTGTACTTTAGCCAAGGACAAAACTGGCAATATTTATACCAATAGTAGATATGCTTTTAGAGTACCTGTGATTTTTGGAATGTTGTGGAAGCAGTGTGGCTTCCTAACTTCTAGTGGAAATAAAATTTTAAATGGCCCCTATGTTCAGGAATTATTTAATGTAATACTTTTACTTGCCTCTTTAGCTACTTTTAAGATACTGGGGCATTCTAAACTTGACTCTCTGGAAGCTAGGGGAAATCATCCTGCCAATATTGCTGCAAGGAATGCTGCCCTTAAAGCAGCTAAATCTCTGTCATGGTTCGAAGAGATATTTCCCCAAATGATAATTTAGAAAAACTGGCTAGAGAGCTCAAAAATTAGCCTCAAAAAAGGAAAAACACGATTGGAAATTCAACAATTGTTGGTTTGATAAAAAGAGAAAGCTCTGGTTTGGACCAAATAACAACCCAGTCCTACAGGAGACTCTAAAATTCCCACTCCTCACCACTGTGCATGCATTAACCCATTGGTCTACTGACAAAATTACAGCCTGCATGAATCGATATTGGTGATTATTAACAAGGCCACAAAAGCACCTACCTCACTTGCCCCACTTGTCCAAAGTACAACCCAGGGAAACCTGTTGGTACTGCTCCCAGACATTTTAAACTGCCCAATGGACTGCTCGAGCTCTGGCAAATGGATTTGATACAACTTCCTGTGTCTAGTGAATATAAATGTGTTTTAGTCGCGGTTTGTATGTTTTCACACTGGACTGAAGCCTTCCCTTGCAGACAGGCTATTGCCTCTTCTATGGCTAAAGTTCTTTTGGAAAAGATTACCCCTACCTGGGAAACTCCACTCAAATTTCGCAGTGATTGAGGAACCCATTTTACTGGCCATGTGCTTCAACGAGTCTCTGCTGCTTCGCTGGTTTTACAGCACTTTCACTGTGCTCACCAAGCTCAAACCTCTGGTTTAGTCAAACGCACTTACAGCATTATTAAGACTCAATTGGCAAAATTTGTAGAGGTCCTCCAAATATGCTGGGCAAAAGCATTGCCATTGGTCCTTCTAAATCTCAGACCCACCCCTTTTGGAACTCATGAACTCTCACCTACTGGGATAGTCACAGGATGCCCAATGCAATTGGCCTCTGCTTCTTTTGATCCACAATGGATAAAAGGAAAGGTAGTCCAATATTGCAAAGGCCTAAATGCTTCTATTAAAAATAACCTTGTTTTGGTAGAGCAATCTTTTCTCAGCAAACCCTTACGAAACAAAGACCTTAAGCATCACATCTTGCAACCTAGAGATTTCATCTATTGGAAAGGAAACCTTCAGAAGAACTTTCTTCAACCACACCGGACAGGCCCCTACCAAATATTGCTAACCAACCCTTGTGCCCCCAAATTCCAGTCAACAGACTCTTGGGTTCACATGACACAGCTAAAGAAAGTGCCAAAACCTGACTGGACCTACATATCATCTGGTGACCTGTAGTAAAGATTTCCTGGATTTGAAGCAGACAACATCTGATGAGACAGCTTTCCCAAGATATCTGGACTAGGTCTGTTAGAATTTTGTTGCCAAACCTTTGATGATGATGTAATGCTTCAGATGATTTCCAGTGTCTATGATCTTGATAACATACAGACTTCAGACAAAAAGTGCCTGAGAGTTCTCCCTCCTACCTGTCCTTGTTACTTGAATATGACCTGAATCAGTTTCCAATCTGTCGACTTTCCCTCTGACATGAGACATTACGCTCAGGAAAGGTCCTTACTGACATAGAGGAACAAAAAGCCACTGAAACTAGAAAACTTGACTATTGATCAGGGATACTTTCAGAGAAAGACCTTGATCAATAGAGGGAAATATAAAAAATTAACAGACATTTCAATTAAACAGAGTTGGGAGACCAGAAGGGGGTACTTACATGTGGCTTGCCATGGTTGCAGGCCCCAAATTGCAATTCTCTGATGATCCTAAATAAACCCATCTTTGCTGAAGAAATATCTGGCAGTCTATTTGTTTCAGGCCAACAATACAGTTAAACTTTATATACTTTAAATAAAAATACATGTTTTTAAATCCTTTAGTTGATTAATGTTAAAACCCTTGATTATTATAGTGAGGTGACTAGTATCCCCAAAGACATCAAGTCTTAATCCTTGTTACCTTATTTGGAAAAAGAGTCTTTGCAGTTGTGGTTAAGGATTTAAAAATGAGGTGATAATCCTGGATAATCCCAATGGGTTCAAAGTGCCATCACCAGTGTCCATATTAGAGGCAGGCAGAGGGAGATTACACACACACACACACACACACACACACACACACACACACACACACACACACACACAAAGAAAGATATGTGAAGATGGGGGCAGAGGTTGGAGTAGTGCCTCCACAAGCCAACAAATGCTGGCAGTCACCAGAAGCTGGAAAAGACAAGGAATGGATTCTCCCCTAGAGCCTTCAGAGGGAGAGTAGCCCTGCCAAGACCTTGATTTTGGACTTTTGGTCTTCAGAACTGTGAATGAATAAATTTTTGTTGCTTTAAGTCACCGAGTTTGTGGTAATTTGCTACAGCAGCCCTAGGAACTAATGCAAGTATTAAAACATAATTAATGATTTTGTATAAGTAAAGGCAAGATAAATACATTTTATGGAATAAATATATAATGTTAATTATGTATGTCTATTTCATTACTTATCCAAACATTACTGGCCCTTCAATTGCCCAATAAATTAATTATTTTAATTAATTATTTTGATGACTAGCACTTATATAAAAAACTTAGTTTAACACATTTTTTGGCTATGAAAATATATTTGTCAAAGTGGTATTATAGGACATATTTCACATAATACTTTGTTAGCTTGATTAAGAACCTAAAAATGGCATGTGTATCTTCATTTCCATCTTGCCTCTCACCCTGTAAATGTTATAAGCAGACTTCTGTGTGATGTCCTTTTACAGTTTGGAATAAGAAAGGAGATTTCTACCTTCCAGTCTCCCTACCTGCCTCCTCAATTCCAGTTTTCGATCTGAAGACACTTCTCTTATCCACATGATCAATGTAACATGTACTTTCATGCATTAAGAGGATAATCACTTCACAGACAAAAAAAGAATAGCCACTTCACATAAAAAACAGACATACAGATCAGCGGAACAGAACTGAGAGCCAAGAAATAAACCCACGTATGTATGGACAGTTAATTTATGACAGAGGAGCCAAGAAGATACAATAGAGAGAAGACAGTCTCTTTGATAAATTGTGTTGGGAAAACTGGACAGCCACATGCAAAAGAATGAAACTAGACCACTATCTTATACCATACACAAAAATTAACTCAAAATGGCTTAAAGAAAAAAAAAATGGCTTAAAGATTTTAAGACCTGAAACCGTAAAATTCCTGGAAGAAAGAAAATGTGGTAAACGCATTGACATTGGTCTTAGCAATGTTTGGTGGATCTGACTCCAAAAGCAAAAGAAACAAAAGCAAAAATAAATAAATGGGATTACATCAAACTAGAAAGCTTCTGCATAGTGAAGGAAACCATCATCAAAATGAAAAGGCAACCTACTGAATGGGAAAAGATATTTACAAATCATACACTTGACAAAGGGTTAATATCCAAAATATATAAAGAACTCATACAACTCAACAACAAAAAGCACTTAATTAAAAAATGGGCAGAAGTTCTGAATATACATTTTTCCAAAGAAGACATACACACGGCCAACAGGCACATGAAAAGATGTTCAACATCACTAATCATCATACCTGTTAGAATGGCTATTATCAAAAACACAAGAAACAACAAGTGTTGGAGAGGATGTAGAGAAAAGGAAACCCTTGTGCACTACTGGTGGGAATGTAAATTGGTGCAGCCACTGTGGAAAATGGTATGGAGATTCCTGAAAAATTTAAGAACAGAACTACCATGTGATTCAGCTATTTCACTTCTGGGTATTTATCTGAAGAACATTAAAACATTAATTTGAAAAGACATATGCACCCCTATGCTCACTGCAGCATTTTTTACAATATCCTAGATATGGAAACAACTTAAGTATCCATCAATGGGTGAATGGATAAAGATGTGGTATGTATATATAATAGAATACCACTCAGACATTAAAAAAAAAAAAAAAAAGGAAATCTTGCCACTTGAGACAGCATGGATGGAACTTGAGGATATTATGCTAAGTCAAATAAGTCTGACAGAGAAAGACAAATACCATATGATTTCACTCATATGTGTAATTTAAACAAACAAACAAAAGAAAGAAAGAAAAACAAACTCATAGATACAGAGAACAGATTGGTGTTTACCAGAGAGTAAAGAGGTTAGGGACTGAGGGAAACGGGTGAAGGGGTCAATTGTATGGTGACAGATGGTAACTAGACTTTGGGGGGTGGTCACTTTACAGAGTATACAGACGTAAAAGTAAATGTTGTACACCTGAAACTATATAATGTTATATACCAATTTTACCTCAACTGAAAAAAAAAAGAGGATAGCCACTTTAAAGTAATATCAGAGCCATAGACATCCTATCAAAATCTGTACACACGTGGCATGGGGAGGGCTTTTCCCTCTCAGGCATATAGGAGAAAAATTCCTGAAGTTTGGGAAGGGCATCAACTTCAGGGGGAAAACTAATAGAAATAGAAGAGAGTGGAGAGAGAATTACCACTTTTGGGAGCAGTTAATAGTGGTTCTCAAATCAGGCTGTCCATCAAAACCACCTCGGGAGTTTTGTAATCACCTGCTTGGAATCAACCCTCACTAATTAAATCAGAAGCTCTGGCAGGTGGGGAGACTCCTCTTCTCAGGATTTTTTAAAGGTCTCCACGTGAGTCTAATAAGCCAGGGATGAGAACCATGAACTGGTATGTACCATGGATACTGTGCTAGGCATTCCCCTTAAGTTATGCCCTTGATACTTATAATAACACAGATAGTTATTATTGTTTCCAATTACAGATGAAGAAAATGACTCTCAGAGAAGTCATGTGGCTTGTCTGAGGCCACACAACTAGTGATCTGAAGAACCAGGATGATTCCAACCTTCTTTCCTCTGTAGACCAACAAAATATCATTGACTTGGATTCAGAGTGTAAACTTGTCAATCAGCCGGAAAGTACCACAAATTCCCTTGTCTAGAGCTAAGAGATGTTCAGCCACTTTAGGAGAAAAGTGGGACATATGAAAGTCACTTTTTATGTTGAGAATAACATTCCCCAAAATTTAGGAAAAGACTGGCTATTCTGCCAGCCATTAAACCTATTCAATCAATTAATGAAAACCTACCTCACTGAATATACTTTTGTAAGCCATCCAATCAGTGTTAGACTCTTGCTTCTGAAAGTCAGCCTGTCAGGGATGGACTCAATCAAATAAACCTACCTCTGAGTGCCAACCAACCAACAAGAGTGTCAACTAGGTAGTCATACTTCAGATGATGTCAATTCCTTATTGCTCTGAAAGTCTGCCAGACCCTGACCTGCACACTGCCCCAAACCCATGCAAGACCAACACGCTGCTCAGCTGTGAGAGACTGGGCCTGACCAGCATAACTTTCCCACTGATGACATATTTAAGATCCTTTAAAATCAAAATGGAGTAAATGTGATTCAGGCATTCAAAGTAGAGCCTGGTGGCCATTGTGAATGTGGTTTCAGACACATTCCTGCATCAACTGAGAATCTGAATTTTCTGAACTGTATCAAACTCAAGGACACCACCAGCCATTTTCAAAACAATATCTGCTAGCAGATACCAGATGCAACCTTATGGCCTCAAGGTCTCCCCTTGTAAACATGCAACCATTTTGGACCCCAATCAATCCTTGCTTAACAAGCACCCTTCATGCCAGCTCTAATCCTAATTCTTAACAATTTACACAACTTTTCAATTTTTTTTCTACTCTTTTTTTTTTTTAATCTTTTATTTATTTATTTATTTATTTATTTTTGGCTGTGTTGGGTCTTCGTTTCTGTGCAAGGGCTTTCTCTAGTTGCGGTGAGCGGGGGCCACTCTTCAACGCGGTGCACGGGCCTCTCACTGTCGCGGCCTCTCTTGTTGCGGAGCACAGGCTCCAGACGCGCAGGCTCAGTAATTGTGGCTCACGTGCCCAGTTGCTCCGTGGCATGTGGGATCTTTCCAGATCAGGGCTCGAACCCGTGTCCCCTGCATTAGCAGGCAGACTCTCAACCACTGCACCACCAGGGAAGCCCCAATTTTTGCCTATATAAGCCTCTCCCATTTTGTAGTCCAGCAGAACACAATTCAAGTGCGTCTTGAATTTGTGTTTCCCAAGCTATAATCCTCAGTTTGGCTCAAATAAAGCTCTTTTCTATTCCTGTTACAGATTGTTTATTGATTATTTGCATTGACACCTCGCTATATGTTATGGGCTGAATTGTGTAGGCCCCCCAAATTCCTATGTTGAATTCCTATGCTAATTCCTTAGCCCCCCAATTAGGACCCCTCAAAATGTAATTGTAAAAAAAAAGTGATTGTATTTGGAGATAGGGTCTTTAAAGAGGTAATTAAAGTAAAATAAGGTCATTAGGGTGGGCACTAATCCAAAGTGACTGGTGTCCTTCTTGTAAAGGAGAATGTGAGATACTGTTACCAAGCATATACATTAACCAACTGTGCTGGCCTTGTTCTTGGTGTGTCACAGGTTTGCCTACGACAAATTCTAAACTTCTTCCTGGAAGAATTTCTACCTCTTATACAAAGCTATACCATAATCCTAACTCTTGAATTTTCTTTGGTAAACGGAAAAATTAAACAAAAAAATTTTTTAATCTTTTAAAACTCAGAATAACAATGGCCATCATGGGAAGCTTTTGACATGTCATAAAGAAAAAATACGTTTAAGAGGCATTCTGAAAAAAATTAGGAGACAAAACACCAAATAGACAATATCAGCTTCTTTAAAATTGGCAAAGTGAGGCCTCAAAAAAAAAAAAAAAAATCAAACTCCAAGACAGTACCCAATGGGACTTCCCTGGTGGTCCACTGGTTAAGAATCAGCCTTCCAATGTAGGGGATGCGGGTTCGATCCCTGGTTGGGGAACCAAGATCCCACATGCCACGGGGCAACTAAGTCCATGCGCGGCAACTATAGAGCCCTACAGCCCACGTGTTGCTACTACTGAGCCCACGCGACATGGTTAGAGAGAAGCCTGCGTGCTGCAATGAAAGATCCCACGTGCCACAACTAAGACCCAACTCAGACTCTGGTCAGAAGAGCCGGATGTGAGGCCTCCGCATGTAGCCCCCTGTGAGTAAGTGAAACCCGACTAAGCACAAAGGAAAAAAAAAAGCCATCTCAGAGCTGTGACTATTTTCAGGCTACTGATTTTCTCTGTGGAACACTGCCTGCAAAAAAAAGAAGAAGTAGGTAATTCTAATGTGCAACACAGAAGGACAGCCAATGCAGGCCAGCTTCTCCAACTCTGAAGGCACTCCAGCTATGCGGCTGACAGGGTATTGGTGCTCCGGCCGGGTGTCAGGCCTGAGCCTCTGACAGTGGAGGACACTGGACCACCAGAGACCTCCTGGCCCCACATAATATCAATTGGCAAGAGCTCTCGCAGAGATCTCCATCTCAACTCTAAGACCCAGCTCCACTCAACGAACAGCAAGCTACAGTGCTGGACACCCCATGCCAAATAACTAGCAAGACAGAAACACAACCCCACGCATTAGCAGAGAGGATTCCTAAAATCATATTAAGTTCACAGACACCCCAAAACACACCACAGGACACAGTCCTGCCCAACAGAAAGACAAGATCCAGCTTCATCCATCAGAACACAGGCACAAGTCCCCTCCACCAGGAAGCCTACACAAGCCACTGAACCAACCTTATTCACTGGGGGCAGACACGAAAAACAACGGAAACTATGAACCTGAAGCCTGCAAAAAGGAAACCCCAAACACAGTAAGTTAAGCAAAATGAGAAGACAGAGAAATATGCAGCAGATGAAGGAGCAAGGTAAAAACCCACCAGACCAAACAAATGAAGAGGAAATAGGCAGTCTACCTGAAAAAGAATTCAGAATAATGATAGTAAAGATGATCCAAAATCTTGGAAATAGAATGGAGAAAATACAAGAAACGTTTAACAAGGACCTAGAAGAACTAAAGAGCAAACAAACAATGATGAACAACACAATCAATGAAATTAAAAATTCTCTAGAAGTAATCAATAGCAGAATAACTGAGACAGAAGAATGGATAAGTGACCTGGAAGATAAAATAGTGGAAATAACTACTGCAGAGCAGAATAAAGAAAAAAGAATGAAAAGAATTGAGGACAGTCTCAGAGACCTCTGGGACAACATTAAACATACCAACATTCGAATTACAGGGGTCCCAAAAGAAGAAGAGAAAAAGAAAGGGACTGAGAAAATATTTGAAGAGATTATAGTTGAAAACTTCCCTAATATGGGAAAGGAAATACTCAACTAAGTCCAGGAAGCGCAGAGAGTCCCATACAGAATAAATCCAAGGAGAAACACACCAAGACACATATTAATCAAACTATCAAAAATTAAATACAAAGAAAAAATATTAAAAGCAACAAAGGAAAAACAACAAATTACAAAGGAATCCCCATAAGGTTAACAGCTGATCTTTCAGCAGAAATTCTGCAAGCCAGAAGCGTGTGGCAGGACATATTTAAAGTGATGAAAGGGAAAAACCTACAACCAAGATTACTCTACCCAGCAAGGATCTCATTCAGATTCAACAGAGAAATTAAAACCTTTACAGACAAGCAAAAGCTAAGAGAATTCAGCACCACCAAACCAGCTTTACAACAAATGCTAAAGGAACTTCTCTAGGCAGGAAACACAAGAGAAGGAAAAACCTACAATAACAAATCCAAAACAATTGAGAAAATGGTAATAAGAAAATACATATCGATAATTATGTTAAATGTAAATGGATTAAATGCTCCCACCAAAAGACACAAACTGGCTGAATGGATACAAAAACAAGACCCATATATATGCTATCTATAAGAGACCCACTTCAGACCTAGGGACACATACAGACTGAAAGTGAGGGGATGGAAAAAGATATCCTATGCAAATGGAAATCAAAAGAAAGCTGGAGCAGCAATTCTCATATCAGACAAAACAGACTTTAAAATAAAGACTATTACAAGAGACAAAGAAGGACACTCCATAATGATCAAGGGATCAATCGAAGAAGAAGGTATAACAATTGTAAATATTTATGCACCCAACATAGGAGCACCTCAATACATAAGTCAAATGCTAACAGCCATAAAAGGGGAAACTGACAGTAACACAATAATAGTAGGGGACTTTAACACCCCACTTCCACCAATGGACACATCAACCAAAATGAAAATAAATAAGGAAACACCAGGTTTATTTATTTTTTTAATAAATTTATTTTATTTATTTATTTATTTTTGGCTGTGTTGGGTCTTCGTTGCTGCCCATGCTTTCTCTAATTGCAGCGAGCAGGGCCTACTCTTCGTTGCAGTGTGTGGGCTTCTCCTTGTGGTGGCTTCTCTTGTTGCGCAGCACAGGCTCTAGGCACGTGGGCTTCATTAGTTGTGGCTCACAGGCTCTAGAGCACAGGCTCACTAGCTGTGGCGCATGGGCTTAGCTGCTCTGTGCATGTGGGATATTCCCAGATCAGGGCTCGAACTCATGTCCCCTGCATTGGCAGGCGGATTCTCAACCACTGCACCACAAAGGGAAGCCCAGGAAACACAAGCTTTGAATGCCACATTAAACAAGATGGACTTAATTGATATTTATAGGACATTCCATCCAAAAACAACAGAATACACTTTCTTCTCAAGTGCTCATGGAACATTCTCCAGGATAAATCATATCTTGTGCCACAAATTAAGCTTTGGTAAATTTAAGAAAATTGAAATCGTATCAAGTATCTTTTCCGACCACAATGCTATGAGACTAGATATCAATTACAGGAAAAAATCCGTAAAAAACACAAACACATGGAGGCTAAACAATACACTACTAAATAACCAAGAGATCACTGAAGAAATCAAAGAAGAAATCAAAAAATACCTAGAAACAAATGACAATGAAAACACGATGGCCCAAAACCTATGAGATGCAGCAAAAGCAGTTCTAACAGGGAAGTTTATAGCAATACAATCCTACCTCAAGAAACAAGAAACATCTCCAAAAAACAACCTAACCTTACACCGAAAGCAATTAGAGAAAGAAGAACAACAAAACCCCTCAAAGTCAGCAGAAGGAAAGAAATCATAAAGATCAGATCAGAAATAAATGAAAAAGAAATGAAGAGGGCTTCCCTGGTGGCACAGTGGTTGAGAATCGGCCTGCCAATGCAGGGGACATGGGTTTGAGCCCTGGTTTGGGAAGATCCCACATGCCACGGAGTAACTAGGCCCGTGAGCCACAACTACTGAGCCTGCGCGTATGGAGCCTGTGCTCCGCAATGAGAGGCCGCGATAGTGAGAGGCCCACGCACCGCGATGAAGAGTGGCCCCCGCTAGCCGCAACTGGAGAAAGCCCTCGCACAGAAACAAAGACCCAACACAGCCAAAAATAAATTAATAAATTAATAAATTAAAAACAAAAAAAGAAATGAAGAAAACAATAGCAAAGATCAATAAAACTAACAGCTGGTTGGTTCTTTGAGAAGATAAACAAAACTGATAAACCATTAACCAGACTCATCAAGAAAAAAAGGGAGAAGACTCAAATCAACAGAATTAGAAACGAAAAGGAGAAGTAACAACTGACACTGCAGAAATACAAAGGATCATGAGAGATTACTACAAGCAACTATATGCCAATAAAATGGACAACCTGGAAGAAATGGACAAATTTGTAGAAAAGCACAACCTTTCAAGAC
Source organism: Balaenoptera musculus (assembly GCF_009873245.2). Lineage (NCBI taxonomy): Eukaryota > Metazoa > Chordata > Mammalia > Artiodactyla > Balaenopteridae > Balaenoptera > Balaenoptera musculus. The sequence goes on from NC_045797.1 coordinate 64,333,733, forward strand.
TAAACCAGGAAGAAATAGAAAATATAAAGAGACCAATCACAAGCAGTGAAATTGAAACTGTGATTAAAAATCTTCCAACAAACAAAAGCCCAGGACCAGATGGCTTCACAGGCGAATTCTATCAAACATTTAGAGAAGACCTAACACCTAGCCTTCTCAAATTCTTCCAAAATATAGCAGAGGGAGGAACACTCCCAATCTCATTCTATGAGGCCACCATCACCTTGATACCAAAACCAGACAAAGATGTCACAAAAAAAGAAAATTACAGGCCAATATCACTAATGAGCATAGATGCAAAAATCCTCAACCAAATACTAGCAAACAGAATCCAGCAGCACATTAAAAGGGTCACACACCATGATCAAGTGGGGTTTATTCCAGGAATGGAAGGATTCTTCAATATATGCAAATCAATCAATGTGATACACCATAGTAACAAACTGAAGGATAAAAACCATATGATCATCTCAATAGATGCAGAAAGGCTTTTCAACAAAATTCAACACCCATTTATGATAAAAACTCTCCAGAAAACAGGCATAGAGGGAACTTACCTCAACTTATTAAAGGCCATATACGACAAACCCACAGCCAACATCGTTCTCAGTGGTGAGAAACTGAAACCATTTCCACTAAGATCAGGAACAAGACAAGGGTGCCCACTCTCACCACGATTATTCAACATAGTTGTGGAAGTTTTAGCCACAGCAATCAGAAATGAAAAAGAAGTAAAACTGTCACTGTTTGTAGATCATGATAGTACACATAGAGAATCCTAAAGATGCTACCAGAACACTACTAGAACTAATCAATGAATTTGGTAAAGTAGCAGGATACAAAATTAATGCACAGAAATCTCTTGCATTCCCATACACTAATGATGAAAAATCTGAAAGAGAAATTAAGGAAGCACTCCTATTTACCACTGCAACAAAAAGAATAAAATACCTAGGAATAAACCTACCTAAGGAGACAAAAGACCTGTATGCAGAGAACGATAAGACACTGATGAAAGAAATTAAAGATGATACAAATAGATGGAGAGAGGTACCATGTTCTTGTATTGGAAGAATCAACATTGTGAAAATGAGTATACTACCCAAAGCAATCTACAGATTCAATGCAATCCCTATCAAACTACCACTGGCATTTTTCACAGAACTAGAACAAAAAATTTCACAATTTTTGTATGGAAACACAAAAGACACCGAATAGCCAAAGCAATCTTGAGAACAAAAAATGGGAGCTGGACGCAGAGCAACTGGGCCCGTGAGCCACAATTACTGAGCTTGCGCGTCTGGAGCCTGTGCTCCGCAACAAGAGAGGCCGCGATAGTGAGAGGCCCGCGCACCGCGATGAAGAGTGGCCCCCGCTTGCCACAATTAGAGAAAGCCCTCGCACAGAAACGAAGACACAACACAGCCATAAATAAATAAATAAATAAATAAAATATTAATATATATAACATTAAATCTTTAAAAAAAAATGGAGCTGGAGGGATCAGGCTCCCTGACTTCAGACCATACTACAAAGCTACAGTAATCAAGACAGTACGGTACTGGCACAAAAACAGAAACATAGATCAATGGAACAGGATAGAAAGCCTAGAGATAAACCCACGCACATATTGTCATCTTATTTTTGATAAAGGAGGCAAGAGTATACAATGGAGAAAAGACAGCCTCTTCAATAAGTGGTGCTGGGAAAACTGGACAGTTACATGTAAAAGAATGAAATTAGAACACTCCCTAACACCATACACAAAAATAAATTCAAAATGGATGAAAGACCTAAATGTAAGGCCAGACACTATCAAACTCTTAGAGGAAAACGTAGGCAGAGGAAAACGTAGGCAGAACACTCTATGACATAAATCACAGCAATATCCTTTTTGACCCACCTCCTAGAGAAATGGAAATTAAAAAAAATAAACAAATGGCACCTAATGAAACTTAAAAGGTTTTGCACAGCAAAGGAAACCATAAACAAGATGAAAAGACAACCCTCAGAATGGGAGAAAATATTTGCAAATGAAGCAACTGACAAAGGATTAATCTCCAAAATTTACAAGCAGTTCATGCAGGTCAATATCAAAAAAACAAACAACCCAATCGAAAAATGGGCAGAAGACCTAAGTAGACATTTCTCCAAAGAAGATACGCAGATTGCCAACAAACCCATGAAAGAATGTTCAACATCACTAATCATTAGAGAAATGCAAATCAAAACTACAATGAGATATCACCTCACTCCAGTCAGAACAGCCATCATCAAAAAATCTACAAACAATAAATGCTGGAGAGGGTGTGGAGAAAAGGGAACCCTCTTGCACTGTTGGTAGGAATGTAAACTGATACAGCCACTATGGAGAACAGTATGGAGGTTCCTCAAAAAACTAAAGATAGAACTACCATATGACCCAGCAATCCCACTGCTGGGCATATACCCTGAGAAAACCATAATTCAAAAAGAGTCATGTACCACAATGTTCACTGCAGCTCTATTTACAATATCAGGACATGGAAGCAACCTAAGTGTCCATCGACAGATGAACTGATAAAGAAGATGTGGCACATATATACAATGGAATATTACTCAGCCATAAAAAGAAACAAAATTGAGTTATTTGTAGTGAAGTGGATGGACTTAGAGTCTGTCATACAGAGTGAAGTAAGTCAGAAAGAGAAAAACAAATACCATATGCTAACACATATATATGGACTCTAAAAAAAAAAAAATGGTTCTGAAGAACCCAGGGACAGACAGGACAGGAATAAAGACACAGACGTATAGAATGGACTTGAGGACACGGGGAGGGGGAAGGGGAAGCTGAGACGAAGTGAGAGAGTGGCACTGACATATATACACTACCAAATGTAAAATAGCTAGCTAGTGGGAAGCACCCGCATAGCACAGGAGATCAACTCAGTGCTTTGTGACCACCTAGAGGGGTGGGACAGGGCGGGAGATGCAAGAGGGAGGGGATATGAGGATATATGTATACATATAGCTGATTCACTTTGTTATACAGCAGCAACTAACATAACAATGTAAAGCAATTATACTCCAATAAAGATGTTAAAAAAAAAAGACCTGACACAGCCAAAAATAAATAAATAAATAAATAAATAAATTAATTAAATATTTTAAAAAAGAGACAGTCTCAAAGTCTTTGTAACCTTCTGAATCCTATCCTCTTTGAGTTACTCTCTTGTTTTACTCAGGTTTACCTGATTTTCCAAATGAACTCTTTACCCACAGAATTTTCACAAAACACACACACATACTGTAGTAGACCCAATCAACTCTGTGAACGATAGGGAATTGAATGTACAGATTCTGGCAGAATAAAGGTACAGAGGCAGATAAACCACAAAGCTAATGCAGCTTAAGTTTTGTGGCCCCTCTCAAGACTCTGGGAACGGTCCTAACAATGTAGTGACCTGATCCTAAGATTGCATAAAATTTGCAATAGGTAATAGAAAAGTAGGTTAATGATGGCTTAGGGCTGGTGAGGGGACAAGGGGAGAGGACAGTGATAGCTGAAAGATATGGGGTTTCTTCTTGAGATGATGAACATATTCTAAAGTTGTGGTGATGGCTGCACATATCTATGAATATACTAAAAACCACTGAATTTTACACTTCAAATGGTTAAATTGTATGGTATGTGAAATATATCTTAATACAACTTTTTAAAAAAAATGATACTTTTGGGAATTTCCTGGTGGTCCGGTGGTTAGGACTCTGCACTTCCACTGCGGGGGGCATGGGTTCGATCTCTGGTTGGGTAACTAAGATCCTGCAAGCTGTGCAGCATGGCCAAAAAAAAGATACTTTCATGTCAATCAGTTAGGTCTATTGTGCCTTTCACTGAGATACACTTCCCCACTACTCAGATGGCTTTGGAGTGGCTGTGGTAATCTGGGGGATCCAGGAAGTTGGGGATGTGTTTAATTTTGGTTTGGTGAGATAGATTTATACAGTATGCCGTCATTTCTGTGGATACTGCTAACCACTTCAGTGTAGGAACTGGCTTCCAGGAATATTCCTACAGCCTCTGTACTGACCTACCATGAAACAAAAATGAAGGCTGGAGGTCTTAGAATGAAATGAATGAATGAGTCCTGTGGTGCTCAACACGAGAGGTAGGCGGGTAATGGAAGAGAAACAAGGTTTGAAATGCCCACAAGCAGAAGCTGTCTATGTAAAATTCTTCCAGTAATCAGACTAATCTAAAATTGTGAGAAGATTCAACCCTCATCAATGCTTGGCCAAAATGGAAATCCACTCCTATCAGGAATATACTTGATTTTTACACTGAGTATGGATATCATTATAAATCCATCATGTTCTTTTCTTTTTTGATGGGAATTGCAGAATACAAAATTTATGTGTTGGTGGGCCACAAACCTGTTGGAATACTATAAACAGTGTATATGTCCATGGGAGAAGTTGTATGTTTTATGCATCCCTACCATCAATAATAAAAAGCAAAGTTTGTTCAACCATGCAGCAAGAAATCATGAATTCTCTTTCTACTCAATCTTAGAAAATATTACAAAAACCGTGGTCCTATGAAGAGGTAATCAAAAGATTACAGGCAAGAAAAAAAAACAAAACAAAAAGAGTTTTTAAAAAACTGCAGCCAAAATATGTAAGGAAAAAGTATTATAAAGATGTATCTGTCAATTAGTTAAATTATTTTATTTTTCTGCATTTCATGTTTGTGGCATTTTAATTGATTAGGGTCTCTTTTCTCATTTTAAATAAATATCCTTTTGTGTAATACAAAAAGAAAATCTAAAAACAAAAACCAATCAAAAAGACAAGTACATTGTAAAACTGCTAGGACAGAAAGACAGATTTGAAGTTAAATTAAAACTACTGTCAAGAGGCAAGTAAAGGACTATAATTAAGGATTTTCATCAACTTCAGGAAAACAGATAAAGGGACAAGATATTTGAGATAGGTTACAATCCTGAACTACAGCTCTGTATCAATTAGTTCAATTAACTGTTAGACTCTTAGATGGAAAAAAAAAGTTTCAGAATAGCAGGGTAAAAAAAAGATTTTGGGCTTCCCTGGTGGCACAGTGGTTAAGAATCCACCTGCCAATGCAGAGGACACGGGTTCAAGCCCTGGTCCGGGAAGATCCCACATGCCGCCAAAGAGCTAAGCCCGTGCGCCACAACTACTTAGCCTGCACTCTAGAGCCCGCGAGCCACAACTACTGAGACCAAGTGCCACAACTACTGAAGCCCACGCGCCTAGAGCCCGTGCTCCGCAACAAGAGAAGCTACCTCAATGAGAAGTCCGCACACTGCAACAAAGAGTAGTCCCCGCTCACCGCAACTAGAGAAAGTCTGTGTGCAGCAACAAAGACCCAATGCAGCCAAAAATAAATAAATAAAAAATAACTAAATAAAAAGAAAAAAAATTTATAAAAACAGATTTCAATAAAGCCTCTATGTAAAATTTAAAAATAAAAACACACTACATAAAGTAAGTTCAGAAGCCTTTCTGTTAAGGTTGGATTAAACTTAAAACCTAAAGTTTCAAAATTATGAAATACAGATTTAAAAAAGACTTTAAGAAAGTTTCAGCCAATATTCTAGAGTAGACTCAAGGTGAGATAAAGGGAGCCTAATACCCTCTTTTATAAATGGGCTCAAGCATGAATTATTGAATTCAATCAGAAATAATACATGAAATTGCCAGGTTAAAAAATATCCACTGTGGGGCTTCCCTGGTGGCGCAGTGGTTGAGAATCTGCCTGCCAATGCAGGGGACACGGGTTCGAGCCCTGGTCTGGGAAAATCCCACATGCCGCAGAGCAACTAGGCCTGTGAGCCACAACTACTGAGCCTGCGCGTCTGGAGCTCGTGCTCCGCAACAAGAGAGGCCGCGACAGTGAGAGGCCCGCGCACCGCGATGAAGAGTGGTCCCCGCTTGCTGCAACTAGAGAAAGCCCTTGCACAGAAACGAAGACCCAACACAGCCAAAAATAAATATAAATAAATAAATAAATAAAAAAAAAAAAAAAAAAAAATATCCACTGTGTAGTTAGATATTTCCAGATAGTCTTAGAAAGTAAACAAGTGAGAAATCCATATAATTTATGTCTCTCTCTATAAAACAACAAAATGAGCCTTTCTTCTTTAAGACTTGGGGGCCTACATATAAGGATAATGGTACAGGTTACAAGCAGAAGGCCCATTGAAAGAAACATTGATCCACATTGCCTAAAAAACAAAAGGACAAGTGTCCAAAATCGGTCCAATGGTGCCACTCCAAGAGATATTAGCACCCAAAAATATTCTGTCCTTCCTCTAAACTCCCAAGGAGAATTATCTATAATAATGGGGCCTTCCCTGGTGGCGCAGTGGTTGAGAATCTGCCTGCCAATGCAGGGGACACGGGCTCGAGCCCTGGTCTGGGAAGATCCCACATGCCGCGGAGCAACTGGGCCCGTGAGCCACAATTACTGAGCCTGCGCGTCTGGAGCCTGTGCTCCGCAACAAGAGAGGCCACGACAGTGAGAGGCCCGTGCACCGCGATGAAGAGTGGCCCCCGCTCGCCGCAACTAGAGAAAGCCCACGCACAGAAACTAAGACCCAACACAGCCAAAAATAAATAAATAAATAATAATAATAAAAAAATAATAATGGGACGATAATTCTTGTTGATATAGTGCCATTTTATCTACCTCATTCCCACTAATGTAGAACATAAAATCTTGCTGTGAACAATTTTAAAGTTGGCTGAAAAGCAAAAAGGAAAGCAAGTTCACTTTTCTTAAGAAAAAAAGAGAGGAACTTCTTGTGCCAGTGTGTGGGGGAAGAAAGATAATAAAAGACAAATTAGACATGCTTTAGTCTGGGGTATACAGTAAACTGTAAAGAGGGTATACAGTAAACTGTAAAGAGGTTGAAGGGAAATGAACTTTATTTTCATTGGTTTAATAGAAGCATTCAAGTAGTAAGAATCTCTAATGAGCCTATATCCTAACCTATGATTGGTGTTTTGGAATCATTAGTAGAAGAATACTTTTTTATTCTATGGGACACAACACCTACAATTTTAGGATTTGCTTCCAGACTGCAGCTCTTATGCAGGATCAGATTATAGCTGATCTAGACATTAGAATACCTAGACTATGTATAATTCAAGAAATTATTAAAAATAATACCTCTGATCAGAGAATCTCTATAGGTAATATAGGATAAACACAGGAAGATTATGAACACAGAAGAGTCCAGATTAACTATTCCTAGAAAATTATAAATCTTTCTTTTTGTACAAATATTGAAAATGTTAGTCTGTACTTTTGGAGTATTACCTCAATAACATGGTACATATTGAAGAACCATTGCCAGATAAAGCATATCCTTTAATTCAGTAGCCAATGCTTAGCCTTGCCTCAGAGCAATTACAAGAGCCAACTGGTCAAAAAAACCTTATATAGCTAGAGCTAAGATAACAAGGATAGCCACTTATAGAAAAGAGGCACCAACAAGCTAAAGGAGCTCTAGCTGGCCCCTCTAAATAATGATAATGGCTCCAGAGAAATGCGAGGTGCTCTGGGGCTAGGTTTGCCAATTTTGCAGAAAACAAGGTGAAAAGAGGAAGAGATAAATCAAAGAACAAAACCTGTAGAAAGGCTAGGGGAAAACAACAGCAAGGAGCAGAAGGGGAGGGGGTGGCGAGGATGAGGGAGATCTGTGTCTACCCTTGTGACCTAGCCCTTGGAAAAGAGAGAGGCCAGGGAGGTGGAGAAGATCAGTCACTCTCCTAGGAACCCCACTAGGCAGAGATACTTAACCAGAGGCTGTGTGCTGCCCAGTGACCCAGGGCAACCTGCAGCTGACATAGCTGGACTGGGCATTCCCTCCTTGGAGAAGCTCCAAGTGAGTAAAACTAAAACACTATCAAAATGGTGGCCTGTTGCAATCTCTTCCTGCACTGGAAAACATAGCTGGTGCAACCTGAGGAGGGACACATATGAATAAAGCAAAGAAAACCAGTCTTTTGGTGGCGCCCATGGGATCACTACAGGATCACATCCAGGGGCTGAGGGAAGAAGGCCAGAGGATGCCTCTTCTGCCCAGAAAATGCATAAGTTCAGAGGGCTGGTCAGCTCCTTTAGTTTGAAGAATCAGGAGACTAGAAGCTGAGAAAAACGAGGATGGCTGCTGGAAACTGGACAGATTTTGAAGAGAAAAAGAAGAAAGAGCTTCCTTTCAACCTGGTGTGCACCTTCCAACTCAAGCATGTGGCCCCTACATTCTTACCACCTTGCTGGGCTCTGGAGGGGATGGGAAGCAGAGAGCTTTTAGGCCTGTTCCAATTTAGCTCCAGACAGGCTTACACCAACACCAGAACCAATCCTAGTTAGAAAATATATATGATTCTTTCGTCTTTGTAGAGGGGAGCTCTGAAAAAGAGTAAAAAAGTAATTAAAATCACAAAGGAAAAGATCAGTAGATGATTTCATGATAATTTAAAACTTCTATGAGGGACTTCCCTAGTGGTCCAGTGGTTAAGAGTCCACCTTCCAATGCAGGGGACGTAGGTTCAATCACTGGTCAGGGAACTAAGATCCCACATGCCACAGGGCAACTAAGCCCGCGCACCACAACTACTGAGCCCACGTGCCACAACTAGAGAGAAGCCCATGCACCACACGAAGATCCCCCGCGTGCCACAACTAAGACCCAAAGCAGCCAAATTAAAACAAACAAACAAAAAACTTCTATGAGAAAAATTAAAAGTTAAAAGGCATCTGGAAAAAACACATACAAATATGATAAAAATTAATATTCTACCACGCAAGTAGCTCATTTATATTAAAACATCCTAAGACAATACAAAAAAATGGGGAAAAGGTATAAACTGATTATTGACAAAGTAGAAATTCAAATGGCTAAGAAATATTGATATAAACAATGCTGGAAAAAAAAGCATGTTCAATGATGATACATAAAAATTCCAGATTAAAGAGTTATAATCCCCAATGCTGGCCAGGGAATAGGAACATTAACTGAACCTGGAAGTGTGAATCAGTACAATCTCTCTGGAAAGCAATTAGTCATAAAATATCAAACCCTTTGATCTAATAATTCTAGGCTTTATCATAAGGAAATAAAAGATATAGACCATGGTTATTAGAGCATTATTTATAATTAGCAAAATAGAAATAGCTTAAATGCCCAACAGTAAGGGATTAGTTAACTACATTCATATCATGCAGTCATTAATTTTTTTTTTTTAATAAATGTATTTATTTATTTTTGGCTGCGTTGGGTCTTCGTTGCTGCATGCAGGCTTTCTCTAGCTGCGGCGAGCGGGGGCTACTCTTCGTTGCAGTGCGTGGGCTTCTCATTGAGATGGCTTCTCTTGTTGCAGAGCACGGGCTCTAGGCACGCGGGCTTCAGTAGTTGTGGCACGCTGGCTCAGTAGTTGTGGTTCATGGGCTCTAGAGCACAGGTTCAGTAGTTGTGACACAGGGGCTTAGCTGCTCCGCAGCATGTGGGATCTTCCCGGACCAGGGCTTAAACCCATGTCCTATTCATTGGCAGGAGGATTCTTAACCACTGTGCCACTAGGTAAGTCCCACCATTAATTTTCTTTATGATAAAAAGTGCATAATACATTGTTAAAAAGGTGATAAAATTGTTCATACAATATACCAATTATATAGAAAAGTATAGAAAATAGACTATGAAGAAAGATATCAGAAAATTGTTTTAATTTCACATGTTGTATTTTTCAGTATTTTCCCAACTTTCCTTAGTGAGCTATTCATTATAGAGTATAACTATCATAAAAGAGAAAAAAAAAAAAACTCAAAAAGCTCAGTATTACTGAAACCAAATGAACCTGAGGCCCTGTCATGTTCTGACCATCTTGTTTAAGACTGAAACACCAGTGCAGTAGCTTGGCCCAGGCTCCTCATTCCAGTCCTCTTGTACCCTGGCTGCCTGCTCCAGCTGAGTATCTAGCTCCACCAAGGTCTGCAGCTGGGTCTGTTCCCGTCTCTAGGCTGATCCAGCAGGCATGTCTGTTTCTTTCTTGGAATCTTTTGGTCTAACCAATCTCATGGACGTACCAGAGTATTAACTCTTAATTGTGGAAAAGTATGCGATATGGTGAAAAAAATGTAACTGTAGAAATTTGTCTACTAAATAATTAGCTTTGGTTTAAGGAATAAATAAATGGCCAGTCAGCAATGCCTAGCTAGGGACCAACCCTCATTTGAGTTATTTAGTACAGGGCCACTCAAGCCACAGCCCACAGACTGCGACCAGTTGGCAGTGGGCTAAGTATAGAAAGGGAGTAAGCAATAGGACAATGCTGCAATGTCTTCATTGTATTTTATAAAGTACTGGTCTCTAATGGAAAGAAAGGTAACCAAAAACCTTGGCCCTTCACCACAGTTTGACACACTAGAATATTTCACCTCACCCATCTTACCCTAAGTAAACCAAATTATAGGACATCAAAGAAAAAAAATGTTGGGAATTCCCTAGAGGTCCAGTAGTTAGGACTCCTGCACTCTCACTGCCTGCTGAGGGCCCGGGTTCGATCTCTGGTTGGGGAACTAAGATCCCACAAGCAGCGGGTGCAGCCAAAAAAAAAAGAAAAAAAGAAAAAAACGTTTACAGTACTTTCTACATTTGTCTGACTTCAGGGATACTGGTCTTAACATAAAATGTTCACTAAGCAGTTTATTTTTGTACTTCAAGATCACAACTTCATAGTTAATAGTTTTATGAACTGACCCATTGGATTTACTGATTTCCGCACGTGCTCTTGGACCTAGGCCATCCCGTGTCTGCTGGCATCTGCTCCAGCCTTCTTCAAGGCCTTCACACTCACCCTTCTCCCCTGGCTCCTCAGCCTGTAAACATCCTGAAGTTATTCTCATACCAAAAAATACATATTTCCCCAAGCTCTGTCACTTGTCCCTTCCTCTCCACCCCTTCATTGTCCTAGTTTATGACCACCACCACGACTCTAGTGTGCACTCTCTACTGACCTCCTTGCCACCCAACAGTTGGCAGAATGATCTTCCTGAAACACCATCTGACCAGGTTTCTCCTCTAATTAAAGCTACTGGACAGCCCTCCATCACCTACAGGATGTCAAAGCTCCTTAACAGGACAACCAAGTTCTTCCGTGACCCAACCCCTCCTATCTTCCTGACACCACAGCCCACATCCCACCCATTCGACTATCCCCACTTTGCCTCTTAAAGTCCAATAGTATCGAACATGGTACCATTAACTCAAGCTCTCCTTTTTGCTCTCTTGTATCTGGAATAACTTCTTTCTGCCTGGCTAACTTATTTATCCTCACCCTTCCAGACTCAGGATATCTTCTTTTTTTTTTGTTTTTGTTTTTGTTTTGGCTGCATTGGGCCCTTGTCGCTGTGCGTGGGATTTCTCTAGTTGTGGCGAGCGGGGGCTACTCTTCATTGCAGTGCACGGGCTTCTCATGGCGGTGGCTTCTCTTGTTGTGGAGCACGGGCTCTAGGCGCACGGGCTTCAGTAGTTGTGGAACGCAGGCTCAGTAGTTGTGGCTCACAGGCTCTAGAATGCAAACTCAGTAGTTGTGGCGCACGGGCTTCGTTGCTCCGCGGCACGTAGGATCTTCCCAGACCAGGGATCAAACCCGTGTCCTCTGCATTGGCAGGCAGATTCTTAACCACTACACCACCAGGGAAGTCCAGGATATCTTCCTTTAGGAAGCTCTTCCTGACCATATCACCTCAGTGTCCATCAACATTTTGCCTGAGGTAGGTGTCCCTCCTCTGTGCTCCCAATATACCCTGTAAATAACAGTATCAGAGAACTTACCATTTTGCACTGACATTATGTTTTCATGTTGCCATTCAATCCTCAAGTGCAGGAACCTGTACCTAGTACAAAGTGAGTGCTCAAATGTTTGTTGGTATAAAGTCTAGATTCCAGGTGGAACCAAATTAGACTAAAGTCTCAAATTCAGACTTTAGGCCTTGGTTTTTAAAAAACATGAACTGGAACTTATAGTACTGATATTGTTACTTCACTTTTATAGTTTTCTGAGGACTAATGGTGTGAAATGGGGAAAATGACCCTACCTTATTTTAATGATTAAAAATAAAATCCAAAATTGGAGGTAAACAATATACTTGGATAGAAGCTTTTATCATCTATCCCTGACAGGACCCTGACAGACCAAAAAACAAAAGGCCTAGAGGATTGATGACTGTCCTTTTACTACTTATTGCTGCTAATTTTATACTGAGATACAAGATAGCAGGTCTGTGAGTAACATTTAATTGACTCTGCTTTCTTATAAACTGACTCGATTTTGTCATGCTTGTGTAACATCACCCACTAGACCTAATGTTATGTGTTTTGGAACCTTTGATTTCCTGGTCACACACTTTATTCACTTTAAGGAGCTCTGTACCTTGTGGAGAGAGTATCATGATCCCTAGTTCCCCTTTTCCTTCAGAGAGTAACTCACTGTTCAGGATACAGCTTCTCCTTCAGGTCAGCTCCAGATTCAGGGTTTCCACACGCCAGTTTATTTTACATAAACACTATCAAGAATCACCTTAGCTCTTCCTTTGTGATAACTGCTCTTGAAAAAAACAGCCTTCCCTTTCCCATGAGCAGCTCTTGAAAGTGTCCAATTCTTTGTAGAAATAGCATTTCACACCATGGCAAACTGTTTTAGAAACAAGACATACTAATACACCTAAGTCTTTATTTATTTGGCTCTAGGAAGAATTTGCATGAAAATGAGCCTATATGGCAAGTACAGAATGTACTGTAACAGCACCAGAGAGGTACATCCTCTCTGCTCTACAGAGCCTCAATGTTTAATACATACATGTGACGTTAGTAATAAAACCAGATAGTCCAGGAAGAAAGGAGCCCTTTAGGAAAAACTCAGTTTAGAGTGACTTTTCAAATTGACCATTCCTCTTCATATACTTAAATTCAAATAACAGATACATTCACAGGCCCAAATATTGGCATAGAATAAAATCATGTTCATTTATTTTTCTGCATCTTAGAATTTTAGAAAGCATAAAATTAAATACGTTGAATGTAATAAATTTATCCATACAAGTGCAAGTCTCCAGCTATAATGCATTTTATGGCAGATTTATCATTTAAAAAATGTACCAGTAAATCAAAAAGGAGGGAGTATGTCCATTTAACTTTTATTGAAGTGTATGTAGGAGGTCTTCAGAAATCAAATATGAGCATGAAGATATGGCCAAACATAAAATCTATCAAATTCAGTGAAAAGTTGCTGACTTTAAATAGTAGTTGTAAGAATGACCAATATATATTCCTTGTTAACAACCCTTCACTCTACAGTAAAAAAAAAAAAAAAAATTCAGTAAACATTCTTTCCTAAGGTAGTTTCCCTTATATAATCAGTGATTTATCCATTTCTTTGTATACACAAATTTGTTGAACATACCAATCAGTGGTTCTCACAATTGAAAAATAAAAGCACAAAAAAGTTTACACTCTTGTACAGGTAAATAAAAGATCACCTTGAATTAAACTGGATCTCCTTAAGGGTGTAGTATAGTTTCAGTTTCATTACCTATTACATAATTAGTTTCTTACATACAAATATTGACATATTTGGCTTGTGCTTCAAAGCCTCTGCGTCTATGAAGTCCATATCAATGCAGCTCACAATTTGAAGTCACTGGGGAGTTCTTTACTGCTGCTGGCTTTGACCTGATCATGCATTAGAGTCTCCTCAGCACCGGCTGTGGCACTGCACATCTCCGAGGCATCATCGGCATCAGGGTCCAAGTCCTCAGGACAGGGAAGTTTCAGCAGCTCTTCTCGGAGCTGAGCAGTGTGACGCTACGCAGGGGGAAATGAGTGATGTTAGAACTGTAAACCCTGGGATACTAGCACAACATCACTGGAGGGAAGAATTGAGTTCAAAACAAAACCCAAAGCATTGGGTCTACAAATATTTATTAAGACCTTCCTTAAGCTAGCTGCTCTAACAGGCAGTGAACAAAGTTGGCACAAATCTCTAACCTCAAAGCAACTGATGCTGCTGATAAGCCCTGAGTACTGAGTAGCGTGCCCACACACCCCAGCAATGCCCCAACACCGGTAACAAAAACAGCATTACTAATGACTTAGAGGACGCCAGTCATTTGCCATATATAGTTTTAAATTAAAGAGAATAACATCTTGACTTGTAATACACGCTGCCTCTGACTAAAATTTTTGAGAGACAGTCCATAAATTAAAATAAAACCACTGCTATTTTAGTGAATAAAAACAGTATTTATCAGGTACTAGGCCCTATGTAAAACGTTTGAAATGTTTCATACTCATTGCCTCATGTAATGCTTGGCTTACACCTTATAAATAATTTAATCATCGGAATTTTTAAAAATGTAAGCAAATGAAAAAGAAGATCTAGAGAGAGTACATAACTTTGCATTACCCCATACTGCCATTTAGGGAAGGATATAGAGATGTTAACAGAGAGTGGTTGGTTGTTTACAGACATTAAGTTTTAGTTTATAAATTTCTAGTGGGAGAGAAATGACCTCAAATCTCACACCAAGGGCTTTGAAAATTAGTTGTGTCAATAGCTGACTTTGAAAATTAACCAACATTTATAGAACAAGGCACTGTGCTCAACAGTAACAATGTAAAAGCAGTGTGTAAAATAAGGAGGACACAGCTGGATAAAAAGACCTGACTGTACTAGGCCGTTTTATCTAAGGGACTTGAGCATCTGTGGATTTTGGTATTTGCAGGGGATCCTGGAACCAATCCCCTGTGGATATGGAAGACCAACTATATGATCTCTGATTTTACAGAGCCTAAACTTTGGTTAGAAGTAGAAGACATATAAGCAAGATAAGACAACTGCACATTTGCAGCCATTTTTAAGGTTTCAAAGTATATTTACATACTGGTAACTCGAAATTTTTCTAGCCCCAATTTCCCTTCCACCATGGACAACAGAAGAAAACACTAACTAGGGAAGAAAAAAAAAAAAGGACAATTATGAAGGCCCAGTTGAGATGGGAATACTATGCTTTTATTGTGAAATTAAACTGAACAGCTGCACACTTTTCTCAAGTAGCACTCAGCAGCAAAAGTATACCTGAGATGATATAAATTTGGACTGATTCAGGATAGGGATTTCCAAATCAGGGCATTACAGAAACAACAAAGAGTAAGAATTTGAGATAAAAACAAGACACTGACTGAAATAACAAAGCAAAAGAAGCTGGACTTTAGCCACTGAGGTTTTGTGTAAGGGAAAGATATATCTAAGCACACACTTGGGGAGGATCAATCTGGTTATGCACCACAGAAAGAACTGGAAGGGGGAGAACAAGAGGCGAGGAAGACTGATTGAGCTATGGGAACTGAGGAGAATAATGGGGAGGAGAATCCCCGTAGGAAGGCAGCACTGACAGGACCTAGCACTGACCAGGTAGGTATACTAGATGAGGCCAGAGTTAAATACAATCTGAAGATTTTAAGACAGAGAAAAGTTGTTTAAAATTAAGAAAATACAGAAAGTTATAAAATTTGATTGAAGGAAAGATAAGTTCTCTGTTTTAGATCTTCAACGGAGAGTGATGACAGGGCATTCAAGTAAAAATGCCAGTAATATGACTTTGAGAAAGCTAAGAGCAGACAACAGTTTGCAAAGTCACTTTTAAAGAGAAAATGGCCAATGTCAGGGGTATAGATACAATGATAGAGAAAGAGAATAAAATAGTCCTAAGGGCCAAATAGTAAGGCTTCAGGTACACAATCATTCAGGAGAAGGGGAAAGAAAAAACAAGCTGAAAGAATTAAGAGTGTGAGAAGAGGAGCCAAGATAGCCCACAGATGAAAAGTATAGAGAAAAAAAACACATTAGACCAGTGTTAGGACTGTTTTTATTAAGTAGGCAACAGTGTTACAAGAGATTATACTGAAATCATCTAATTTAAAAGTCAAGGCAAGTTTCCATGAAGTGAAATTTAAGCTGAAAACTGAGTGGAAGTAAGCCAGTAGAGCAGGCAAAAGTAAGCATCTGTAAAGGCCTGGAGGGGAGAGAGATGCACGGAGGGGAGAGAGGTGCGTAGAGAGCAGAGCCAGGGTCACTGGCTTTGAGAACTGGATAGTGGGTAACTTTCATAGAATGGAAATTCAACTGCAAAACGTTGATTGGTGAGAGGGTTATTTAAAAATGGAGGCAGGGCTTCCCTGGTGGCGCAGTGGTTGAGAATCTCCCTGCTAATGCAGGGGACACAGGTTCGAGCCCTGGTCTGGGAAGATCCCACATGCCGCGGAGCAACTAGGCCCGTGAGCCACAACTACTGAGCCTGCGCGTCTGGAGCTTGTGCTCCGCTACAAGAGAGGCTGCGACAATTGAGAGGCCCGCGCACCGCGATGAAGAGTGGCCCCCGCTCGCCGCAACTAGAGGAAGCCCTCGCACAGAAACGAAGACCCAACACAACCAAAAAATAAAAATAAATAAATAAATAAATAAAATAAATAAAAATAAAAATGGAGGCAAAAGTGTTAACAGCTCTAGTTTTTGTAGTAAAAGGAGAGAAACATTTTTATAATAACAGGGGCAAAATAAAACTAGCTTAAGGGGATGCAAATGTAAGGAGAAAAAAAATTTTCTTTTTAAAGGTTTTTATAATGGAAAATCTCAAACATATACAGAAGTAAGCAGAATATAAAATAAACTCCAATGAATCTATCACCGAGCTTCAACATTTTATCAACTCAGAGCTAGTCTTCTTTCATCTATATCCCCACCACTTTTCTCATTTTGTTTTGAAGCAAACCCCAGATATTGTATGGCTTTACATTCATAAATATTTCTGTATGTAACCTGAAAAATAGGGACATTAAAAAAATTCACCAATTAAAAAAACTAATAAATCCTTATCATTATCATCTAATCATTTTAAGTGAAGATACTTTCAAAGTTAGAAGGAAAGGAGCCAGTAGAGATGACCATAATCAGTGGAGGATAAAAGGAACAGAGGTGAGTAAAGACAGATATCTCCCAAGGCAGGGAAAAAAGGGTGGCCTTTGAAGGTATGATTCCCACATAAAAAAAAAAAAAAAAATCTCCAAAACCATCATGTACTACATTTCCATTCTGTGAACGCCCAAGTGGAAAACAACATCTCACCTCCCCCAAAACAGGATTGTATCACAGACGCTTCCACACCTATCAGCTATTGGAGGCTCTGCAGCTACCATCTCCCTCATTACTCCAAGTAATAAAATTCTGGAAGGTAAGAGGCTCAGGGAAAAGCTAATGCAAACTGTCACGGAGCACATTTTGTTGCCATCATTGTCAAACAAGTCTATGAAACTCTGTTGGCTCAGCCCCCATACTCATTTTTAATTTTAGGAACTGTCACTTCATTGTCAAAAGGAATGTATCTTTTCTATAGACTTTTGGGTAACCTCTGAACTTAACAAATTTAATGTTTCTTTCTAGCGGTCCTCACGGTTCTGTCAGTGAATATATGACTCTTCTTTTAAAGCCACTGACAAGGCTCCTGTTAGGGAGGGTTACTCACCTTGAGAGCTGCTGCATGGTGAGACATGGTCCTGCCTACCCGCTTATCACTGCTGTGCTGCTGGATGTCTGCAATCCACTCCTCACACTGGGCCATGATCTCAACTCTTTTCAAGTAAAAATGTTTATGTATAACCTTAAGAATAAACCAAGCAAGAGAACAAAATGTGATCGGGTCAGAATTTAAAAGACAAAGTATGTGGCATTACAAAAACATGAAATTTAAAAGACATGACATTTTTTTTCTCTGCACAAAACTCAATGTGGTGAACACTCTACATTATTAACAGGGAAGAATCAGGATTATGACATCAGATGACTTGTGTTGAAATACCCAGTTCTATAAGCAGAAAATAATGCCCAATCCCACTCAGACATGTCAGTAGTTAATCCTATCCAGAGAACATAAGACATCTACAAAACAATAGAGTCAGAAGGCAAATGTAAATAAATGAATAACCAGGAGAAAAAGTATTGACAACAGAAAAACTGTCAATTTCTATCTTTCAAAGAGAACTCAAAGAACATTTAGTAGAGTAAAGAGATTCTCAATCACAGGCATTCGCACAGAAAGCAGAACATAGCCCAAAATAGGCAACATTATTACTCTCTTAATTTTGTCTTCTGGTTAACTTATGAACAAGATTTTATTTTATGATGTTTAACTCCTTGTGATAAATGTGCTTTACATTTCAGATTTTTAAAATTCTTTCTTTGAAAAACTGAGTGAAATTTCTGTGTATGTAGTAAAAGTCTATTTTTGACAAATTTAAGTTAGAAAATAGATCATTTTGGAATTATTATTCTGTACTCTGGGTGAGCTACTTACTACATTGCCCAATGAGCTTGTCTCCTCTAAAGAAAAGGCAATAATACCTACAAGGGAAAAATCATTAGGAAAAACTGGGAACAGACATAAAACACCAATAAGTTATTGAGTTTGATGCATACAGGGATACAAAAATGAGTACGAAACAACCTGACACGAAGAACCATGATAACCACAGAATAAGATGGGAGATGAGTGCACAAGAAAAAGATACGTTTTGAAAAATACAAAACAACAACAATAAAAAACAAAAACAAATCCCATGACATTAAAAAAGTAGCAGGCCACAACTGATTGGGAAAATTAGAAAAGCATTCATGGACAAGGGGTACCCCTTTAATGTGAGCTAGGTTCTAAAAGATGAGAAAGAATTATTGTTTCAAATTATACTTATTTCCTTTTTGTAAAAGTCATGTCCCCACTCTGAGTCCCCTGTGTTAGCAGTTTATTCTTCCAGAAAACAAAACAAAACTTTAAGCATGAACCAACAAATTACACTGACTGTGTATACTTACAAATTTCTTTCAATACATTTAAAAACTGACGTTTAACATATACAGAAAAGTGCCCAAATCATGTGTATAACTGAACGCATTTTCCCACAGTGAACACAAGAAAACAACCTCTACTTAGATAAGAAACATAACATTACCAAGCACGCCGGAAGACCCCCTTGTGCTACTTCTTACCATTAACCCTCATCCAAAAGTATACACTATACTAACTTCTTTAAGTATGAGTTTAACTCAGTTTTGAACTTTTATAAATAGAATCATATAGAAAGTACTCTTGTGCCTGGCTTCTTATGCTCTTTATTGTGTTTATGATATTTGTCCATCTTAATGTGTGAAGGAGTTCACTCATTTACACTGCTGTATTCCACTTTATGAAAATTCCATAATTTCTCCATTCATTCTGCTGATTAGAGTGTTTCCAATTTTTGGCAATGTTATGAACATTCTCTACACCCAACATGTACACAACTGCTATTGAGCATATACCAAGGAATGGAATTGCTAGTCATAAAGCATATATTAAGCTTATTACCTGAAAGTATTGATATGTTAGAAACTATTGATATATCAGAGCTCCAGTTGTTCCACAACCTAACATTTGGTATCAAAAGCCTTTGAACTCTTAGAGATGCTGAAGGATAGGCAGACAGGAGCCAGACAATGCAGAGTTTTGAAGGCTACGGTAAGGACTCTGTGTTTTCCTCTTCATTTAATGGGAAGTCAATGGAGTGAGATGATCTGATTACGCGTGGAGAACCATTGTAGAAGGACAAAGTGGAAGCAGCGAAATCAGAAAACTACTTCAACAATTCAAGCAATAGGTAATGGTAGCTTGATTTTTTGTTTGTTTGGTTTTTAAAAAATATTTATTTATTTATTTGGTTGTGCCAGGTCTTTTTTTTTTTTAAATAAATAAATTTATTTATTTATTTTTGGCTGCGTTGGGTCTTCATTGTTGCACGTGGGCTTTCTCTAGTTGTGGGGAGCAGGGGCTACTCTTTGTTGTGGTGCATGGGCTTCTCATTGTGGTGGCTTCTCTTGTTGCGGAGCATGGGCTCTAGATGTGTGGGCTTCAGTAGTCGTGGCATGCGGGCTCAGTAGTCGTGGCATGCAGGCTCAGTAGTTGTGGCTCGTGGGCTCTAGAGTGCAGGCTCACTAGTTGTGGTGCAGGGGCTTAGTTGCTCCATGGCATGAGGGATCTTCCCAGACCAGGGATCGAACCCGTGTCCCCTGAGTTGGCAGGCAGATTCTTAACCCATGTGTTACCAGGGAAGTCCCTGTGCCGGGTCTTAGTTGCGGCAGGAGGGCTGCTTAGTTGTGGCTTGCTGGCTCCTTAGTTGCAGCATGCATGTGGGATCTAGCTCCCTGACCAGGGATCAAACCTGGGCCCCCGCATTGGCAGCACAGTCTTAATCACTGCGCCACCAGGGAAGTCCCGGTAATGGGAGCTTGAAATAGGCTGGCCATGGTGAAGATTTAATTAATTAATTAATTAGTTAGTTAATTAATTAATTGAAGTATAGTTGATTTACAATGTTGTGTCCGTTTCTGGATACAGCAAAGTAATTCAATTACACATATACATACATATTCTTTTCCATTATGATTTATTACAGAACACTGAATATAGTTCCCTGTACTATATGGTAGAACCTTGTTGTTTACCTATTTTATATATAGTAGTTTGTATTTGCTAATTCCAAACTCCTACTTTATCCCTCCCCCACCCCCTTTCCCCTTTGGTAACCATAAGTTTGTTTTCTGTGTCTGTGAGTCTGCTTCTGTTTTGTAAATAAGTTCATTTTAGATTTAAGTTCAGTTAGATTCCACATATAAGTGACATCATATGGTATTTGTCTTTCTCTGACTTACTTCACTTAGTATGATAATCTCTAGGTCCATCCTTGTTGCTGCATATGGCATTATTTCATTTTTTTTTTATGGATGAGTAGTATTCCATTGCATATATACCACATCTTTATCCATTCATCTATCAATGGACATTTAGGTTGCTTCCATGTCTTGGCTATTGTGAATAGTGTGGCCGTGAACATTGGGGTGCATGTATCTTTTTTTTTTTAAATTTATTTATTTATTTTTGGCTGCATTAGGTCTTCGTTGCTGTGCGTGGGGCTTTCTCTAGTTGTGGCGAGCGGGCGCTACTCTTCGTTGTGGTGCACGGGCTTCTCACTGCAGTGGCTTTTCTTGTTGCGGAGCATGGGCTCTAGGTCTGCAGGTTCTAGAGCGCAGGCTCAGCAGTTGTGGCGCACAGGCATCGTTGCCCCACGGCATGTGGGAACTTCCTGGACCAGGGCTGGAACCCGTGTCCCTTGCATTGGCAGGCGGATTCTTAACCACTGCGCCACCAGGGAAGCCCTGCATGTATCTTTTTGAATTAGAGTTTTCTCTGGATATATGCCCAGGAGTGGGATTGCTGGATCATATGGCAACTCTATTTTTAGTTTTTTTAAGGAACCTCCACACTGTTTTCCATAGTGGGTGCAGCAATTTACATTCCCACCAACAGTGTAGGAGGGTTCCCTTTTCTCCACACGCTCTCCAGCATTGTTATTTGTAGATTTTTTGATGATGGCCACTCTGACCAGTGTGAGGTGGTACCGCACTGTAGTTCTGATTTGCACTTCTCTAATAATTAGCAATGCTAAGCATCTTTTCATATGCTTCTTGGCCATCTCTATGCCTTCTTTGGAGAAATGTCTCTTTAGGTCTTCTGCCCATTTTTTTGACTGGGTTGTTTTTTTGTTATTGAGCTGTATGAGCTGTTTGTATATTTTGGAAATTAAGCCCTTGTTGGTCACTGCGAAAATATATTTTATCATCAAAGTTTGGTTATGCTTTGAATGGTGGAGCGAAATTTGTCAACAGACTGAATGTGGTATGTGAGTAAAAGAATGAAGCCACACGTGGTTAGGGTTTTGGGTTTAGACCATGGTGCTTTTACTGAGAGAAGAAAGGAAGGAAGAATCAAGAGTGCAGTTTTGCAGTGTTAAGTTTGAGGTGCTTATTATACATTCTAGTAGACTTGTCAAGTAGTTTACATATCTGGATACATTATTTGAGTCTTAAGGGCACTGAGAAATTAATTTATGATACAAACAGAAGGAATGTAAGTTTATCAAGGGCAGGAACTGACTTTCACTTTTCATTGAGTTCAGAGTACCTTAGGGCAGTACCTAGTAACAGCTGATATTCCACACGGCTGCCAAATGAATTACTTAATGTAAGTAACCCAAACTTGAAAAGGGACAGAACATTATGCTTAAGAGTACAAAGAAATGCATGTTTGTATTTCCTGTAATATTAGGAAAAGTAATTACCCACAGCCTTGAATACAAGCCTTTGCAAAAGTAAAATACCCAACTATGTCATTCAAAGTGCAAATTCATTTAGTAATAACAAAAGGAAGAAACGTTTTTACATTCCTTCAGAGTATATTCATCGATACTATTTAATGAGGAGAGCTTCGCGTATGATGCTACATAGAGTTCACACATAATATTTGCTTAACTGTATTAAAGACCAATTTTCTATCAGGTAAATATGCCAATTCTTCCTCTAAAGTGTTGTGTTTCTAACACAACCTAAGAAACTAATGATCAAGGGAAACAATTTAGGAAAGAAAAATGTTTCATGACAGAGTTAAAGTAAGATGTGATGAAGTAATCTGATGTGACAAGTGAAAAATACAATCATATTTTAGGCAGACTAAGGAGAGATAACTAAGTACAGGAAAAGAACCACACTTCAGGATGTGGTAAAATGAAAGCACGTGACAGTATCAAGACTGGTTTCAGAAACTAAGTTCAACTTTTCCTAAAGAAAAGAAAATGTCTTTTTCTTCAATTTCACACACAGATATTAGTATAAGGGCAAAGTTTCTATTTGCAAGACAACTAGAAAGTATCTTAATCTCTAATAAAAAAGAATATTTTTATGAAGAATATTTTAGTAACATATTCTAGCATATACTAACATAACTAGCACAGTATGCTAGTAGAACGGTAGCCATGAAAAATAAAGAATTAATAAAACTGTCCAAAAATATAGTCAGATGCCTTTTAGGAAGTAAATGGTTTAAAAAATTCTTCTGTACTATATTACTACTGATTTTTCATGACTAAAAACAAGAGTAAACTTTAGTATACCACAGATATAAAGGGAAGTATAATACCTAAACTATACCCTATTATGTCTTTAATAAAGTATTTCATTAATTTTATTAAACATACCTCTTTAAAACATGGTGAAGGGTTTCTGATTTGTTCTAGCATTGCCCACTTAACCGTTGCTTGTCGAATGTTTCCATCATATTCTCGAGAACTCTGTGTGCCACTGGGAGTGCCTCTAGACCGTTCATATCCTGGTTCATTAAAATAAGGCTCAGCTACTAATATAAGGGACTGAACAGACACCAACACCTGAGAACCAAAGAAATAAAGAACAGTTATGATAGGACATTTTTACTACCAGTAAACTAATACCTTGCTTTATCAACTAGGAGTGCCTTTTAATATGTGCTTCCACATAATTTTATCACCATAAAATTGATGTTAATAATTGACACTGAAATACTTTATTATTAGAGCAAAATTAAAATAGGTACAGTAGAATCTTATATTTATATATATGTTTTGAATCCTTGAAAGAGAAAAATAGGTATGAAGATCCTATTTCCTGAAACTACTAAAAAAAACACTTGCTTATCAACATCCCATACCAATTTAGACATCATTTTGCTCGAACTGTCCTTACTCTTAAAGGGCATAAAGCTAACAATGTACTCCTAACAATACTCACCTGTAAGGAAAACTACACATGACGCAGTCTTTACTTTCATTCCAAGGAAAATTTACTTTCACGGTATCACAAAAATATTACCAGAAGCTTTCAATGGCAAGATGACATGGCTCTAAGACCACCTCTGACCCCCTACTTACATACCAGAAGGTCTGTTTCTCTAGATATAACCAATATTGAGAGTTCACTCTTAGTTAATATAGTACTGCTTGCTAATATACTTATGTAACTGGCTAATATGACATCTTTGGAGGCAGGAAAATATTAGCTATAATCTGCCCACTTCATAAATGAAAAACAATTAGCAGCAGTTGCATTTTCATTAGGAAAGATGATTAAACAACATCAAGGATATGCACCTTAGAAGTCAAGGGATATATTTTCTTAAAAAATTTAAAAAATGGAAACTTGAACCTGAAATATATAACCTAGGAATACACAAAGTTAAATATGACCATGTTACTGAGGCCAAGGTCAACCACAGAAAAAAAAATTAACCTGTATAATTCTGAGGCAAAGATCTCATAATTTTTAAACTTACTGAAACTAAATATATCACTAAAGGAAAGTGATTTCCCTTGGCTATATACTTTCCCCCAACTCAAATCTGACACTTCTGAAATAATCTTACAGGGCATATTTGTTAGTTCCTTTCCTCTTCCCTTTTAAATAATCTTCCTCTTATATGAGTAGGGTATATTCCCATTATCTACAAAGGCGGAGAAAGAAATTTGGTAACATAGGATTCAGTTACTTACTTAACCTCACCTCCTTTGAGACAAAATATAATTTTATAAATCTCAAGCAGCTGGAGATTCAAACAATTTACAAACTACTTCAGATTCATAACACATTTGGTTTTTTAAAAGAGCTAAACTATATACAGGAAATGAAAAATAGATGCTTTGTGTATAGAACAAAGAAAACTACATTTGAGAAATAAATTTGAGTTTAACGTTGTCTGCTAAAAAAATTGAACTATAACATCTGCATTTGATAACAAATAAATTAGCAGAGATTGGTATTGCTTGGAATTAAATTCAAAGTATAATTTATAACACGTGCTCTTTTATCACTGGGTGACATTATTATTTACTTTTTATGGGCATCTTCTATTTACTTTTTAAACATGTACCTTTTAGGAAATATATAAATGCCACTTTATTTTTCTTTGGTGAACTCAGCTATTTAGGAGTCAAAATATTCATTTTATGGAATTTCTGGAGCCTTGAATTATCTGACCTACTTACTCATTTTATTTCACAGCACACTTTATTGCAGCCCATAAAACACTCCCATGAAAAGCCAGTAAATAAATCCTTGGGAAGAGGATTTCTCTTTTTTTAAAAGGATTTGATTTTCAATATTCTAAATTAATAGGATTTATCTAACTCTGAGAAACACTATGTTTTGAAGTCAGAGAGACCAAGGTAAGCAGAATAACTTTATCCCCTCAGAATCCATTTTTTGGTCATCTGTAAATAGAAATAATACCTACTTACATTATAGGATGACTGTGAGAATTAAATAAGGGGCTGAGGGGTGTAAAACAGTAGGGCTCATAAGTGTAATTAATACACAATAGCTATTCTTTCGTGGAGTGAAAATGACAGCATACATCCAGAAGACAGCAAAATGCAAAACAAAATCACTTCTACTCTAAAAACAACATATTTTAACTTATGTAATAGGGATATGCAAAAAAGCAGTCAGCATGAGTTCCATTTTGATCAACAAAGCTTAATTAAAAGAGCTCCCTGGATCAAACCAAAAAACAAACAAACCAAAAAAAACCAATATTCCTCATAGCCACATCTGGCTAAAGTGTTTCCTTAGAATGACTTGAAAATGAGTTGGTAATTAACAGAAAAATATCTATTACGTACCATAATATACTATATATATGTTATACTTAATAATAAACAGAATATATTTTCATTCCATAGTGTAAGTTCACCAATTCTTAGTCAGTTCTTTGACATTTTCATAAAGTCAAGAGTCAAAAAAGCTTTTATTCATAGGCTGAATTTACAGTCCCTCTCCTCTTCAGCTGTATGTTAGCATCCACAAAACTGCAAGATGTTCTCAGTACAGTTTATTCAGAGGCTGACTAAATCAAGAACCATATAACAGCTTCCTTTCACTGTCTGTGTCAAACAAAAATTTTAACCCTACCAGGCCATAACCAGTCAGCAATCTTGCCTCCTATGAATGCCTTTATTTTCAAATTATAACTTGTCAGAAGATTTAATTCTTTGACCTGGTCTGGTATGTTAAAAATTTTTATTATAGATATTTCAAACACAGGAAAGTACAGAGTATACAATCCAAAATATCTGCAACAAGAAACTATGTTATACAAACTAATAACTTGTTTAGGGTAATGGAAAGAAACAGTCTTAGTTAAAAATGTTTTTAGCCTTTCAAAATAGTAAGTATCCTCCTCTATGGAAAATTATGCTGCTATTGAGTAGAACTATAATCAGTGACTGATTTCCAGAACTTTCCATTTTAAGAAAAATGGTAGTATTTATATATTATTATATTATAAATATATTTATAAATGGTTAATTATGTGACATTAAATATGTTTAACTCCTCTTGCACATGACAGCTTTATTAACATCCAACTGGAACAAACTATTCATAAGGCATTAATATGTATTTTAGGTAGATTATAGCAACATTAAAAACCAGTCACATATGGGAATCCCCTGGTGGCACAGTGATTAAGAATCCGTCTGCCAATGCAGGGGACACGGGTTCGCGCCCTGGTCCGGGAAGATCCCACATGCCACGGAGCAACTAAGCCCGTGCGTCACAACTACTGAGCCTGCGCTCTAGAGCCCACAAGCCACAACTACTGAGCCTGTGTGCCACGACTACTGAAGCCCAAGCGCCTAGAGCCTGTGTTCCGCAACAAGAGAAGCCAGCGCAATGAGAAGCCTGCGCACCGCAACAAAGAGTAGCTCCCGCTCGCCACAACTAGTGAAAGCCCGTGCGCAGCAACAAAGACCCCACGCAGCCAAGAATAAATAAAATTTAAAAAGTAAAGAAATTAAGTAATTTTTCCTAAGCCTCTGTAGTCTGCCTCTGAAGAACGAATCTAATAGACAACAAAGGGCAATGTGTTCCCACCTAGATGCATTTGTTTCTAGTATGATGTTTATAAAGCAGTATAACACACAAAAAAAATACAGGCCAATACTTCTTAGAAATATGGATACAAAAATCCTCAAGAAAAATACTAGCAAACTGGGACTTCCCTGGCGGTCCAGTGGTTAGGACTTGGCGCTTTCACTGCCTGGGCCCGGGTTCAATCCCTGGTTGGGGAACTAAGAACCTGCAAGCCGCTCAGCATGGCCTATATATATATATATATACATACATATATATATATATACACACACTAGCAAACAATCCAGTTACATACAAAAAGAATTACACACCATAACCAACTGAGCTTTATCCCAGGAAAGCAAAGTTGGTTTATATTAAAAAATTAATACATCATATTAATAAAATAAAAAATAAGAATAATACAATCATTTCAATAGATGCAGAAAAAGCATTTGACAAAATCCAACAACTGTTCATGTTAAAAGCAATTATACTCCAATAAAGATGTTAAAAAAAAACTCAAGAAACTAGTAGAGGGGAATGTCCTCAACATGATGAAGGGAATTTATGAAAAATCCACAGCTATTATCACACTCAATGGGGAAAGACTGAAAGTTTTCCCCTAAGATCTGGAGAAAACAAGGCGATTCACTCTTGCCACAGAAAAGATATAGCCTCTCTTGTTCTTGCTCAAGTCAATTTTGTCACAGATCTGGAAATCTATATTCAGTAAACCATCTAAAATGTAAAGAAAGTCATATAATAATGGTATTATTTGTAAAACTAAAATAATAAAAGTGAAATATTTAGTCAACAGTGGTGAAATAGTTCAATTATACTATATGAACTCAAAAGATTATTACATAGCATTTACAAATTATAAAATTGTAAACTGGGAAGATGGATATGCTCTAATGTTAGGTGAACAAAGCAATATACAAATAATTATCTACTATGTTAATTATGACTATGTAAACTATGTATATGACAAAAAACCTTAAAGGGAAAATACAGAAAAGATCATACTTTACGTGTAGTAAGTTTTCAAAGTTGTAAAATTTAAACACTTCAGAATAAGTTTCTTTATTTCATAGGATTTTTGGTATATATTAGACATACAGATAATATAAAAGTTAAAAGCAAATCCAATTTTAAACTAAAAAACTTTGAAAACTGTAAATTTATTTTTAAAACTACATAAATCCAACAAAAATTTCAAAAATTGATTCCAATTCTCAGGTAAGTCTAATTTACTTCATGAAAAACAGGGTATCTCTGAGTTTCCTTTCAGAGTAAAACTCATCATAAAAATAGTTTCTGTTGACAAGAGTAACATACATGTAGAAAAATATTTTAAGGTTTTTGAACTAGAATTGACAATCATTTCTTTTTTAGTTTTTTAAATTGAAGTATAGGTGATTTACAATGTTGTGTTAGTTTCTGGTGTACAGCAAAGTGAATACATATATTCTTTTCATATTCTTTTCCATTATAGGTTATTACAAGATATTGAATATAGATCCCTGTGCTATACAGTAGGACCTTGTTGTTTATCTATTTTATATATAGTAGCCTATAGCTGCTAATCCCAAACTCCTAATTTATCCCTCCCCCTACATAATCATTTCTCAAATGAAGAAGTATTATAGTTACTTGGGGGAACATTCTAGTAACTTCCTTAGTTACTTTGCATGAATCATATAATCTCTGTTTTTCTTGAGTCTCCATATTAGCACAAAGGAAAAACTTATATTACAGTACTATTTCTTTAATTCATGGGGCTGCTTCAAGGTCTTTTCAGAGAACCTAAAAAAGTCACATCCTGAAGAATGATTTTTCATATCTCTTTTACCTAATTCAATATAAGAATATAGGAAAAGAATCCTTTCAAGGTAGGTCAACTTTAACAGGCTTACCTGGGGATAATTTATGGTGGTCTTTCTTAAAATAAACACTAAACTGCAAATGTGAGTTTAAACTATTATGCAGCAACAGTGATTTGTTTCCTCAATGATCAAGCAACAAAGTTAATTCCTATTATTAATATGTCTGTCCCTTTGCTGGAATTCTGAACTATTAAGATAAAGCATCAGCAAAAAAAATTTGATGGGATACTATATAACATTTTATTTTATGTACTCAAACGGCCTGTGAAAATTAACTTAAAAAATTCAAGACTATGAAACATGTGTGTTAAGTGCTCTGCAAAATAAGAATGGCAAATCCCAAGTTTTATGAATTCCAGGACAGTACTTCTAAACCTCAGATGAGACCCATTATTTTTTTAATTTTTATTTTTAAATTTATTTATTTTATTTATTTTATTTTTGGCTGTGTTGGGTCTTCGTTGTTGCATGCGGGCTTTCTCTAGTTGCAGCAAGCAGGGGGCTATTCTTCATTGCAGTGGGAGGGCTTCTCATTGTGGTGGCTTCTCTTGTTGCAGAGCACGGGCTCTAGGAGCGCAGGCTCAGTAGTTGTGGCCCACGGGCTCTAGAGCACAGGCTCAGTAGTTGTGGCGTACAGGCTTAGTTGCTCTGCAGCACGGGGGATCTTCCCGGACCAGGGGTCGAACCTGCGTCGCCTGCACTGGCAGGTGGATTCTTAACCACTGCGCCACCAGGGAAGCACCGAGTCCCATTATTAACTAGATTACAGAAGAACCATGTCATGTGTGGAGAGATATGTAACACTAGTAGTTATTAAATTCTACTCACCTGAGTTTGAGCCTTAGAGTGACTGGGAGGTGGAAGAGGCTAATCTGTCTTGCCTGATCTTGTTGCACCAGAGTGTACTTTAAGGCAAGTTAGGGATTTTTTAAAAGGGAATTTTAACAAAAAGAAAATTCTAATGTCCTAACTTAGGATTCTAAACTCAAAATGAGCTATAACTCCATTGTACTAACTGCTCACCTATAAGCTATTTAATATGTACTTCCTATCAATCTAGCTTATTTTTTATGGTTTACTATGTTTATTCTTGGTCACTAAAAAAAAATGTTCTTAAACCAAGATGGTTCCTTATTTTCTAAGTGAAACTGTAAGAGAAATTTGTTTACTTGCAAAAAGCTTGAGGTCTGAGGATTCCACTTCTCTTCTGGTCTTCCATGCCATGTATTTAAGATGCTTAAACAAACCTGAGGAAGAAGGGGGAAAAGTATAAACAGAATTGAAAGGAGTGCCTCTTAAAAGTAAACTGCCGGAACTAGAAATAAAATTGAAATGTCATTGTGTCAAAGTATCTCAGTTTTATGCCCCCCGCAGAAAACCCTAAGGGTTGGTCTGTTAAAACAAACTGGTATCTTCAAATGTGATCCAAATCTGTGTGGCATTACAATTTCTTCATAATGAAAAATGAGTTAGCAGCTATTATACATTAATACAAATAACATATTTTTTAATGAAAAATAACTCTTTTCCAAACAACAACAACAAAAATTTTGGTGAGGAAAAGTGGTATTGTTTTACATTTAAGAAAATCTCTTTCAAAGTTCTGTAAATTTTGAAAATGGGTTATAGTTTAATAGAAGAGATCTTGAATTCATACCTGCCTCTACATTCGATTTGTTGTTATATATTGCTTTGGTTGAAATGTATGAATAAAACGTGGCCTCATGCAAACATGACGTGGGAAAGGGGAGGACCCTGCAGATTCCCTGAAGGGTCTTGAGGATCCCCAGAGTTCCTCGGAACAAATTTGAAGACGCGTTGCTTATTTGTTCACTCACAGAGCAAGAATGAACTCAAAGCATCTGCCAAACACAGGTCAATAGTCACTCCGGGAAAAAGAGAACCAGGGACATGTTATCTGTATTTGTAAACTAATAATTTCATGTAATGGGCAACAGATTTGGAAAATAAGTGGTCCTTAAAAAAGCAGAGAAGTCCATCTCCTTGCTATTCTTTTAATGCTCTGTGAAAACAATAATGTAAAATACATCAATTTGTTTAGTAGATAAATTCATTAATAATTTTAAAAGACTTGTATCTGAACAGTTTTGTGAATTATCATTTGAAGCACTATCAGACATACCATCCCACCTGGTTTTTTTTTTTTTTTTTGAGGATTTTTTTTTTTAAATTATTTTATTTTATTTAATTTATTTTTGGCTACATTGGGTCTTGGTTGCTGCACGTCAGCTTTTGGCGAGCGGGAGCTACTCTTCGTTGCGGTGCGCGGGCTTCTCATTGTGGTGGCTTCTCTTGTTGCGGAGCACGGGCACTAGGGCATGCAGGCTTCAGTAGTTGTGGCGCATGGGCTCAGGAGTTGTGGCTCGTGGGCTTTAAGGCGCAGGCTTCAGTAGTTGTGGCTTGCGGGCTCCAGAGCGCAGGCTCAGCAGTTGTGACACACGGGCTTAGTTGCTCCGTGGCATGTGGGATCTTCCTGGACCAGGGTTCGAACCCATTTCCCCTGCATTGGCAGGTGGATTCTTAACCACTGCGCCACCAGGGAAGCCCTTGTTGAGGATTTTTGCATCTATATTCATCAGTGATATTGGTCTGTAATTTTCTTTTTTTGTAGTATCTTTGTCTGGTTTTGGTATCAGGGTGATGGTGGCCTCATAGAATGAGTTTGGGAGTGTTCCTTCCTCTGCAATTTTTTGGAAGAGTTTGAGAAGGATAGGTGTTAGCTCTTCTCTAAATGTTTGATAGAATTCACCTGTGAAGCCATCTGGTCCTGGACTTTTGTTTGTTGGAAGATTTTTAATCACAGTTTAAATTTCATTCCTTGTGATTGGCCTGTTCATATTTTCTGTTTCTTCCTGGTTCAGTCTTGGAAGGTTATACCTTTCTAAAAATTTGTCCATTTCTTCCAGGTTGTCCATTTTATTGGCATAGAGTTGCTTGTAGTAGTCTCTTAGGATGCTTTGTATTTCTGCGGTGTCTGTTGTAACTTCTCCTTTTTCATTTCTGATTTTATTGAGTCTTCTCCCTCTTTTTCTTGATGAGTCTGGCTAATGGCTTATCAATTTTGTTTATCTTCTCAAAGAACCAACTTTTAGTTTTATTGATCTTTGCTATTGTTTTCTTTGTTTCTATTTCATTTATTTCTGCTCTGATCTTTATGATTTCTATCCTTCTGCTAACTTTGGGTCTTGTTTGTTCTTCTTTCTCTAGTTTCTTTAGGTGTAAGGTTAGATTGTTTACTTGAGATTTTTCTTGTTTCTTTAGATAGGCTTGTATAGCTATAAACTTCCCTCTTAGAACTGCTTTTGCTGCATCCCATAGGTTTTGGGTCGTCGTGTTTTCATTGTCATTTGTCTCTAGGTATTTTTTGATTTCCTCTTTGATTTCTTCAGTGATCTCTTGGTTATTTAGTAACGTATTGTTTAGCCTCCATGTGTTTGTCTTTTTTACGTTTTTTTCCGTGTAATTCATTTGTAATCTCATAGCGTTGTGGTCAGAAAAGATGCTTGATATGATTTCAATTTTCTTAAATTTACTGAGGCTTGATTTGTGACCCAAGATGTGCTCTATCCTGGAGAATGTTCCGTGCGCACTTGAGAAGAATGTGTAATCTGGTGTTTTTGGATGGAATGTCCTATATATATCAATTAAATCTATCTGGTCTATTGTGTCATTTAAAGCTTCTGTTTCCTTATTTATTTTCATTTTGGATGATCTGTCCATTGGTGTAAGTGAGGTGTTAAAGTCCCCCACTATTATTGTGTTACTGTCGATTTCCTCTTTTATAGCTGTTAGCAGTTGCCTTATGTATTGAGGTGCTCCTATGTTGGGTGCATATATATTTATAATTGTTATATCTTCTTCTTGGATTGATCCCTTGATCATTATGTAGTGTCCTTCCTTGTCTCTTGTAACATTCTTTATTTTAAAGTCTATTTTATCTGATATGAGTATAGCTACTCCAGCTTTCTTTTGATTTCCATTTGCATGGAATATCTTTTTCCATCCCCTCACTTTCAGTCTGTATTTGTCCCTAGGTCTAAAGTGGGTCTCTTGTAGACAGCATATATATGGGTCTTGTTTTTGTATCCATTCAGCCAGTCTATGTCTTTTGGTTGGGGCATTTAATCCATTCACGTTTAAGGTAATTATCGATATGTATGTTCCTATGACCATTTTCTTAATTGTTTTGGGTTTGTTTTTGTAGGTTCTTTTCTTCTCTTGTGTTTCCCACTTAGAGAAGTTCCTTTAGCATTTGTTGTAGAGCTGGTTTGGTGGTGCTGAATTCTCTTAGCTTTTGCTTGTCTGTAAAGCTTTTGATTTCTCCATCAAATCTAAATGAGATCCTTGCTGGGTAGAGTAATCTTGGTTGTAGGTTCTTCCCTTTCATCACTTTAAGTATATCATGCCACTCCCTTCTGGCTTGTAGAGTTTCTGCTGAGAAATCAGCTGTTAACCTTATGGGAGTTCCCTTGTATGTTATTTGTCGTTTTTCCCTGGCTGCTTTCAATAATTTTTCTTTGTCTTTAATTTTTGCCACTTTGATTACTATGTGTCTCGGCGTGTTTCTCCTTGGGTTTATCCTGTAAGGGACTCTCTGCGCTTCCTGGACTTGGGTGGCTATTTCCTTTCCCACGTTAGGGAAGTTTTCGACTATAATCTCTTCAAATATTTTCTCTGGTCCTTTCTCTCTCTCTTCTCCTTCTGGAACCCCTATAATGCGAATGTTGTTGCGTTTAATGTTGTCCCAGAGGTCTCTTAGGGTGTCTTCATTTCTTTTCATTCTTTTTTCTTTAGTCTGTTCCGCAGCAGTGAATTCCACCACTCTGTCTTCCAGGTCACTTATCCGTTCTTCTGCCTCAGTTATTCTGCTATTGATTCCTTCTAGTGTAGTTTTCATTTCAGTTATTGTATTGGTCATCTCTGTTTGTTTGTTCTTTAATTCTTCTAGGTCTTTGTTAATCATTTCTTGCATCTTCTCAATCTTTGCCTTCATTCTTATTCCGAGGTCCTGGATCATCTTCACTATCATTATTCTGAATTCTTTTTCTGGAAGGTTGCCTATCTCCACTTCATTTAGTTGTTTTTCTGGGGTTTTTCTTGTTCCTTCATCTGGTACATAGCCCTCTGCCTTTTCATCTTGTCTATCTTTCTGTAACTGTGGTTTTTGGTCCACAGGCTGCAGGATTGTAGTTTTTCTTGCTTCTGCTGTCTGCCCTCTGGTGGTTGAGGCTATCTAAGAGGCTTGATGGGAGGCTCTGGTGGTGGGTAGAGCTGACTGTTGCTGTGGCGGTCAGAGCTCAGTAAAACTTTAATCCACTTGACTGTTGATGGGTGGGGCTGGGTTCCCTCCCTGTTGGTTGTTTTGCCTGAGGCAACCCAACATTGGAGCCTACCTGGGCTCTTTGGTGGGGTTAATGGCAGACTCTGGGAGGGCTCACGCCAAGGAGCACTTCCCAGAACGTCTGCTGCCAGTGTCCTTGTCCCCACGGTGAAACAGAGCCACCTCCCGCCTCTGCAGGAGACCCCCCAACACAAGCAGGTAGGTCTGGTTCAGTCTCCCCCAGGGTCACTGCTCCTTCCCCTGGGTCCCGATGCGCACACTACTTTGTGTGTGCCCTCCAAGAGTGGGGTCTCTGTTTCCCCCAGTCCTGTCAAAGTCCTGCAATCAATTCCCACTAGGCTTCAAAGTCTGATTCTCTAGGAATTCCTCCTCCCGTTGCCGGACCCCCAGGTTGGGAAGCCTGACGTGGGGCTCAGAACCTTCACTCCAGTGGGTGGACTTCTGTGGTATAAGTGTTCGCCAGTCTGTGAGTCACCCACCCAGCAGTTATGGGATTTGATTTTACTCTGATTGCGCCCCTCCTACTGTCTTACTGTGGCTTCTCCTCTGTCCTTGGACATGGGGTATCCTCCTTGGTGAAGTCCAGGGTCTTCCTGTCAATGACTGTCCAGCAGCCAGTTGTGATTCTGGTGCTCTCGCAAGAGGGAGTGAGAGCACGTCCTTCTACTCCGCCATCTTGGTTAATCTCTCCCACCTGGTTTTTAGAGCATCCCTGTGACTACCAATGGCAGGGATCTTCTCCCTAACTACAGATCTAGATCCCAAGGTTAAATGTTAGTTCCAATGTATAATAGAACAGACTATACAATTCAGGGTACTGGAATCTCAAGCCCTAAACCTCTTCCCTATACCAGTAAGTCTTAAGGAAGTAATTTCTTATAAAAAAATTTATTTACTTATTTATTTTTGGCTGCATTGGGTCTTCATTGTTGCACGTGGGCTTTCTCTAGTTGCGGCGAGCAGGGGAGGGGCTACTCTTTGTTGTGGTGCGCAGGCTTCTCCTTGCGGTGGCTTCTCTTGTTGCAGAGCACGGGCTCTAGGTGTGCGGGCTTCAGTAGTTGTGGCATGTGGGCTCAGTAGTTGTGGCTTGTGGGATCTAGAGTGCAGGCTCAGTAGTTGTGGTGCACAGGCTTAGTTGCTCCGCTGCATGTGGGATCTTCCCAGACCAGGGCTTGAACCCAGGTCCCCTGCATTGGCAGGCAGATTCTTAACCACTGTGCCACCAGGGAAGTCCAAGGAAGTAATTTCTTTAATAATTCTTAACATCTACACTTAAACTCTATTCAAGTTCCAGACTCTCTCTTGAATAAAGTCAACATTGCTACTTTGTCTACTTTGCTCAGTTATAAAAGACCTATTCTTTGCTTTCCCCAACAAAGTATGGTTTACCTCTGGTTAAGTATCCTACAATAAACCCAGAAAATGAATTTCAATTTTGTGATTTGAGCTTATGGTGAAGACAAAATGATAACTTGTAAGCACAGATCTGAGGCAGGCTGCACCTTTTAAAAATAGGAAGACAAAACCAAGGGAAAACTTGGGCCATCTTTAATAAACCAGATCAACTTCAAGCATCTATTATTCTCACATCATCAAAGTGTCTGCTTATGAAATCGAGAAATTTCTTCTGACCTTCTAGTAATTTTTAAACATTGAATACTCTCAGCATGGAATTTACTATTGAAATTTCACCAAACTGTCCAAAATTACTTTGAAAGGTGATGATTATTCTTTTAAATCTAACTTTTAAAGGTTTATTGCCATATGAAATGATTTTTATTATACCTCTTCATCAACTT
Organism: Balaenoptera musculus; assembly: GCF_009873245.2. Lineage (NCBI taxonomy): Eukaryota > Metazoa > Chordata > Mammalia > Artiodactyla > Balaenopteridae > Balaenoptera > Balaenoptera musculus. The sequence continues at coordinate 64,369,669 of NC_045797.1, forward strand.
TTTTTGTGGAGACAGGAATGTATCTTCCTACTTACAAGAAAATATAAAACATTTTAACACAAATTAAACTTTAAAAATAAGTTCACAATGGTACATATCATAGAAAACATGGATAGTATCTTCAGGCACTTGTGAAAAGATAACTGGAATTGAAGATATAGAAAGTAAAGGAAGGTGAATGCCAAAGACAGGCATCTGGCTCTATTATCTTCTGAGTGGAGATAGCTCTCAATTGGCCAAGGAATGTGTTGAATAAGTTAGTCCCTCACAATAACCCCTTAAGACTATAAGTGCTTTGTAACACTGTTGTGTTTCTGCCATTTTTGGTTCCTTCTCTCTCATTCCTCAGGCTAATCTTTGCACACAGGGAAAAGAAACACAAAGAAACTCACATACTTTTGAAAAGAAGATAACTAAAACAAAATTTCTGTTCAAATTACAAAGAACCTTTGGGTTACAATACTTTGGCATTAGAAACAAAAGACTGCGATTACATTACCTTGCCATCATTATAAAGGTTTGGATTGAATCGCACACTATGACCACCAGTCGTCTCTAGATTCACAAGAGGAGGTGAACTGGGATAATCTTGAGGAAAATAGACATCAAACTCAAAGCAGCCATTTGCATAAGGAGTGTCTGCTGGACCAGTTATCAGAACCTAGTATGCACATACAAACACAAAAGCCTATGTTACTATTCCTAAATGCTACTATTTAGAAAAACAATTCAACATGAAATAAGAACAATCTTCTTACATCCTATATATATCTCTACCAAAATGTGTTAAAAATGAAGTTAAAAGTTAAAAACATACACAGGACTAGGAAACGGTTTTAAATTACAATTAAAGTGATTTGGTTTCGGTGAAATTGGGCTTTTAAAAGAGAGATGCCCAATTGGCAGCAGGAAAGCTTGCCTTAACAGCAAATACCTTTTAAAATATTAAGTTACTTTTTTTCTAAGAGCTGTCCTTCATGATCTCTACATTACTGTCAACAATTTGAGATTCTAGGTATATTCATTATCATATCTCAAAGGTATGAGAGTAACTTTCTACTTCAAATCTTCATGTTAATGTTTTAAGAAATAGCTTATTTTTTTTTAAAGAAATTAACATTTAAAAAATAAATTTATTTATTTTATTTATTTATTTTTGGCTGCGTTGGGTCTTCATTGCTGCGCACAGGCGTTCTCTAGATGAGGCGAGCGGGGGCTACTCTTCGTTGCGGTGGCTTCTCTTGATGCAGAGCATGGGCTCTAGGCACGCAGGCTTTAGTAGTTGTGGCACATAGGCTCAGTAGTTGTGGCTCGCAGGCTCTAGAGCATAGGCTCAGTAGTTGTGGCGCACAGGCTTAGCTGCTCCACGGCATGTGGGATCTTCCCGGACCAGGGCTCGAACCTGTGTCCCCTGCATTGGCAGGTAGATTCTCAGCCACTGCACCACCAAGGAAGTCCAAAAAATAGCTTACTTTTAAATATTTTCTTCTGGGATAATGAGACAAGTAGATAACAGGAATAAATGTTTTCATGTAACAACTTATGATAAAAAGGTTCTGAGAGAACAGTAGGTGTGATGTTTCCCTTAGGGTTACTCGTAGTCCAAAAAATAGCAGAGAACCCAACAGTGGGTGTCAGAATTATTTAATGAATTATGTTTGAGTCAATCAACAGATATTTAGTGTACAAGACATGAGCAGCAAAGCCTCGGGTCCTGAACAGCTGTGCGTGGAGGCAAGTGGTACTAGAGTCCCATTCTGTGACAACTCTGATTTACATTTTGGGGCTCCAACTTGGGATCCTTTATGTGAGGTACAGCATAATGCTTAACAGTCAGAAGTTTGAACTTGTGTGGTCCATTTAGCAATAAAATACTTCCCTAGGCAATCATATAATAATCAGCTCTACTGTTTGTAACAAGGAAAAGTGTGGTCAATAGGCAAGGTCTATGAGATTTCTACTGAAAAATTATCCAAAAGAGCAAAACAAAAAAGCAAACAAGCAAAAAACCTTATTCAAATCAATGGGTCCATAGTTTTAGCTGTGTATCTAAGGAAGACACAATATTTAATCCATGAATTAAATCAAGTAAAGAAAGGTTCCTCCCACCCCAGGTATCAAAATCTTTAAAAAATTACTAGCTGCAGCATCTCTTGGCATTTAAGGCCAGATCACCACAGTGTTAAAACATAAAGCTGCTGGTTTTATTTATTATTGTACTACCATTACTTAAATCATATGAGTCTGTAAATACATAAATTTCCTAGAAAAGAAAAAAAGAGAAAAAATTTTGAAGACTGATAGTATAAAACATGAGAGAAGTATTCTGGATTACAAGGAAGAAGTCCTGTAACTTTTTTTCAACTGACCAGTATTAAATCCTTTGATACTATGTTCTAAAACTATGACAGGCTGCACACAGCCTTTGTTCAGGGAAGGTATTTTGGTATTTTCTTCTAAATCTTTATTTTGAATAGTACGCTCATCCACATACTCTGAACTAACATTAGAAAAGGACTCCCTTCACTGATGTCCAAAATGGTCAACAGAATTTTTATTAAATTTATTTAAATTCATGTTATTTCTAGTGCTTTATATGAATATTTGGATAACTGGATTAGCCAGGGAAATAGGAAAAAAAGTGGTTTTTTCTACCTTCATGATGTCAAGTCGCTCCTCATCACAGCGCACAAAAACACTAGAGGACGACGAAAGCGGCAGGGAGGTGGAGAGCGTCACAGCTTCCTGCGCGAGGCGGCGGGCTCTGGCGGCACTGTTAGCATCGTTTGCATTTTTCACCTGAGACATGTAGTGGTAGTTCACTTTAAAACCCAGTTTCCCATCTTCATCTTCAGAAACCATCTCAAACGTATCTAAAAGAAAAGAAAAAAAAAAAACACTGAAAAAAAAAAAAAAGAACCAGAATGGAGGATAGCTGTTATTAATAACAAAAAATTACAAATAAACAAATCACTAACCCTTCTTCCCCCCCACAATGGAGAGGACTGCAATGTGGAAGAAGAGCAAACTATAAATGTTTATGTAATACCTACATATGTGTGTTAACGCTGCTAGAGCGATGGAATATGTCATGGAAGCAAAGGAAGAAATTAATTTTAATTTACAATTTGGACATGCAGGCAGATCATATAATATCAAGCATTTAAATCACAATGCAAAGTAGTAGATAATTTATTCTTAAAATGAATGGTATATAATGTTTTTTTGCCAAAATAATTCAGAACATGAAATGCCAAAAAGTATTTCATTATATTTCATTTTTAAAAAGAGAATAAGTCTTTATATATTTGCACTGATTTGGAATCAGAAAACAGAAATGACAGTCTGAAGTTTATTTCTGTATTACTTTTGAAATTTAAGTTAATAGGATAAAAGAGGATTATTAGGGAAATCTTCGAAGTACTTTGACAGAATATAAGTAATGGGTTAATTCTTAACCGTTTATTCAGGCAGGTTTGGAAGGACTTAAAGTTATTCTTTACTTATAAGCTATATGTCCATACAAAATAGAAAGAAAGAAGTGGATTTGAACTATATCTCTAATTCAGATTAACCCTACCTCACCAATGGATTAAAACAAAGATATTTAAATATCTTATAAAACTAAATTAAAACCACCTACTGATACAAGGGCAAATACAAAGAAACAACGGTAACTTTTGATCTTGTGTTCATACAATTCTAAATATACAGAAAAACATAAAACTACATTATAATTATCATTAATGCAGTAAATTTTACCAAGAACTTACTAAGTGCAAGGTCTTAGGCTAGGCTCTTTGGGTTAAATAATAAACAGGAAAATATATCTGCCTTCAAGAAGTTAATAATCTAGAAAAAAGGGGAAGACCTATAAACAGTGCCATGGGTCTGTGCACTACAAATGTACTATGTCTCAGCAAGACTACTAAGTAGTTTCTATCAGTAAACTTGTAAACCAGAGTTATTTCATCTGCTCAACTCTGCTGCCTTTCACATAATAGAGGGATAAATTTCCTTTGAGTTTTATAAACAGCAATCCACCAGATACACACATGAGCCTATCCCCATGCCTGGAGGAAATTTTTATATCATATATCTATAAGAAAACAGGGTCTTCTAATACCAAAATTTATTAAAATATATAATCGAAATAATGGCTAGTTGCCAAAAACCTACATAATGCCTTGATTCAGCAATTCCTCTTCTATTAATTTGTCCTAAGGAAATAATCCTGATGTGTACAAATATTTATATGCAATAATGCCCACTGAGATGTTGCAGACGTTACTAAAAACTGGAAACAACCTAAAGGTCTAGTTATTGGTTAAACAAATGACAGTACTTTATATGAGAACATTAGGCAGTCAAGGACTTCCCTGGTGGTCCAGTGGTGTTAAAAATCCGCCTGCCAATGCAGGGGACACGGGTTCAATCCCTGGTCTGGAGAGATCCCACATGCCGAGGGGCAACTAAGCCCGCTGCACCACAACTACTGAGCCCACGCTCTAGCCTCTGCTCCCACAACTAGAGACAGACCGCACGGAGCAACAAAGACCCAGCGCAGCCAAAAAAAATTTTTTAAAAAATATAAAGTACTTTAAAAAAATAATTAGGGTTATAAAAAATATTAGGCAGTCAATAAATATCAAGTTGTACAAGAATCGTGATATGAGAAAATATTTGATATATAAGTTAGAAAATGCAGTTTACTAAAAAACAACACAACAGAAAACCTGTTATTTTTTCTAAATTATTCTAAAAGCATCAATGATAGCAAACTCAATTACATTTAAAAGTCACATCCAACTGGTAGAGTTTATGATTTAAGTGGCATGAGAGAAGCCTCCTGGCAGACTAACATTAATCAAAGGCTCTGGCCTATGATTCTGACAGTTACGACATAAATCTACATTTTTTTTGGACTCCTGCTTTGGTGTTCTTTTTAATATAGTCAATGTCCTTTGGGCTGGTTCTCAAGAATGAAAAAGAGGGACATACAATAATAGTTAATAATGGTCATCAAAATTTGGAATTCTAGTGTTTATTCATAAACCAGCACCTTATGAAGGGTGCTGATATGATCTTTTCATCAGTCCTTACTTGTCAAGAGTTTTGGAATGGGAAAGGCTACATTTTCCAAAGGTATATCCCCTGGGATTCTAAAATGGTAAGAGTAACAGACTTGGTTCAAAGTCCCAGGTCTTGGCTTCCTTCAGGCAAGGATATGCAGACATGGAGAGGTAAAGAAACAAAACCACTTTCTGCCTGTTTGTTAGACATTTGGCTTTGTTTTTTACCTGGTTTCTACTGAATGATGATTTCCAAACATAACTATAAACACAGATATAAATTCAGAGATAGAAAGATGATAAAAATTTTTGCATGTGTGTATACATAAACATACATACACACATACACAGAGTACATGAATAATTCATGGTAAAAGCAAGTTTGAAATTCTTTAATTTTACTAGAACACATTTCAATAGCTCTATTAAAAAATGTAAAATGAGAGCTGAAGAAATAAAAAGTACATTTCAACTTACCAAACTGTAATTTTCTTCATGACAGCCACATATTTTTCTTCAAGTGATTTCAATACTGATAAGGTTGGGTTTCATAGCCACCTTCTTTGAATATTCACCTACTTTTTTTTCTGTTATTTAATATTTCAAGATAAATACATAAGTATACATTTTCGAAGAGTAAAACAAAAAAACTATTAACTTCTAGAGTTCAGATTTGAATCCGAAAAATTACCAACTCTTCATAACTATCTTCCTATTGTACCATTTTAAAATTAAAAGATTTCTTTCTATTTCATAAAAATAACTAATAGGGCTAAAACTCTTATCAACTTTAAAGCTTAAATTCTTAAAATGCTAATTAGATTTCATCCATTCAGGCAAAAACAGCAGAAATGGAAGCAATAGATGATGAAGAATCATTATTTCTTCCATTGCTAATATGTGAAAATGCCAATTTTAACTGAATTCTTACACACTATTAATGTACTGTTTTCTATCTAATACAATTCCATTTTTCAATTTCATAACTTTCAGTGGGAAGAAAAATTTATAATGCATGCTATCAGCCTACTAACAGTCTTAGAAATCATACACAGTAGAGATAAATATTTTAAAATTAGAGACTATACATAATTAGCTTGAAAACCTGACATAGAGCAGAATCTTTAAGTAAATAACTCGATGCAAAACCATTAACATAGAGGGAAGAGAAGGTGGTTTTCAGTAAGTAAATGAAACATCTCTGTATCAAAAGAAAAGGAGCATAAAGAGAATAGTGCTGTACCGTGATTTGCTTGCCGCAAACTGGTAGTGGCTGCATAAACAATCTCAGCAGTCCTCTGAATGTCTGGCACCAAAAGAGTAAGTCCTTCTGGCTCTTGATCAGATGCATCTGGTTTTACTCCTGTTTTAACATTTTCCCTTTTAGATCTGAAAAGGTTTTTTTAATATGGAAAGAAATGCAAGGAAAATTAAGATTTTAGTTTTGAAAAATAAATACTTCCATAAATCAGTAACAGTGGTTAAAAATCAACATGATAGTCTGCATTTCATTTGACATACACATGATATATACCAGGAGTAGTTTAGATTCATTTTGAAGCCATAGGATAATGCCTAGCATAATAACCAAAGTTTCGGGTAGGCTGTCTCTTCATGTGCAAAAACAGACAAGAGTTAAACACTGTAGCAATGTCATACTGTAAAAAGACCCCAATACCTGGCATGTCCTTCGATCCACACCTTTAAAAACATACTTACAGTAACTATGTACCTAGAAGTAGAGAAATCAATTCTATACCTAAAAATAAAAGATCCTCTGCCTTCTAAGACTTGGGAATCAAAGATCCATAGGTGGTTTTTCAGTTTAATACTATTTGTATTTCACTTAGAGTATATTAATTTCCAAGGGGGGAAAAAAAGAAAAATTCCAGAATAAAGTGCAGGTTCACTACTAGGTAACTTAATATAATGTGCACTGAATCTTTATTTAAACACTAAGTTTTAGGGCATAATCATTTTAAAGATATTCTTCTGTTATTCCCTATTCAGGGTCTAATATAGACTGAAATTAAATTTTCTAGGTGAATGCAGTAGCATTTTATTAACAAGGTTCACTAAAAACAGCAACTAAATATCAATTTCCTTTTTTCTATTTCAACTCTCAGCATGTTTTATTCACATCATCATTACACTACTGCTTAGATACTAAAAATCTACATCTTTGTTAATTCATTAAATAGATAATTTAAAACAAACTGAAATCACATATAAATATGTGTTTAAAATGTTTATGCTAAGGTATGATCTAAACTACGCATCATTCATTTTTCTAGTTTGTACAGCTACTAACAAAAGGACATGGCTATTATATTAAAACAACATTTCACAAAGTGGGCATGGAGCCTTAGAGAACTATAAAAAGACTAACAGAAGATAGAAGAGTCCTTAACAAAATAATATCATGCAATCTATGTCCAAATAAACTGTTCTTTATCACAAAGACAAAAATCTGCTCAGAAGCAATTCAGTGTTTAACTTTAGGTAGATAATAAGAGGTAAATTAAGAAGAGCCACTCAGATGGATAACAAGGGTAAACGGATTTAGTGTTATGCATGAGTCTTGAATTGGTTCCCATACTGTGTGAAAAATCTAGTAACCACAGATATTTTTATACCACCTCATATACCACCTCACCTGGCAAGAGGATTTAACTTAAGAACCATAACGTGTCACTGGGTTACTGCTTTTTCTCCTACCCTCTCTTCTTATCTTCCCTGATGTATATGTAGGAGTCACAGAGAACACATGGCCAACTCTCATTTGCTACTCAGGAACCACTTGGTAGATGTTATGCTGTGTATCATATTAGTCATCAACCTCTGTGTGTGAACATGTATACGAACATATATGTTTGCATATGTAAGTAAGGAGAATATAGTGAATGAATGTTTAAAGACTGAAATAGACATTTTACTGCTAGAATCAAATAACATACTGCATCTTTTATAGCTATGAAGTTAAGTTGAGACTACAGTTTAATAGTGAGTCTGACAATTTTTTAAATAAAGATATGATTCTGGTAGACAAGCTCAAACAGATTCTCAAATTCTGCATTTACCAATGGCTGTTCACAATCTTTGTGAAACACTGAGAGTCAAGAAAAAACACTTAAGTTGATTGACAGTACCCCCTCTGAATTTATAAAGACTCTCTCTCTCCCCAGTTGTAAATGATTCTCTTCCTGCGGCTTAAAAAAATTCTTAATTAGAAGGGCCACTGAACAATAGGAAAACAACAGTAAGTAGTTTGAGAAAACAGAAGAGTTATGGTTATAGCTATAATAAAATAAAGATGGTTTCCTAAATCTATCATTAGTCAGTTGATCCATTATATTCTCAATAAAGATGTCACTTAAAGAAACATATCTTGCCAAGCAGAGAAGGAAGATTACAGGAGTGAAGCCCATTTTTCCAGAATTAGGGTATTTTCTCCTTGAAGAAACAAGAACCTCTGGCATGGAGAGTAAACTGCCTCAATGCAATTTAGAGCAAGTTACCCTCAGAAAACTACTGATTCTAAATTTCAAGCCCTATTCATGAATACCAATTTCCTAACTCCAGTTTTTAAAAGATGATTAGTAGGAGAAATCTCTATTATTAAAATACTGCCAATAGGATAAAAATTTTTATGTATTTTTGACCACAAAATTATAAAAATGTTTAAGAATAGTGCAAAAAAATCCACAGAAATTTTAAAAACAGCATTTTTTACACCAAATGCGTAGAAGAAATAATCATATACATCTTGAAGATAATGGCTGAATCATAAAGCAGACATAATTAGACCTTTACAGCAGGTTCTAACGAGAATTTTTTATGTGGATAGTCTTTTTGACAAAAACATACAGCAGAAAAAGGAATAATCTTCAAAAGGTGAAAGTACTTCAAATATATGAAGAACACACACTACCTGCCTAATGATGACTACAACTAGTCATTGTCTGACATTAAATTACAGACAGCAGTCTCTTTTCTATAAAAGCTGCAGGTTACTGTCAACCCATATGTAGGCCCAGCTCATGAAAAAAGGCCATACCTTAGCTCACATCCTGAAGTCTGTGTGAAAAGCTATTTGAGTTCAAGGCACCTAGCTGGAAGTAGGTCTTTGAGACTGACAATGGATCCAACATGGTAAAAGCAATCAGCGACGGCCGCTACCATGGTATCCGCTGCTTTGTGCATACGTTGAATCTGGTTGTGATCACTGCCCTGAAGAAATACGAGGAATCAACTGAAGTTTCTACTATTGCACAGAATTATCTGCAAACATTTTCCACTATGCTGTGAATTCCAACTACACAGCTAATAAATTAAGCAAATTTTGGCTCTGTGACATATAATCTAAACTAGGATGTGAGCAGAATGGGCAAATCTTTCTTGTGAAAACAAAAAGAAAAAAGAAACCCGTAACTCAACATTCAGTTATATTGAACTGCTTCTTCTAATTCTACCACCCACATTAAGTTGGATATTTGTATGACTACAAGATATCAGAATTATGTTCTCTTATAATCTATAAACTAAAAACAGCTTAATACAACTATTTTCTTGGTCGGACATTAGGAAAGACCACTTCAATCCCCTGCACTCCTAATTCTAAAGTCAAAACTATCAAACTGTTGAAATAAACATTTAAAAAGCAGAGCCACACTGAAGAAGTAATCAGGACACCATGTGCTGAAATGTCCAGATTCAGAAGTATTAAGAATTAGTGTCTTTGAGGAAGATTCTAAAACTACAAGAGAATGAAACTTCTATATTTACCTATAAAACAATGCACCATATCATACTCCACAGTTCTAAAGTTCTTTGCCAGGAATTATAGTTTAAAAAAAATTAAAAGTAAAAGTAAGCAGAAAGACTTTTAAAAATATTACTGTGGAGAATTATTTGTTTCTAATGTCTATAGAAAACATGAAAATAATTTTTGAAATGCACCACTAAATGGGATAAGACCTTTGTAAGATGAATGTTTTCCATGCTTATTTTAAAGCTTAGTTCTAAACTCTAGATTCCCTTTTGTTTTTACTTAAATTCTTTCCAAATGGAAGTACTGGTTTTAGTTTTCAATATGATTTAAATGAAAGTAGAAAATAAAATCTTTGTCTTAAAAAAAGCATAACTGAGCAATAGGAGAGAAGGGAATATTCAAAACAGAGGTATGAGAAGCCTTTGAAAATAAAACCTTGATTTTTAGATTAGATAAAAATATAATAGTTTTTCGGTCAGATTAAACATCACAGGACAAATACGGTACTGTGTGCTGCTGTGGAATGGAGTTGCCACAAGTAATATGCTTCACCAGGGGACAATCCAACTGAGGCTAAGAAGAGATATGAAAATAAATGTTGGCATTGCTGTCTCCACCACCAAGTAAAAAAGGTTGACGAACCACTGAACTTGTTCAAGGTCATCACAAAAAGAAATTAAAAATATATATATATATGGTTGCAACAAATGTTTCTTGTCTAAGAAATCAGGCCTTTTTCATTTTGTAGGTTTGAGAGACAGAGGAAGAAGAAAAGATAGGAAATGTTTTTCCAATGAAAACAAATGTAGGAGGACTGGAACTGAAATTCTTTCTCAACTGAAGCCCTAAAGGAACTAACTTAAAGGAGTTAAAACAAGAGAGTTTGATAGAAAATAGGCCGTTTAAGAAGTAAATCAACTAATCTTATTGCTTAGTTGGATAAAAAAGAATTGGGTATTTCTACAAGACAATTCAGTTATTTTAAAAACTGATGAACTTTGCACCGGAAGACACTTTGGGATAGCTAAGGGAAAGGGAAATCAAGGATGCTTACTTCAATAATGCTATTAAAGAGAAGTTCAATGTCGAGAACACCTTACACTCAACACAGAGTCATTTGTGTCACGTCCTTATTAGCAACTAAGATTATCTGATTGGTGGCAAGTGCCTTTTTCAAATTTTTGGTGAAGCTATCAAATACTAAATATACAAAATATGATTATTTGTCTACTGGAGTCTAGCAGGAAAAGTCTGCACAAAAGATCAAGGACAAAATATTTGCCTTTGCTCTGACTCCAAGGAGGCTATGAAGTGCCACACTTACTCAAAAGTGAAACCAAACTACTATGGCTATACTTTGACTTCATTTTGAGATAACACAGGTTGAAATGGCCAGCAGAAGATGAATTTCACCAAGGATGGTACTTAAAATCTAAAGGGCTCATATTTTCACACTGTGATTATTTTGTGGGCAACAAAATGAATTTTCACACTAGATAATTATATTTCAAGTGGAAACAATACATATATAAGGTTTAAAGTATTACGTTACCGATGCCACAAATCCCTTTATTAATGGAGGTGACAGAGTTGCTTTCAAGTTCTTTCTTTTTTAAGAATCTAAAATAAAATGCTGATCAACAACTGGTCATAAATAGGCAGAAGTTGTTTTTGCTATTTGTTATTTAAATATCGAGTTTTTCTAATAAACTCTTTAATTTCTTCTTGACAAGGGAGTTAAAGATATTACAAATATAGGACATATTAAGATAGTAACAAAATTCAGGAGATGGAAAACAATAGGGTGTTTAGGGGGGTGGGAAGAGGCTTGTCCAGCAACATAGAGAAAATAATTGTTATCTCCAACACACCACCCTAGTCTATGCAAATAGATACCAAATCAGCTTGAAAAGACAGTAAAGGAAAAATACATACATCAATAACTAAGAAATTTTCAGAGGAAATGTTTTTATTAATTCTTTTGAGCAAAAAAAAAAATCAAATGGGTAAAGCTGACTTAATCCTCATTTAAGTGATAATTACATGCAGTTGCTACCAGCTCATGTTCTACAGACCACAAAACACAGTTTACCTTACTTAGTGTACCTTAGTGATCTAGTAATTATTACTTAGGCACAACTTGAATGGCTATGCATATCTAACGAAATATGCTGCCTTTTAACATCTTATCATAGTGTTAACAAAAATTCTTCAGGAGAATGAAAAAAGATAAGCAAAAGAAAATACCAGAAAAATTCTGTAGAATCTGCATTCTTTTTTTTTTTCTTTTTTTAATTAATTAATTAATTTATTTATTTATAACTGTGTTGGGTCTTCGTTTCTGTGCGAGGGCCTTCTCTTGTTGCGGCAAGTGGGGGCCACTCTTCATCGCGGTGCGCGGGCCTCTCACTATCGCGGCCTCTCTTGTTGCGGAGCACAGGCTCCAGACGCGCAGGCTCAGCAGTTGTGGCTCACGGGCCCAGCTGCTCCGCGGCATGTGGGATCCTCCCAGACCAGGGCTCGAACCCGTGTCCCCTGCATTGGCAGGCAGACTCCCAACCACTGCGCCACCAGGGAAGCCCTGCATTCTTATATATACTTTTTTAATTATCAAAAGCAAAATTTTCAGTTAAAAATTTTTACTTCATTGTCTACATTAAAAATTTTTTTATGTATCCTAAATTTCCAAAGCCAAATCAGAAATAAGTTCACACTTCGATTCCTAATTATTCACTGATGCATAAATCCAATTGTTCTTCGGAAGTTAAGTTCAATTTAGTAAATAAAAATACTTGATTGGGACATTAGGAAATTTGAGGTCTTATCATAGCTCTCTGCCACTAAGCATCAGAGACCTTGGAATAAATCACAGTATTTATGGACCTTGTTTTCCTCATTTATAAAAAGGGGGATATGAACTATCTGAACTCTTAAGAGCGTCCCTTATAGTTCTAAAAACCTGTAGACATTATGGGACAGGTTACTTATCGTGAAGTGCCCAGAAAGATTTACAAACTAAATCTTACTTAGCAAGAGACTTCAAATTCAGCAATTAAGATTGCTTGAGGTTTTGTCAGAAGTAAGATAGTGGAAACCATCTTGAAACATAAAGCTCATCTAATGCAATCTGACAAGGAATAAATAATCATTTTATATGTTATGCTACTGAGGTAGAAGTATTAAGTCAACTTATAATTTTTAATGAGTTTATGTTTGTTAATCACTTAAATAATAGAATAAGCTGTACTTTGGTACTTGATCTAAGTGTTTTTCAGGAATCAGCTAAAGCTGAAGTCTAGCCATTACACAAGCATGACACCTAAGTGATCAATGAACAATTTTGGTAAAAGGTAGCAATGGGGTATAAAAATAGAAGTATCTGGACTATGGGTCAATCAACTTGTCTTTCTTTTTTTTTTTTTAATTATTTATTTGGCTGTGCTGGGTCTTAGTTGCGGCATGCGGGATCTTTGTTGCGGCATGCAGGATCTTTAGTCGCTGCATGTGGGATTTAGCTCCCTGACCAGGGATTGAACCCAGGCTCCCGGCCTTGGGAGCATGGAGTCCTAGCCACTGGACCACCAGGGAAGTCCCTCTTTCTTCATAAATGTTGTTTTTGATAATGAACACTACAGGCATCAGGAAAGTGGGGAGCTAAATCCCAGATTTATTACCTATTAGTAAGTTTTTAAATGTTAAACTCTAAAGTAATAGTTTCACTCTTTGTTGAACAAGAATATTTTCTTGTCTACCACACAGAGCAGAAAAAACTAGTAATACACATCTAAGAACTTTTGAAACTCTATATCCTACACAAAAGTTAGGTTATAATATTATTCCTTGTATTTTTTACACAGCTATATGCTACTATATATTTATTATAACTTTACCCACAATTTAAAGCAGTTTGGCTTATTCTTCAGAAACAAGAAGGGAAATCAATAAAAACATAGAGGCTGGAACATAAATATTATACTAATCAAAATTATTTCAAACTGACAGAACAAAAGGAATTCAGGAAATACTTCTGTCTTTTATCTGCCTAAGTCATTAATCTGACAGGAAAATTCATTTTTACCAGATTTTGATCTCTCAAAACTGGCATAAAATTAAGTGGTAGTGACCTTGGACTTACGTGCAGTGAACATCTAATCACAGGCTGTCTTCGGCATGTGTCTAACAAACACTGCTTACACCTTTATACATCCTTTACCTCCTACTTTTGTATCATGCTGTCATTCTCACATGCGCTCCCCCTTGCCCCCCACCCCCACAGCCCGCCTTGCCCTCCACCCCTTGCCCCCACCCCGGCCTCTCTCTTTTGGCCCCTAGGGAACTATTTCTTCCACTGCTTGTAGATATAAAAATTAAAAGTATTAAACACAAAAATCATCAAATTATAAAACTAAAGAAAAAAACAGAAATTAAGGCTTTTTGGATAAAATAAATGAAAAACTGTTTTTTTTCTGCATTAGGCAAGAAAGAAAAGTATCAATATTGCTATACTGAGGGCACCTGAAAAACGGAACATTTATGGTAATAAAGTTTTCAAAAACTATGCAAGGGAGTGAATTCTACTTATCCTTTATAGACAAATGTTAAACTTTTTGTTCTTCATAAGCGTCTATTACAGCAATAGACAGGCAAAAGAATTTTATTGTTTTGGAAGTCCTTTGATCTTTTTATTGCAGTGATTATTAAGGTGGCTTCTGAATAATTTCTCTGAAATAAAGTAAATAAGCTACTTAATATTAGTGAGGCAAACGAAGTTAAATAGAACCAATATTTAAATCAACCATTTCCTATTTTTGTTCAAATTATTATAAAAAATTTCAACTGAACAAGAAAAAAGTACAAAATTTCCGTATGATAGCATCCTGAAATGTTCCAATTCTGTTTAAATTTTAAGTGATAGATGATGTTAGAAAATGGCCTAAGTAGAAAATTACATTTAACATTATAGGTACATTTAAGGTATGTTTTCAAAATGGTATAAAACCAGTGTACAAAACATGTTATTAGATACTTAGAAAAAAATTAATTTCTGAAAAAGTCCTCATAATTATCTAAATGTTGTCTGTTTCAGACAAAAGTTGCAAAGTGCTGAATGCAAAAATTCTCTATTTTGAAGCAATACACTTTTGCCTAGTCTTTAGTTAGGAATGTTATCACTGATTTATCTTAATATAAATGTTTACTAATAATCAGCCAACAGCAATATTAATCAGTTTATTTATGTTAACCATTAGACTCAAATTAACTCTAAGCAGTTATTGCAAATTGTGAATCTTGAGAGGTATTAGGAGAGGTGGTAGACAGTAAAATATAGAATCATGAGTAAAAGAATATTAAAATATCATCACCTTTAGGAAGTTCTTAATGCAATTTGTACAGTAAATATTTAACAACTTTTTAAAGACAGACTAAATCACAATAAATCACTCCTAGGTGCCACCTTGCCATGTCAACAGGTTAATCTTGCCAGGAAAGATGAACATAATAAACTAGAAGTACATACATTTATTCCTTGAATAGTGCTCTGGTTTACACTAATACCAACCCCATCAAAATACTGTAATTATCTGTCACCAGAGTAATCCTCATCCATAGGAGAGTAAGGATGAGAATCAAAATACCACTCTAAATTGTAGCCACATTAAAACAAAAGCAAGGCTAGTTTGGCTTCTGCTAACTTTCGTTTCTCCCAATTAAGCACAGATAAAAGGGGGAAGGAGAGTAAGACAGTCAATGGACATACATCATCCCATTTCTTCTCCTTTTTAATTTTGTTAGTTTATATTTGCAAAATGCCATTACTTTTAGAGGACCTGAAGATATATCTTATTAATAAAGTTTCCCAAAGCGTGAGAAAACATTAAGTGATAATTAGACGTGGTATTAGTTAACTCAATAGAAGAGTGAGAAAACTAGTCTCTTTCCAACGAAAAGAAAGGTCTCAGTAAGCCTTTGGTAATTTCTTAGCATTGTTAAATCTTCCTTCTTAAAACACAAAACGGGTCTGGAGTCAGACACTAACTTTTTTTTTTAAAAAAAGATTTTATTTATTTATTATTTATTTATTTTATTTATTTTTGGCTGCATCAGGTCTCAGTTGCAGCACATGAGATCTTTGTTGAGGCACGCAGGATCTTTCATGGTGGCACTTGGGCTCTTCGTTGTGATGCGTGGGCTTCTCTCTAGTTGTGGCATGTGGGTTTTCTCTTCTCTAGTTGTGGCACACAGGCTCCAGGACGCATGGGCTCTGTAGTTGTGGCGCATGGGTTCCAGAGTGCTTGGGCTCTGTAGTTTGCAGCACGTCGGCTCTCTAGTTAGGGTGCGCGAGCTCAGTAGTTGTGGCGCACAGGCCCAGTTGCCCTGCGGCATGTGGGATGTTAGTTCTCTGACCAGGGATCAAACCCGCGTCCCCTGCCTTGTAAGGTGGATTCTTTACCACTGGACCACCAGGGAAGTCCCAGACACTAATTTTTAAAATTTAGTTTATTCGCTTTTAGACTTATCTTCTATTTATGGCAAATGATACTGGTCCTTTTGATATGTTAGTAATGTGAATTTTCCTCTTTAAATAAAATGTTTGGCTAAAAAAAAAAAAAAAACTGATCTAAAGAAAGATTCTAGCAAAAGCATGGGTGGTATAAGGTTTGAAAGTTCCTCCTCATACATGCTGAGGCTCTTCACTCTGACAAAGAATTTCTACCAAGAAAAATTTCCTTCAGTTTTCAACCATGAAAATGGTTTGGTTTATTTTGATCCAATTAATAAAAATCCCATTATTACATGATACTCTTTTAAGATGAATTCGAAAATAATACAGACAAAAGGCTCCAGAAAAATTAAATCTAAAGCCTATTTACTGTCATAGAAATTTTCCACATATATAACTTTAGCTGGATGACAGCTTTAAGGAAATAGAATTGTATGAACATGAATGTAGTCTCACCTTGTCGTTCCTGAACCTTAATATAAAAGATTTTAGATTCTCTGCTAATGATTCTGAGCCTCTGTCAAGCCAATAGATGGTTGTTTTCTGTCTTCAGTAAAATAACCTAGTAGGATTAGTACTGGAGAACTTCTGCATAGGATTACAGACTTCAGATGCTTGTATGTTAACAAAGGAAACCATGCTCCGAAAACCATTTATTCAATAGCACTTACACTTTATTGAAGGAGATCCCTGGGGATAAATCTGCAGTCACTGATGCTAACACATAGGCAGAATAATGCAGTTAATAAGTAATTTAAAGCCTGAGTTATATTATTTCTTTTTTAAAGTCAAACATCTGAAACATAGACAGTATTGCTACCTAGGAACTAACTTTCTTTTAAGTCCATAATTTTAGAACAAGAATGCTAATAGACTCAAATCCTCAGTCCCCAGAAGGGCAGGATGGGAGAGGACACAAATAGCTCAACTGTCAAGATAGAAAGGATGAAAATCTCTTCCATGGCAATTTAGTCTTGTTCTAACTCCCACCCTAACCATTCAGCTACACTGCAAGACAATCTTTTTTATAATGCAGATCTGATTAGATCTCGGCTGAAATCCTTTCAATGGCTCATCACATTTAAGAGTAGGTAACTATGCAGTTCTTCAAGCATCTACTTTCCTCTCTAGCCTCATTTCCCACCCCTCTCTCCCACCCGAAGGACACCCAGGCACAGCAAACTTCTTTATTCTCTACATTTCCCTGAATACGTGATGCTTTCTTTCACTCCTAACATTCTTCACACAGCCTGGTATACCAGGCCCCTGCTCTTCTTTATTTAGCCAATTCTTACGTATTCTTTGGGCTTCCAAATCTAGGTTGATCCTCCAGTAATGTCTTAAACTTCCAACATGCCATGTACTGTGTTATTAAAACTGCCTAGTTATTGTTTCCCCCATTATCTGTCAGTCCCTAAGAAAAAGACCTAATTTTCTTGTTATGCTCTCATGAACATTCAATAAACATCTGTTAAATGAACAAATCAGTGATGCTCTTGTGACCAGGCCAGATCTCACCTATCTGAATATAAGCGCAAGTTTCTAAAACACAAATTAGATAAAAGCAAAGTAAATAATCTGCCTTTTCAGCTTCTTAATGATATTTTCCTATTTCCTCTTATAGAAGGTTTCAGGCTTGGAGGGGAGAGTCAGCTAACCTATATAATCTCTATCATTCTTTGAATTTTGAGATCAAAATTAGTTGGGTTTAAGCATTGTCCTCAAGATAGGATACTCTTAATTAGATTATTCCAACCAGTAAAAGTAAACTTCCTCTTTAGATTTGGGCAAAACGTTTTAATTTCTTTCATCCAAAAAAGATAAAAATTATAAGTATAACATATACAGAAGAAATAATATCAATGTAAATCATTATATGTAACCACAATTATCATCCAGAGACCTGCAAATTACATAGAGAATCTATCTTTTCTTTATCTAAGATGACCAAATTATGCTGTTAAATTTTCATTTGGAAGGAAAAAACTGCATGCCTTTTGTGTATGCCTGGCTTTAAGAAAAAAAAAAAAAAAAAGAGTAACAAATGAGAAATAATGAGAAGAAAACAAGGCAATACAATAATATACATAAACATAATTAGTAAACTAGTACTTGCTTTCTTGCTTTAAAAAAAAAGAAAAACCTATACTAAATAGATGTACTCTATCTACCCTTACCTTTTTTTTCCCCTGAGCCCCCAGGTGCAGATGTGGCCAGGACTTCCCAGGGAATCACCCACAGGCAATGCATCCCCCCCACCCGCCTTATTTCTTACTGATAGAAAAAGAGACAAAAATAATGCAAAAATGTTCTGAGCTGCGGTACACCTACATATTATTTTTAAAGTCATAACTCCAAACCCTGATGAAGCACTAAAACACATCCTAAAAGTGATATGTAAACAGAATGTAAATTTGCCTTGACCATCCTCTTCTCAGAGTATCCTGGGTTTTGTTTTTGTTTTTAAATACAGTTGGGGATCAGGTAGGCAGGTAGGGGGAGGGGGGAGGGGGAGGGAGAAGCTTTGCATCTTGAAACAGTGTTAAAAATAAATTTAGACCAACTTCTGTGGGTATAAACTTTACAGGAAATTGGACTACACTGTTCACTTTATTAGAGTTCTATTCTGATGAAAATATGAAAAGAAATACATTTAAGTTCTGACAGGCTGGAAAAGAGTAGATTTTCCCCTCTTTCTGTGAAGTGGAAAGTGAATTCTCAAGGTGCCAAACCTTGATAGGAAAGTAGGGACGTTATAACATGTACGTCTTTGCTGGCTTCTTTTTGTAACAGAGGCTGTATTCTACACATATATAAAAAAAATAACAGATACCATGAGGAATCTTGACGAAGAGGCACATTCAAACCCTAATACAAAACTCTCTTTAGTGTTTCTTCGTCAGTATAATAGCTTTTAAAAATAGTTAACTGCACAGGGTCACTGTAAAGATAAAATAAAAAATGAAATGATCTCTGTGAACAGTCATTAAGATCTTTATGTGCATGGGTTTTTTTTCAATTTTTAAAAAATTAATTAATTTATTTTTGGCTGCGTTGGGTCTTCATTGCTGCGTGCGGGCTTTCTCTAGTTGCGGCGAGCGGGGGCTACTCTTCATTGCAGTGCGCGGGCTTCTCATTGTGGTGGCTCCTCTTGTTGTGGAGCACGGGCTCTAGGTGTGTGGGCTTCAGCAGTTGTGGCTCACAGGCTGTAGAGCGCAGGCTCAGTAGTTGTGGCGCACGGGCTTAGCTGCTCCGCGGCATGTGGGATCTTCCCGGACCAGGGCACGAACCTGTGTCCCCTGCATTAGCAGGCGGACTCCCAACCACTGCGCCACCAGGGAAGCACCCTACATGCATGTTTTGCTCGTACAGAATTTAAAAGTTTGAAGTGTCATTTTTTCTTGGTGAAAGATTTTAAAGAATATTTTTTTTCCAGGTAACCAAGTAGAAAAATAAAGAGCTCCTGTTAACTGAAACTCAGTTATCCTCTATCTGCAATTAAATTTTTGTAGTGAATCATTAATACATTTCATGCAGAAGTTTAATTTTTAAGAAATTATACTGCATGTTATGTGAACAGGATATACATTAAGAAAAGCAGCAAAAAAGGCACTCTAGGTGTACAAATTCTATTCACTTAGCTCAGTCAGAAAATCAGACCTTTAGTCTGATGACACCACACTATTTTTGTATAATTATGTTAGCTGCCTAGGTTACCAGTTAGAAAGATTTTTGCCATAATGAAGGATGGGACCAAAGATAATATTATTTTCTTCTCTACAACATAAAAAAGTCTCACATTATCAAAGAAAATATACCTTTACATTTTCCCTCCCTGGTAAAAAGAGTATGAACCGACAGCTTTTTATATCGCCACAAACTGGCTCGTCTTTAATCTCTTCTCTAATTTATGATTCTTACTGCCTGGCAGTGAGCCACTAGTTTTTAAAGTGATAACGACAGTACAATAAAGCTAAAAGAGTCAGAATAATCTGAGAAGTTGATTTCTTCTGAAAAATGAAAGCTGACAAAAACTATTCCTCCAATGACCAATTCTCTGCCATCATTTGATGTATACTGAGTTTCTCAAATTTTAGGCTATTAAAAAAATAAGTGAGAACAGGTAGGACAAATATATTGCAAAGATGGTAAAGAAGATTAACTGATTCAAAAGACCACTAACAAAGAAATAAGCTTCCTCTAGCCTAATTCTGAATGCTTATGCAAACATCAGAATTTATGCCATCTTTAAGTAAAACTGACAACCATTAAACAGATTCTGGTAAGAGAATGAAAAAGGTTACCAGGAAAAGGTTTTTTAAAAAGTTTTTGATAAGAGGACTCATCATCTGATTTCTAGCAAGGTATAAACTTAACCAAAGATTCATTCAAAAATTCAATTTTCCATGAAGATAAAATACTAACTTTACTATAACTTCACCAACTAAATACCGAATCCTCTACCTTCTAAAAAACATTATAGCATGAATTATAACATATGTATCAAAATGAAACTAGTAATTCATAAAGCCAACAGTTCTAATTCTATGAATCTACTCTGCAGAGATTTCTGCAATTCCCAAAAGATGTATGTCAGAGGTTATTATAAATTAGAAATAACCCAAATGCCCACTAATAGATGGTTAAGTAAAATACAGCATCTATATACAATACATAATCAGAAATATTAAGAACAGTATCAGCAATATGTATTTACTGAGCGTGAAGGTGTCTTTCACCTCAATATTGAGTAAAACTAGCATCTATCTGTATAATAGGTACAATGTGATAGCATTTAAGAAAAACTATCTATAGCTATAAGATCGCATAGGGCGATGTCTGATAAGCCACTGTTAATAAGCGTTTCTGAGTGTAGGATTTGGTGGATACTTTTTCTTTGTAGTTTTATTTACTGCTTGTGCATATGTGTGTTTAATTCGCATATATCATTTTTAAAAAACCAACAAAGCTATTTTAAAAAAGATTGTAAAAGCCAAGGTCAAACGAAATGAACAAAGTATAGTACCTTAAACGGTTGGTGTAGGTATCAACACAGGTCTTCATTTTGGCTAATAATGTACCGACAGAAGTTTGACACTCTGACTGTTCTTCTTCCTCTTCACCATTCTCTGCAGAAAGAGGCAACAATAGGGGCACCATGCACGTACAAGAAGCAATGGCCCGGAGCAATTCTAGCAGAGCTCGATAGAGTGGCACATGTCTTGCCATGTCGAGAACTGTAAGAAGGAAGAGGGGGAAAGCATAAAATGAGCACATGTGCAATATAAAAGTAAGTCCATAGCAATGTAGCTTCTACTTGGATCTTAAGATTAATTGCTTGGTTAGTAAGTGGACTAAAGTAGATGTTCATGAAGCACCAATGTGCAAAGTATAAGAGGCACTTTCAGGGAACAAAAAAAAAAGAAAATGGCACAGAGTTGGGGAGACAGCAAGAAATGTAATTAAGTAACTATTTAGTTACATTACACATAAAAATGATTAAATAGTCCAGATAATACATTATGGCAGTAAATGCATTTACTTATTTACTTTTTAAAAAAATTTACTTATTTATTATTTATTTTTGGCTGCATTGGGTCTTTGTTGCTGCATGCAGCTTTCTCTAGTTCCAGTGAGTGGGGGCTACTCTTCATTGCGGTGCGCGGGCTTCTCATTGCGGTGGCTTCTCTTGTTGCGGAGCAAGGGCTCTAGGTGCGTGGGCTTCAGTAGTTGTGGCACATGGGCTCAGTAGTTGTGGCTCACGGGCTCTAGAGCACAGGCTCAGTAGTTGTGGCGCACGGGCTTAGTTGCTCCGCGGCATGTGGGATCTTCCTGGACCAGGGCTCGAACCCGTGTCCCCTGCATTGGTAGGCGGATTCTTAACCACTGCGCCGCCAGGGAAGCCCAATGCATTTATTAATATAACATGGAAACAATATATTTTTTAAACAATTGAAAGGAAGCCACTGTATCTTAGGTAAAATAGAACGATACGACCAGCTTATCAAAAGTATAATTCAACAAATCAACTTGTTAGGAAAAAAAAAAAGTTGACAATGCCAGCTTTTAGTTATTAGCTATAAATCAAATGAATTTTTTTCTTAAAACTACATGCATCTAACAGTGGATTCCATACTCTAAGAACATGTATTACTTCTATAGCTTTTATAAGTTGTTTTGTTAGGTTTTGTGGCTTTCTCCCAAGTGTAATTTACTTTTGTGAATCATGAGATAAGGACCTAACAACTTTTTTCCAATACCAGTTACTGAATAAAGTTATTCCATACATGTTTATTATTTATTATGTTAGTTATTCCCAATTATTTACTGAAAATCCACCGGTGGACAGGCTGGGAATACAGCAGTGAAGAAAACAACCAAAAATCCTTGCCTTCATGTAGCTTACCCTCAAGGTAGATTAACAAGGAGTAAAAAGTTCTTCCAGACACTACTAAGTACTCTGAAAGCTAAACAGAAGATTGAAAACAGGGGAGAACGAACGGGGAGTATACCTGCTGGAGGAAGAAATTGTCTCACTGCCCACAGAGCTATATTGGGATTGGAGTATGGGGGGCGGGTGTTGAGGCATCACCTAGGAATTCTGGACTTTGTTTGGCAAGTGATTTAAAGGGATAAAGGCCTTAATAAATTAGTTCTGATGACGTAAAGACAAAGAGTGAGCCTGTTCAGAGTTATGGATGAGTAGGCCCTTGTTTCACACCTTCCAATAATGATACAGAGGATGGGGTAAAAAGTATGACTGCCCATTTCTTTCCTCGCTTATTTGAAAATTTTACTCTCCATCTTTATCATATATAAAATTTGTATACATACTTGGTTATGTTTAAAGCTTCTTTTCCAACTTATTATCTAATGTTACTGCTTTTATAGTATAACATAGTACAATATAGTTTCAGGAAATCCAGGTTAAAGTCCAAAGTTACTAATCAATAGGCATAAAATACAACATTAATATTTGTGAGGATATGGAAAAGCTAGACTTACATAAAGAGGTGGACATGCAAAATGATAACCAATTTGGCATTATTTTACATGCCCATATTCTATGACTTAGCAATATCACTTCTTACTATAAACAAGGATGATCAATATAATACTGTTTTTAATACTGAGAGTTGGAAGCACCAAGGGGCAATGAAAGGATAAATATACAATAGCATGTCCAAATAATTCTGTTCTATGTAGCATTTAAAAAGAGTAACAGTAGATCTATCTCCTACATCTATATTTGAGTGAATTAGGTTGCAAAAAATACATGAAGATGACATTTATGGAAACACAGGCTCAAATATTTCTTTTTCATGGCTGAGCAACCATGTAGGAATACTCGAGAAAAAAAATGAATTTCTAAATATTAACTTTATACACATAAGTAACATCTCAAACCAATTACTCTGACAAATAGTAAAACATTCTTGATAAGGCTAGAGTCTCTTTTGACCATTTCTCTCCTCAATGTGTATCACTTTCAAATACATACATCTAATCTTCTTTCTGTATGATGACAGTTCTGTATGTGTATTATTCTTTGGAGAAAGCATTGTGTGTATGAGAAACTAAGGTTTAGTAAGTTGCATAAGCAGCTAAATAGAAGGCAGCAAGACCAACACTGACACCTAGGTATATCTAACCCTAGAGCTTCATTATACCACGATGCTTCCTGAGTTGTCCAATATGGTAGCTACTGGTCACACATGACTATTTAAATTTAATTAAAATGTAAAAAAAATTAAAAGTTCTGTTCAATTGTACTAGCCACATTGCAAGTGATCAATAGCTACACAAGTCCATACTGGACAGCGGAGACATAGGACATTTCCATCATAGCAAAAGTCTCTTGTATAGTGTCATCATCAAGAGCCAAATTCCTTATATTCTGTTTATGTACGCAAACCATGAGAACTATGCAGGTATGGGCTCTATCCAAAGAGATGGGTCTTTTTCTAGGGGTTATAGGTGTCACAGAGCCACCACAACTATGCTTAAAGGAAACCATCTCTAGACTATATGCAAAATAGCATGAATATGTTGTTTCAGGTTTATTTCAAAACGAGGGATACATACATGTACTGGATATCCTTGCATAGATATAGAATACTGAGAATATTAACCATAAACTAGTAATGGTAGTTTCATGTAGAAAAGGACTAGGCTTTGGTGGGGCAATGTTAGGGTAAATTACTTTTCATTATATACCTTTTTGAACTGTTTTGCAATGGTTTACCAGAGTATATGGCATGCAGTAAATATTTTATTGACAATATAGTTTAGTAATTACTAGATCACAGTAACTTGATAACACATAGATGATTTAAAGAACTTAAGATACAAGCACATGCACAAAAGGAATTAAGCTATGATCTTTTTTTTTTATAAATTTATTTTATTTATTTTATTTTTGGCTGTGTTGGGTCTTCGTTGCTGCGCGCAGGCTTTTTCTAGTTGCAGCGAGTGGGGGCCACTCTTTTTTGCGGTGCGCGGGCCTCTCACTGCAGTGGCTTCTCTTGTTGCGGAGCACGGGCTCTAGGCCCGCCAGCTTCAGTAGCTGTGGCCTGCGGGCTGTAGAGCGCAGGCTCAGTACTTGTGGCGCACGGGCTCAGTTGCTCCGCAGCATGTGGGATCTTCCCAGACCAGGACTCGAACCCATCTTCCCTGCACTGGCAGGCGGATTCTTAACCACAGCGCCACCAGGGAAGCCCTAAGCTACGATCTTATCTCAGTTAGAAAAAGCAACACACAATATTAATTAATCCTAAAAATTAATCTGACCTCTATAAAAAAGAAAAATACTTAGTATTTTAGATAGTGTGTTAAGAGGTAGAAGATTATTTCCCAATGTTATTAAATAATGTATAGTTATAATCCTTTCCTCAGAATTTGCTGTTTCTCCTTACATTCTTTTGAATGGAGTTCTATGAATGTAATTTATGCTCCATATTACAATATTACCTCCAAATAATCCACACTTCATTGTTCTGCAACATTCTATTGACAGAAAAATAAAGCCAACTATAAGAAAGCATGGTTTTTTATAATATAGTAAATAACATATATTCTTACATTAGAAAAGCAGTAATATAAATTACCTGCTAAATCACATCATGTTAAGTAATTCTAAACATTAAAGTGACAGAGGGTTATTATGTATACACAAAAACTGTTTTAGGGGTTTAATAACAGATACTTTGCCGGGATAATAATCAATGCGATTGAAAATGAGGCAATACTGTGTTATTATAAGACAATAATCTTGGAGAATTAAACCTAAAATATTCTGAGATATAAATAAACTATTCGATCCAAAGAATATAAGAAATAATTTGACATAGGAAAGAACTTGCATGAAGAACTCGCTCAAGACTGTATCATCAGTGAAGTGGAGCGAGCAGGACGCACACACAGGTCATCCAGTTCCGAAGTCCAGACACTTAACTTCTAAAATATAACGGCACTCAACAGTCACAGTTTCAGAAAAAAACACTAACATGACTTACCAACAGAGAGGAAAAAAAAGTGTTTCAGGCATGGGAAAAAATTTAATATGGCCTGAAATTCCTCCTAACAGGTTCCTTAAAGCACACTAAAAAGTGCTAGTTGCCTTTAAGCTTTAATCTATATAATTCATAATCTTAAAATAAATATTTTCAACATACTTTACAGCACAGTCTCAAATTTCATTTGAGACTCAAATGAAACATTCAAATGGTAAAATAAAAAATTTACCTCTTAATATAATTTAATTCTCTAGAATCTTTAAGTGGCACTTGTTATTAAAAAAAAAATCAAAACTCTAAGTAATGCAAGCAAAATCACAAAATCATTTCCAGATGAATTATTTATAACTTTCAAAATCAATTTATTGAGGCATAACTTACAATCAATAAAATGCACTAACTTTAAGTACATATTCAATGATATCTAACAGTATACACTCCTGTGTAATCACTGCCAAAATGAAGATACAGAATACTTTTATCATCCCAAACACCTCTTATGCCCCTTTGTAGTTAATCATCCTCCTCTGGCCAGCTTCAGGCAACCACTCCTATGCTGTCACCGTAGAAAGCAGATAAGCAACAGAGAAAACCAACAATGCCAATGCCAAATCGGTTTTTTTTTTTTTTAAACATTTTAAAAAACCCACTTACTTATTGATTGATTGATTGCCACGTGGTGAGGCTTGTGGGATTTTAGTTTCCTGACCAGGGATTGAACCCAAGCCCTCGGCAGTTAAAGCGCAGAGTCCTAACCACTGGACGGCCAGGGAATTCCCCCAAATCGGTTCTTTAAAAATAAATAGCAAATCTCAATAGCCCCCTGTCAGTTAAAAAAAAATTGAATTCTTACTTAAAATCCTTTTCATTAAAAAGCTCCATATGGCTTCACAGGTAAATTTTATCAAACACTTAAAAAACACATACTTTTTTCTTTTTTTGGCCACACCACGTGACTTGCGGGATTTTAGCTCCACGACCAGGGATTGACACCCCCCACCCCTCCAACCATGAAAGCGCCTAGTCCTAACCACTGGACCGCCAGGGAATTCCCTAAAAAACACATACTATTAATTGTATGTGATCTACTTCAGTAAACAGAGGATGTGGTAACAACTCATTTTATGAGGACTAAATTACCCAGATACCAAAATGAGACAAAGACATTACCAATAAAAAAAAGAAAGAAAAGAAAAAAGAAACTACAGATGAGTATCCCTCATGAACACAGAAACAAAAAAGTATAATAAATCACAACCAAGTGGCTTTTATTCCAGGAATGCAAAGTTGACTTTACATTTGAAAAATCAATGTAATTCACCATATTAACAGACAAAATAAAAAAAGCCATATGATCATCTTACCAGATCTAAACAAAGCATTTAACAAAATTCAAAATTCATTGATGATAAAACTCTAACCAAACCAGAAATAGAAGAAAACTGCCTCAAGCTGATAAAGGGAATCTAAAAATACCCCTACATCAACCACCATATTTAATGGTGAAAAGACTGAACACCTTTCCCCCAAACTGACAACTTCTGCAAGATCTAGACAGTACAATAAGAAAAAAAAAAAAAAAAAAGTTTTAAAGAAACAAACAAAACTCATATAAATTGGAAAGAAGAAATAAAATTGTCTTTAATGTTCATGGTATGATTATCTCTCTCTACAGAAATCCTAAGGAATGTAGTACAACTACTGAGTTTCACAAGGTAGTAGGATATCAGGTGAATAAATAAAAATCAACTGTATTCTTATATACTAGTAACAAGAAAATAAAATTTAAAAAAACAGTATCATTTACAATAGCATAAAAAATGAAATTGGGATAAATTTGACAATTTCAAAAGTATAAAAACACTGCTGAGGTTCATTAAAGGAAATTTAAACAAATAGATATACAATGCTCATAGAAGACCCAATATTGTTAATAAGTTAATTCTCTCCAAATTCATGTACAGATTGAATGCAATTTCAATCGAATTTCCAATGGGCTTTTAGTTGGGGGGTAGAAACTGACAAGATGACTCTAATATATATGGAAATGCAAAGGACCTAGAGAGTCAAAATAATTACAGCTGAATTTTATTTGCCATAAGATTACAAATTCTGCAATTAATGCATCTTAAGAGTTAAGTAAACTTTATAAGTATTAACTGGTCAAATGCTTGCCTTTTTTGAAACTATCTAGTAGGACAAAGGAACAAGAAACAAACAAATTTACAATGATACTTTGACTAATAAAATCTCTGAGAGTAGAAATCGTCTAGGTGAAAACAAAACAAAAATACTTCGCAAATCATGCAAAGCCTAATTGTTTAGCTGAATACCTATGACTGACAAAAATACTTCCATGTAGAATTTCTATTCATTCTAGCCCACATAAAAGTTACAAGGACTTGGGTATATAATCGCTGATGTCCCAACACCAGCCTTTCACTCTTCTCTCCATCTCTGGTAGAAATAGCTAATCTGTGTAAGTTCCAAATATTTTCATACTCTCATCTTCTATTACCAATCTGTCTGTTCATACTTCTAGCTATACATGCTAGATATAATGTTACTGATTACTATTTCTGGATGGTGGTCCATGAGGTAATTTATGTTAAAATTTATTTTTACTTTCTCCTTTGTGCTTTTAGGCATTGCTTAAGTTACTTACAGCCTGCATAAAATGATGTCTTAAATTTGCTTTAAAATAACCTATTATGTGTATATACGTATGTGTTTGGAAAAAATGGGTTAGTGAGCACGTAAATGAAAAGCATGGCCATATGTTTATCTGATGAAGCTGGTGACGGAGCTCAAAGGGGTTCATCATGCTACATTCACTAGTTTTACATATTTTGAACTTTTCCATAATAAAAAATTTTATTAAATTGTCATAGTCATTAAAGACAAAGTGGAGGAATGTTACAAATTGAAGAAGGTGGAAAAGGTTACTAAATGATCCTAGATTAAATTTTGGACAAAAAGCAATTTTCTTCTTTGCTATACAGGACATAATTGGGACAACAGATGAAATATGAATGGTATCTGTGGATTGGATGATTAGATAGGTGTATTCTATCAATGCTTTTTTTCTGATTTTGGTTACTGTAATGTAGTTATGTAGTAGACTGCCTTTGTGTTTTAGGAAATAAACAGTGAAATACTTAGGGGTAACAGAGCTATCATATCTGCAACATATGTCTCACAATTGGTGCAGAAAAAATAATGTGTGTATGTATAAAATTTATATATGCTTACATGTATAGATAGACAAAAGAAAGGAAGGAAGTTGGTATCAAACTCCTAGAAAGGCATGGGGTGTGGGGGGACTTCCCTGGTAAGACTCTGTGCTCCCAATGCAAGGAGCCCGGGTTCGATCCCTGGTCGGGGAACTAGATCCCACATGCATGCTGCAACTAAGAGCCCTCATGCTGCAATTAAAGATCCCGCATGCCAAAATGAAGACCCCGCGTGCCACAACTAAGACCTGGTGCAGCCAAAATAAATAAATAAATAAAATAAATATTTTTTAAAAAAAGAAAGGTGTGGGGAAATAGCCACTCAACATTACTGGTATAATGTCTATGGAGCACAAGTTACAATCTGTCAAAACAACAAATTGGCATACCCTTTGAATCATCAATTCTAGTTAATTCTGAAAATTAATCCTACAGATAAAATTATCAAGGTCACCAAAATTAGTCACTGCAACATTGTTTATAACAGCAAAAGAATCCATTTATGTTCATTAGATGGAGCTGTTTCGATTACTAAGTATCAATTATGCAGTCATAAAAATGAAGATGTGCTTTATGCTGCATTGGAACAAATTCCAAAGTACCTAAGGTGGGAACAGGAGGAACAAGGAATAGAAATGGGGTTGTATGGGGAATTCCCGGGCGGTCCAGTGGTTAGGACGTGGTGCTTTCACTGCCGGGGGCCCGGGTTCAATCTCTTGATTGGGGAACTAAGATCCTACAAGCCTCGTGGGTGTGGCAAAAAAAAAAAAAGAAAAAAAAGAAAGAAATGGGGTTGTATGTTATACTGCCATTTGAGTAAAAATAACATAACAACAATGTAAAAGGTAAGGAAAGAGAATATGTATTCATATTTACTTGTTTTTTATATATACATATATATACACACACAGGATCTCTATTAAAAAATATAAGAAATTAGTACTATTGATTATCTCTAGGGAGCTAAATTGGTCGGCTAGAGGACAGGTGCAGGAAGACAACTATTTATTAGATACCATCTTAAAGCTTTTGAATTTTAAAACAAGTGAAGAATATAATATTTGGATAAAGAAAAAAATGTGTAATTTAATATTTAATAAAGATGATTAATGTTACAAGTAAAAGGCACATGATATAGTACATTTAGGTATGTGTTGAATTTTTACTTTCAAGGAATTAATGGATGCAAAATATCCCACTATAAGGATAAAGAATAATTAATGAGAGGTTAAAAATTTGACTAGGCTTTTGAAACCTAATTTTTTTTTTCTCACCAGCATGACAGCATGAAGAGTTCAGTGCACCTGCTCCGCCATGAAACAGATACAAATTTTTTAAAAAACACCACCACTCAAGGCCCTAGAAATAGTCCAAAGAGCACACAACAAACTGAGAAAACATTCATTTAAGAAAATCTACTAAAACTCAGTAAGAAAAACAAGAACCTAAAGTATTTGAACCAAGATCCTACTCTCTTCCTGCTCTCAGCTCAGCAAGAAAGCAAATTCACTACAGACTGGTAGAACCTGAGCTCCCTCTTCCCCTAGCTTGAGTTGGAAGATTACCTCCCCAGGAGGGGAAAATCTCAGCATTTCTCATCCTACCACCAGCTACTTGCTGCTGTGGCTAAGTTTCAGATAAGTAGAGCTAAGAGGCAGATGCTTCCTTTTGCCCAGACCCCACTTATGGGACAGGGGATCTGAATAGATAATTCTCCAAAAAAGGTATACAAATGACCAGCAAACACACCATCATTAGTCATCAGGGAAATGCAAATCAAAACCACAATGAGATACCTGCCATCTCACATGCACTAAGATGGCTGTAATTTAAAAGTCAAGGAATAACTTATTACCATGTGAAGCAGCACTTCCACTCCTAGGTATACACCCAAAGGAATTGAAAGTAGGAACGAACACAGATATTTGTACACTCATGTTCACTGTTATTCACAATAGCCAAAAGGTATAAACAACTCAAATGTCTATCAAATGATGAATAAATAAGCAAAATGCAGTAGATATCCATACAGTGAAATATTATCCAGTCATAAAAAGGAAATCAAGTACTGATACATGAAACAACATCAATGGACCTTGACAACACTGTACTGAGATTAAAAAGCTAAACAAAAGACTACATATTACATGATCTGATTTATATGAAATGTTCACAGTGGGCAACTCTCTATACATAGAGACAGTAGATTAGTGGTTGCTTAAGGCTGGAGGAGTGCTAAGGAGAAAGAGGGATGATAGCTAAGGTGTATATAGTGTTTTTTTTTTAATTAATTAATTTATTTATTTTGGCTGTGCTGGGTTTTCGTTACTGTGCGCGGGCTTTCTCTAGTTGCGGTGAGCTGGGGCTACTCTTCGTTGAGGTGCGCAGGCTTCTCACTGCAGTGGCTTCTCTTGTTGCGGAGCACGGGTTCTAGTTGCATGGGCTTCAGCAGTTGTGGCGCATGGGCTTAGTTGCTCCGCGGCACGTGGGATCTTCCCAGACCAGGGCTCAAACCCACGTTCCCTGCATTGGCAGTAACCACTGCGCCACCAGGGAAGCCCTGGTTTCATTTCGTTTCTTTTCTTTTCTTTTTTTTCTTTACTTTCCTTTCTTCCTCCCTCCCTCCCTCGCTTCCTTCCTCTCTCTCTCTCTCTTTCTTTATGGCTGCATTGGGTCTTCGTTGCTGTGCACGGGCTTTCTCTAGTTACGGTGAGCGGGGGCTACTCTTCGTTGCGGTGTGCGGGCTTCTTACTGTGGTGGTTTCTCTTGTTGCAGAGCACGGGCTCTAGATGCGTGGGCTTCAGTAGTCGTGGCACACAGGCTCAGCAGTTGTGGCTCGTGGGCCCTAGAGCACAGGCTCAGTAGTTGTGGCGCACGGGCTTAGTTGCTCCACGGCATGTGGGATCTTCCTGGACCAGGGCTCGAAGCCATGTCCCTTGCATTGGCAGGTGGATTCTTAACCACTGTGCCATCAGGGAAGCCACCTCTGGTTTCTTTTTAAATTGACAAAAATGTTCTAAATTTGACTGTTGTAACAGTTGCACATAACTGTGAACATGCCAAAAATCACTGAATGTGCCCTTTAAGTGGGCAAATTGTATGGTAAGTGAATTATCTTTCAATAAAGCTGTTATTAATTTTTTTAAAGTACTTATTCATATACCATTTGCTCCTTTTTCTTCTGGGATGTTTATTTTCTTCAATTGCTTAATAATATTACTTTGTATATGAGACAAAGAACACAATAAGCTTTCCAAACATTTCCCCCTAATATGCTGTTTTGATTTTCAAATATATGCAAACATAGATGTAAATGCATACTCATATAGCCTCTTCCAACTTGGGACCAGCAAAAGAATGAAGTCTTGGAAAAACTTTGTCTTTCACTCAAGTTTTGAATGGCTTCCATTTCTCTATTTAAGTATTTGAAACATTAGAATTTCTATTACTATAAATGTAGCCAGTTATCCAAAATTTCCATTTGTACTGCTTTATAAACTTATTTAACAAAGTATTGCACACAGTGTTTTATTTTTCCCAATCCCCTTCCATGTGGCATACAATGAAAATAAGAACAGAGTACAAATATCATCCCAATAAAAGCCCTAGCAAATTATTTTGTGGATATTGACCAAATGATTCTAAAATTTATATGGAAAGGCAGAATACCCAGAAGAGCCAACACAATAATGAAGAAGAAGAACAAAGTCGGAGGACTGATATGACCAGACTTCGAAACTCAGTATAAAATTACAATAATCAAGATAATGTAGCACTGGCGAAAGAATAAATAGATCAATGGAACAAAAACAGTAACAAAAATCTGTACATGAAGGTTTATAGCAGCTTTATTCATAACTGCCCAAAACTGGAAGCAATCAAGATGTTCTTCAAAAGGTGACTGGATAAACAAACTGTTGTATATCCATACAGTGGAATATTATTCTGCAATAAAAGGAAATGAGCTACCAAACCAAGAAAAGACATGGAGGAAACTTAAATGTATATTGCTTAGTAAAAGAAGCCAATCTGAAAAGGTTATACACTGTTATGATTCCAACTATATGACATTCTGGAAAAGGAAAAACTATGGAGCCAGGAAAAATATCAGTGGTCACCAGAGGTTTCACTGTGGGGAGAGAGAGGGTGGGATGAATAGAGCACAGGAAATTTCTCAGGGCAGTGAAACTATTCTGTACAATACTGTAATGGTGAAATGCACAACACTAGGCATTTGTCAAAACCCACAGAACGGTATAACACAAAGAGTGAACCCTAATGTAAATTACTGACTTTAGTTAAAAATAATGTCATGTCACTATTTGTTTATCAATTGTACCATGTATCACACTAATATAAGATGTAACAGGACACTATGAGTGGAAGGGGGTGGTAATATGTACTATCTGCTCAATTTTCTGTAAACCCAAAACTGCTTTTAAACTAGTAGTCTATTGATTAATTTTTTTAAATATTAGTCTATTAATTAAAAAAAATTAACTACCTAAAATTATAGTACTTTACATAAAATTACGTAGGAATACAAGTAATCCAAGACAGGTTGATTTTTTAAAAGCAATTAAATGGTTATGAAGTTATCAAGAATAACAAGAAAAACCACAAAATGAGAAGCTACATCTCCATTATACGAATAAAGCCGAGGATAGCCTACCATGCTGATACTCAATACTGAAGAGAGGGGGAAAAGAACCTGACAAACAAGAAGGGTTGATAATTTTTAAAACACTTTAAAATCTGGAAATAAATGGGCGTAGAGAAAATAAGACAGCTCTTCTAAAATAAATGAAACATGATACTTCTTTTTATGCTATTGTTGTTTATCTTATTTAATTAAGTTAGCAGTGAGAGGATTCCAACCGGGAATCTTAAATTATGGAAAGAGAAGATACTCTCTTCATATCAAGGAGGGATGCAAGCAAAAGCTGTGGAGGCAAGGTAACAGGCGGTGGACAACGAGATTGAAAACAGTAAAAACAGGCAAGACAAAATTATAGGTCTGATTTACAAAGAAATTTAAATAAATTTCAGTACTATGCCATTTCTTATGATACACATTTTAAACTTAAAATAGGAAGTTTTTGTATATTTGCATTTTCTTGACAAGTCATTTACATAAACAAGTGTGCTCATTTTAATGCCAAATTCCACCCAGGTATTAATGCATTTGGCAACCTACGCTTATGCCAGGAAACTGGAAAATGATTATTCATATCTGATTTTACATTACTCGTGTTTTTCTTTTAAAGACTTAGGTCTGAATATCCCTGGAGAAGGGAATCTGGAAAACTAAGGGAGAGCTAATTTTCGCTCACTTTTATAAGATATACAGTTTTAAACTAACATGTATGGGTGGTCAGCGAACAAAAGGAGTCAGTAAATGTAACAAACTCTTAATGAAATACAAACCAGTACAAAATACACCAAGTGTTTCTATCCTGAATTCCTTAATCCTATGTTTGGCCATGCAGAGCTTCATCAGAAAACCTTAGGTGTTTTCTCACACAGCACACTTCATCATTACTACAAGATTAAATGTGACCAGCCTGACAAACAAGAGCAGGGGCATAACACTGTTATGCAACTCGATGTCTGCAAGGGTGGCTTGCGGCAACTTCTTCACTCAGCAAGTGCCAAGTGCATGTTCAATGTTACTGCTTACCACCAACCAAGTAAAGACACTATCCTTCAGATCCTCAGATGAACCTGTTTGCTAAATTTTACAATGCCTGAAAAATACCTTGGAATTATCATCAACAACTACAGATACAGGTGCGTGACACTACTATATAATTATTTCAGTAAGAGAAATTATCTAATTTGAAAGTAGTTACTAGTACTAGGTAAAAGAATAAAATTCTCATCTTCTGTATTTGAAACAACATTTCAATGTGGAAAAGGATATTCAAATGGCTGAAAAGAAACAGAATAGTTTAAAGGCTGATAAGAAATTTATAAGAAATAATCAAAAAGATTAGTCATTTTTTCCATGAAACACACGATCCAGCATGTATAAAAACTAAAAATAATTCTAAGAAAAAATGGAAAACATTTACTGCTTGGCTTATTACTGGCAGAAGCTCATCAATTCTTACCAAACAATTACAGTGAAATTTACCAGAGATTACTAATGGGAAAGACCCACCCCTTCTGGAGAACTGAAAACATTTGCCATGTTCAATAAAGAAGTTTGTCCAGGTTTTTTGTTCATTTCTTTTTCTCTGAGTGCAAACAGAAGTTCTCCATGAAGAGAAAAGGTCCATTCATCACTACTGTGGACTAAAGCAGGATAACTGGGAATACTTTATTCCTGATGCAATGTAGGGTAAGGAACACTTCTCTTTTAATTATTTTAAAACTTGGACATGCAGCTCTACCCACCACCAGAGCCTCCCATCAAGCCTCTTAGATAGCCTCAAACACCAGAGGGCAGCCAGCAAAAGCAAGAAAAACTACAATCCTGCAGCCTGTGGAACAAAAACCACACTCACAGATAGATAGGCAAGATGAAAAGGCAGAGGGCTATATACCAGATGAAGGAACAAGAAAAAACCCCAGAAAAACAACTAAATGAAGTGGAGATAGGCAACCTTCCAGAAAGAGAATTCAGAATAATGATAGTGGAGATGATCCAGGAGCTCAGAATAAGAATGGAGGCAAGGATCGAGAAGATGCAAGAAATGTTTAACAAAGACCTAGAAGAATTAAAGAACAAACAAACAGAGATGAACAATATAATAACTGAAATGAAAACTACACTAGAAGGAATCAATAGCAGAATAACGTGAGGCAGAAGAACAGATAAGTGACCTGGAAGACAGAATGGTGGAATTCACTGCTGCAGAACAGACTAAAGAAAAAAGAATGAAAAGAAATGAAGACAGCCTAAGAGACCTCTGGGACAACATTAAAGGCAACAACATTCGCATTATAGGGGTCCCAGAAGGAGAAAAGAGAGAGAAAGGACCAGAGAAAATATTTGAAGAGATTATAGTCGAAAACTTCCCTAACATGGGAAAGGAAATAGCCACTCAAGTCCAGGAAGCTCAGAGAGTCCCGTACAGGATAAACCCAAGGAGAAACACGCCGAGACACATAGTAATCAAATTGGCAAAACTTAAAGACAAAGAAAAATTATTGAAAGCTGCAAGGGAAAAACGACAAAAAACATACAAGGGAACTCCCATAAGGTTAACAGCTGATTTCTCAGCAGAAACTCTACAAGGCAGAAGGGAGTGGCATGATATACATAAAGTGATGAAAGGGAAGAATCTACAACCAAGATTACTCTACCCTGCAAGGATCTCATTTAGATTTGATGGAGAAATCTAAAGCTTTACAGACAAGCAAAAGCTAAGAGAATTCAGCACCACCAAACCAGCTCTACAACAAATGCTAAAGGAACTTCTCTAAGTGGGAAACACAAGAGAAGGAAAGGACCTACAAAAACAAACCCAAGACAATTAAGAGAATGGTCATAGGAACATACATATCGATAATTACCTTAAACGTGAATGGATTAAATGCTCCAACCAAAAGACACAGGCTTGCTGAATGGATACAAAAACAAGACCCATATATATGCTGTCTACAAGAGACCCACTTCAGACCTAGGGACACATACAGACTGAAAGTGAGGGGATGGAAAAAGATATTCCATGAAAATGGAAATCAAAAGAAAGCTGGAGTAGCAATACTCATATCAGACAAAACAGACTTTAAAATAAAGAATGTTACAAGAGACAAGGAAGGACACGACATAATGATCAAGGGATCACTCCAAGAAGAAGATATAACAATTATAAATATATATGCACCCAACATAGGAGCACCTCAATACATAAGGCAACTGCTAACAGCTATAAAAGAGGAAACCGACAGTAACACAATAATAGTGGGGGACTTTAACACCTCACTTACACCAATGGACAGATCATCCAAAATGAAAATAAATAAGGAAACAGAAGCTTTAAATGACACAATAGACCAGATAGATTTAATTGATATTTATAGGACATTCCATCCAAAAACAGCAGATTACACTTTTTTCTCAAGTGTGCACGGAACATTCTCCAGGATAGATCACATCTTGGGCCACAAATCAAGCCTCAGTAAATTTAAGAAAATTGAAATCATATCAAGCATCTTTTCTGACCACAACGCTATGAGATTACAAATGAATTACACGGAAAAAAACGTAAAAAAGACAAACACATGGAGGCTAAACAATACGTTACTAAATAACCAAGAGATCACTGAAGAAATCAAAGAGGAAATCAAAAAATACCTAGAGACAAATGACAATGAAAACACGATGATCCAAAACCTATGGGATGCAGCAAAAGCAGTTCTAAGAGGGAAGTTTATAGCTATACAAGCCTACCTAAAGAAACAAGAAAAATCTCAAGTAAAAAATATAACCTTACACCTAAATGAATTAGAGAAAGAAGAACAAACAAAACCCAAAGTTAGAAGGAAAGAAATCATAAAGATCAGAGCAGAAATAAATGAAATAGAAACAAAGAAAACAATAGCAAATATCAATAAAACTAAAAGCTGGTTCTTTGAGAAGATAAACTAAATTGATAAGCCATTAGCCAGACTCATCAAGAAAAAGAGGGAGAGGACTCAAATCAATAAAATTAGAAATGAAAAAGGAGAAGTTATGACACCACAGAAATACAAAGCATCCTAAGAGACTACTACAAGCAATTCTATGCCAAAAAAAATGGACAACCTGGAAGAAAGGGAAAAATTCTTAGAAAGGTATAACCTTCCAAGACTGAACCAGGAAGAAACAGAAAATATGAACAGACCAATCACAAGGAATGAAATTGAAACTGTGATTAAAAATCTTCCAACAAACAAAAGTCCAGGATCAGATGGCTTCACAGGTGAATTCTATCAAACATTTAGAGATAGCTAACACCCATCCTTCTCAAATTCTTACAAAAAATTGCAGAGGCAGGAACACTCCCAAACTCATTCTATGAGGCCACCATCACCCTGATACCAAAACCAGACAAAGATACTACAAAAAAAGAAAATTACAGACTAATATCACTGATGAATACAGATGCAAAAATCCTCAACAAAATACTAGCAAATAGAATCCAACAACACATTAAAAGTATCATACACCATGATCAAGTGAGATTTATCCCAGGGATGCAAGGATTCCTCAATATACGCAAATCAATCAATGTGATACACCATATTAAATTGAAGAATAAAAACCATATGATCATCTCAATAGATGCAGAAAAAGCTTTTCACAAAATTCAACACCCATTTATGATAAAAACTCTCCAGAAAGTGGGCATAGAGGGAACCTACCTCAACATAATAAAGGCCATATACAACAAACCCACAGCAAACATCATTCTCAATGGTGAAAAACTGAAAGCATTTCCTCTAAGATCAGGAACGAGACAAGGATGTCCACTCTCACCACTATTATTCAACATAGGTTTGGAAGTCTTAGCCATGGCAATCAGAGAAGAAAAAGAAATAAAAGGAATACAAATTGGAAAAGAAGAAGTAAAGCTGTCACTGTTTGCAGATGACATGATACTATACATAGAGAATCCTAAAAAAGCCACCAGAAAACTACTAGAGCTAATCAATGAATTTGGTAAAGTTGCAGGATACAAAATTAATGCACAGAAATCTCTTGCATTCCTATACACTAACGATGAAAAATCTGAAAGAGAAATTATGGAAACACTCCCATTTACCATTGCAACAAAAAGAATAAAATACCTAGGAATAAACCTACCTAGGGAGACAAAAGACCTGTATGCAGAAAACTAGAAGACACTGATGAAAGAAATTAAAGATGATACCAACAGATAGAGAGATATACCATGTTCTTGGATTGGAAGAATCAATATTGTGAAAATGACTATACTACCCAAAGCAATCTACAGATTCAATGCAATCCCTATCAAATTACCAATGGCATTTTTTACAGAGCTAGGACAAATCATCTTAAAATCTGTATGGAGACACAAAAGACCCCGAATAGCCAAAGCAGTCTTGAGGGAAAAAAACGGAGCTGGAGGAATCAGACTCCCTGACTTCAGACTATACTACAAAGCTACAGTAATCAAGACAATATGGTACTGGCACAAAAACAGAAACATAGATCAATGGAACAGGATAGAAAGCCCAGAGATAAACCTACACACCTATGGTCAACTAATCTATGACAAAGGAGGCAAAGATATACAATGGAGAAAAGACAGTCGCTTCAATAAGTGGTGCTGGGAAAACTGGGCAGCTACATGTAAAAGAATGAAATGAGAACACTCCCTAACACCATACACAAAAATAAACTCAAAATGGATTCGAGACCTAAATGTAAGACCGGACACTATAAATCTCTTAGAGGAAAACATAGGAAGAACACTCTTTGACATAAATCACAGCAAAATCTTTTTTGATCCACCTCCTAGAGTAATGGAAATAAAAACAAAAATAAACAAATGGGACCTAATGAAACTTCAAAGCTTTTGCAAAAAAAATGATAATAGATTATTTGAAGTTCTACTAAAATGCATCTACTTTCTATCATGTTCCACCACCTTCAACAGAGTAAAACAGAACTGCAGGCTGAAAAATTATGCAACAAAAACAAGTACAATAAATTTATTTCCTATTTCTCTGTATAGTTCAAAGATACCTTTCCTAAGGATTTGTTTCACAGTCAACTTTCTTCTTCTCTAGACCAAGAGATTTTTTGGGAAAATGGGTACTCCTGTCATCACTACAACAGAAGATGTAAAGAAGAAGAGAAAGAAGAAAATGAAGAATCTGTCTTGACCATGTTAGGCATTATTGGGATAGTACTTAACCTCTTGGTAATAGTTATTGTGTATATCTATATCACAAGCTGATAGTCTCTTTCATGGGGTTGCATTCAGGACAAAAACCAACTCTAACAAAAATGATTTCTAAGAATAACCTTTAAAAGAATATTTCCAGAAGATTATGACAAACATTCCAGGGCAAGTGCCTGGCTCTAAGGGTAATAACCCAGGTAAGTGCCCTACTCTAGGCACTGCAGTGAACATATGGATAATAAAGATTTATTTCTGTATGCCAGAAAACAGACAAGATCCAGTAATAGAAATAAGACACAAAAGCAACAATGCAACAGATTTTTTCCTAAAAGTACATATTGAATATATATCATTTTCATTCCAATTGCTTTTATATTTATGTTTACTTTAAGCCTCTAATAATCTACCTAATATAGGAAAGGGAAATTTTTTCAGCATGGGAAAGAAAACTAACAAAATCTACAGAAAAATAAAGTTTTATTCAGTATCAATAAATGCTGAATATTCTCAAAAGCATTGTCTTCCTTTGGATTTATACTTAATATCTCAAAAGAAATGCATGCTTTAAAATAACTTTTTGGTAGTTAAGCATTTGTAACTATAAGATTGCAAAGAAAATAAATACTACATAGAAAAAGCATCTTGTTTTTTTCTGATGTTCTTCAGCACGTGTTGACTTTATTTCTCTGATCAATTTCAGTAATACAAAACGAGGGGCCCACCTCTCGTTGAGTATAAAAACCTCAACTCAATCTAATAAAGTAATACTTGTTTATGGAATGTTCATTTGAGTGGACTCAAAAACTAATGTGAAAATTAAAAAATAAATTGCTCAAATATTTATTTTCAATTAAAGAATTTATTCATCCTACTTTGCCTAACTTGAAATATATATAAATTTATTTATTTATTTATTTTTGGCTGTGTTGGGTCTTCGTTTCTGTGCGAGGGCTTTCTCTAGCTGCGGCAAGTGGGGGCCACTCTTCATCGCAGTGCGCAGGCCTCTCACTATCGCGGCCTCTCTTGTTGTGGAGCACAGGCTCCAGACGTGCAGGCTCAGGAATTGTAGCTCATGGGCCTAGTTGCTCCACGGCATGTGGGATCTTCCCAGACCAGGGCTCGAACCCGTGTCCCCTGCATTGGCAGGCAGATTCTCAACCACTGCGCCACCAGGGAAGCCCCTAACTTGAAATATAAAGTCATCCTACATTTCACAGAAATATCACATGGAAATAAAGCAATGAGAGATCCTTAAATTATTTCTCTGTAAATTAAAAATCCTTTCAAGTAACTGAATACTAAAATTTAATCCATAACTATATGCAATCAATATCCCTACAAGTAGCGTGGCTAGTGTGCATATCTTAAAAGATAATCATGTAACAAATATATTCAGTCTGGTAAACTACCTTATTCAAAACACAGCTCCATTTTTCAAAGTACCAATCCAATAATTTGACTTTTATACTTATAATCCTTCCTAACGCTAAACTATTTTCTTCCCTAGCAGATCAATAGTTGTAGAAATTATACTTGAACAACATACAGTTTTTTAAAAAAAGGCTGAAATAAACACTGGGTACAGTAAAGTAAGGAGAATTTTTTCATCTAGGATCTTAAATTCTCACCAAAATGTAACTCAACGAATAAACCAAAAACTCTTCCTTGATACT
This sequence comes from Balaenoptera musculus, assembly GCF_009873245.2. NCBI lineage: Eukaryota > Metazoa > Chordata > Mammalia > Artiodactyla > Balaenopteridae > Balaenoptera > Balaenoptera musculus. Next base: position 64,411,297 of record NC_045797.1, read on the forward strand.
ATACATTTAAAAACAAAACATGGCTCTGCAATAAAGATCTTTGCAAATGAGATTACTGAAAGGATATCTTAAGTGAGCATATATCATCAAGAATATTTGTACATTAATAAAATGTTAGTTGGAAGTTGTTTTACTGCAGAGCCATGAATTTAATATGTAATTAGTAATAATTCTGTCACATACAAGCGCTGTAAGGAAAACATCAATGAGTTTTACACAAATACTTTGATAAAAATAACTTCTGTATGTAATGATTCATATACAATATTTCATTTCCTTTTCAATTTTACCATTGTTTAATTTCTTGAATTTATACTTTTCAATCAAGCCTTAGCCAACAAATTGTTTTGGGGATTCATGTCAACCCTAGAATATGTTAAACTTTGGCTGAAGTTGGCAGTTAAGCCAGCCACTAGGGCAAAATAATGAAATAAACGGAAACCCTATTAAGAGGTCAAAGATTTTTGGCAGAATATCAAAGTATGAATGTTTTTTACACAAGTGAAGGCCAACTTGCTCTACTCAGCAAGAAGGATATTCTACTGGGGGCGTGATACACACACACACACACACACACACACACACACACAATCTTTTACAGTTTCTCATGTAAGCCTAATTCAATGATTGTTTTAGCCAATTCCCTTTTTATGCTTTTAAAAAGTATTCTACTGGGAATTCCCTGCTGTTCCACTGGTTAGGGCTCGGCGCTTTCACTGCCACGGGGCAGGTTCAATCCCTGGTCAGGGAACTAAGATCCCATAAGCCACACTGCGCAGCCACAAAAAAAAAAAAAAGTATTCCACTAATGTATCATATAAGCATCTAGTATGTGTAATATTTAACTATGTAATGGCAATATAACTGGCATAAATAAATTTGGAAACAAATATAACTCTTAATAGGCTTACAATTTAATTAATGGGAAATTATATATATATATATATATATGGCACAAGTCAAGTTATTTATAGAAGAAATGAAGAGTTATAGTTCATTTGGCAGGTTGGTTAGGTGGAATTTTATTAAGAAGGTGTGTACTATAAACAGACTACAATGTGAGAAGTGAAAATATAAACAATAGATACCCTGGCAACTAACAGGAAGAGAAGGACCACTCTACTTTGGGTAAACAAGGAAGGTATCTTTAAAAGGTTCCAGATATTTTACCCTTACAAATCTATACAAATCAAATCAACTGGAAACCAGATAAAGTTTAATTTAAGCAACCTCTCCCCCCTTATAAAATTTATGCAATATAATCATTTAAGAGACAGAGTAATGTATTCCATACCAAAGACATTTCAAAATAGAATACCTTTGACAAACAGGAAAATTCTAGATAAAAGAAACTAATATTTGTTGATGAGCACTTACGTGTGCCAAATACTCTGAGTGGCCACTAACATGCTCAAAATTTTGGTACTCTGTACTCTTCTACCAAGAATGAAACGGCAGACAGGATCTTGTTTTTGACTCATATGCAGAAATAAAATATAATAAATGCAGGCAAGTGTTTCAGATTTTATTTGTACTACTCAGATATTTTTAAGAAAACTGGGGCCATATTATAACACAGTTTGGAATTAAAAACCAAGTGGCCTGCAACTTTATTTAGCAGAAGAATCTTGTAAAATCTTCACCCATTTCTGACAGACTCGTTATTAAAACAGTGTAAAGAAATGGCAATAAAATACAATATAACTCAAAAGTTTCAAATGAACTATTACCAAGAAAACCGTAAATAAGGATATGATGTTAAGAACTATGTGTTATGACAGCTCAATAATTTCTACTTATTTGTTTCTCAGGCAATGTGTATCAACAAAACAAGCAAAATAACTATTTTTGTAAATGATAAAATAATATATTTTCTACAGATAAACCACTAATATTTTCATGTAACAGTACTAATATAATTTCTACGCCCTCAACAAACAACAGGCCCCCCTGAATTTGCTGCCCTGAGGCCTGAAAAGATAGCAACGGTTCCAACTGTACATTTACTCTGAAGGATCTTTTTAGTAATAACTTTTGGATTTAAAGAATGTGGTCATATTTAAGACATTTGCCATAACAACAAAATTAATTTTATTCTCTCATAAAATTAAACTTAAATACTGAATTTTTGAGGAATATAACCTAAGATATAGTCCAAAGATATATTGGATTTTAACCCAAAATCCATTTTCCTGAGGAAAATCAGGTGGTATAAGAAAGCTGGCAATAATGGCTTTTGTCCCATTATAGCTAGTTACAGAACTACCATACCAATATTATGAAAAAGAGGAAATTTTAATACTAGTATATACTATCACTTAGCTAAAACAACCAGCCAAATCAGTAGATACTTTATAATGTTCCCAATAAAAAAAAAAGTTTTGGGGCTTCCCTGGTGGCACAGTGGTTGGGAGTCTGCCTGCCAATGCAGGGGACACGGGTTTGAGCCCTGGTCTGGGAGGATCCCACATGCCGCGGAGCAACTAGGCCCGTGAGCCACAACTACTGAGCCTGCGCGTCTGGAGCCTGTGCTCCGCAACAAGAGAGGCCGTGATAGTGAGAGGCCCGCGCACCGCGATGAAGAGCGGCCCCCGCTTGCCGCAACTAGAGAAAGCCCTTGCACAGAAACGAAGACCCAACACAGCCAAAAATAAATAAATAAATAAATTAAAAAAAAAGAAGCAGGGCTGTCAGGTTAGCTGTCATCTCAGCTGCTTCTCCTAACCTTTAAAAAAAAAAAAAAAGTTTTGTGCTTGTTCTCCTTTCTTCCTTCCTCTAACATATCACATTTATTCATTTCTCTTTTCCATAGTGACAAAATCCATTTATATCTTTTTTAAAATTTGAAAATATGTGAGTTTAGCAATGGCCACATTACAGCTAAACAGTAAAACGTGGGCAACTGAATAAATTTCTCTGGATTTCATTTGCTCTTTCCTAATCTGACACTATGAAACACGCACTAAAAAGGTAGAGATTTTATAACACTTTGATAAAGAGTTTCTAGCATGCTCTACTATATTAATGGCAAGTAATTTAATGTGCTCAGTGGTGCTGTTTTCTGAAGACAGGAACATGTCATTTTCCAAAACGGGAATGAGAATGATAAGGGTGAGGGACTCTAAGGTAACATTTTACCTGCTAATTCTCACATTCATACACTTTTACAAAGTATTTCTAGCAATGAAATGAGATCTCCATCTAGTGGCCAGTGGGGTAACTGAAGGCTTACTCAATAGCATGTATGTAACTGACAGCAGCCTGAGGAAAAATGATCCTTGTTCACATCGCAGCTTTCAAAATAACATGGCTGTGACAAATGGAACTCAGAATGTTGGGAGAGAGAAATTAAAATGAACACATCCTTCATATGAAGATTTTCCTATCTACCTAAGAAATCTCATGAAAATAACTTTCTTTCTTTTAAGATTTTTAATCATTCCTTTTACAAATGATACTAGAGATAAAAATAGCCTAATACAAACATATAAATCACTTATTTGTTTCAGTTACCTACCTTGAAGCTGTGGCTTCAAATTCACTGTTTTATACACAGAGTTACCTTAATGAGCATTGTTTGCCTCAAGTCTCACTCATTCACTACTGGTGCTGTGTGCACCCTTTGTTTCTATGAAAATAAAAGGCTCCTAAGAAGCAATTAAGTGGTCAAAGCAACACCTCAAAGGCTAAGAGGGAACATAAAGTGCTACCTCTTGACGAGAAAATTAAAATCTTAGATCACTTAAAAAGTGGCAAGTCGCCTGCCAAGGTGGACTGGTAAGGTTGATAAGAATAAACTGAACATTCATAAAATAAAGCAGAAAGAAGTCAAAATTTGTGGAAGTGTTGGTGCTGCCCTTACAATGGCAAAAATGGTCTCTCTGGTTCGTGATAAAGTGCCTGCAAAGACTGAGAAAGCATCAAGTGTGTGACTAGAGGACACGTCACAGAAGCATATCCCCGTCGAAGGCAAAACAATGTGTGAAAAAGCACTTGGCCTCTATGAGCACTACTGTGAGGGGGTTGAGGAGAGCTGAGGAGAGGAAGTTTAAGGCTAGTAAAGGATGCTTGGCTAGCTACGTAAAGTGCTACAGTCTTAAGAACTTAAAGATCACAGGAGAATCGGCATTCCCAGAAGAGCTCAAGAAACTCACAGAAGAGAAAGGCTACCTTCCAGAGAAAGTCTTCAACTGTGATGAAACAGGCTTGTTCGGGAATAAGATGTCCAATCATGCCTACATCCATAACAGTACCAAGCAGGCCCCGGGGGCTCTAGGCCTGGAAAGATAGCTTTACTGGTGCTGTGTGGCAACACAGCAGGTCACATGATCAAGCCAGGCCTCATCTATGAAGCAAACAATCCCCAGGCCCTTAAAAACAAAAACTGCCTGCCTGTGTGTTGGCAATGCAACAAGAAGGCTTGAGTGACAGCCACCTTGTTGAGATGGTTCCACCAGTGCTTCATTCCTGAAGTGAAGAAATACCTCAAAGAGAAGGGGCTGCCAATAAGGTCCTCCTCACAATGCTCCCAGCCATCCCCAATGTCTCTGCTTTGCCAACGAGAACATGGAAGTGATGTTCCTGCCTCTTAACACTACCTCACTACCACAGCCACTTGACCAATGGATCACCAAGTGCATTACTGAGGTGACTTACACCCACCTCACCTTCGGGAGGATCCCTGCTGCCCTTGATACTAACCCTGACTTCAGCATCATGGATTTATGGAAGAGCTTCACAACTGTAGATGAAACTGTCCTTATTGCAGAGGCTGCAGATCCCCTAAAGCCCAAGACAGTCAATGCATGTTGGAAGCCATTCTGGAGTGGGGTAGTCAGTGATTACCCATTATTGATGCAGAAGTCAGGAATACCTTGAATGTTGCAAGTGAAGTTGGTGGAGAAGACTTCACTGACATGATTTGAGGACGACAACAAGGAACACATAGAAAAACATAGAGAAACCTTTCCCAACAAGGAACTCAAAGATCTACTGAAATCCTTGACAGATGATGATGATCATGATGATGATGATGCAGCAGAAGGTCTAGAAGAGGCAGGGCTATCAATCTGGACACTTGAAAAATTTGCAGCAGTTTTTCAAAAGGTGGAATTGTTAAAGGATATGATCCTGAGTACATCCTCCAATGGAATGAAGCCTCCATGTCACCCGAGGGATAACAACGTAAGCACACCCACTGCAAGATTTGTTTGATGATGCAAAGAAGAGACGAAACAGCTTACAACAATGTTTCTAACTAAAGCACCTGCAATTGTGAAGCCTTGATCTTCAATACTTCAGGACCCTCAGCTCTCAACCTCCACACATCAAGACATCATTATTATTGGACCTCCTTCAAAGTACCAACATCTGCAATTAGAAGCTGGTTCTTCCAACACAGATGTCCTGTCAGCAGGTTCAAGTTAGCCTGATGTCTCACTGCTTACCTACATGCTACACACGTGTCACCTCACCATAGGCATCAGACAGCAATCATCATCATCATCATCACCATATGACAGTTAACAAAAGAGAAGAACCAGGTTTTCGGTGAGTGTTAACACAGTGTGTGTGAGAAAAAGAATAAATTTATATTTTCTCTATTTATAACTATATTTTCTATATGTACGTATATTTTAAACATTCTATGTATTTCTCTTTCATTAAATGAAAGCAGTCGGTACGTGCTGAAAGGAAGAAAATATTATGTTGTTGCTGGTGCATACTATGTAGTTAGGTCTATGACGAGTGTCTCTGTACTGAACCTGTAGACTTTTTTCTTGTCATTATTCCTTAAACAATACAGCATAATAACTATTTATGTAACATTTACATTGTGTTAGGTATTATAAGTAATCTAGAGTTGATTTAGAGCATACGGGAGGATGTGCAGAGCTTATATGCAAACACTATGCCGTTTGATATAAGTGACTTGAGCTTCTGTGGATTTTGGTTTTGGTGGAGGGTCCTGGAACCAATCTCCCAAGGGCTAACTGTATTTTACTATAGCTCTCGAAAGAGCTTATTACATTAGGCTTGTGTTTTTGCATATCATCTGCTAGCAACGTAAGCAAACCATCTTTTGAATATAACATCTCACACGAAATTATTAGCACTGCTCTCACACTTAAAAACCAACTTGCGGGCTTCCCTGGTGGCGCAGTGGTTGAGAATCTGCCTGCTAATGCAGGGGACACGGGTTCGAGCCCTGGTCTGGGAAGATCCCACATGCCACGGAGTGGCTGGGCCCGTGAGCCACAACTACTGAGCCTGCGCGTCTGGAGCCTGTGCCCCGCAACGGGAGGGGCCGCGATAGTGAAAGGCCCGCGCACCGCGATGAAGAGCGGTCCCCGCACCGCGATGAAGAGTGGCCCCCGCTTGCCGCAACTGGAGAAAGCCCTCGCACGAACCGAAGACCCAACACAGCCAAAAATAAATAAATAAATAAATAAAGTAGCTATAAAACGCAGCTTTCTTTAAAAAAAAACAAAAAACAAAAAACCAACTTGCTGGATATGCTATAAAATAGTCCATATTCTGTAAAAATGTCAATATCATGAAAGACAAAGAAAAGTTGGGAACTTTTCTGCATTAAAGGAGAACAAAGATATGACAATTACATGAAGTAATAGATTCTGTACTGGATGCTCCACCTTATCCCAACCCCCCCAAATGGCCAAAAACAATGTTCTACAGACCAATGACAAAATTGGAAAATGGACTTAAGACTAATGTTATAAAATAAGAATTTTACTAAATTCCAAGAAGACTGACTAGATAATTTGTTCAGATTTTAAAATGTCACTTTAAAAATTAGCATTTTAACCAAAATTGATAATTTATATAAGCAGCATATTTACTAATATATTAAGCTACATTTTCTTGAAATGCATCTATAACTCATATTTAGAATATTCTAAATGGGCATACTTAAATAATATACCTTGTTCCTTAAAAACTATGGATTGAATATATCCCAAGTTCCAAAAAATTTTCTCTGATAAATGAAAACATCATTTAAGAGGTGTTCTGCCAATTATCTGACCTACTTATCTTAACTAAGTTAATTATTTTATATTAATTTACCTTAACTTAAAATCTTATTTCAAAATAATTTTTGTAACCACATTCAAATATCAATCTATCAATTAAAATTATACCACTGGACAAAGTACCAGATTCAAGCATATAAATCTCAACCTTGGGCAAAGAAATTTCTTTACTCTGGGAAAATAATCACAAAGGAAAGGCAAACATTAAATTTCTAAAATAGTTCCAAGATAGACTATCTTAAGTCCCTGCAATTCCATATATTTACCAGAATCAAAGCTTATTTATTAAAATACACACTTAACAGAAAGTGCACCTACTTGAATAGACTATTTTAAACAGTAAAAGTAAGTAATACCAGATTTCCTTTTTGATTCTGAACCATAAAGATAAAAGCTCAGTGTTACACAAGGACTGAATTTCAGAACAAGACAAAATTAAAAATTTCTGAGAGGTCATATAGTTTGAAAGTAAAAGGATTAATAATATTTTAACAATGTGGAAGGAAGTAAAGAGAAACCTCATCTTACTCTGTTCAATTTTTCTAAACGATTTAATATTAAATTGCGGCACTGATCTGAAGTGTTTACAGCTCCAAATATTTTACTGAATCAAAAAATATATTGTGCATTTGACACCTATTTTTTCAAAAAGACAAATCTGATGGATTAAACAGGTCAATCTAAAAAAAAAAATCAATTATATAACACCTCAATATTTTTATGAAAAAGTTTGAGGTAGGCTGGGAAATGGTGTGTTTGGAAGCACAATAATCTTTTGAAGGTGGAGAATATGGGCAGTAATCCCTTTTCAAATACAGGTACATTTTCCATCCATCTAATTGCATTTGAACTGCTACCACAAATCAAAATAGACTACTTCAAGATTCATTTCCATTGCTTTCCTTACCTATTCTTCCTTAATAATCTAATTAAATGTGTAAGTGTTTATTTTCTTGAGTAAGAATATGAATAAAAGCAGAGACAAGAAGCAGAGCAAATATTTAAATTTTGAAATGAATAAATAAAATTAAAGGTCCTGGCTAAAAGGAGATGTTAACTGCTTGTTTCTCTTGGCAATACTTGTATGTCACTGAATGTCTAAATAAAACATCAACTTTCTATTCTTATTTAAGAAAAGAATACATTTCTTGGAAGATAATTTCACAACCAAGGAAATAATAAACTAGTTTCAATCAATAATCAATTGTATATTGGCAAAGTAAGTAACTATGGTACTTTTATTACTGAATTTGTAAAAACTAATACTCATTGTCAAGTATCTATGGACTTGAATAATTCATCTATCTGCCTTTCTTCAAATAACTACTGTCTGAAATTCTAATGTTTGAGAAAAACATTAAAAACACATAGAAATTCAATTAATCGTATTCAGATCAGAATATTGTCATGAAACTGCTAGCCTTTGCCCTATCATTTTCAGTTACAGGTTATTAAAAGAAAAAAATGTACTTTCACAGTTGAAAACAAAGGGATAATGAAAACTTTTATTCTATGTTATAGATGACTACATAGTAACAAATTAGGGGCCCCCCCAAAACAACTAAACATTTCTCAAATAATTTTAAGAAAAAAATCCATCAAACTCACACCTATATATATTAGGGAAGAATAATTTCAAATATTCCAATTGAACCTTATTATTTAAACTGATAATGATAAAATAAGTAAACAAAAGTATTCATCCACTAAGATATTTCAAAGGACTAGTTACAGTGTGATTTACCTGAGTCATTTCGTAGATAAGATGACATGGCTGGGATGAGGCAGGACTGACTGAGAAGCTCTAGAAGAACAGATGGAAGGGCATTACTGTTCTGTCCTCTACTCTCGTGAGATGACTGAGCTTCTCCATTTACAGCACCACTTGCAGGATTTATATAACTTGCAAGAACCTAAAAATAAAAATTGTTGGATTTAAATCGCGTTCTAGCTTCGTAGTTTAAAAGCCCATACTTTATGTTAGTCAATCTGAATACCAAGAGAATATATTTTCAACTCAATCAATGCCTCATACTACATGTTTTAAAAATGATGTTTTTTCTTTAGATTTTCAAAAGAGGGTATGCTTTGCATGATGATGTAGTGTATGACCAGACATACAGAAGCAATCCACCTAAGAACATGAACTTAAAAGCTTAGTAGCAACTCTGAGATTATTTATTTCATTGAATAGATTCAGTTTATAGTTTGAGGGTGATGGAATCTTAGAATTTTATACAAGAATAAGCTTATCATCCGAGAACTGCAAAAATTATGTTCAAAGACTTCACCAATGCTCTAAAAAAAAAAAAATGGACAACTAATTTTAGTCAATTAGTTGATGCAGGAACAAAAGCTAATCTTTAAGAACGTACTCTTCTCATTTCTGTGGTACTGAAGACTTTATAAGCTAGTTCACCTTGCCCAGTTCTAGAAAACTTATACAACAATGTGAGAAACAAAGATATAAAAAACAGATTTTTTTTAAAGAGTCCAGATATAGCACTTTAGATGAGAAGTTGACCAGAAGAAAGTAGACATGGCACATTCCAGTTATTTGATAATTTCATCTTTGTCACTTTCCTCTCAGTGAAGAAGCTAACTAAGAGGGAAGAATTTAGAGTTACAAGTAGGGAAGAGAAATCTTTGTCCAGTATCTTAAATGTACTGAGAGCAAGGAGTACAATGGGCTGTATAAAAGTAGCTTAGGATGAGATGGATAGTCAACAATAGTTAAAAATCAATACAAAAAAAAAAATTTAACTATTATCACTGACAATATCAACTTTGCAAATATACCTGCAGGAGACAGGTAACATGTTCCTCTTCCAGCCTCTGTTTAGTTAAGGCTTGTTCCACATCCCATCCAGAAGCTGTAGAGCCTGTTCCAAAGCCAGTCCCTTTGGCCCAATAGAGCTGCTGTTCTTCTGTTGATGTAGGGTTGTGAGAGCTTGATACTTGTGGCTTGTAACAAAAAATAAAAATGTATTACTATTTGGTTTCATTTATCGTCAAAAATTTATCAGTAGGAATTTAAATAGTTTAGCTGCTATGGAAAACAGTTTGGCACTCCTTAAAAAATTAGACAAAGAAAGACAATGTGACCCAGCAATTCCACTCCTAGGTATACATCCAAAGACATAAAAACTGATACTCAAACAAATACGTTACTCTTATGTTCATAGCAAGACCATTCACAATAGCCAAAGGGTCAGCCCAAAAGCCCATCAATGGCTGAATGGATAAACAAACTGTGGTTTATACATACAATGGAATATTATTCAGCCATAAGGAATAACGAAGTACTGATACATGTTACCTGGATGAAACTCAAAAACATTATGCTAGGTCAAAGAAGACAGACACAAAGGTAACATATTGTATGATTCCATTTATATGAAATATCCAGAGTAGGTAAATAAACAGAGACAGAATGCAAAGTATAGCTGTCAAGGGTTAGGCGAAGGGAAAAATGGGGAACAAATGCTTATATTTAAGAATAGATAAATGGGGACTTCCCTGGTGGCGCAGTGGTTAAGAATCCACCTGCCAACGCAGGGGACATGGGTTCGAGCCCTGGTCCAGGAAGATCCCACATGCCATGGAGCAACTAAGCCCATGCACCACAACTACTGAAGCCCACGTGCCTAGAGCCCATGCTCCACAACAAGAGAAGCCGCCGCAATGAGAAGCCTGCACACCGCAATGAAGAGTAGGCCCCGCTCCTTGCAACTAGAGAAAGCCTGCGTGCAGCAACAAAGACCCAATGCAGACAAAAATAAAAATTAATTAATTAATTAATTATTTTTTAGAAAGAATAAATGAAACTTTAACAATGTTTCCCAGGAATAGATAGGTTAAAGCATTTTAGGGCCTAAAGAGTCAATAATTCAAAATTAAACAGAGAAAACAGTGAAAGGAATAGGGATAGGAGCCAGATCTTTTAGGATGGATCTATAATGGTGTCATATGTTTTCAATTAAAGGAAACTTCAACTGAGTAATGTGGACTGGCTCACCGCTGTTTTGCCATTGCTAAAGAAGCTAAGAAATCTAATAATCACCTGTCAGTTTACATAAAGCATGCTTATTGAATTTTAGAACGAAATTAAACTTCGAATACACTGAAGTTTTTGTCATAAAGAATCTTAAGAGTGATTACTCCTTTGTTATCTTGAAGTGTTTCTGAAGTATCAAACTAAGATTAAATCAGAAAACCATATATATTTGAAGATTTTATTCAAAGTTTGTCAGATTTCCAGTTAAAGACAGATTTGTTTGGAGACTGGCTAACATCAGAATCATTGAAATTATTTTCCTAAATTAAGGGTTGAACAAGGACTATTTTTCCTAATAATTTATCTTCTTCCTTCTTATTTGGTGTCATTTCCTACAACAGTCTCTGTTAGGTGATGCCTTGATATTTTTTCCGTTGAGCTATTGTTCACTGTATTCCTTTTTTTTTTTTTTGCCATGGCCAAAAAGAAAAAATGTTAATGAAATGCCATATTTTCTACTCTGTGAGAGGTAAACATGGACAGATGCTTCAGTTTATTAAAGTCTAATTAATAATGGTCTTTCTAAAAAGTTTTATGTATTTTATGAGATGTCTTACACATATTTTTCAAATTTATTTATAGGTATTTTCTTTTTCTTTTGGCCGTGCCGCCCAAAGGATGTGGGATATAGTTCCCCGACCAGGGATTGAACCCGCACCCCCTGCGTTGGAAGCACAGAGTCTTAACCACTGGACCCCCAAGGGAAGTCCGATATTTTCTATTTTTGATCCTATTCTAAAAGACATCTTTAAAAAGCTCATTTGGGACTTTACTGGTGGTGCAGTGGTTAAGAATCCACCTGCCAATGCAGGGGACACAGGTTCAGTCCCTGGTCCGGGAAGATCCCACATGCGACGGAGCAACTAAGCCTGTGTGCCACAACTACTGAGCCTGCGCTCTAGAGCTCGCGAGCCACAACTACTGGGCCTACATGCCAAGCTACTGAAGCCCACGCACCTAGAGCCCATGCTCCGCAACAAGAGAAGCCACCGCGATGAGAAGCCCATGCACCGAAGGGAAGAGTAGCTCCCCCTCACCTCAACTAAAGAAAGCCAGCGTGCAGCAACGAAGACCCAATGCAGCCAAAAACAGATATAAATAAAATGACACCTTCTTTAAAAAAAAAAAAAAAAGAAACAACTGAACCTACCTCTGTTTGATTGAGGCTAGAGTTTGGAACTCGTGGGGCATGGTGGCTCAGAGCAGACAGACAGACAAGTATGAGGTGCAGTGCTCCAATTTCCAATGCCATCCTCCGCAGAAGCACACCATCGTCAGTTGTCAAAGGTGTAGTGCTAAACAAGCTACGAAGGACATGGAAAGGAAGGGTTGGGAGCACATTGGCTGATGGAGATTGCAGGATATGACCTAGATTTAAAAGGAGGAGAGAACTCAAAATTAAAAATATTTAAAAACACAATAAGGAACAACACACAAGCTCACAAATTTATAATGGCAATGTAATATAAAATTATATCATTATACTTATTAGAAAACAACCACAAAATAATACCAGAAATAGTGATACCTTAATCTTTAATAATAAAGTGTCTAGAAAAGCTCAGTAAGAAGACATCATATACATAAACTCCAAAAGAAAGTTGAAATATACTCATATGATATTAGTTACAGACTGTCAAAATTATTATAATCTAGAATTTAAGGGAAAAACTAACAACTAAAAAAGAAGCATTAAAAGTTTCTTACAAGAGTATGAAAGTAACTGCTTGCCTTGGAAGTAGTTTCAACCATGAATGCAAGAGTGAAACAATTTTGTTTTGTTTGCAATAAAGTTTTCTACTATGTTCTAGCTAGAGAGGAGCGTTAAATGTAAAAAAACAAAAAAGAACAAACAAAAACCCACTCCTACATGAATGGGAGATGAGACAACTACTGTAAAAGTTATGTCAGAATTATGCTTTTTAATAAACATTTATTGTATATTCACTAGAAATAGTTTGAAATGACCTAAAGACAATTCTTTTTCCTTTTCAGTTTAGTGTTACACCTACTATCTCGTAATAGAGTCCTAAAATACTGTGGTTCTTATCCCTCTAGGTACTTCAAAAATCAGATGAAGCAATTAGAAATTCCCAATCTACTAAAATAAGTATATACAATTTATATATGAAACCAAACAAGCAGGACTTATTTAGTATATAGACACTGTAATTTAATAACAATTATTACAAAAACATTTAAAATTATGTCAACATTTTTGAAGAATTCCATCAATATGAAAATACAAAAGAAGAAGTACATACAATGAATATTCAATAGCTTCAGAGTTACAGGATTCACAAATAAATTCATATAATTTTATTGGATTATATATACTTTGCTGTACAGGGTTTAAAAGTGTATACTTTCTAAATGGCATGTGAAAGATATCACCTCTAATCAAAACCACATGAGTTTAAAGTAAGATAAAAAATACTAATTATCAAATGTAATGGTTATTGAAGAATTAGAGGTAAACCAAATGAAAATGTACTTGCTAGGCTACTCTACGATTTTTCTTTGTTTCCTTCTATTAACACAACTGCCAGCCCAATGGAAATAATCACCATAGCTTTCTATTATTATTCTCTATTATTATTATATTATGAAATAGATTATCATATAGTATATTGTTATAATATTTTCTTCATTCTGTTCTCTTTAATCTAAATATTGCTACCAGATTCACTGAAGAATTCTTTAAAAAGATTCTCATCACATCACTACTTCACTTATTTTAATAAATCTTAATTACTATTCAGAATAAAATCTGAAGTTCTTAAGAAGCCTTTCCATGATCTGTTATCAATAACAACTTTTTAAATGAGTTCTCAGTCCTGCTTTATGCAAATTTCATCAGCCAACTTATCCCCTCTCATATAATATGAGCATATAAACACTGCTCAAATCATTCCTTCTTTCTGAAATAACCATTCTCAACCTACACTGACAACTTCCTTCAAGGCCCCACTAAAAACTACAATGCTGTTTTATTCACATTGCTGGGTAGTAAGGAAATAATCTCACACTTGTAAGCCTCCATAATACTGTACTTCTCTCAAGGCTTTTATAACTTGTTAAGTCTATATGTGTATATACATTCCTCATTGCTATTACTGGAACACATTAGCTACTTGATGGCAGGATCTAAATACCTGCTTCATCTTTAAATGCCTCCAACGATGCCCAGCAGTTTTGTAAGCACTCAATATATAACTTTTGAATGAATAAAGAAGTGAAAATGAAGCTTCTTTAGGATTTATTATATCTATTATTGGAACTAAGTTGCCAATAAGAAATTATCTAGCAGCTAAACTATGAAATAAATAAATGATGAATAATAGGCAATGATCTGAGTAATTTTACACAACCTACCTACATTAAATTTCATTAATAACACTAAACACTTACTTCCTTCTCCATCATCTGTCACTCCCAAAACCAAGCGAAGAAGGCACTGGGCATGTTTTCTTTCTTTTAGTAGCACTTCAGCATAGCCCGGAAGACGAAGAAATAATCCAAAAGCAGCCAAAGAATGGGCAGGTATGGGAGACATGGTCTGTACTGCTGACTTGATAGGTGGAGGTTCAGCAGCAATGGTTTCTGGCGCTTCATAAACTAATTCCCCTGATTGTTCAATAGTCACCCATTCAAACTGATCACTATCCTTTGGTTTCTCCTGAGTGGTAGATGTTACAACTGGAGCGCTCACCTAAAGAAAAAACAATTTTGTTTGGCTATTTGTATGTTTCAACATCAGATTCAAATTAAAGACCTGAATTCAAATGATCTCCTTAAAATATAAGAATATAAAAATCAATAAAGGATGTATAACTGATCACTTTGGTGTATACCTGAAAGTAACACATTGTTAATCAACTATACCCCAATATAAAATAAAAATTTTTAAAAAAATCAATAAAAGGACATTTTTAAAAAATACTTATTTTATTTAATTAATTAATTAATTTATGGCTGTGTTGGGTCTTCGTCTCTGTGAGGGCTTTCTCTCTAGTTGCGGCAAGTGGGGCCACTCTTCATCGCGGTGCGCGGGCCTCTCATTATCGCGGCCTCTCCCGCTGCGGAGCACAGGCTCCAGACGCGCAGGCTCAGCAATTGTGGCTCACGGGCCTAGTTTCTCCGCGGCATGTGGGATCTTCCCAGACCAGGGCTCGAACCCATGTTCCCTGCATTGGCAGGCGGATTCTCAACCACTGCGCCACCAGGGAAGCCCGGACATGTTTTTTAAAATGAGTTACATGATACCATGAGTATGGTGGTGTCTGCCAAGTATCTCTACTCTAAAAATTACTATTTTCTCCTTTGTAATTAGTTAAGTATCTGTAGACAGGTTCTTTGAGACTATATAAACATCTTGTCTCGCACTAAACTTTGATCATTAGAGTTAGCATTTTTATGCTTGCGTGAAATAATAATTATTACAGTGGTTGCCAAATGGTGATTTTCTAATTCTATCATTCCTTCTACATTAGTTGGCACTGAACTGTACACAAAAACGTTTCCTTCTTCTCCATCTATTTATTCATTCATTTATTAGTTTATATCTGTATGGATTCTAATTTTACTCTATAAGTTATAATCTGTTACTATCATTTTATCTGATGCCCAAGTAGAATCAGATTTGGTCAGTGGAACCCCCTTAAAGCAGGCTTCTGTATCTAGGCTCATCTTGTACATTCTCTGCCCCAATCCTAGAATTTTTCCAAGGGGCACTGATTTTAGTGGAAACGGTATTTTAAAAAGAAGATATGGTATATAGGTATGTACACACTGCTGGGGGTAGTCTGATTCCATGCCCTATAAGCAAACAAATCTAGGAAAAAATATATAGAAACATGTATATCTGTGACTACATATATAGACAAAACTTCTAGCCTGTACTCTTCTATATGCCATGGTCATGAAAAACAAAGGTAACAGAATTGTTACAGATTAAAGGAGACTAAAGAGACAACTGAATGCAATATATGATCCTGAACTGAATCTCTGACCATTACCTCCCTCAAATCATGCAAAAGAAATTGAATTTTTTTCCTTTTGTCTTTGAGAACATTAGTGGGACAACTGGCAAAATGTGAATAAGATCTGTTCACTGACTTATTTTACTGTTAACCGCAGGTAACATTTTCTTATTTCTTTGCATGTCTGGTAATTTTTCTATTATACACTGTACACTGTTGATGAGATGTTGTAATAACTCTTAATTCTATAATCACACTCTGCAATGTGTTCAGTTTTATTTTAGAAAATAGTTAAATTACTGATAGGTCACCTTGAGGCCTTCTGTAAATTTATTGGGAGAGTCTATTTTGGTTTTGCTCTTATTTCTCAAGTGAATCCCTGAATACCGGGATGCCATCTATACTCTTAATGTGTGACTCATCTGCAATTCCAATAGAAAAGCCAAGATTTTTACCTCTAACTTGGAAGGAACAGAACTGCAAATTGTCTCCTCCATGCTGGATAGACGCTGAAATCTCTGGACAGCTCTTTCACCCTTCTAGTTTTCCCTCAAGAATCCCATGTATCCATAATTTAGGAGCCAGCTACGGTTGTGCAGAAATTCATGTGCAGAAATTCACGTGCAGAATTTCTGGAGCTCCCCCATCTGTGGCTCCCTCCTTTCTGAATTCCTCCCCTTTTAATTTCCAGCCAGGATGGAAGAACCAAACTCCTCTGTAGCTTTTGCATGAGTTCTACCATCTTACCCCACAGAGACTGAGGAGTATTCTCAGGAGAAAAGTCACGTAGACACTAATCTCGCCCAATGTGGTTTCATTCTTCTTCTGTTTAAATCCTCTTCAATATGTGCCTACTTTTAGTCGCTCTCCAGAGCCTTTAAACAATTTTTTTTTTTAAATAGTCTGTCCAGAGTTTATATATACAGGAGAGTTAATCCTATACCTGTTATTCTGTTTTACCAATTCACCTTTTATGGAAAGAGTAGTAATGGTTGAGGGAAATGTACAAAATTTTCTTCACTGGGTATAAAATTCTAGGATGGCAGATTTTTTTTCTTTTTACATTTCAAAGATGTAATTCCCTGGCTCCCAAGGTTTCTGATGAAAGGTTAGTTGTCAGTGTTATTGTTACTGTTTTGAAAAGAAATGAGTTGACTGCTTTTTTGGCTGGTTTTAAGCTCTTCTCTTGTTTTTGTTTTAAGCAGTTTATCATAATGTTCTTAGACATGAATATCCTGCTTGGGGTTTACAGAGCTTCTTGAATTTTGGATTGAGGTTTTATATCAGTTCTGGAAATTTTCTTCCTTTCTGTACTTTTCTGTCCCTGTTTCAATCCACTCTTTTTCTGCAACCATAAATTCACGTCAGAATTTTTCACTTCTAGCTACATGTCCATATAGCTCTTATGTTCTTTTCATTCCTTATACATTCTATGCTTCAGTTTGGATGATTTCTTTTGACGCATCTTCTCTATCACTAATTTTGTAACCTTTAGTGTTTAATCTGTAGAAAAATCCATCTAACAGTTTTCTTAATATGAAGTATTAGAAATTCCCAACCCATTCTATAAGACGGTATTACCCTGATACCAAAACGAGACAAAAACATCCTAAGAAAGTACAGACCAAAATCTGTATTCATTTCCTATATGGTTTGCTGTAACACATCACCACAGACTTACTTAAAACAACACAAATTTATTATACTAAAGATCTAGAGGTCAGAAATCCAAAAAGAGTCTTATGGAGCTAGAATCCAAGCTTTTGATCCTAAATATCAAGTGTTCCTTCTGGAGACTCTCAGGGAGTGTGGGCTCCTTGTGTTTTCCAGCTTCTAGAGGCTATTCACGTTCCTTGGCTTTTGGCTGCTTCATGTGAACCTCTGCTTCCACAGTCACATCTCCTCCTTTGACTTTGCTACCACTGTCACACAACTTTCTCTATTCTTGGCTTCTGTTTAGATGGCCGAGGGGATCCATGAATAGTATGACTGACCTCTTCAAATAGCACTCTGTGTGACTGAATGCACTAGCATCTTGATTTTTCTGAGGCACCAGCAAAGGCTGATCAGCCACATCCTTGGCTTTTTCTCCAGAGCATGCTTTTCTGACAGCAAATCTCTAATTTTAGCATCTTTTGCAATCTGGATAGACTGAGAATTTCTCAGATTGTCAAGTGATGGTTGCTTGTTGCTCAACAGTTCTTTCCTCTCACATTTTACTATTAGCACCAAGAAGAAAACAGGTAACTTCACACTCGGGTTGGAAATTCAGCTAAATATCCAAGTTCATCACTTACAAGTACTGCCTTCCACATTCAGGACAGAAATATGCTAGGATTTCTACCAATAAAAGACAGGGATCCCCTTTCCTCCAGTTTCCAATAACATGTTCCTCATTTCTTTCTAAGCTGCACCATTAGTACTTTTAACATCCATATTTCTACCAACAGTCTGCTTAAGCCAATTTAGGTATTCTCTATGATACATAGGTTCTCTCTACTGTGATCCTCACTTTCATCTGGGCCCTCACTGGCAAAGGCTTTCCATCCATAGTTCTACTAGTCATCTGTTCAAGGCAATCTAGACCTCTTTTTATCATGCTCCTCAAAATTCTTCCACACTCTGACAACTACCCAATTCTAAAGTCACTTCCACTCTTTTAAGTATTTATTACAGCAGCACCCAATTTCCACTCAATATAATAAAGCATACTGAATACTGAATTAGGGAAGTCATTTTCATTGAACAACAATAATCTTGAGAATGTTGGAGTTTTTTCCATTTCAAACTTTTGGCTGTATCATTACATTTTCTAGGAAGAAATAAAATTTTACTCATATTTTTCTGTGACAGTCATCTTATATCATGGTTATATTATCTTAAAATAAAAATATCATAAGCTCTTTGAAGAGCAGGTTAAGTAATAACCATTTACTGAATAGGTATTATTGTGGATTGAACTGTATCCTCCCAAAGATATGCTCAAGTCTTAACCCCTAATAACTGTGAATGTGACCTTATTTGGAAATAGGGTCTTTGCAGATGTAATCAATTAAGAGATGAGGTCATAATGGCTTAGGGTGGACCCTAAATCCAATGACGGTGTTGTTATAAGGAGAGGGAGATACAGAGACACACAGATACACAAAAGGAAGATGGCCATGTGAAAAGGCAGGCAGAGACTGGAGTGATGCAGCTATAGACCAATGAATGCCATTAATTGCCAGCAATAACCAGAAGCTAAGAAGAGGCAAGGAAGGATAATCCCCTAGAGCCTTCACAGTGAGCATGGCTCTGATGACACCTTGATTTCAGACTTATAGCCTCCTGAGCTGTAAGAAAATTAAATTTCTGTTGTTTTAAGCCACGCAGTTTGTGGTACTTTGTCACAGCAGCCCTAGGAAACTAACGCAGGCATACACACACACACACACACCCAAGTAGATAAAATTAGAGAGAATAATTCCCCTACCTCAATCAACAGAAATAAAGAGCTTGGTATTTACGACTCTCCATGCATCACACTCCCCCCTCATAAACAACAGAACATCGAAAGTACACACCTCAGTGACAGTAACATTAATGAACAGGGGAAGAAGTTAAATTAATGTTTTAAAAACTACTTAAATGGAAATGGCACTTAAAAAGGAATAAAAGTTAAGCCAAAAGACATAGTGTATTTGGGTAGAAGTATACACTACTATTTCACTCTCCCATTTCCAGTAATATCCGTAATTAATATCACACCTTAAGAAGCACAGAAACAAAAATGTTACAGTGTGATGACCATGAAATCAAAGTAAATGCTACAGTGTGATGCCCCTGGCAAATCTGCTTGGTCTTCAACGTTTCTTTACCAAATTAATTCTTACAAAGCTCCATATAGGCTGAGCTTTGAAAGGTTTATACGTTACTCCAAGACTTTAAGGGAAAGGGTACTTCCAAACGTTAAGTTAAACACAAACCAGAAAACAGAAGGTCTTTCCCATGTAATGATATAGTTAATTAGAAATCTTATCTTACCTGCTGAATTACTTCTGGATATAGCATGGGTAGTCTTTCTGCAATAAGAGCCAGTCCACCCATTCCTGCAAAAACTTGTAACGGTGACTGAATGGGACAGGTTTCAAGTAAAGATTCATCCAGTACCCCATCCATACATTCGTCACTTGGAGTGAGAGCCTCATCATCAGGACAACTACCAAGTAAATCTCCATGATCTAGAAGAATAATCGCAAATAACAGCTAAGAGAGGATCTATTTTTATAATACTTTTTCATTTACAAAGCAAATATTGTTGTCATCTCTCTACTCAACAAAAGAGCATAATTATCTTAAGTCATTCAGATACAGCTATCTAGGCTAGATGCTACAAACATGCTTAAATAACGTCTGATGTTGCTCCCTATAGTCTTACTACTTGAAGTATATGGTCCATGGACTAGTAAGCATCAGCATCAGCCTGAGAGCCTTTGAAATGTAGACTCTCAGGTCCCATCCTAGACTGTGTAGGAATCTGCATTTTTATAATGTTCCAGGTGATTTACAAGCATACTGAAGTTTGAGAAGTATTGTCCTTTAGGGCAAATAAGTAAAACATCAGAGACTCCAGAAAATATTAATGTATGTGCATGTTATGCTCTAAAGTATCCCATCAGGAAAAACTGAATAATGACAAAGACTTTTCTTACTGAAAACTGAAAATTATACCATATTGGTTAACTTCGAATCACTCACAGAGGAAAACCAGAAGTTTATGTTCACACATAACCAGACCCTACGAACATTAAAACAGACAAATGATCCTGCTGAAAATTTGGGCAAAGGAAATGTACTAAAATTTATTAAAGAGTACAAAAGGCTAATAATTGAATCTTTCATCATGAGAAAGATTGACAATAAATAAGATGACACCATATCCACACTACGAAAATCATTGCTTAAATACCATTTATAGTAGTGAAAAATCAGAAACAGATTCCTTCAACAATTGTGAAACAGATAAATTGTTATATCCATATTAAAAATAGGCAATAAAATGCACATTTATAAATATGTAATTGAATATATAAAAATAAAAAGGTACGAAAATGTATGATCCCACTTTTGTTTAAGGTAAAAAATGTTTATGAGCACAAAATATCACTCAATATAAATTATCAGTAAATTGGAAATTCGAAATTGGGGTTCTCACTTTGATTATAAAATTATGAACAATTCACATGGCTCATGCAGAAATAATATTTTTAAAAATTAGGGAAATCCTTGGTGGCCCAGTGGTTAGGACTCCATGCTTTCACTGCTGAGGGCCCGGGTTCAATCCCTGGTCGGGGAACTAAGACCCCACAAGCTACACAGCATGGCCAAAGGAAAAAAAAAAATTAAAGCAGAAATTAAAGCATATGGGCCCATAAAAATAAGTGATGCTACACAAGGAATTAACATTAATTTCCAATGGAAATAATGGCAATTTTCTATATTTACAAATAACTCAGTCATAAAGAAAGAAAAGTATCTCAAGTTGATGTAACAAAAATGTACATTAAGTCATCAGCTATAGAAATCCCTGCCTGCTCAGATTACAGACTGCAATTTTAAAGAAATATCATACACATACCTTTTTCAGGGTGCAGTCTTTTAAAAGAATCTGTTTTTGACAGACTTGGGTCTGTGATAACTCTAGAACCCAATTTAACTGTCAGATCTATTGAACGGTAACCTTGAGGAAGTTTTCGGTCATATAGCAGAGTTAAAAGTTGGGCAAGCGTCATTTCAGCTGGCAATGGCTGGCCTAAAAATGACATAACTAAGTTAAACCTGGAATCCAAGAGGGAGACATTTACTTGATTCAATTTACTCAATTACTTAATGCTTTTACTAAATTAAATTACAGGTAAGAGTTTGATCCTGACACCAATTTCAAAGCAATTTAAAAATTGCCCACAGGAAGTTTACAAAACCCAAATCTACTTCCGACATATGTGAACAAAAATATCTATACAAAGTGTTAATCAGTTGCTAACCAAACCCCACCAAGATCTTCTGAGCCATGGTGAATAGAAAAAAAAGAAACATTCCCATAAATCTGGGATTGGTAAATCTTTTCCATAAAAGGCCAGATAAAAAATATTTTAAGCTATGGAGGCCATATGGTCTCTGCTGCAACCTACTAACTCTACTGTAGCATGAAAACAGCTATGGACAATGCATAAATGAATGGGCATAGCTGTATTCCTATAAAAATGTTTTTACAAAAAGAAGCATTCGGTCCACCTGCGATAGTTTACTGACCTCTGCTTTAAATCAACAATGTAAAGCTAAGAAGTAAAATCCAGTCAAAGTTAGTTGGCAATTTGATTATAATGATACAGCAGAAAAATGGAGATAAAATGGTTATCACCTTGACCAACGGAAAGTATACTGGTCAAAGAATATGTTTAGGTAGAGAAGAAGCTTAACTATCAGGGCTACATCTTAAGAATTCCACAGCTAGAACTAATTCTTTAAAATTAGCCTCACATTGCATCCTATATAACTTGTTATGAACACATGAAAACATTAATTTTACTGATCATTTTATGGCACATTCATAACAAAATTTAGGAAGCAAGTAAAGTATAAAAACGCAACATTATAGTGTTAAAAAGGGTATGAAATAGGTTACTCCCTTTTTGTTCTCACTTCTTTTGGAGGGAACTATATGGACAAAGTCTCAATAAATTATTTCTCTCATCAATAGCACCTGATTACACATCTGATTTGTACACTTGTAAGATTACTTATAAGATTTCTTATATGTTTTATCACTGTGAACACTACCAGCTAAGAGTTTGTGGAACAGGTGAAACACAGGGACGGTAATTATTTTGTTGGCAGCCTCTGCTCCTGAGGAAGCACTTCCTATTTTATCGGGCATTGTCCTCCCTCTCCTGGATGGTGGGCGAGGTGGTGTAGATGACACAGCACGTTTAGATTGGGATTTCAGCCCTAAAAGAAAAAAAATCACCAAGATTTTATATAGCCAGCACATTCATGAAGTATAAGTGTATTTCTACAATATATTACTAAAGCGCCACATTCCTAACGCCAAAAGATAGAAATATTTCTTCTCATTAAATATCTACTCTCTTGATTCTATCTGTCATTTATTATACTCCATGAATAACTGGCTGCATGTGTAACTATTTTCCAAGAAAGTATAAATTAACTCCTATACTCTCTGAGATAACATATAGATGACCATCCATTTACTAGAATGTAATTTTGTGCAAATATGTACAGAAAATCTTGTGTTCTTAATTTTTCTCTGAGATAGGATGGATTAAACCAATACATAGGTCTGCTATTTGAGGAGTAAGGTAATCTAGGCTGAGCTTTCTCTTCTGAACTAAGAATTTTGTTAAGGAAAATATCCTCCAAAATTATCACTTATCATGGCCATTTTTTCTTCTTCCTGCATCTAACAGTAAAAACTCATTTTTCAACCAATTTTCTTTTGATGACTTTTATTTTCTAATTTTATGTAATGAGCACAATGTCATAAGTGAAAACTAGTGAATACTTTTTCTTTTTTTTTTTAAAAAGGAGGTTACAGGGACTTCCCTGGTGGTCCAGTGGTTGAGAATCCTCTTTCCAATGCAGGGGATGCAGGTTCAATCCCCGGTTGGGGAAGTAAGATCCCACATGCCACAGGGCAACTAAGTCCGCGTGCCACAACTAGAGAGAAGCCCGCGCACTGCAACTAAGACCCGATGCAGCAATCAATCAATCAATCAATAAATAGGAGGTTACAGAAAAATTCCTTAACACTTAGTGAACTTTTAAGAGTATAATTCCCAGTACACTGTCAAGCTGAAACGAAATATCTATTTACACATGCTGAGTATCTGATTAAAATATACTAAGCTCAAAATAAGTTTAATAATTCCAGTGCCGAAAAGCAATGGATTTCTGGTGCAATAATTGTGTATTTAATATTAAGACATCATTACGCCAGCTTTTTGCATTAATACTTTTTATTACATGAAGTTCCTGTAAATATAAATTGTTGCATTTTACAGAAACCCAAACAAAATCAAGATCATTAAAAAAAAAAAAGCAAGCAAGCATACCTGAAGCAACAACAACACTGTAATTGTCCTGAAATCCATTTTCTGCCTTAACTTTTTCTTTCTCTTCATGGTTTTTCTTTTCTTTGTCATCTTTTTGTTCACTAATTAGTTTAGCAGTGATACTTGGTGTATCTGTAAGAAATTTTTATGTAAAATACATTGCTTTTCAAAATTGTTAAGAAGGGAAGCAATAAATATCTTGGGGACGTTTACACAAGATTATATTATCACTAATACAAAGGCAATGTAAATGGTCTGGAAGGAATGTTGTTAAGGAAAATCTGACATTCAATTCTCGTTGATTTTATCAATGAAAGGGACTCATCACTCTCCTTAGGCCAGGATACTTAAATTCCAATCTCTAGAAAATATTATGTATTGCAATAGTACTACCTCTAGAGGCAGTTTTGAAAACCAAAGCATTTGCTTTATTGTAGGCATAGTTCAATCTGTTTGCCACGTAACATCGATTTCAGTCCTCACAACATGCAAACCAAGGAAGAATATTATTTTCAAAATAGGGAAACAGCCTTATTAGCAAGGTTACTCATACAACCTGTAAAGGGCAATATGGAATTCAAGCTCAGGACTCCTCCTAATGCATTACATTAGACTTCTATTTTTTCTACAAATGGGAGTATAAAGGAACAAATTTAAGTAACAGAGGTTTCTGGTTTTGTTGTTTTATTTGGTTAGGAATCTTAGATAAAGTGATATATCTTACAAGTACTTTAAGAATGAATACTAAAGGGCTTCCCTGGTGGCGCAGTGGTTGAGAATCTGCCTGCCAATGCAGGGGACACGGGTTCGAGCCCTGGTCTGGGAAGATCCCACGTGCCGCGGAGCAGCTGGGCCCGTGAGCCACAATTACTGAGCCTGCGCGTCTGGAGCCTGTGCTCCGCAACAAGAGATGCCACGATAGTGAGAGGCCCACGCACCGCGATGAAGAGTGGCCCCCGCTTGCCACAACGAGAGAAAGCCCTCGCACAGAAACGAAGACCCAACACAGCCATAAATAAGTAAATAAACAAATACTTTAATAAAAAAAAAAAAAGTTAGCCCTGTAACTCACTAGCTATCTGACCTTGGGCAGTCCTTTAAAAAAAAAAAAAGAATGAATACTAAAGACTTTCATAGATAGTTATTACTCTGAAATCATATTTTCTTTCATGTTTTTGAATATGGCATGCTATTACAAATCATGAAATAAATGATGACCATACAGTGATCTTATTTAACCATTAAGAAGCTCAAAAAGCTGGATGAACTGTTCTAATATTAAGAATGTTTTTCACTAAGTGGATATGACTGATACAGGCTCTCTTTTTACTTTTCTAACTTAACACAATTATGATCCAGTGCTTTATTATAATGTTAAGGTGAAATGATCAAGTGATAAAACAGCATCTTTTGTATTATTTCCTATTTTGTAGCTTTCTTTGAATATCTGAAAATATCCCTGTGATCTCAATTTCTAGAACCTCTTCCAAACTACAGATTGCCTTTAGACCATTTCTATTTTTGTGAAATTAAAAAAAAAAACAAATTTAAACACTGTAAATACAGCTGCTCCCCCTTAATCCATGGTTTCATTTTCTGTGGTTTCAGTTACTTGCGGTCTGAGGATATTAAATGAAAAATTCCGGAAATAAACAACTCACAGCTTTGAAATTGCTTGCTGTTCTGACTATAATGACGAAATCTCACTGGATCCGTCCCACTTGGAATTCCCAACCATGTCATTGTCTGCTCTGACATTCAGTCATGGATGCCAGTCGTCATGGCTGGATAACCCAGGATCACCCAGAGCAGATGATCCCTCTTCTGTTCCTCCTTTGGATGTATTGTTAGAAGGTCAAAAGTAACCTAAGCCTATGTTCCCGATGCCTATATCATTCACCTCACTGCATCTCATCATGTAGGCATTTTATCATCTCTCATCATCACAAGAAGGAGGGTGAGACAGTACAGTAAGATTATTTTGAAAGAGAGAGACCACATTCACCTAACTTTTATTACAGTATATTAGGTAATTGTTCTATTTTATTATTAATTATTGTTGTTGATCTCTTACTGTGGGCACAGTAAGAGATTAACATACATTATCATATTTATCATAGATATGCATGGATAAGAAAAAACATATACACAGGGTTCCCTACTGTCTGTGGTTTCAAGCATCAGCTGGGGGTCTTGGAATGTATCCCCTGAAGATAAAGGGGGACTACTGTAATAAATACATAATGCAACAATACATTTTACTTTCTCAGAAAAACAAGCAAGTAACCCCAAATGGCAAAAAGAGTTACACAAGTCAGAGAGAAATATTTAAGTAATAAAAAATTCACACAATCATAGTTCATTAGGTGATAAGAATTTATATTCTTTATTTTTATATTACTTTGTTATCTAAGACTCCTAACTAAATAAAAATAACAAAACAAGAATATATATAGTGTTATCTCAATAAATGCCATTCAAACACTAAAAGGTATCACTGAGAAAGACTTTGCTCAATTCACTGCTTAAAATTGTTCTGGTTTGGATTTCCACCTGTGGCCAAAATGAAATAACAAAGACCAGATTACTGTCCTACCTGAAATAACTAAAAATTAGGAAACTATATGAAATAAAGTTTTCAGATACTGGGCATCAGGAAGGCAGGACAGTGATTCCTGGGTGAGTGGAAACAAATGAAGTAAGCGCTAGGATTGCACCAGCTTATTTCCTGCAATTTCCCAGACCACAGCTCAGCACAACCCAGGCATCACTCAAGGTGAGGATACAGAAATGGGAGTCCAGGAAGACAAAGGCAGGTTTGGCTGCAGTTCACAGGGCACAATGCCAACGAGGAGAGATCTACACAGAGAGAGAGCCCCAGTGATCTATAGAGGGTCTCCTCTAATCTGTAGTGCATACTGACAAGCATTACATACAAGGAAACCACCTAAAGGGCAAGGAAAATACTTTTAAAAAGTAGCAAGGGGGGACTCCCCTGGTGGTCCAGTGGTAAAGAATCCACCTTGCAATGCAGGGAATGCCGGTTCAATCCCTGGTTGGGGAACTAAGATCCCACATGCCGCAGGGCAACTAAGCCCATGCGCCACAACTACTGAGCTCGCGTGCCACAGAGTCCACGTGCCCTGGAGCCCGCAAGCCACAACTAGAGAGAAAACCCACACAGCACAACTAGAAAGGAGCCCGCACGCCGCAACGAAGAGCCCGCGTGCCACAAAGAAAGATCCTGCATGCCGCAACTAAGACCCAACACAGCCAAAAAAAATTAAAAATAAATAAATAAAATAAATAAATATTAAAAAAAAAAAAAGTAGCAAGGGGATGAACCCCAGGTTCTAAAATGAGGGCTGGAATACTTAGTATTCCCAATGCCTAGTGAATTTCTAACAGAGTTCTCAGAAGAGTATAACCTCAGCAGTGGGGCCAAATTAACCCCAGACCTCTGTTTTCAAATGTGGTACCGTGCTTCTATTCCACTACAGTACCTCCTTAAAAGTAAGTCCATTAAAATTAAAACACTAGTTCCTTTGTCTCACCAGACACATTCTATATGCTTAAAAGCTACTGCACTAGATAGTATAGGGTTATAAAATATTTCCATCATCGCAGTAAGTTCTGCTCTAAATTAACAGCTGCTCTGGTCCCACCTAACAAAGCTGAAAAGCTGGTCCTAAAAGTAATGTTCTGTTTTTAAGTAATATAACTACATCTCAGAAAGAAATAAAAAATATTTATTAGAATACAAAAATATCCACCACCCAGAAAAGTAAAAATCACATTGTCTGGCATCCAACGAAATTTTCTAGGCGAATTAAAAAAGCAGTAACACACAATCCACAATGAAAAAAAAAAAAAAAATCAACGTAAACAGATCAATATATTCAAGACACTAGGGACTTCCCTGGTAGTCCAGTGGTTAAGGCTCCGCGCTTCCCCTCCACAGGACGCGGGTTCAATCTCTGGTCAGGGAACTAAGATCCCACGTGCCGAGTGGTGCGGCCAAAACAAACAAACAAACAAAAAACAAAAATTCAAGACACTAGAAGAAAGCTTGTACACTTTATATAAAGACAAGGACATATATAAAAAAGAACCAGATATAACTTCTAGCAGATTAGACACTGAAGTCAGTTTGAAGATAGAGCAATATAAGTTATCAAAAATTTTAAATACAGGGGGAAAATGGAACAGAGCTTCAGTGAGCTGTGAAACAACTTCAAGAGGCCTAGTAAACGTGTAATTGGACTCACCAAAAGAGAGGAAAGTGACGGGGAGACAGAATATATTTGAGAAACTAATAGCCAAAAAATTTCCAAATGTGATGAAATTTATACACCCACACAGATTCAAGTCCAAAAACTCAAATCATAAGAAACATGAAGAAAACTACAAGGTATATTATTTGATGATAATCAAATTGCTTAAAAACAATACAGAATTTGGAAAAAAAAAGACACATAACCTTTATTATTTGAAAGCAGTATAGTCGAAAGCTATAGGCAGTGGGTAAAAGTATGGCTTAAATAATTTTGGATTACTTGTTTTCATACATGTTAATAAAATACATATGCACATGTTAATATATCCTAAGATATGGCTAAGATATGACTAAGAATCACAAATACACCTTAAAGTACCAAAGCATTGCTAAACAAAGGTTAAACTCAGCACTTAGAAGTTTCTGATATTTGCTCAGGATAACTTTGTTGGACTTTTTACTAGGATGTACTATTTTTCCACAGCAATAAGTTTTATTTGTTAATTTTTAGGTAATAAAGGGAGCTATTTTGTTAAATATCCTAAATGACAGACCATGACATTTTAGAAAATAGTATTCATTTAAAGATAAAAATGTTAAATTTCCAATTATTTTGTACTATGTCTATACTTTTCCATTATTAAGTTAAATGTATGAAATCTCAAAAATTGAATTTTAGTACTCGTCCCCACTTCCTTCCTTCAATTAATTAATTTTAAATTTTTTCTTCATCATGTAGAAGGCACAATTCCAGAAAATTGAAATTTAGAAAAAAGTTTGTAAAGACAAATTTTCACAAAAGTTTAGCTGTAACAGGTAAGGTGGACATTTTCAAATAAGAAAAAAATGTTACACATTTATAATATATTCTAACATTTTACTGTGTAACATGTAAAAATGAAGGAAAGTATAATTTTATGCACACATTTCTTTCTGTTAGATGCAGTGTCTAAAACTGGTAAAGAATCTTTTCTACATTATTTTCTCAAAGTGATCATATCTGTTCACGTGGTTTAACTTACCATCTATGTACGTATGTATGGTAACAACTCCCAAATCTCTTCAACTCAGTCTTTTATTCTAAGTTTAGATTTATATTTCCAGCTAACAAATAGCGCCAGTTTTTTTTCTGGATACTCCTAACTTCTTTCAGTTATCAGTGTTGCTTAAAGACTTAGGTACCCCCTCTAATGTATACAGATAGAAACACACTGACTTATATTTAAATTAAAATGCAAACATTTAAACTTTTCAGTTTATTTTTTATTCTGACAACATACAAAAGATCATAAATACTTTGAGAGGCAGAATGTATGTCCTGCTCACTTTTACATCCCTAGAAGAAATTACTGTGTTTACACATAGCAGATGCTCAATGAATTCATCACTGATTAGGATTTCTGAGAGGCAATAAACCCAAACTAACCACAGTCAATTTGTATTCTACCTCAAAAAAATGCTTTTACTTTAATAACTTATATCCTGTTTCAAGGCATCATCGGAGAGCTCTTGAAAAACCTAGGGGAAACGTTCTCTCTGCTTTCTTCACTGTTATAAACAATAAGGTCACCAGTTGATTCTACCTACTGACCACTCATTTCTCCCCTAGATTTAGTAAATGTTTATCACTTAGAATTGTCATGCAACCTAATATACTGTAATTCATCTACTATAAAACAGCCCGATGGTTTATCCTGAGAAAATTCCATCAATGGCTTCCCACAGCTTGTCTACATTTCCAACTGCCCATTCTGTCATTACTACACATTAACACACATCACAGCAAAAGAATTACAGGTGCCGGAATGCATTGTACATTTTGTCCACTGCATCATGCTTCTAAATGTGAAGCTACCTTGACCTTTTCTAGTCATTAAATGGTTGGTGAGTGAGTGAATGCAATAAAGTTATAAAAATAATAAAATTCCTATATACATCTAACATAAAGTTAAAGAAACACAAATATTTAAATGTGACTTGCCTGACACTCTGTCAAGAACTTCTGATAATGTTGTTGAGACCGGCAAATGAAGTGTACGGAACTTGTGGCCTGCTCCATACACTGGATGCTGGATGACATGGCTAGTAGCGTTAATTCTACCCTTGTACAGCTGGAAATAAATTTAAAAGAAATCAAGAAGGGTTTTTTGAAATGTATATCATTATATAACAATTTCAAAAGCATAAAAAAATAAACAATTCAGTAATGCATACAAAAATGTAAAGAGTTTATTTTATATATTTCTTCAAATGTGGCATGTCTGCCATGCGATTTGTTCGTCATACTTTTTTGCATTAGCACTACTGTACCTACTAATAATCTGTCAATTTCCCCCCCAAATCAAATTATACTATTCATGGCAAGTTACAACTAGGTTATTCTGGACAGAGAGGGTTAGCTAAGATATTTAAGTCCTATCCTTAAGTATAAAGGTTGTGCTAGTTTCACTTTGCTAGCACAACCTCTAATTTCTAATTTCATTTCATTTCATTAGAAATTAGAACAGAGATAACTGAAAGCTCTGACATGAAAACATAAAATACTTTTACACACAGCTCATCATAAAGATTTAATTTAATTGTTAAATACTCACTGGGCAGGGAGACTGAAGAAACATTGTCACTTTCTCATCCTCTAACATCAGTTGCAAAAATAATCTACGTACAAACCCTGAAATGTTCCCTGATGTTGGAAGGTTCCCTCTTTGAGGAGATGTCTGAAATAGTTCACAGAGAACCTGGCAAAGTGAGAGATTTAAAAAGTTAAATGAGGTATTTACTTGCAGCTTTTTATTTTAAAGAACAAAGAGGAAATTTAAAATGTGGATTAATGAGTGTATTTGAATTCATCAAATCAGCAATTAAAGAATATACGGACGCAGACAAAAAGTTTATTTTTGGTTATTAGGCCAGAAGACAATGGAACACAAAGTTTCATACTACCCACAGGCACAAACCAAACTGTCAAATGTCCATATTCAAGGACTTGGTTAAAAGTGGTAATTTAAGCATTTCTTTCAAATTACACACATTAAGTAGATACAGTTTCCCAATAATTAATTACTTTAGGCAACAAAGTATCTTCCTCTTCTTAAAGTTAAATCATTCAGAATTTTTTGAAAATTATGATAGCTCATCCTTCATTAATAGTTTAACCTGAATAAGCACTATCAAATAAGAGGGTAAAAAAAGAAGCTGGTTCCTATTTATTGGTGTCTACCATGTCTCAGACAGGCTCTATGCTAGACACTTCATATACATTATCATATTTAATCCTCAAAAAAAAAACCTTTTGAGAGGCAGGTATTACTATCTCCATTTTACAGTTTAAACAACTTGCTGAAGATCACAACAGATAGAAAGCAGCAGAAACTGGCAAAAAGCAACTAGAATTATGTTCGAGATAACTCCAGCATTCAAGATTTTTGGCCCTGTGGACTTAATACAATAAAATCATCTTTCATACCTTTAATGTGATTTGTCGGGAGTCTCCTATCTGAAACTTATCCTAATGTCCGCTTCATTAGAAGCAAATCAACAGCTGTAACAATCCGGTTACTATAAAATGCTCAATGCTGATGAGGCACTTGATGGCCACCTTCGAGTGGTCAATCCTGTTCCAATAGCTGAAGCGTTGTTCGCTTTTTTTTTTTTTTTAATATTTTTATTTATGTATTTATTTGGCTGTGCCGGCTCTTAGCTGCAGCATGCGAACTCTTAGTTGCAGCATGTGGGATCTAGTTCCCTGACCAGGGATCGAACCCAGGCCCCTTGCATTGGGAGCACGGAGTCTTAGCCACTGGACCACCAGGGAAGTCCCTGAAGCGTTGTTCTTTTGATTAGGGGTGGTTTTTTAAAAGGAGGAATGTATGATCTTTAGCTAGAATCTCCATGAATTTGCCCATCATTCATCAGAAAGAATAACTGATTTATGTAACAGTTGAGGGGAGGAGGGAGGAGATATCAGTACTTAATTTTAATTATGGTTTAAATTCAAATCCTTAAATGCACCCAAACCCAAACTTCACCATCACCTGGCCTTAATACATGACCCTTTCTGAACTAATTTCAAGAGTGCCATGTGACAGCACATTAAAATAATAAGACACCGGAACATAAGCCAGTTTTTCTACTCTTACCTGGGCCATCAGCTTTTGATTATTAGGGTGACATGAAATGCACTGCAGAAAGAATGCAACAGTTGCATTCTCTATTGCTGTCCTCTGTTGAGTAGTCAATCCTGTTGTAGCAGCTGAAGAAAGAGAAGCTGATCTTGCACTGGTCTGTTGTGCACCTAAATTATGTCCTCCGGAAGTGGACCCAGAGTGACACAATAAAAACAGAAGTGCTGTCCATAGTGGATTGACTTCAGACCCACCAAGCCAGTCTTTCATAATATGGCTATTGCCAACTTCTGTCAAAAACCTAAGAATAGGAGCAACCAGGTCTGCTGTGATAGGCATCTTATTACATTGTTGTGGAACGTGATGCCGCCTGAGTTTGTCCTGGGAAATATCTATTGATTGAGCAATGCTTTCAGAATAAGAAATGTGGCTAAAACAGAAACTAGCCAGACTCCTCACAAGAAGAGAAGGCAAACCTGAGTCCAGTAATTGTTTGATAGCTTCTGGAGATTGAGAAGAGGAAGCAAGGGTTGCCAAATGTGATTCAGTTAGTGCAAGAGGTGCTTGTGCGTTTTTAGAGTCGTCTGTTAAAGATGAACTAAGATCTTGCTTTTTGCT
This sequence comes from Balaenoptera musculus, assembly GCF_009873245.2. Classification (NCBI taxonomy): domain Eukaryota; kingdom Metazoa; phylum Chordata; class Mammalia; order Artiodactyla; family Balaenopteridae; genus Balaenoptera; species Balaenoptera musculus. The sequence goes on from NC_045797.1 coordinate 64,444,517, forward strand.
ATCATCTGTCATGGACAGTCCATGGTGACACTGCATTGGAGGAGGGGTAATTCCCATCCAGCCCATAAGCAAAGAAAAATAACTTGGGTGTATGTGACACATCGAGCAAAGTAGACTGTCAACAGCTTTCTTCAAAACCATATTGCAGGGAAGAGACATGGACCAATTAAAAAGTAACCTAGGGAATAAAAGATACCATGTTAACAATATATACATATATTTAGAAAGACCTCTTCATCAATTATTTCTACTAGAAATCACTTTCATGAAAATTATATAGTTTGACATTCAATATAATGACACTATAATGTTTCAGGAAGACTAATTGTGATAAACATCATTAAGTACTTCAGTAGATTGGAAGTTAGATTAGATTTGTAAAATGAGTACAGAAAACCAAGAGATCTATATCAAAATGGTTCTACCATTCTCTGTGTGACCTCAAAAAAATGACATAAAGAAACAATACAAAAAATTATACCTAAGAAATGTCTAGACTGAATTCGACATTATTAATGGCTTTAATTCATATCTGCAAAATGAAAACTGTTAGTGAGTTTCACTAATAGGTCATGGATTATGCCAACTGATAGGACCAAATATGAAAATGACAAACTAGAGGACAAAAAGCCAACCTTTTATGAGTCATGGAACTCTTCAGAGATAAATATTATATTTTGCTATAGACTTAGCAGTTATTAGGCAGTCAGCTCAACAAAGCCTTAACTGAGTATGGTGAAGAAATGTGGGTTAAGTGGAAACTACTTGTCAAAAGAACAATCATAACAGCCATCTAGAAAGAAGTAAAAACAACCAATTGTAAAAACTGTCTAAAGTAGTCTCTCAAAATTTCTAGTTACACTTTCCCTCCAAAGTTGCACATGAAAGATAAAAGAATCTGGCAGGTAAATTTGCAGGTGAGAATAAACATTATGACCTGCAGGAGAATACATGAAACATTCCAATTTTAGGTGGGAAAAGCAGCAATGACACTAATGTAGCTTCTTGAAACCTGAAGATAAATTAATTAAATTTGTGTAGCATCTCATTTCAAAATTACACTGATTATACTTAACTAGTACTATTTGAAGTATTATTTTTATATAAATAAAATGTAAAATGCTGTTTCATCAAGTAAAAACCTAAAGTGATCTAGTACTGGGGGAAAAGAGAATTTCACAAATCATACTTACTCAAAGAGCTCTCGGTCTAGCAGTGCTGGTAAGTCATACTCTACCAGCAGCTCATAACTGTGCCACAGAATTGCTGCTACACAGTGCAAGTGAGAAGGAGATGGCATCAAAAGACCATACTCTATTGTTGAAGAGTTAGGGCACATGTAGCTCATCCTGCCACTTCTTTTCACAGCAGCCACTCTTGCAGAATCACTGACCCATTTTAACAAGGCCTGAATTCTTAAAAGAAGAAGATGAATTCAAATAACCAATTATACTCCAGCTGACATTTAATACAGATAAATACCACCACTGCATGTAAGCAATGTATTTATCAGAATAATATACTGATTTTTCTCAATAATTTTAATATATCAATAAAATAGGAGGGAAAAGGAATTATATAATCAATAAGGTCATAGTAACTCTAATTTTCCAATAACCCTACCAATCTTAAGCAACGAAAATGTTTGAGATAACTCAAGTCTAATTCAGCAAATAAACATTGATTCTTACCTCATTTATGACAGAACATATAAATATCTAGAATTACAGGATACACAGCTTAAAAAAACTCACTCTCTCCTTTAAATTTTCACTCACCTTGTAACAAATCCACATACCACAGAGCAGTGATCTGGGGCCAGTTCTTCATTGTGCAGAATTTCATGCAACACAGCATGAAATGTTTCACAACTCTGGCCCCCAAGCATTAAATACTAGTAGCAGCCACCCACCCTCTTTCACTCTGACAACAGAATAGCCCCAACATATGTTCTTTTTCAAGTGCCACTCTACACTCAGTCCCCTAGAGCTGGAGACCACAAAATGAAAGCAAAAGGCTTTTTAAAGCAATAATGCTTTGGAGTTTGTATTTTGGGGGGGTGGGAGGTGAGATTTATTGTCAAGTTCTTAAAACCCTGTATTTATCTTTGTTTTTGTTTACTTTTAAATGTCTAGTTTAGAGCACAAGATTCTCTGCTTCAGGGTAAAAGAAATGGGAATTGGAAGGTATAAAATACTACTTAATCCCTCTCTCTACCCTGAAGGACTGAAGGGTAAGATGTATTAAATTTCATATGACAGGACATAAGGACAAGTCATAGAAAAAGAAGGGAGATGAGGCAATTACAGAAGAGTAACATCTTCTAGAAAAATAGCAGCCAACAATCTTGTCATTAATGTTAGTTCTGAAACATTCTGAAATATTTACATTTGCATTTATGCTAAGAAAATCATTTTAAGTGCAATTTTCTTCTTATGATAAAAAAAATTTAAAAACTAATCACAAGAGATTTAAAGAAACCTAGAAAAATATTTAGCACATATTTTTAATGTATTTTTAAATCCTATTAACCATTATGATTTGACATAAATTCGTATTTACTTTGTCAAAAATACTCCAGTATATTTTTAAATATAATACAGGTATCACATAGTTTACATAAAGCAAAAAGTTTAATGGAAAGGAAGTCAGCCTATTTAATATTTTAAAGTTATCCTGCTGAAACTAATTATACTTTGTTAAATATGTCCTTTAAATATTTTTAATCCAGAGAACATGAAAGCAATGACCCTAAACTAAATGAAAGCTATTACATTATCAGAGATTAAGTAACAATTTTGCCGAGATGCCTTCACTGTCTGGCACTCTAATTCATACCCTTAGGTCTGAACTACGTAAATCTTCCCTTATGAGTGACACTGCTCTGTCTTCCCAATCCTGAGGGCACAAGCTGGACTCAATAAACTTTACCTCTCCAGTATTAGCACAATGCCAAGCATATAGCAACTACTCAGTAAATAGCTATAAAATGAGTAAGCACCCACAAAAAATAATCTGTTAATAATTTATGAAGTAAGACATTTAATAACATACCAAATGATTTCACTTTAAACACAAACTAATAACAATATTAAAGAATATTAATTGGATATAAAATATTCAATATACTTCAAAGGATATTAACTCAGGAAACAATCTCTAGCATGAAGATAATTTATATTATTTATAGAATCACACACTCTATAAATATGTTCTCCAGATACAGATGATATACCTAAAACCAGAGAATGCCAAAGTATCATTCAAAAATTTATCAACAAAAACATGTTTCAAAATTACTTGGAGTCCCTATCAATTTGGAGGTAAAAGACATCAAGGAAGATCTACACTAGTAAAACTCATCTAAAATTACCTATACCGAAAGATCACTAAACATTTAGGTGAAACATTCAGATATTATTTACTTGGTATGATAGTGTTTCACTTTGTGGTAGGAAGCAGGAGAAAGAGGGTGAGGAGTCTAATGAAAAGTTGTCCGTGAATAATATAATAAATAACAATAAGTAATCAATAAAAACAAAGATTATTACTATTAACAAAATAGTCCAAGTACCTAATATGGACACTATACTTCTATATGTTTAGTAATACCTAAGCTTAACTTTTATGAAAAGATCTAAAAAGAAAGCATTCCAGGACTTGCCTGGTGGTGCACTAGTTAAGAATCCACCTGCCAATGCAAAGGACACGGGCTCGAGCCCTAGTCTGGGAAGATCCCACATGCTGCGGAGCAGCTAAGCCCAGGCGCCACAACTACTGAGCCTGTGCTCTAGAGCCCGCGAGCCACAACTACTGAGCCTGCGTGCCACAACTACTGAAGCCTGTGCTCTGCAACGAGAAGCAACCACAATGAGAAGCCCGCGCACCACAATGAAGAGCAGCCCCCACTCGCTGCAACTAGAGAAAGCCCACGAGCAGCAACGAAGACCCAACGCAGCCAAAAATAAATAAACTAATTAATTTAAAAAAAGAAAAAAAAAGCATTCCAAGTAACATTCACTACACGTGATTGTGTATATGTGTGTCCTCATATGAAAACTGAGATCACCACATACCTACCTGTCTTTTGTTCCAGGATCCTGAGTTGTTCCAAGCTGGTAAAGAATATCTATCGTAGAGTCAGAAGAGAGTCCATTCAGTCTTCCAAAAAGTAAAGGGCTATTCAAATCTTGCAACAAAGAATCAAAGGGAAAAATTTGCTACATAAGCAAATGGGATGAGAAGATTTGCTCAATTTAATCTTAAATTATTCATTAAAAATAACTTCTGTAAATTTCAACAACAAAAACAAAAAAACAAAACTCCAAAAATAATGACGCCATAATGGAAGTTAATTTCAGAAACAGAATTAATCACAAATATCACATAGTTCAACTGTCATTATTTTGCAGATATGTAAAAATTAAAATATCAAAATTGTCACCTGTAGGATCACTGCCTGATGCTGCACAATTTCTCAGAAGAATGTCTATAAGCTTCAGGCCAATTCTAGTGGACTGCAGTCCTATCTTTACAAGCACAACCTCAATGTTGGGTGAATGCATTCCACAGTACGGAGACATCAGTAAGGCAGCACAAGTCTGTAGCAGATTAGCAGTAGGTGCAGCTGCACTTGCCATCATTCCTTCCAGATCACTTATGTGAGTAAGGCAATGATGTAATAACCGTAACCATCCAATACTGAAATACACAACACAAAATGGCCTATATGGGTAAATTTAAGTAGCTTAAATTACTTCAGGGGTAAAACAAAACTTCTCAAAGATCAGCATGTTGTGGATGGACCTAGAGATTGTCATACTGAGTGAAGTAAGTCAGACACAGAAAGACAAATATCATACAATATAGCTTATATGTGGAGTCTAAAAAAAAGGGGTACAAATGAACTTATTCACAAAACAGAAGTAGAGTCATGGATGTAGAAAACAAAGTTATGGTTACCAGGGGGTAAGCGGGGGGAGGGATAAATTGGGAGATTGGGACTGACATATATACACTACTATATATAAAATAGATAACTAATAAGAACCTGCTGTATAGCAAGGGAACTCTGCTCAATACTCTGTAATGACCTACATGGGAAAAGAATCTAAATAAAAAACAAGGAGAGGATATATATTAAAAAAAAAATTCCTTGTGACTTATAAAGCAGAAAAAAAAGAAAGAAAAAAACGAAAAGATCAGCATGTTGTATTTCATAAGTAGCACCAATCTACGTTAAAAAAGAATACTTTTAGAATACTGTAACATCAATAAAGAATTAAACACACAGTAAGTTTCCCCTATAACATAACAAAAATACTTAAGTGCTAGTAGCATTTAGGAATTATGAACTTCCTTTTTATTTAATTAGTCAGGAAATGTTTTTATACATACATATATTTATATGCATAAATATAAACTGCAAAGGATCATAGAATTGCAAAACTGTAAAGTCTTGGCAGCTCGAGAATAAAAAAGAAATCCTAAATTTTTTTGTCAGGTAAAACTTACATTAAGACCATCTATAAAATTTTCAACCATCAAACGTTACCAGAAGAATGTAAATTAAAGGTCCTTCTTTGTCTGGTCAGTTTGTATGGTTCAAACCTAACCCTCTGCAGACTGGCAACTTAGGAATTACCATATAGGGCTAGATGCCTATCTATATGATCAATTTGTATGCTTCAGATGTTTTCTTGGGGATAGGCATTTGGAAATGCTTACATAAGACTACAATCCAAAGAACTGGAACCCACAGCCACATATACCACATTGTGGATCATCCCAAGGATTAAACACACATAAATCTCAATTTTAACCAGCCTCAGGGTTTTGCTTCTATAGAATTATTCTTTATTACACTTAATAAAATTATGATATTATTTGCATACCTATGGAACAAAGAATTTCCTAAACTCTAAAAAAAAAAAAAAAAGCCCACAGAATAAACAATTTCATGAAAAGCACAGAAAGGTTTTTCTTAAGAATGAGAAACCACATACCTTGTTTTGGATACCTGATCTTCAGATGGAAGAAAAGGATTATTAACTGTTGCTGAAGAAGTGGTACCAAAAGCGGTGAGGCCCAGTAATTTAATTTGTGAAAGGCCTAATGTGCTGGCATCTCGTGGACGATGAAGTCTAAGGCAGACAGCAGAAGCTACTTCAGCTTTTACAAGCTGAATTTTTATGTAGGTGAGACCACTTGTGACAACAGGAGTTGATAATGGTAGCATATTTACCCCATCTGCACTTACTTCAACAGACACTGAGGATGGGCAGGCTACAGGAAGAGAAAATTGAACAATTACTAAAGGAAAAGTAAACTAGAGTTCATATTTTAGTGGCAATCCCAGTAAAACAGCAGCTTTCAGTTATATTCATTATGAACTCATAAAAAGAAAATGTATACACCAAGTCATACTTTGTCACTGACTTTCACCGTAATTGATTTTACAGCTATTATATGAAATTCACAGTATAATAAAAATTGTATTTAAAAAATTCTAACATTAACCTAAAAAAAAGAGTAACTGAAGATATGCAATCCACATGTACTTAATTCGCTCCAAGAAAACAAAAATAGGCAATTACTCTATTATTTCTACTTTACTTAGAATTATCACCAACAATATGGTGATTAATATGCTATGGTTTACTGTTGTAAATAATTTGGGAAGAATGTAACTTAAAAAGTACTTTTTCACAAATTCATTATTTCACTACTACCATATTGCTATGATTTTAAACACAGTTGAGTTTAGAAATTGCTTTTGCCTCTAATCTGTTTTTGCCTTTCAAAATTTAAACAAACATCCAGAATATTTAAAAATAAAACCATTTCCTGCTAAAATTTAAGGAGGCCCAATGAAGTAATAACTGGCAGCTGTTATGGGAAAATTTCTTTCTCACAAACATGGAAGCCCATATAATAAATTTATCTATCAACTAAAACAACCTTTGAACTTTGACTTTCATTTCAACAGTAAAATTAGGAAGTAACTTTTATTATATGCCAATTACATCCCTGGTTTACACAGAGAACTAGACAAGTCACATCAATTTTAAAATTTAACCTTACCTTTTGAGATAAGTATTACCCACATTATTTAATCTCTTTGAATCTGTCAATACAAACTGACAAAGAAATTAAATAATCCAAACTCCCAAATGAACAAAGGGCACATTTTATATTCAAGCCCATGTTTGATTCTAAAGGCTATGTTATTTCCACTGCAACACACTATATCTTCAGTTTCTGCTCCAATCCAAAACCAAAATTATTAAGCACACTTGTACTGGAGAACACCTAACCTACTGATTTTTCATAATGTACAGAGTTCTCCATTGTAACATCCTTCCTGTCCCAATTCCTATGTGCAAATTCTAGCTACACTCCAAAGCCAGCATTCACACGAATCATTTCTCCTTCCGAATAAAAGGAGCTTCCTCCTCATCTTAGATTATCCCCTAAGTCTTACACTGACTTATATTTTGCCATGTAATATAGGTATTTGTGACCTGCTAAAACACTGTGCATTAGTCTATTTTTCCTCTGCCATTTTATTCATTGTACCTATTTTTATCTAACGTGTGGATTCCACAACTGTATTAGAGTATAATAATCTAATCTTGCAAATAAGTGGAAAAATTGATTCTTCCAAATATGCCAGGGGTCTACAAAACTCCCTATAGTTCTTCATTAAATTACTGAGTGACATATGATAGCAATGAGAATCAATCAATGAAGATAAATGATTGTGACAACTTCAACAATTCTGTACAAATTATTATATTTATATTGAAAGAATTTGGGGACCATCATAAATGTAAAAATAGTACTTCATATTCCTTCATGAATACTTGAAGGAGTTCCTGCTCCTTTTAATGTACAACTTGTTTTCTAAAACTTCTTTTCAATTATTTAATGTTGCAAAGTTACAACAAAATGTATTCAATGAAAATGCATAAAATGAATGATACTCAAAATATTAAAAATCTAAAGATCATAAATATTCAAAATATCAAAAAGTATTTCGATAAAAAATTCTTTGCAGATGTAATTACCTTACAATGGGAAGGGGAATCTATGCTAATTTCACATTACAGAGCTAGGACTGAGGACTAGCCTAGAAAAACTAAGACTGCTGTCTACAGTTGTATAAACTAACTCATTTTATCTTAATGCTATATAGATAGCTTCATAAATTTGAGGGAAGAAGAAAGGCAAAATAATATATAACTAGAATATATTTGTTTAAATTTCATCACACACTCTATTTGTTTCAGGGGAAAAGCCATGTCCATTCATTTGATGGGAAATGATTTGGTGGTAGTGTTAAATATTATATTAAAACTGTTCAAAATTAAGTGATCTGGAAATCGTATCTAAGTTAATCACTGTTTGCTAAGTATTTTTCTCATTTTTAAAATGCTTCTAAATTATAGTTTATTTTCATGATGGATCTTTACAAAAAATATTACTCACTTGCAAGAGATGCAAGGTGAGGTTGGATATGTATCTCTTTAAGAAGCACTGCTGCAGGAAGGTGAATGGTAAGGTCGCACCAAGCCTCCTCTGGCAGAAAGATGTAGGACCAAGCAGCAGAGCGAGCTCTTCTATGGGGTGGCGTGGCCTGCAAAAGCACCTCAGCTGGTTGGGCAGTAGGACTGCTAGATGTGATTGTACCTACAGAAGTATTTTAAATAAAATAAAAACTTGCAAAAGAAACCCAGTAAGGCATCAAGAACTATTCAAACCATAATAAATACACTAGAAAAATTAGCTAAAAACATGAACACTTAATACTATGAATGTACTTAATACATTTAGCATAATTTGTTACAGTATTCACAAAACCTCAGGACATCCAGTCAACTGGCAAGGCGACAAATTCACTGTTAACTGCTGCCAAATTTCTATGTACTAACATGTCAAATGAAAACTAAACTAGTAACAACAAATCTAGCACAGTAATTCTCAAATGATTTAAGTAAAAAACAATGTCCAATACAGGCTTCAACTTGAAAATGATCACCTTTATTCTACATTGTCAATATTCATGAGTTAGAAATATGAAAAGAAAAATATAAAAAGAAACTATGTAGAATGGAAAAAAAGAATAACTATATAAATCTGAAACTTCTTATAAAAAAAAAGTACCACTCAAAATAAGATGGAACAAGTCCTTTAAAACTAACATTTACAATGAAAACTGACATAAGAATCTACTCTTTAGTTTCATAAATTGTGTTCTATTTAAACTCAGAAATAAAAACAAATTTTACTACTAAAGAACAATTAAAAACTTCCTTCTAATCAGTAGAATGTTTGGAAAACCACTACCTTTAAAATCAATGGCTCGTAATTAAAATGGTGATACGGTAACACAATCAACTTACTTTGACAACTATTTTTGCTTCATACCAGCCAATTAACTACTACTTAAATTCATACCCACAAGATGAAATAACTCTTTTCTTACCCAGGGGTGCAAAGTTATGGATCCCTTCTGCATTGTCAGGCTCAGAAGCTAGTATTCGTGTTTTCAAAGTGCTGTCAACAGCTTTATTCGGACCAGAGTCAAGAAATTTCATAATAGTTGATACCATACTTCTTGCAGTGTTTACAATAGCCCTTGTACTAGTAACCATATTGTTGCAAATGAGCTGAACACCACCTAAATTTAAAGAGAATACTAAATGAAAATTATCTTAACATAGATGATTTGACATTGAGTCAATTTTCACAGAAGACAACAAAAATAAGAACATAACGTACTATCGAATGATTACAGTAAAATGACAGTTTTGGAACTTTGTCTTACCCATATCGTGGAATGCTTTCAAGGCATCACTAGTATCCAGTACTCTCAAAATGAACCACAATAATGGTTCAGATAACTGGCAAGTAGCAAGAGAGCCCTAAAAAGAACCATACATGTTATACTGTGATTTTTAAAAGGTGATTATTAATTTCCTGTGAATTAGGACAACTAAATTTCTTATTGAATGTAATATTCTTTTACAGTTAATTATTATAAAATGGCAACCTTAACCTAAATCACTAAATACAAAACGTCTGCCAAAATATTGAGGAAATCTTACCTGAATCAAAAAGGAAGTGAACAGTCTCCTCTCTGAATTCAGCATTTTTTGCGTGTTTACCTACTATTATCATTTTCTACCTTAAATTAATGTACATTGATTTTGTTTTCCAGTAGACAGTACTTTCATTTAAAAATGTATCCTTCTCAAATATCTTTGTATCTTCCAATGGGGAAATATATATACACATGCAATGTATATTTATGAAAATGATAATTATACGCTGACATATAGAAGATTCCTTAAGAAATTGTTTTAAAATCTGCTTTTGAAAAAAATGGTAAATGGACTAGAAATTAAAATAATCACACTGGCTCCTAAAATCTCATTTTTTAAAAAGGAAATTTAAAAAGTAGTAACATTCTAACCTACTTCTCTTTTAAAATTAACCTAACCCCTTTTAACTGAAAGGAAACTAAATATGTAACTTAAGCTTGAAAATAAATACTCATATTAAATTTTCACATGTAACACCTATGAAGAACATGTTGGTTTTCAACTATGCTATGGTTAGGTAAAAGGAAAGAGCTACTTCTTAAGACAATGGAAGGAAAATCTAAAATTTAAAAATATGTTAAACATTTTAATTCTTACATCACTATAGTCATCTTTGACAGTTTCAAGGAAACTTTCCTCTCCAACTTCTACTAGTAATCTGTAGTTCTCACCTGCTGACTCCGTTCATTTTCCAACATATAACTAGAATACTCTGTCTCTGTCTTACAAATAATTCCCTGCTCCCATTGCTAGTAACTACTTAAATTACTGCAATTGTTGCTGGATTGAACTTACCTGTCTGCCCATATATCCACAGGCCATGTAGGTTAAAATTGGCTGCAGCATCATGTGAACTGTAGAAGCTTTTTTACTAAGTGTTGTCAGTATGGTAAATAATCCATCCCCAACTGATATGGCATCTAACCCACCATGAAAGTTTTCGTGTTTGGTGAGATGTAATCCACTTGCCCCTAGTTTAAATAAAAAGATTACATATTTTTAAGAAGCATACCCTTAAAAACCAATAATAATTAAAATAGAGAATCTTAAAAGCCATTTTCCCCCCAAACCACTGAAGGATGGGTACATAAAAGCTGTGTGTGTGTGTATACATATACACATATCTAGAAATTAAAATATGTATCATAACATTCAGTAGAGGATGTTTTTTGGTATCTTTTATAGGAGATACCTCTGTTGTTGGTAACAATAAAGTTGCTCTATTACATGACTGAGGAACATCATTATACATACCAAAAAGAAAAGGAGAGAAAAATAAGTGATACTATTATGTAACTAAACTTCAAAACTTTTAATCAAAAAGATATGGTTGTTTCCCTTACATGAAAAAAGAAATACTAATAAGCAAAAATATATCAGGAATGGATTTTGTCACAATTTACAGAAGTTTAATTAGTTAAAAAAATTAACATAGTATATTAGCTTTCAAATAGGTAGAAAAGTAAAGCAACAATATATAAATTTTACATTGATATATGTGTCATAGAAACTGTTAAACTTGAACAAAATTTTATACTTCACTTTTTAAAAAACTGTGAATAAATAAATCTTACTCATTCCCTAATACGAAATTTGATGTGAAATTCTTCATTTTTAAAAGGTTAGAGATACATGACTATAAATTATGGTACCTAACTTACAAGACGGATTTTTTTTTTCTTAATTCACTACAAGTTATTTTGTTAGTATTTTCCAATTTTTAAAAAATTCACACTTAAAAATTTTCAACTGACTGAAGCCACTCTATAAAAGTTTTCACTAATAAAAATCAGTCATGCTAAGAAGTTTACAAAAAAAGCAACTGCGTTATAAAGTAAAAAGAAAATGAATTCGTACATTGCTAAAGGAAAGAGATACAGTACTAGAAACAAGTATAAGATTAATATTCTTAATATTAATACGTACCAATTATCATCGCCATGGCACTGCTATTACACAGGCCCAGAGCTGACAAAATCTGGCTCATTATCTGTTGGTTGGCTAACACTAAGTCAGCAACATATGCAGGTGATCCTTGAATACTACTACTGCTTCCATTACCATCTTTGCCTCCTGAAACTTTTTCTTCATCTGAAACACTGTCTGTCGTATTGGTGGTCACAGACACTCTTGCACTGTATTCCCTATTGCCCGAAAGAGGCAGCTGTACTAAAATGTTAACCAGTTTTAACAAATCAAACATGAGTTGATCTCTTGTCATTTCACCACAAACTGCTTTTGCATCACCTGGACGAATGAGGTTGGCAAAGAGTCCCCCAAAGCATGCTCGAGCACCCACTGAGCTATCTGATCCACTTCGAGACATTACTTTGTCTGAGCAAGTGATATAGTGGTGCACTAAAAAAGTGACAGACTCTATCACAGCAGAAATAGTACTAACTGAAACGACTTCAAAATTCTGCTCCAAAGTGAATTCTAAGAGCTTTACTTGGGCATCAAGAGGTCCTTGGCCTGTCTGGAAGGCACCCCTGCAGAAAAAGAGAGAGGATTAAAAATTAATCCATTTTAAATTGTTTTGAAAGAAGTAACCACCAGAACACAAGAAAGCTAAACAATAATTAAACTCCTGGTATTCACTATTTCATTTTGTAGCAAAGAGTTTCCATCTCTTCCTGAGTCCTTCTTGTTCTTGCCTCCATTTTATCTTACAAAATAAAAAATGAATTCCCTTCCAAATAGAAAACTGAAGGACAAGTAAATCAAAGAGTTGATTTTGAAGCTACAGGCTAAAATAATTATATATCACAAGGCACTCCTCATAATGAATGAGCTCTGGTTTGTTACAACCTCAAATGTTGTTAGTTTAAACATTTCTTACTGATTTTGATTTTCAAAAATTAAGAATCAATCAAGTAATTCTTATGCATCAAAATTGAATGCTCTCAAGTTCTACTTACGCGTAAGAAATAGAAAGCTGGAAAGATCACCGGCCCCAACTTAACAATAAAAAAAGCCAAATTAACTCTAAAGTCGTAACTTTTCTTGAACCCATCAGAGAGCTAAGGTCAAAAGAGTACCAAAAAGGCTGAAATCCATGAAAAGATAGGAACCTCCTCCAAGAAGACAGAATATGAGCATTGGCTTTCCTGTCACAGAATCTGGGAAGTCGAGATGCTGGCAATATACATATGGATAAGAAGAATTCAGCTAAAATATTTAACAAGTTGTTCAACCCCAGGTATGTAAGGGTGGTAACACTGAACCTTTGGAGTTCATACCCATTCACAGGCACCTTCCCTCACCATTCCCCACACATATCTTGCCCTGTGCATCTATTCCATCTGGCTGTTCCTGAGCTATACTTTATAATAAACTGGTAAAATAAGTAAAGTGTTTTTCCTGAGTTCTGTGAGTACTTCTAGCAAATTACTGAACCTGAGGGGGGGATTGTGAGAACCCCTGAATTTGTAGTCAAATGATACAAAAATGTGGGTAACCTGGGGACCTTGGACTTGCAAGTGCCCTCTGAAGTAAGGGCAGTCTTGTGGGACTGAGCAGTTAAAACTGTAAATCTGAGGCTAACTTTGGATAGTGGCAGAATAGAACTGAACTGTAGGACACAGGTTGATGTCAGATAATCAGGGAAATGGTGTTAAAAAAGACACCATGTATTTGGTGCCAGTGAAAAAAACCCTCAAATACCAATAGCTGCTTCCTACCACTGGAGAGAAGGAAATGCTCTCCTCAGAAATGGCCAAAGATATGAGCCAGAGTTTGGCTGACAAAAAGAAGGAAAAATTTATTGAGAAAGCTCCTTCCCCTGAGGTTCAGTCACAGAGGGCCTGCCAAAGACTGACGCTGGACACAATATCGGAAAACACCTGCCATCACTAGGAGTCTAGTGAACATTAAGAAACAAGCAAAAGCAGCTGACTGCTAGAGATGGAGCCATGCAGAGAGAGTCCCTCTGTGGTACAAATGTATAAGGAACAACAAAAGCTAAGGATGGAACAATAAAACTGGAAACAACCCCCTTTACCCTGACTCACATCAAAACAGAAGCTAACTAGATCATTTTGAAGCTGACAAAACACAAAAGGTAACCATAGCAAAACCAAAACCAAAGCCATGTCAAATCTTGAAAAGTGATTCAAATCCTCACACTAATCACCCAGTAGAAGAGGCCTGTCCATTTCCAGGCATAAATACTATTTTACTTCAGTGTCTAAAAGATATGTGAGTATCTAAAGCAAAAATTATAGGGATGTATTATGTTTACAGCATATGTAAAAGTAAACATATGATACCTACCATCACAAAAGATGAGAGAAAGAAACTGTAAATTTACTGCTGTAAAGTTCTTACATTATATGTGTGCTAAGGTATAATAATATATGAAAGCAGAATGTGATGAAATAAAGACGTATATTGCAAAGCTAGGGAAAACACTATAATCAAAATTTCTTTGTTATAAATAATAATAGTAGAAACAAAATGAAATCATTATAAAAAATTACTTAATCCAAAAGTAGCCAAGAAAAAAAATTTTTAAGCAAAGAATAGATTAAATAAACAAAACTGCCAAAGTGATAAATCTTAGTCCACTAAATCAATAACTACATTAAATGTAAAGTGGTCTAACAGATCAATTAAGAGACACATATTATCAAACACTTATACAAGAAAAACTGAAAGAAGGAAATAATAACAGAGCAAAATTTAATGAAATTGGAAATGAAAAAATAAAGAATATCAACAAAGCTTTAAGTTGGTTCTTTGAAAATACCAATGTTATAAACCTCTAGCAAGAATGACCAAGATAAATTAAGATTAAAATTATCAATATCAGAAATGACAGAATGAATCAAACTACATACTATAAACATTAAAAGCATAATTTAAAAAATTACAAATAATGAATTCAACAACACAGATGAAATGAACAAATTCCTTCAAGACACAAACTGCCAAGGTTCACTCAAGAAGAAAGAAAACCTGAATAATCTTTTACCTATAAAATAAATAGAAACTTTTTTCTATTAATACAAAGAAAACTCCAGACCCTGGTTGCCTCAATGGCAATTACTATCAAATATTTAAATAAGTAATAATCCAATTTACACAACCTCTTCCAGAAAACAGAAAAGGAAACACTCATTTTAGGAGTCCAGGATTACCTTGACATAAAAACCAAAGGCATTATTTTTAAAAATGCAAATATCTCTCATAAGCATAGATTTTAAAATCTGCAACAAAGCATTAACTACTTAAACCAGCAAGATATGAAAAGGATAATACATCATGACCGAGTGAGTATATATCCTGGGAATGCATACTGATCAACACTTAAAAAAAAAAAATCGGGGCTTCCCTGGTGGCGCAGTGGTTGAGAGTCTGCCTGCCAATGCAGGGGACACGGGTTCGAGCCCTGGTCTGGGAAGATCCCACATGCCGCGGAGCAACTAGGCCCGTGAGCCACAATAACTGAGCCTGCGCGTCTGGAGCCTGTGCTCCGCAACAGGAGAGGCCGCGATAGTGAGAGGCCTGCGCACCGTGATGAAGAGTGGCCCCCACTTGCCGCAACTAGAGAAAGCCCTCGCACAGAAACGAAGACCCAACACAGCCAAAAATAAATAAATTAATTAATTTAAAAAAAAAAAAAAAAATCAATGTAATTTATCATACCTACAGATTTTAGAAGAAACAATATATGATCATTACAGTAGGTGCAGAAAAAGCAAAAAGACATACATATTATTCACTAACCACATGACTGTTCAAAGAAAAATCCCAAATATATATATAACTCTATGTATAACTATATTTTTGTGTCTATGTCTATATGTATAACTATATCTGTATCTATAAATATATCTACAACTCCTCCCAAATTGATCTACAGATGGACGCTTATTCAGTCACAATCAAGCAGAAGTGCTTTTTTGGTTTGATTTGTTTTTGTTTTTGTGGGAGTGGTGGGGGATCAATAAGCTGATCCTAAAACTTACATGGAAAAGCAAAGAGCAGAATAGCCAAAACAACTCTAAAACAACAAGAACAAAGTTGGAAAATCCACACTACCAGACCTCGAGAAATAATATAAAAATACCAAACCAGTGTGGTATCGGAAAAGAATAGACAAAAACATCAATTCTATAGAGTCCAGAAATTGAGCAAAACAAATATGGTCAATTGATTTTTGGAAAAGGCAGAAAGAGAATTCAATTTAAAAAGGATTTTTTTTCAACAAATGGTATAGTAACAATTTGACATCATCCATAGGCAAAAAAAAAAAAAGGAAAAAAAGAACTTAGACCCAAATGCAAAATTTAACTCAACATAACCTACATGTAAAACCTAAAACAATAAAATTTCTAGAAGAAAGCATAGAGGATCATCTCTATGACCTTGGGTTAAGCAAGGATATTGTTATGAAACAAAAATAATAATAAATAAAAGAAAAAGCTGACAAAATTTCATCAAAATTAAAAGCTGCTTTTTCAAAGATATTGTTAAGAAAATTAAAATATAATCCACAGACCAAGAGAATATATCTGCAAAACACTTATGTGATAAAAATGAGTGCCCCCTTCATATGAAGTCTGGGTACTCCTTTTCAACCTATATTATTAATTGAACTAAAAAGCTGCAGGCTAATTTATACGGATACCAGACACTTTCTTAAAAACATACAAAGCAAAGAAAACAAAAGCTAAGAATATATTTAGGCCAATGTTATGGACCCAATTAAAGAAAATGTGCTAGAAAATGTATGAGGTGTGTACAGGGTGGAAGGGTGTGGAAGAGTAGCTGGAAAAAAAAATTCTGATTAGTTTTTGAGGCACGTAAACCTATAAATACCTTTACTTATAAAAAAAGATATAAAATAGACTTTTTAAAAAAAGACAGCATGTTATAAACTAAAACAAGATTGATATTTCTGTAGGAAATGTTAGAGTAAATATACTGAATTTTCATATGAAACCTTTTACTGCTAGACCCTACATAGACAGAACTATACTAAAGTCTACATCTAATGAGTGTATTTAGAGGTCTCACATACAGTTTAAAAAAAAGCCTAGTTAAAAGAAAAATGAACTCCATGATAACTGGTTTTTGCTTCTTAGTTGGTTTTATTTATATCACACAAAAACCTCAAGTTCATGTTTTCTAAATACACAGATGCATATCATAACAGCATGTTTTTGGTTTTGTGAATCTACTCCTTCCCACACCTGTGCTTCACTGTGTATACACTATAAACAAGTTGAACTACAACCACATTCGTGTTTTAAAATAGTTATAAAGGAGGAAGGAAACAAATGAGGATAGTACTATAAAATTTTCTGCAGCTATGAAAACATATCGCCATATAAATTTTTTGTGTTAATTTTTATATTAGGTTTCAGGCATTTTGCTACTGATCTATGAAAAATAACTATTATTATGAATAAATTATTAATTTTATGGTACCTATTATAAATCATACCTTTTTCTGATTTCTAATATTTTTGAACTAATTTTTAAAGAGTGATATAATCTACAAGTGATTTTAATCATTTTCTAACATGCATCAATTTTTAAAAAATTCACTGGCACTTCCACAATGAAATTAAATAATAAAGATAGCAAACAGCAGCTTTAATTTCTTCCTGATATTAATGGGAATTTTTAAAATAATCAAACATACTGGAGTTTGGTTTGTTCATAATGTTGTTTTTTTGTAACTTTAAGATGATACTGTTTATATTTCATTAAAAGTTTTATCAGAAAGTAATGTTGGATTTTATGAAATGTCTTAAACTATGACGAAAATGATTCATTAATATGATACATGATATTGAAGCATTCACGCATTTTAAGAATCAACCCATCATGGTCACAGTTTATTCTTTTAACCTACTGCTGACTTTGGTAATCAATTTATTTAGGATTTCTGTATGAGATTAGTATTTAATTTTCTTTTTTAAGATATCTTTTTTGGGTTTTATCAAATATAGGTTTCAAATAAAATTACTGGTAGCTTTAATTCTCTACCTGCATTCTAGAATAATTTAAACAGCTTCAAGTAAATTTCACCTAGAAGGTTTATAATTCCTAATCTATGAACCCGTTATTCCTTTCACAATAGAAGGAGTTCAGGATCTGTGAGAGCCATAATGAAAAGAAATGAAAACAACCGGGAAACATACCAATAAATCTTTCCCTCTTAATTCCTAATATCGTCCTGCTTAATCTGTTCCCAGATAAACTCCCAACAAATGCTAAGGGAAAATTAATTTGGAGGATTACCTATTGCTTCTATATCAGGAATATATGTAACACCTTGAAATTTACCTTTCTGTTGAAAGTATATGAATTAGCTTGAGCAAAAATTCACTGAATATCTGAGGACATGTTGAAGAAAGATGCACTTGTAATCGGGTAAGAAATTCTTGCATAGCTTGCGTAGCTGTTGGACCAACCTGAAGAGAAATGAAATTCTGTTGACAACTGCTTACTGATCCCATTTACAGAATTATTCATTTAAAAAGTATCATCTGTATGTCTTCTTTGGAGAAATGTCTACTTAGGTCTTCTGCCCATTTTTGGATTGGGTTGTCTGTTTTTGTGATATTGAGTTGCATGAGCTGCTTGTATATTTTGGAGATTAATCCTTTGTCAACCTAAATGTCCATCAACAGATGAATGGATAAAGAAGATGGGGCACATATATACAATGGAATATTACTCAGTCATAAAAAGGAACAAAACTGAGTTATTTGTAGTGAGGTGGATGAACCTAGAATCTCTCATACAGAGTGAAGTAAGTCAGAAAGAAAAAAACAAATACCGTATGCTAATGCACATATAAGGAATTTTAAAAAGCGGTTCTGATGAACCTAGTGGCAGGGCAGGAATAAAGACGCAGACGTAGAGAACAGAGTTGAGGGCACAGCGGGGGAAGGGGAAGCTGGGATGAAGTGAGAGAGTAGCACTGACATATATACACTACCAAACGTAAAAAGGATGGCTAGTGGGAAGCTGCTGCATAGCACAAGGAGATCAACTCAATGCTTTGTGGTGACCTAGAGGGATGGGATAGGGAGGGAGGACAGGCTCAAGAGGGAGGGGATATGGGGATATATGTATACATATAGCTGATTCACTTTGTTGTATAGCAGAAACTAACACAACATTGTATAAAGATGTGAAAAAAAAAAAAGCTCTTTCCCTGTAAAAAAGAGAAAAGCATCAAACGTTAAGTCAAGAGCCATACGGGTGAAACTTTTCATTTGAAGAACAAAAATATTAACAGTGATAGCAGGAAACCAATTAAGCTTTTAGGTCTTGATATATTTATTTTCAATCGAAAATTATAGATTGTATTGTCAATATTTTTTTTCATTATGGTTTAGAATAACTTATGTTACTTTTATTTAATTCAATACAGAAAAAGACTCACCTGAATTACACAAGAATATCTTTATAATGCTTTCAAAAGCACAAAGAACTTATGTACTGATTTTCACAATCTTCTTAATTATCCCATTTCAAAACAAAAGAACTCAGACTCAGACAGGTTAAGTGATCCACAAAAGGTCATGCATGCTTCTAATGACTAGCAGAGCAAATACTAAAGTGAATTGGGGAAAAAACCCTACAAAAAACCCTTTAAAGCTAAAAACAAACCTGTATCAATTCGTAAAAAAATGCTTTCCCAAACTTCTATCTCTTCAATGAAAAAAAAATGATAGTGAGAACCACACCAAGTGTCCTGAAGTATGTTTTGGAATGTTATGATCATAAAACCCTAGAGGAGTTTTGGGAAAAACAAAATGCAATGTAATTCTCCAAACCATTTTAAAGTTAACAATTTCTAACACTGAGTATAAAAATCATAACATTCATAACTAAACTACAAAACCAAAATATCTGAGGAAAGCTTGACCTTCAGTAACTTTTACTTTGCCTTTAAAAAAAAAAAAGGAGAGGAAAAAACACTACTTTATACAGCGGCATGTTCCCTGACACCTAGGCTCTACCACTAACTAGTTGTATAATTGTGGGCAATGCAGATAATGCATGTTTTCTCATATGTAAAATAAAGAGGCTGGAATCAGTGATTTCAGGACTCTTCACATTCCAAATTCATGCAATCTTTATGTGTAATAATCACTTGATAACATGCCTCTGCCCCCATCAAAACTCTGGCCCAATCTAATTACAAGTAGTTTGCTCCTTCTCATTTGTTTCCTTGTCTGGTTTATTTTATGATGATCTACAAAATTCAAGTCTATTCAGTATGAGAGTACTGACTAAATGTATCCAACAGAACTTAGGCTCCAAGAAAAGGCAGAGACTCGGACAGGGTAACTACTTAAATCCCTAGAACCTAGAACAGCACCTAGACCTAGCACATAGATAAGCACATAGCTAAGAAATAAAAGATGATAACTTTGCAAGATAATCTTGAACAACGTCCATTGGAAAGATGCTATGAACACTAAATATATTTTATGTGAAAAGAAATATAATGAAGGAAAGATATTTTTTAAAGCAGTACAATATAACAAAAGCTAAACTGATATAAAAGAAATCTGTGGTTAGACTAAAAATGTTTATAAGCTCTGATATATCTTTTTTTTCTGAATTAACAAAAGCAATATCTTTTTTCATTTCAGTTTTGAGATATAATTGACATACAGGACTGCATAAGTTTAAAGTGCACAGCATAATGATTTGACTTAAGACATCATGAAACGATGACCACAGTAAGTTTAGAGAACATCCATCGTCTCATATAGATACAAAATAAAAGAAAAAAATTTTTTTCTTTATGATGAGAAGTCTCAAGATTTACTCTCTCAACAACTTTCACATATAACATACAGAAGTGTTAATTATATTTATCATGTTGTACATTACACCCCTAGTATTTACTTGTCTTATAACTGGAAGTTTTTGCCCTCTGGCTACCTTCATCCAATTCCCCCAACCCCTGCCTCTGGTAATCACGAATCTGATCTCTTTTTCTATGAGTTTGTTTGTTTTTGAAGTAAAATTCACCTACAACGCTATGTTAGTTCCTGGTGTACAACTCAGTGATTTGATATTTCTATACATTTCAAAATGCTCACCACAATAAGACTAGTTACCATCTGTCATCATAAAGATATTGCATTATTATTGACTATACGCCCCACACAGTACATTTCATACTGGTGATTTATTTTGTACCTGGAAATGTGTACCTCTCAATTTCCCTCACCCTCCTTCCCCCACCCCCATCCCCCATCCCCCATTCTGGCAACCAGCTGTTTGTTCCCTGTATCTAGGACTCAATTTCAGTTTTGTTATGTTTCTTCATTTGCTTTGTTTTCTAGATTCCACATATAAGAGAACTCATATGGCATCTGTCTTTCTCTGTTTTATTTCACATATCGTAATACCCTTTAGGTCCATTGACGTCATCTTTTTGTTTTTTGTTAAATAAAATACTTAATAGTATAAAAGAATTAAGTTAGGTGACCTGTCAATCTTGATAATAGAGGTCATTTAACATAACACATTATTTTAAAAAATTTTTAAATTCTCCAATTTTTTAAATGCTTCCCTAACATTAAGGTAAATATTTGTTTAGAATGTTTCTCAAATTATATAAAATTAACACCAAAAATATATCTCTACATAAAAATCCAGTAAAATTCCAAGAGAAAACTTACTACCTGCTATAATTCAGTTTCAGCATAGCTATTATTATATGTAATTCAAAACATTTTATTACGTTGATACATAAAAGGCCATCATTTAATGCTTTAGCAATGAAAATTTTATGTATTTAGGTGCACTTAAAATTTCCTTTACAAATAAGTTTACTGTATAATCTGGGCCTATCACTGGTTTTCAGAAGTCACATTACCTGTGGACTGTGTTGATTTGTTCCATGTGGACTGGTGCCAGAAAGAAATTTCACTAAAACATGAATCAGGTTTGGATCTGAAACCAGCAGATGGGCAGTACTCTCCTGAGTTCCAATGGCAGTACTGGAACCAGCTATAAAACATTAAAAAAAAAAAAAAAAAAAAAATGTCCTCAACAAAAGGACCCCGAAACAATGGAAATGCAGTATTTAAAACATCTTTTAGTTTCAAAGAAAACTCACATATTCCTGGGAGTTACTAAAAGGATCTGAATCTCTACTGTACTGACTGAGCCTCATTCCAAATTTTCATCTGCCATAGATCTCCTGCCTCTCTCCTAATTTGGCTGTGAAAAATACCTAGTTTAATGTGCATCTTATTCAGCATACAGTCAAGTGGAAAAGAAATAACTAAATGCTTACTGCCCTTTTGGTGAGCCTATTCTTAGTAATTATTTCCCCCTTCCAGAAATAAAGATCTATTTTTCAGGTAAATTTTAACACAGCCTTCGAAGATAAACTGAAGCAAAACCTATTCATTTTTGCATGTCAGCTACATAAAGGTTGTATACTGTTAACTGATACACAGACAATGCACAAGTTTTCTGAAGTGAATAAAATATCCTTGAGTCAAATCTATCTTCAGTATCACACAGAGATGTTTTCAATCCCATATTTGGAAAATATTATATTCCAAATGAAAAAATGAAGTAGCATTTTGATTCTCAGCAATGATTTTAATTAATACCTTTATCAATGTGACGCTGCTTTCTAGTCAATGAAATTAAGCCCAAAGAGAATGGGGATGAAATCCACCCACCTGCTGTCATAACCTACAGATGGAATGAAGATTTCAACTCACAAATGGGTACTCCTTGCTCTCTAATATGAACTTTGATACCTACTTCCCAACAACCTCAAGAATGTCAGATAAAATCTAGACCTAAATGTAAAAAGTAAAACCAGTAAGCATTACAGAAGATAATGTATGAGAGTATCTTTGTGACTTTGAGATACAGAAAGCCACAGAAGGCACTAAAAGTTCCTTTCTTAAAAGGTTCAGAAATTAATTTTACTATCTTAAATGGGAAATAAAGGAGTGGGGTGAAGAAAGTAGGAAACTAATAGGACTTTAGAATATGAGAAGAAGCGATTAGGTTCAGCGAATATAGGTTTTAGATGTGAAAAGCATAAACCGAGGAACCTAGTCATAAATGTTCATGAACATTATAATGAATAAATCATTTTTAACTGCTAAGTTACTTTAAAAAGAATAAATAACCAACACAAGACATAGACTAACATTTAATATTTGACTTTGTACTCTAAAAGTAATCAATTTTTAAAAACTAGTAAAAGTTTTTAAAAGGTAAAAATATAATTTGATCTTGTAACTGTAGATAGATGAGAGTATATAATCAAAGTAAAGAAGCACGAAGGGCAGGATACATTAAGAACAACAACAACAAAAAGAACAAATTCAGAAGAGACATATTCAAATAAAGAATTTAATCATTTGCACAACTATATCACTTCTTGAAAAAATCTTTTTTAAGAATCTGATAGCAAGAATAATAAAGTATATGTCAGAGATTTAAAGGAATAAATATTTGGACTTACGATTAAGCTGCATGTTTGTCATGAGTGTTAGACTATGAAGCACAAGGCACCATGTCCGGAGCAAAGTATTGGGATACCACGCTAACACTGTGAGAAAGCTAGTTATTGATGCTATGTGGAAAAGAGAAAGGGGAAATTTTAACTCAGAAAAAGCAAACGTTTACTAAGAATTAAAACAAAAAGAATAAATTTTAAAACATGACATTATTTTTTTAAATCAATTCACTACCTAGTGTCCTCTAAACATATAAATAAGAGTTCCCCATTAAACATAACTAAGCATTAGAGAGTCAATAACATTTTATGTCTAAGGTTAAAGCTCATCCCACGACAAATAAAATAACATGTCATCACTATACATTTGTTGTCCTTTCCAAACTACAGGCATTTCTACTGTAACACAATTTGTGTTTTACTAAAAATCCTCACATTCTGCAAAACGAAAAATTGAAAATAATAGGGCATACTGGAAAGACAGGGATGGGGTTGACCATTCAAAACCAATGTAACTTCACAAAAAAAGCACAAACTAAAACAATAACTAAGTCACCTGCAAGGCCTAAATAAGAAGCACATGTGGCAGGTGGAGAAGCCAAAAAAGTTATTAAAAATAAACAAACAGGGCTTCCCTGGTGGCGCAGTGGTTGAGAATCTGCCTGCTAATGCAGGGGACACGGGTTCGAGCCCTGGTCTGGGAAGAGCCCACATGCCGCGGAGCAACTAGGCCCGTGAGCCACAACTACTGAGCCTGCGCGTCTGGAGCCTGTGCTCCGCAACAAGAGAGGCCACGATAGTGAGAGGCCCGCACACCGCGATGAAGAGTGGCCCCCGCTTGCCGCAGCTAGAGAAAGCCCTCGCACAGAAACGAAGACCCAACACAGCCAAATAAATAAATAAATAAATAAATAAATAATTAAAGGTGCTAATAATTTAAAAAAATTTAAAAAAATAAATAAACAAACATGATACAGTGCCCAGTTTTTGCCCTTAAAACTCTGTGTATAATGGCTGATTCCAGATCTCAGGCAGGAAATATAGTTTGGAACACCTATGATATTAAAATCTAACAAAGATATAGTTGTGTATTTCACAAAAAACAAAACCAAAAGAATCTAATGAAGCATCATCTTACTGACCACAAACAGCATAATTTCAGCATCAATAAACATAATGATTGTAACAGAAATGTAAGAAATATTTTAAAATCATGAACTTATACAGATATTTACTAAGGAAACTAAGTGGTCATGATTATAGACTACTTGTGAACCAATTAATTTTTAAATTTAATTTTAAAATACAGAAAATTTCCAGCATTTTTCCTGGCTCTATATAAAAACTGTACCTCCAAAGGGTGACATGATAGCACATGAAAGGAAGTTTCTCTTTATGGAAGTATTTCAGTTAATAAATTAAAAAGGAATAACAAAATTAGACTATCTTCATTTCAAAACTTCCTGTGAATTGCTAATAATTCTAGGCATTAATCATTAGTGTCTATTAACAACATAAAAAAAGACAACCTATGAAACTGCCTTAAAAAAAAAAAAAACTCGAATCAGATTAAGCTCCATGTCTGATTACCAATTTATAGACAGTAGAGAGGACATCACAGAGATACAATCACTAAAAATCGGGACCTAGGGAATCTTGAAAGACAAACAACCAAACTTTACACAGGGATTAAAAAAAAAAGACAGATTAGAGGAATTAAGAAACATAATTAATTAAAATGTGTAGACTCTATATGGAATCTATTTCAAATATACAAAAAAAATTCTGTAATAGTTTAGACAATTGGAAATTTGAATACTGACAAAATACCTGATGATAGTAAGAAATAATTACTTTTTTTACTCTTCTATTCACTCTTGTTTATGCTTAATGTTTCTCACAATAACAAAGTTTTAAAAAGTGATGGGGGCTTCCCTGGTGGCGCAGTGGTTGAGAATCTGCCTGCCAATGCAGGGGACACGGGTTCGAGCCCTGGTCTGGGAAGATCCCACATGCCGCGGAGCAACTGGGCCCGTGAGCCACAACTGCTGAGCCTGCGCGTCTGGAGCCCGTGCTCCGCAACAAGAGAGGCCGCGATGGTGAGAGGCCCGCGCACCGCGATGAAGAGTGGTCCCCACTTGCCGCAACTAGAGAAAGCCCTTGCACCGAAACAAAGACTCAACGCAGCCATAAATAAATAAATAATTTAAAAAAAAAGTGATGGGAGCAAAATGTATAATAATAATCATTAATACAGTGAAACAGAAGGAAACCTAATAACTAAAGTAGGGCTGGCTCTTGCTGAGAGAACGCAGATGTTAAGTAGGACCATAAGCCAGTGTGGCTGTCACTAAGGCTGACAGACAGGCCATGTGAAGGCCATGCATGATGCACATCTCTAGAGAGAAAGCATCAGGAATAAATGATTTTTACTTTTCTTTAAACAGATTCCTATAGCCCTAGCTGAAAGCTAGTTCTATTCCTGTTGAAGGATATTATTCAACTCCCACTATTCCCACATTCCTGCATTTGCCAAGAAAAAAAATGAAAGAACACAATTTCTACAAAAAATTGACATCCTTCTCCAATTTACCAATTCCCCTAGAGGTATTTCACATTTTTAAAAAAGGCCAGTTGCAAAAGAACAGCCTATGAACAAGACAATACTTTAAGGAACTACAATGTAAAGATTAACAGAACATTGTAGATTTCATGTCTGTGTTATACACAGACATAATACAGACCAGAGGATAACAGTTTTCTGTTCTCTTTCCTGCAAATTATTAAGTCAGTATTTTAAATATGTTTTCTTCACTAAAACATTACAACCCTAATGACAAAGATGAGGTGTTAACCTAATCAATACCTTTTTAGATTGTTTATGCTATGTTAATAACTTTCCTTCTAATAAATCTTACCTTGATTTAATGAAATGACAGGTATTCGATTAGCATTATATAAAAAAATGTCTGCTCCATTTTCTTTGTTTCCAGACGAACTAGAATTCAGACTCAATGTGAGCCACAACTGGAGAAGCGATTCCAACTGAAAAAGAATGTAAATTGACAGAAAATGTACCTATTATGAAATACCATTTAAGCAAAAATCTCATGTATGAATCCTTATGATTATGAGTAAATAATTTTTCTATTAAATAGTTCTTCTGGGGGCTTCCCTGGTGGTCCAGTGGTGAAGAATCCACCTTACAATGCAGGGGACGCATGTTCGATCCCTGGTCAGGGAACTAAGATCCCTCATGCCATGGGGCAACTAAGCCCACACGCCACAACTACTGAGCTTGTGTGCCTCAACTAGAGAGCCTGTGTGCCGCAAACTACAGAGCCCACATGTTCTGGAACCTGCTCGCCACAACTACAGAGCCTATGTGCCCTGGAGCCTGCGTGCCATAACTAGAGAGAGAAAACCCATATGCCACAACTAGAGAGAAGCCCGTGCGCCGCAATGAAGAGCCCACACGCCACAACGAAACACCCTGCATGCCTCAACGAACATCCTGTGTGCCACAACTAAGACCCAACACAGCCAAAAATAAATAAAATAAATAAATAAATAATAAAAATAAATGTTAAAAAAAAATACTTCTTCTGGTTACTTCAATTCAGTTCACAAGCAAACACATCTTAAAATTCTAGATCAAATGAAATTTAACTGAATTAAAATTTATAATTTACCTAATATAAATGTTTTACTAAATTAAAAGACGTGATTCAAGTCTTTAAATACAGGTGTGTGTATAATATGTAGTTGGAACAAAAGCAGTAAAGCTTAAAATCATAAAAGTTATAAATAACCTGTCACTGAGGAGCTGGGGTAATCAAAGTATCTCCAACATTTTTTCATCTGAGTATGACAAAGAAATCATCCCTGTCTGGTTGAGACTGATCTGCCCGTTTATTTTCATCTTTCCTAGGCTGGCAGTAATGTCTAAAAATACACCATTTCTCCTGAAGTCATACCTGAACATGATGGACTTGAAGCATGGAAAAAAGTTTGTTGAAACAAACATTTAACATTGGGACAGATGATAACTGTATAATGAGCTGGCTGGATTGGTTCGCTGCTTGTAAACCCCCTAGAAGTGAATCATCTGTTCCAGTGGGAGACTGTGATACTGAAAATTAAACACAATTATGATTTTATACACAAAGTATCAGGAGAAATGTTAACTAGCTATTAATATGTACAGGTAAGTGAAGATATATTTTTTTAAAAATTAAAATTGCATTATTTAAAATGGTTCAGCATTATATTATTTGAAAACTTGTTTTTACAACGTTACTTGAAAGTTCAAAAGATAATCCCCACAAAGAGAAGCTCCCAAATTCACAGGACTTGTCCACCAAGGGAAAAGAACCTTACTCTCTAGAAATTTTTATTTTCAATTTTTTCCTAATTAATAAGAGGGAGGAGAAAAGGGAAAGAAAAAAGAACCCTGCCTATTTCTTGAGAAGGTAGTTTTAGAATAACCTAGACTCTAATCCATTGATTCTCAACCTTGATAGCACATTAAAATTGCCTGGGAAGTGTTCAAAAATTCTGATGCCAGGATACACACACCAAACTAACTAACTGAGTATATATTCATGGGGAGCAGAGAAATAAAGGGATGTTAAGAGAGTTTTTCATATATTTAGAAAGTTTTATATTAAAAGGAGAACACAGTTCTGCGCAGGAAAATAATCAAAAGATAGAATATATCGAGAAGCAGAACTAGACGAATCTTCTCTTTTTCTCCTTTTTTCTATACTTCCTAAGTCAAGAAATATAGAATGCAAACCAAAAGAATTCAATTTAACACAGGAAGATCTAAAAATCCAAATTTCTCTATTGAAATGGGTTGTGAACTTTACTTCATAGGAGAAGGACATGATGTGCTTCCTAAGTTCTAACTAGTATCTCTACACCTTTACTCACCACCATTACCCACCATGTTTTTATTTTTCTTGGCCTAAGAAAAATAAAAATATCACCATTGCCTCAGCACAGCTCCTATCTTAAGATAGACAGGCTGCTATCTAACTACACTCACCTGACAAAAGGGGATCTACCCAAGCCTAGAACAACATCAACAGTCAGCAAACCATGTCCTAACGGCCAAATCTGACAGGCCACCAGATTCTGTAACACAGTTTCTTTAATAGCCGTGCCTATTCATTTAGGTATATATTGTCTACAGCTGCTTTCCTGCTACAAAGTCAGAGTAGAGCTGCAACACACCCTGTACAGACCCAGAAAGCCTAAAATATTTACTATCCAGTCATTTATTATAAAAAGTTTTTCTTCTTTTGCTGTAGATAATTAGGTAGTAAATCCTCTCAATTCTGTACTTCAATCAGGCCCATTTGGCTGTCTTCATTATCTCAGTCTTCCATCTTGGTCTTCAAGGAAGATAAAGATGTTACTATTAAGAAACCCACTTTATCAGAAATTTGGATATAATGCAAGGAGCTCCCAGGCAGCTAGCTATGCAGGCTCCCCCAGGAATTTCATTAACCGTACTCCACCACAATAACAAAAACATGACTCAGGTTTTTGGACTGAACTTATGAACACTACATGGAGGTATTTTGTTCCCCCTCTGCTCTCCTGATTCATTAATCCTTCGTCTTATTTCTCAACTTCCTACTAACTTAGCAAGGGAGAATTTAAAAATCCATCCTTACTGAGTGCACCTGAAAATAATCAGGAGATGAACTGTTCACAGTAATACTCTAAGAATGGTTACTTTTACTCACAGGTAGGAGATGTATTTGTTAATGCCTGTAAAATGGAATCTGCTTCCAGGGTTGACATCATTTTCAACATAAGTTCTGCTTGTTGTTCAAGTCCAACTTCTAGGCGAGCATCTAGGGCTACAGAAAGCAATTAAAAGAAAAAACAAAACCTATTTGATAATTATTATTCACGTCCAACTTCCTACAATAAAATGTTGACATCTGAACCCGAAACAGGGTGAGGAGGGTATCTTCATGTCAGAACAACCTGGCATGGGGTATCAGAGTTACAGCAGGTAACAACATCTGTGCAAAGGAGCCTAGAGACGGGAGAGTAGATATATAAAGAGAGGTAGATCAAGTAAGTGAAGTAATGATAATGGAAGCAAATAAATTAAGAATAATGAGAATCAGGTACCTCACTATCAGAGAAAAGAGAAATGTGGAAAAGGAAAAAACTAATATGAAGTTTATGGAGTAGATTACTGTTAGATTAACTGCTATATCAATGTGGACTCATGGCATTCTAGACGGATAGACAGACAGACAAATATAGAAATAAATATAAACACAAATGTGTGTACACACTCCCTAGATTTGTCCATCAAGAGAGAGTGTGGAATAGCCAAAAATTAACAGTTAAGTATATCTAGTACTCAAATCTTGAATTCTTAATCACATTTCTCCACTAAAAGGTTTTGAAATACGATTTTCGTTCATGAAGTGGCTAATTCCCAGTCTGGGGAAGGGAAAGTAAATGATGAGCCTGGGGCATTTTGTTATGTCAGAAAACAGGGAAGTGTTCAAAGAAAGATGAAGACATTTCAAAAAGACAGAGACCAGATTAAAGGAGATACCATGGTCAAATCAGGGACATTTTGAACATCAAAATAAATAATGACAACACTGCGAATGTACATAATGCCACAGAATTGTACACCTAAAAATGGCTAAAATGGAAAATTTTATGATCTCTTGAATTTACCTCAATAAAAACAAGAAAATAATGATAACAAATTATAACCCACTGAATAAAATAGGAAACCACTGGTCTACTCAAAACTAAGTGAATAAACTAATAACTTTTTAAAAAAAGAATAGATTCCAAGTATTATTCTGCCACTCCAACCCATCAAAATTTTTTTACAAAAGGGAAAAGAATAACTTTTCACTGGAAAATATTGGCAGACATCTCCTTTATCAAGTAATTAAACTTAAAACCACCAGCAGTGGTCCAAATTAAAATCATGAGACACCTAATAGGATGCAGTAAGAAAATCTGAGCAGTACACTTTCTTGATATTTCTGCCAAAAACCCATGACCACAATCTAATTGTGAGGAAACAGCATACAAACCCAAATTGAGGGACATTCTACTGAACAACTGGCCTATAATCATCAAAAGCACCAAGGTCATGAAAGTTACCTCTGACAAACAAAGTGTGGCAGACTGAATAAGACTGAAGAGATATGATAATTACGGTTGATGCTTGAACAACACAGTTTGAGCCGCATGAGTCCACTTATACATGGACCTCTTTCAATAAATATGTACTGCACCATCCATAGTTGGCTGAAGGCATGGATGCAAAACCTTGGAGACGGAGGGCCAACTGTAAAGTTATACACAGACTTTCAACTGTGTGGGAGTGGTCCCCCCACCCCCACCTTATTCAAGGGTCAACTATAAAAGCAACGCACAATTTTGTACTGGATCATTTTGCATAAAGGGCATTATTTAGACACAACTGCTGAAACCTGAATGGGGTCTTAAAGTTACTATTGTTAATTTCCTGATTTTGATGGAATGTGCTTCCTGATGTGTTTATGTAGAAGAAATGTTCTGCTTTGTAAAACAAACAAAATAAAACAAAAAAACATCAGATTACCAACTTACTCCCAAATGGGTCAGGATAACAAATGTTCTCTGTACTACACTTGCAACTTTTCAGTAAATGTATGATTGTTTCAAAATTTAAGAAAAGATTTTATTTTTTAAAAAAGTTATATACTCTATGTGACTAGAAGAGTGCAAAAATAATACTCAACGTGATTTCATTCTGTTTACAAATAAAGTATAAATTTATTATTAACAATAACAATAAAAGGAAGCACAATTAATTAAAACCACCAGCAAACCCACACAACTCACAAATATATTTTGCAAAGTGTTATTCTGAGAAACAAAAAATGGACCATAAATAGAAGCTCTTCTAAACTGACTGACACACAGCTCTGAGTGACAGTCACTCTCACGGCACCCCTGCAATAATAAACCCTCTCAGAAAACACTCAGGATCAAATTCTCAGGAGACAAAGAATACATAAATTGAGGACTTGTTTTAAGAATAGCTTATGCCTTAAAATATGAACACACACTTACCCTGAGACACTGAAACACTAACTGTCTGTGATCCATTCTTCTCTGTATTTGCTGGTGGCTTTGCTACAGGAATTCCAAGACCTCCTATGTATGGGTTGTAATTGTAGGTGCCATAATCAGCACCCCAATAGTCATACCATGTACTGCTTATTGGCTTAAAAGAATAGGAAAAAACTGTGGTTTATTTTTGCCTCTTCACGAAGAGTGACATATTATTTACATTACCTAAAGTCAAGCAGGGCTACAAAATAAACATTCTCCTTACCCTTTAAATTTCTAAAACATAATCTCAATGATTAAAGGAATGGTTCATAATATTCTCTCCATTTTTATCCCAAAATCTAAAAAGACCTTATTTGTTAGACTCTGAGAGGTAATTAGCATCTTTAATAAAATCTCTTACACACAAAATGAACCAAAATAAAGTATTAGGGAGGTATCTCCTTTAGAAAAAGTAGCAGTTAACACAGAAGTAGATTCTGCAATGAACTCAACTTGGATAAGCTTAAATGCTGCTTGAAATGTCAATAGTCCATAACCATACCTCCCATGCTTATTAGTGGTTCTTATTATCATATAAGATAATGTTAGTGGCTATATTAATAAAATGATGTAAGTTCTCCGTATACTATTCCACTAGTTCTATAAAAAATCTACTGTAGTACCTAGAGGAATTTAATTTTGAGTAAGCTAAATAATGGGTTACATTAGGTGTATACTTTCCTCTTTTAAGTAATTAATAAACCAGAAGTATAAGATGAAAGATTTTAATTGCAAAGAATACTCTACTATATCGTACCTTAAAAACTTTGGCTGCAAGAGGATCCTTTTCCAAATCAATATCTAAAGGATCAATGTCAACTTCCATTAGATCCTGAAGTAGCTCAAGATCAATTTCTTTATCTTTTTCCAAAGAGGAAAGAGGAGGTGCACCTTCAAATAATTGAAAGTGATTTTTTTTGGTGGAGTATATAACATAAAATTTAACCAATATATTGCTTTTAATTACAGAAAAAGTTAATTTACTTATACATAATATATATGTTTCTACTGATACAAAAATCTCTAAATTTTTATACCTGACAATTAAGTGTAAGTATGCAAATATATCACCCTATAACACACAATTAAAAACACCAGTGCAATAATATGTGACTTCCTAGGGGAAAAGACCGTATGATTAGTCCTTGTAGAATCAAGTTACATAAACTTTGTTGTTAAAAATAATCATTAACCATTTCTAGAATGAACAATGTTATTCATTTTATTGCCTCCAATTGTAATTCATTATATTACATCCAGTAGTTAAGGAAATAATACTAGGTATTAAAGTGAAAAGCAAAGATTTCAGTTTTAAGACTGCTATTCACCTTATTTTTCTATCATGAATTGGAAATGATTTTGCTCTCAGATGACTCCAAATTTTTAACTAGCCTTTTATGCCTTACAACTCTTATCTTCCTTCCCTTCCCACCCTCTATTATTCAACATATATTTATAGAATGCCAAGAAAATACTAGCCCGTATTAGGGTCTGAGTATATAAAGATTAATAAAACAAATGTCCACCCTCCAACAAATTAACAGAGGTTCAGAGGTGAGGGTACACTACAGAAATTAAACCTACTACCACATGGTAGGTGCTATCAGAGACAATCTAGAATGTAGGCAGCGCTGTAGGCAGCACCGACGGCAGTCTCCAGCATTGCTGGTGGTAATGGAAAAAGCTTCTTGGAGGAGGGCATGCTTTATGGGAATCTTAGATAAGAAGTTCATCATGCAAACTAGAGAAGAAAGTCTACTCCAGATTAAGGGACTATCAGACAGAAAGGATAAAATCATGAGAGAATCTAAGATTAAGGAATGAAACAGATGAAATGACCACAGCATTGCAAAACAGTCTTCAAAACTAGGGAGTACACCACAAAGGATTGGACATGCTAAGATACACATTATAGTTTTTGAAAAGGCAGAAAACAAAGAAAGAAAAAAGAAAAAGAGAACAAGAGCCTTGCTATCTTTACCACTGTGTATCTTTAACTGTTTTCTAGGTTGTAATTCTTTCAACATAGCCAAATAAGACCGTATCAAGATAACATGGACCCTGTGAAAGGATACCATTTTATTTTAATAT
This sequence comes from Balaenoptera musculus, assembly GCF_009873245.2. NCBI lineage: Eukaryota > Metazoa > Chordata > Mammalia > Artiodactyla > Balaenopteridae > Balaenoptera > Balaenoptera musculus. Next base: position 64,478,351 of record NC_045797.1, read on the forward strand.
GCATTCAGAGAATCAAAGCAAAACATACTTATCAGGAAAATAACTGATATGGTTACTAAGGCCAAACACCTAATATAAAACTGAATTTTATACTTCATTAATATTCTTAACTTTGAAACATGTTTCATTTTTTAAAGAAAGAGCTACGGATATTTTAACTAAAAACTTTAAAGAATGTACCTGTTATATCATGTGTCAGAGGTTCATCTATAGTTTCCAGCAACTGAGCTGAAGACTGCTGCAGGGAGTCATCAGAGTCACCAGCTGTTGCACCTACATCATCACTCACTGTTCCTTCCTCCATGGCTTCTGCAGCTACTGGAGCCAGCAATTCTCCTGTAGGTAAGAAGAGCATCCTAACTGCTTTAGTAATTAGTAAACAGACATCCAAAACATAGTTTTTTGTCCAGTATTGAGAATAGCATGTGTACTCTACCAACCACAAAAGATTCTGAGGCAAATGAGTCCACACCTACCCAAGGAAATGCTAGGGCTCACTGCATTACCTTCAAATGCTAACGAATAGCAAACACAAAATGTGCAATATGAACAAGGAGTTATTATAATCACTTTACACACATTAACTCACGTATTCTTCAAAATAACTTCATGAGAAAGATGCTTTTATTATCCTTATTTTACAGATAAAAAAACTGAGGAGCAGGGAGTGCCTTCCCCAAGTGCACGTAGAGAATTAGGAAGCAGCCTGCTGCTGGTATCAATAAGGAAGCGGACTAGCTCAATATCCCTGTACTCTGTAACCTCACTCTGCCATAAAAACTTGTATTTATCACAAGTGTCAACATAATTAAACGCAAAAGTAATTCCAAATGGTTGCTACTGCTATAACATGAAAGAGACACTTTATACTTTTCAGGAGCTCACAGTTTCCTTTAAAGATTAGTCAAGCAGCGACAAGATAATTTTGACATACCTTATTAAAAATAAATCCTAACAAACCTGCTAAAATATCCTGTAGCATACAAGTTAAGGAATATTGAGCCCAAGCACCACCCCAAGATATATCTCCTCTATTGAAGTCAGTTCCAACCAAAAGTAATAGCAGTCTTTCCAGTTGGGGTTCATTCACAATCTCACACAGATGTATAGTTGGCCTCGTGGCATTCGCAATGCGTGCAAGAACCTGTAATACATTTTATAACATCATACACTTAAATAGAATGAAATATGTTTTCTCCAAAAACAAAGCGTTGAAGTAACTGCTTTCAATGAGATATGCTTTTGATGTCAAAATAATTATTTGACGTAAATGCAAAAGAAATGTAATTTCATGGATCAAATATTAAAATCCAGGTAAAAACCTGAGTTGAATAGTTTAAAATAATTTCTATAAGCAATGAGTATGCTACAGAAAAGCTTTCAGGGCATTAATACACCCTTCATTGCTATAATCTGACACTCGTTTGTCGATTTCCTATCCTAATAAATAGACAAAAGGTAGGCTGTAGATAGACATACCCACATTACTTACATTTCAAATCTACAATAATCTAGTTTTAACTAGATTAAAAATATACATTAGGTCTCCTAAGAAATAAGTGCCAAAATATTTTTAAAACCTTTCAAGGCACGTTAAAAAAAAAAACTAAACTGCATAAAAGGAAAACCAGTGAAAGCACTTTTATTTCTCTTAAAAATCAATTACAAACTGCATTTTTTTCTTATTTCTTTTTCTTACTAAGTCTGTAATTATAAATTATGCCTATTCGTTTACTTACCTTACAAACAAATAATAAGAGATCTGCATGGCATGTAAAATCCATGGAGAGGAGAAAAAGGACAAGTTTCTGGACTACTGAAATACAACGTTCATGGGCCAGGGTAAATGGAAGTGGTTCTATCTCTGGGCTTTCCTTTGTCGTTGTAACTTCTGTGTCTAAATTAGAACGAGACCACTCTGCTGTCCGACGTAATCGAATTAAATCCTTGAAGTGCTGTACACAGAAATTTATAATATTTAAACCACTGTTTATTGAATGAAAATTCTTTGAACGAAAATTCTTTCAGTACAAGTTTATTTGTGAAATGAAAATATTCACTCAGAAAACTTACAACGTCTACAGAACAAAATTTTTAGGCAAACAATAAGCTTCAAAAAGTAAGATTATTAAAAACTATACTGACCAATATACCTTGTGTCCTATTTTAAAGTAAGGTATCAGATACATAACAGAATTTCAGAAAGGTGAAATTCTATAGAAAGGCTACATCAGGTCAAATCTAACATCTTAAATAAATATTACCAAAACATCCTAAATATAATCATAAAAGGTGAATGGTAAAGAAACCTATATATACTAAGTATACAGTATTAATTCATTTCAAACTCTGATGGAGTAACTGTAATTTCATATTTATAGAAACACAGTATGTAAACTTGGTTGCTACATATAAATGTTACCACCCAAATTTAAAAAAATATGTCATTATTTTTAAAAATTTTATTTATAAATCGTTGAACTTAATTTTCACTTAGAAAGGACACATTAGGAAAATCATACATTTCCTAAGTCCTTTTATCTTCAATTTACTGGAACACAATCCACTTTAAAGGAAATACACTAGAAAAATACTTTAAGCCCACATTAATCATATATTTACTTGAGTTAAAAGCTACCTTTCCCAAAAAAGGTACATAGAATAGATTTTTCTGTTGATAAGCAGAATAACATAAAGTTTCCCAATCATTACTAAAAATACTTAACTATTCAAATAACTTAAAATACTAAAAGGGAGAGTGACTTTTCTAAGATAATTACATTAAAAAGTAAAGATCATACCTTTGAGGTAGCCTGCTTTAATTTTGCTTGCTCTACCAGAAGTTTATATGATGATCCTTTGTTACTTTGTATTTTTTCTTTTTCCATCTGTTCCACCAAAGCCTTCTGTTTTGCTTTCAGTAAGTTAAGTTGCTTTAAAAAAAAAAAAAAAGTTAATCTTACAGCTAACAATGTTAAAAACAACAAAGTAAATTATTGTACTCCTCAGAATCCATACATCAAACTAATGGAATAAGTAATTCTCTGAAAAATCTAGTTTAAACTATGTTGCTGATTTTTTAAAAATCACTTCCAAATAAAAGATCTCCCCATGTTGTAATTAAGAAGTAATCAATTTCTTACCCATGGGAGAAGGGAAATAACTGGAATACTTTTTTATGTAAGCCACTAATGAGACTAACTGATGAAGTATTTTTTAAACAGAGGAAAGGAATTATTTTTAAATACATGGGGAAAATACTTTTATTGTACAATATTCTTAGCTTGGCTTTCATGGGAATCTCCTTCAAAAGTAGAACATCTTGGGCTTCCCTGGTGGCGCAGTGGTTAAGAATCCGCCTGCCAACGCAGGGCACACGGATTCGAGCCCTGGTCCAGGAAGATCCCACATGCCGTGGAGCAACTAAGCCAGTGCGCCACAACTACTGAGCCTGCGCTCTAGAGCCCGCGTGCCACAACTACTGAAGCCCACGTGCCTAGAGCCCGAGCTCTGCAACAAGAGAAGCCACCACAATGAGAAGTCCGCGCACCGCAACGAAGAGTAGGCCCCGCTCGCCTCAACTAGAGAAAGCTGCACGCAGCAACGAAGACCCAGTGCAGCCAAAAATAAATAAATAAATTTATAAAAAAAAAAAAGTAGAACATTTTTTGGTATGTCTATGTTTTTTATTAATTAAAAAGTTTATTGCAGTAACTGTAAATTCACATGCAGTTGTAAAAAAATAATGCAGAGATCTCTTGTACACTTTAACCAATTTGTTGGTTCAGGTATCCACCACTACAGTTAATACTGTACACCATCACCATCATCACAACGTTTCCTCATGTTGTCCTTTTATGCTGCCCACCCTCCTCCCTCCTATCCTATCTGCCCCATCCCTACCCCTGACAACCACTAGTAGGTTGAAATGAACAATAGACCAACAAGGAGAAAAAAATTTCTGCCTAGAAAGACCCTGAAAATCTGCTGAATGACAAAACCACGTTGCAGTATATCCATTATGCAGAACATTACTCTAAACAGAAAGTCACTAGAACATTATAGCCATAATAATAAATGCACAATTTAGTTAAGAACTTAATCTACCTTTTCAAGGAATATTTCCTAAATTTCTACTGTTGCTACATATTTTTATTATCAGCAAGAAAAAGAACTAACATTATATTATAAAGAAATATCCATTTGGCTGTCATCTCCATATATGAAGAAAAACGTATCATAAATTAAAACCAGCATGCACATGTATTAAATAATCAATACATGGTATGTGAATGTGAGAAGAACAAATCAGTATTTTCAGAAAATTGTTCCAAAAGTTCTACAATTAACATATACAACTGAAATCAAGAAAAAATATAATCTTTATTTTGAAACAACCATAATCTTAATCAATAATTTATATTGCTGTACAAAGATATTTTTTCCCTAACTATCTGAGAATAAGTTGGCAACCTGATGACCAGTCACCCCTGAATACTTTAATGTGTATTTCCTAGGAACAAGACCCTTCTCCCACAACCATAATACAACCACTAAAATCAAAGAAGTAACATCCATGCACTACTAACAACCAACTATTCCTCAGACCCCACTTTTAAGTTTTGCTAACTGTCCCCAAAATGTCCTTTATAATAAAGCATAAAATAGTAAAATACTGCTAAGAAAAATCCACTGGATCATTCTCTAGGTTTGTTTTCCATCTTCATATCCTAAAGTAAATACAGCAAACATAATCATTAAGTGCTCAATAAATTTTAGCTGAATTTGAAATTTTAGCTGATTATTAGTACCACCTAAAATTAGTTAGGAGTCTCATATGGAAAAAGGAGTTGAGGGAAAAGCTTCACATCATTTTTCTTACAAAAGGCCAATAGTTGCTCATAGCTGAAAAACTCAGTAGTAAAAATAAATAATTTATTGCTGAGTTCATGTTTTTATTTTTTATTTTTTATTTTTATTTTTTTTAACTTATTTTATTTTTGGCTGTGTTGGGTCTTCGTTGCTGCATGCAGGCTTTCTCTAGTTGTGGCGAGCGGCGGCTACTCTTCATTGCAGTGCACGGGCTTCTCATTGTGGTAGCTTCTCTTGTTGCGGAGCACCGGCTCTAGGTGCACGAGCTTCAGTAGTTGTGGCGCGTGGGCTCAGTAGTTGTGGCTCGCGTGCTCTAGAGCGCAGGCTCAGTAGTTGTGGCACACGGGCTTAGTTGCTCCGTGGCATGTGGGATCTTCCCGGACCAGGGCTCGAACCCGTGCCCCCTGCATTGGCAGGCGGATTCTTAACCACTGTGCCACCAGGGAAGTCCTGAGTTCATGTTTTTTAAAAAGCCCAAAAGCTTTCACACACTTTCAGATCTTAAAGGCTTTCTTATAAAATCTCATTTCATCTTAAATCAATTATACAAATAGGCTTCCCTGGTGGTGCAGTGGTTGAGAATCTGCCTGCCAATGCAGGGGACACGGGTTCGAGCCCTGGTCTGGGAAGATCCCACATGCCGCGGAGCGGCTGGGCCCGTGAGCCACAGCTGCTGAGCCTGCGCGTCTGGAGCCTGTGCTCCGCAACCAGAGAGGCCGTGACAGTGAGAGGCCCGCGCACCGCGATGAAGAGTGGCCCCCGCTTGCCGCAACTGGAGAAAGCCCTCGCGCAGAAACGAAGACCCAACACAACCAAAAAATAATAATAATAATAATTAATAAAGTAAAATAAATAAATAAAATTTATAAAAAAAAAAAAATTATACAAATATTTTTAGATGACACACTAGGCTCTATACTGGGTATCAAAGATATAGTACATATTCCTGTATATACTGTAAGACAAGGAGGAAGACACGTTTTAAAATATAATTAAAATAAAGAACTGGCTCATAAGAATCTGACATCAGCTATAAACTCAGGTTAATAAAATAAAAGAATCCCAACAAAAAAGTACGATAAATATAATGAAAGGAAAAATATAGGGTACATGGGAAACATATTTTATGGGATACTAACTGAGAAACCAGGGAAAACATCTTTGAGGAAGTGAATGTGAACTAACGTCTGAAAAATAAGTTAGATTATCCAAGCAAAACATTAAATTCAGTAGTTGGTGGGAAGGAGGGGAGGGATGGGGGATAAGCACATACTAAAATCCTGGATGAAAAAACTGGTGTAGGTGGTCCAGGAACCCACATTCAATATGGCTAGACCAAAATTCAAACCTGAAAGTTAGATGGGCAGATGATAGATATACTAAAGCCATGTTAACGAGTTTGACCATCATCCAAAGGTCAACTGGAAGCCACTAATAATTTAGAGAAGGAGTGATATGAGTAGGTTTGTATCTAAAAGAACTCTGTAGGGGCAGCATGAAAAATGGATTGGGTTTTAAAAGAACAAAGGCAGATAGGCCTTCCGACTAGGCAAATGATGGCTGCACTTAGAATGGTAGTAACAGATATGAGAAGAGGTAGACAGTTTTCTTTGTTTTTTTGTTTTTTGATGTGTACCATTTTTAAAGTCTTTATTGAATTTGTTACAATATTGCTTCTATTTTTTTATGTTTTGGTTTTTTGGCCGTGAGGCATGTGGGATCTTAGCTCCCAGGGATTAAACCCACACCCCCTGCATTGGAAGGCAAAGTCTTAACCACTGGACCGCCAGAGAAGTCCCTACAGTTTAAAGGACATTACCAAAAATCTGTAAACTACATATTGTTGCCATCTTACAAATAAGGAAACTCAGACTCAAAAGTGTCAAATAATTTCCCTAAATTAAGTAGTTCATTAAATATCATACCTAAGGTCTGATGGCAAGTCTATCTCATGCAATGTCTCAAACATTAAAACAAACCAAACAAACAAACAAACAAAATACTGAAAATTACCTGTTTATGATGAACTAGCTGCTTTCTTATTTTTCTGGAATATAATCTATCAAGGCTACTGCTGCCTTTGGAAGACCTATTTATGTGCTGGGTGTGCAGATTATTATTAATAAAACTCCACTGGTTACCTACAGGGCAAGGAAAAGTTGTATTAATAATTCTGTTAAATGTGATTTTAAAGTACTATTCACACCCAGAAAACAACGACAAAGCAATATTGTTAAAAATTAAGGAAACCATCGTAAAGAAATTGCTAAGAACATTTGACCTTAGAAAAGTTAACCTAGATCCTAAATGACTTTAAGACCACAGTTCTCTCTGCCTCCAATTCTTCCATTAACAGCCAACTTTCTCCACAACTGTTTAAAATTGATCTCTGTACAACACAACTTTGATAATGTTGCTCAACTGTAACGACAACAAAATGCTCACTGTTGCCTATTTCGAACTCATATGCTTTTTGTGCAGGGACCCAAAAAAAGGGATACTCAATAATCTGTTTTAATGACTGCAAAAATAAAGTTGGATAGTTCAAACACCATGCTGTGTAGCTCTACTTATTCTCATGTTGGAATGTGTCCAGATGACTCCTTGTCACTCTGCTCAGTTCAGGCTTAATCCCACACGCTAACCATCCTCAATGATTTTTTTCATGTCTGCTTAACCTAATGACATCTTTTTCTGTTCTCTATTATCCTTTTGTCAAGTCAATTCAAATTCTTCAAGCCCTAAAAAAATGTCTTCTAATGTATTTCCATAATACATGAATACTGTAAATAAAAACTAAGTCCTCCCATACCATCTGTTACATTCCAACTTTACAGGTAGTTGTATTTAATTGTCTCTTAATTCTACATCCTATAACTGAGACATATAGCATTTGTTAAAAAAATTCCCTGTACATGAAAAGAATTCCCCACCCTATTTTCAAACATAATGTGTACCATAAACAACTGATTTATTGGGCTGGCCAAAAAGTTCATTCAGGTTTTTCTGTAACATCTTATACCTATAAAACATCTCAAGTGATCTTTTTTTAATATTATAATCCTAATAATAAATAAAACTCTAAGTTTTACAGCACTTACGATCTGTATTTACATATTAGATGTAGCTATTTCATAAAGTCTTGTTAGCTTGGAAGAGGAGAAGAAAACAATTTGTCTTGCAGTTTGATTGTCTTTCATTTAAAAAATTTTCTGTGCTTTAAGCTTATGGAGAAAGATTACAACTCGCAAAAATCTGAGAATTTCTATATCTAAGCATAAAAGTCATTTGTAGTTAAATAGTAGAAACATTTTATAATAGTAAATGGAATGATATACTAAACTAAATACAGTAACTCTTCACAGATTTTCTTTTTATAAACTTCACCTATATGTATGTTATTCCTGGTAAAGTTAATTAATATTTTACATAAATTACATACAGCTGGAATCTCCAGGCCAACGCCAGTTCTGGAAAAACTGGGTAGTCACTCAAAATCCCCACCAACAGATTATTATAAACTTCTGATACCTGTCATAAACCTCTCCCTGTCTTTACCATTCAAAGGTTTCTTTGCAGCTGCTGCTTCGTCTTCTACAGTTGCCACATAATCCAGCAACCTGGACACTAGCATAACAACCCAACTGATCATGGGAATATCTAGTACTCCTGTATAGAAATGTGAGGAGAAAAAATAATCAGGTGACTCTAAGAATCCTAATGAAGTCTGATAAAATAATTATAAAATTAACACATTTTATAAATCCAAAACACACCATATAATTATGAACACTAATATTTATTTATAGTAAGCCTCAAAACTGAAACTTATGGCCAAAAATGAATTAACACATCAAATCAAATGGAAGACTTGACAAATGCTTCTTGGTACAAAAACAGATTCATAAGCGTAGCTTGAATCTAACAGGTAATAACTTATAAACTAGAAAACAAGGTATAAGAAGCTATTCTTAGACTTACAGGTGACTGAAATTTAAAAAGTCTCTCAAGTTATAATTCATAAAGTTTTAAACTATGTTCTAAAGTTTTTATTCCAATAACAATTTTCTTGCTCAAATGAAGCTCATTATCCATGATCAGAACAGCAATTCTGCCTTAAAGCTTAAACTTAAACACAAGAGTTTGATTTTAACTATGACAGTATAAAAACAACATACCCACAACAATTCCCAAGTTCAAAATTCACATAAAGAAAAGGTAACATATTTTAAAAAAGCAGTAACCATATGGTAGTCAATCACACGAAGGCTGGTCATTCTAAAAAGTCTACATCATAAAAATATTAAAGTGTGCAGCAAAATGAATAGTAAAATAAATATTGCAGACTAGTCATTTTATAAAAGCAGTATTTACAGGAATCTTACGTTTTTACTAAAGATCACTAATTTAAATAATACCTTCTGTCCTCCTATGCATGGGTAACTGCGGCTGAAGAGGTGACAGTAAATTATCCAACAGATTAAGTAAGCTTTCTAATACTCCACTATTACTAAGTGATCTCTGACCAATGCAGGAAAGTAACATGAAGACCCTAAAAAAAAAAAAAAAGATACAAATAAAATAGCTAATATGAATCAATTTAAGTGTTCATCTTAAAAATAATTCACTTTGTAATCTAAGAGAGTAATGACAGAATATCTGGTTATTAGTAAGATTTATATCTGGAAGTATAATGTTAAAATTAGCTCTTTTTCAGCTACTACTTATATTTTCTAATTTTATCTGCAAGGAATCAAGTAGAGCGAACTGTATCACAGACTCAAAAACATACATTTGACACATAAAGTAACATGATCTGATAGGAAATATTTGTAAACAGGGATCTATAAACTCCACAGATTCAGTTAGGAAACTAAAGAATATAGTCCAGTTACATCATGTAGAATCTTCTTCAATATGCCCTTCACTGGGAGTTCCTCAAACTATGAAAAGACATGATTCATTTCATTTCTCCACACTCAGTATCCACATACACAAGATTTCCAAATCTGAACATTGCGGGAAGCATAAATCACTAATAACAAATTACTCCAATATTTTCTGACCTACCTATCCTGTGGAAAGATGAGAAGCTGCTCTGAATTGTACAGTTCCTGAAGAACATTAGAAAGAAACTGGCCCCACCATCTTTCACCACCACAGAGTTGAACGAGTAGAAGACCAGTATGTAACCGTATCTTTGGGGTTCCACTGATGCACAGGTGTTTAAAAAGCTCTTCACAGGCCTGGGCATGGAATGTACTCTGCAAAACTGCAGGAACAGAGTGTCCTATTACAAGAAAGAAAACAGTAAAATTTCCTATTTAAGAGTACGCTGTAGTATCAAAATCAGCATCCCTAGATAGGCTTTCTTCATTACCAGCAAATTTTTGGTCTATTTATTTTCCTATTCATTTATTTACTCCTTATATGTAGAATTTTAACTGTCAAATACTTGGAGAAAAGAAGAATTAGCAATTATATCAATTATATTTCTTTTTTGTGGAGTTGGGTGTATCAGATGGCTGTGTGTGTGTGTGCGCACATTACATCATATATAATGATCAAAAATAGCTCCTGGTTAGAAAATGACACTTCTGTATTAGATTAGCAATTTATTAACAGTTCTCACTGTTGCGCTTTCAAACATTATTTATTATTTTGCCAGTAACACAATGATGTGACACATCAATAGCAGAAACTCAAGAAAAAAAAATCAAAAATCTATTCAAGAGATAGCCTCATCCACCAGAGGGTAGACAGCAGAAGCAAGAAGACCTACAATCCTGCAGCCTGTGGAACAAAAACCACATTCACAGAAACAGAGACAACATGAAAAGGCAGAGGGCTATGTCCCAGATGAAGGAACAAGATAACACCCCAGAAAAACAACTAAATGAAGTGGAGATAGGCAACCTTCCAGAAAAAGAATTCAGAATAATCATAGTGAAGATGATCCAGGACCTCGGAAAAAGAACGGAGGCAAAGATCGAGAAGATGCAAGAAATGTTTAACAAAGACCTAGAAGAATTAAAGAACAAACAAACAGAGATGACCAATACAATAACTGAAATGAAAACTACACTAGAAGGAATCGACAGCAGAATAACTGAGGCAGAAGAACAGATAAATGACCTGGAAGACAGAATGGTGGAATTCACTGCCATGGAACAGACTAAAGAAAAAAGAATGAAAAGAAATGAAGACAGCCTAAGAGACCTCTGGGACAACATTAAACGCAACAACATTCGCATTATAGGGGTCCCAGAAGGAGAAGAGAGAGAGAAAGGACCTAAGAAAATATCTGAAGAGATTATAGTTGAAAACTTCCCTAATATGGGAAAGGAAATAGCCACCCAAGTCCAGGAAGCGCAGCGAGTCCCATACAGCATAAACCCAAGGAGAAACACACCAAGACACACAGTAACCAAACTGGCAAAAATTAAAAACAAAGAAAAATTATTGAAAGCAGCAAGGGAAAAATGACAAATAACACACAACATAATTCCCATAAGGTTAAGAGCTGATTTCTCAGCAGAAACTCTACAAGCCAGAAGGGAGTGGCATGATATACGTAAAGTGATGAAGGGGAACAACCTACAACCAAGATTACTCTACCCAGCAAGGATCTCATTCAGATTCCATGGAGAAATCTAAAGCTTTACAGACAAGCAAAAGCTAAGAGAATTCAGCACCATCAAACCAGCTCTACAACAAATACTACAGGAACTTCTCTACGTGGGAAACACAAGAGTAGAAAAGGACTTACAAAAACAAACACAAAACAATTAAGAAAATGGTCACAGGAACATACATATCGATAATTACCTTAAACGTGAATGGATTAAATGCTCCAACCAAAAGACACAGGCTTGCTGAATGGATACTAAAACAAGACCCGTATATATGCTGTCTACAAGAGACCCACTTCAGACCTAGGGACACATTCAGACTGAAAGTGAGGGGATGGAAAAAGATATTCCACGCAAATGGAAATCAAAAGAAAGCTGAAGTAGCAATACTCATTATCAGATAAAATAGACTTTAAAATAAAGAATGTAACAAGAGACAAGGAAGGACACTATATAATGATCAAGGGATCAATCCAAGAAGAAGATATAACAATTATAAATATATATGCACTCAACATAGGAGCACCTCAATACATAAGGCAACTGTTAACAGCTATAAAAGAGGAAATCGACAGTAACACAATAATAGTGGGGGACTTTAACACCTCACTTACCCCAATGGACAGATCATCCAAAATGAAAATAAATAAGCAAACAGAAGCTTTAAATGACACAATAGACCAGATAGATTTAATTGATATTTATAGGACATTCTATCCAAAAACAGCAGATTACACTTTCTTCTCAAGTGCGCACGGAACATTCTCCAGGATAGATCACATCTTGGGTCACAAATCAAGCCTCGGTAAATTTAAGAAAATTGAAACCATATCAAGCATCTTTTCTGACCACAACACTATGAGATTACAAATGAATTACAAGGAGAAAAACATAAAAAACACAAACACATGGACGCTAAACAATACATTACTAAATAACCAAGAGATCACTGAAGAAATCAAAGAGGAAATCAAAAATTACCTAGAGACAAATGACAATAAAAACACGACGATCCAAAACCTATGGGATGCAGCAAAAGCAGTTCTAAGAGGGAAGTTTATAGCTATACAAGCCTACCTGAAGAAACAAGAAAAACCTCAAATAAACAATCTAACCTTACACCTAAAGGAACTAGAGAAAGAAGAACAAACAACACCCAAAGTTAGCAGAAAGAAAGAAATCATAAAGATCAGAGCACAAATAAATGAATTAGAAACAACGAAAATAATAGTAAAGATCAATAAAACTAAAAGCTGGTTCTTTGAGGAGATAAACAAAATTGATAAACCATTAGCCAGACTCATCAAGAGAAAGAGGGAGAGGACTCAAATCAATAAAATTAGAAATGAAAAAGGAGAAGTTACAACAGACACCGCAGAAATACAAAGCATCCTAAGAGACTACTACAAGCAACTCTATGCCAATAAAATGGACAACCTGGAAGAAATGGACAAATTCTTAGAAAGGTATAACCTTCCAAGACTGAACCAGGAAGAAACAGAAAATATGAACAGACCAATCACAAGGAATGAAATTGAAACTGTGATTAAAAATCTTCCAACAAACAAAACTCCAGGATCAGATGGCTTCACAGGCGAATTCTATCAAACATTTAGAGAAGAGCTAACACCCATCCTTCTCAAACTTTTCCAAAAAATTGCGGAGGAAGGAATACTCCCAAACTCATTCTATGAGGCCACCATCACCCTGATACCAAAACCAGACAAAGATACTACAAAAAAAGAAAATTACAGACCAGTATCACTGATGAATATAGATGCAAAAATCCTCAACAAAATACTAGCAAACAGAATCCAACAACACATTAAAAGGATCATACACCATGATCAAGTGGGATTTATCCCAGGGATGCAAGGACTCTTCAATATACGCAAACCAATCAATGTGACATACCATATTAACAAATTGAAGAATAAAAACCATATGATCATCTCAATAGATGCAGAAAAAGCTGTTGACAAAATTCAACACCCATTTATGATAAAAACTCTCCAGAAAGTGGGCATAGAGGGAACCTACCTCAACATAATAAAGGCCATATACGACAAACCCACAGCCAACATCATTCTCAATGGTGAAAAACTGAAAGCATTTCCTCTAAGATCAGGAACAAGACAAGGATGTCCACTCTCGCCACTATTATTCAACATAGTTTTGGAAGTCCTAACCACGGCAGTCAGAGAAGAAAAAGAAATAAAAGGAATACAAATTGGAAAAGAAGAAGTTAAACTGTCACTGTTTGCAAACGACATGATACTATATATAGAGAATCCTAAAGATGCCACCAGAAAACTACTAGAGCTAATCAATGAATTTGGTAAAGTTGCAGGATACAAAATTAATGCACAGAAATCTCTTGCATTCCCATACACTAATGATGAAAAATCTGAAAGAGAAATTAAGGAAACACTCCCATTTACCACTGCAACAAAGAGAATAAAATACCTAGGAATGAACCTACCTAGGGAGACAAAAGACCTGTATGCAGAAAACTATAAGACACTGATGAAAGAAATTAAAGATGATACCAACAGATGGAGAGATATACCATGTTCTTGGATTGGAAGAATCAATATTGTGAAAATGACTACACTACCCAAAGCAATCTACAGATTCAATGCACTCCCTATCAAATTACCAATGGCATTTTTTACGGAACTAGAACAAAAAAATCTTAAAATTTGTATGGAGACACAAAAGACCCCGAATAGCCAAAGCAGTCTTGAGGGAAAAAACCGGAGCTGGACGAATCAGACTCCCTGACTTCATACTATACTATAAGGCTACAGTAATCAAGACAATATAGTATTGGCACAAAAACAGAAACACAGATCAATGGAACAAGATAGAAAGCCCAGAGATAAACCCATGCGCCTATGGTCAACTAATCTATGACAAAGGAGGCAAGGATATACAATGAGAAAAGACAATCTCTTCAATAAGTGGTGCTGGGAAAACTGGACAGCTACATGTAAAAGAATGAAATGAGAACACTCCCTAACACCATACACAAAAATAAACTCAAAATGGATTAGAGACCTAAATGTAAGACCGGACACTATAAAACTCTTAGAGGAAAACATAGGAAGAACACTCTTTGACATAAATCACAGCAAGATCTTTTTTGATCCACCTCCTAGAGTAATAGAAATAAAAATAATAATAAACAAATGGGACCTAATGAAACTTCAAAGCTTTTGCACAGCAAAGGAAACCATAAAGAAGATGAAAAGACAACCCTCAGAATGGGAGAAAATATTTGCAAATGAATCAACGGACAAAGGATTAATCTCCAAAATATATAAACAGCTCATGCGGCTCAATATTAAAAAAACAAACAACCCAATCCAAAAATGGGCAGAAGACCTAAATAGACATTTCTCCAAAGAAGACATACAGATGGCCAAGAAGCACATGAAAAGCTGCTCAACATAACTAATTATTAGAGAAATGCAAATCAACACTACAGTGAGGTATCACCTCACACCAGTTTGAATGCGTATCATCAGAAAATCTACAAACAACAAATGCTGGAGAGGGTGTGGAGAAAAGGAAACCCTCTTGCACTGTTGGTGGGCATGTAAATTGATACAGCCACTACGGAGAACCGTACGGAGGTTCCTTAAAAACTAAAAATAGAATCACCATATGATCCAGCAATCCCACTACTGGGCATATACCCAGAGAAAACCATAATTCAAAAAGACACATGCACCCCAATGTTCACTGCAGCACTATTTACAATAGCCAGGTCATGGAAGCAACCTAAATGCCCATCAACAGAAGAATGGGTAAAGAAGATGTGGTACATATATACAATGGAATATTCCTCAGTCATAAAAAGGAACAAAACTGGGTCATTTGTAGAGACGTGGGCGGATCTAGAGACTGTCATACAGAGTGAAGTAAGTCAGAAAGAGAAAAACAAATATCGTATATTATCACATATATGTGGAACCTAGAGAAATCGTACAGATGAACCGGTTTGCAGGGGAGAAATAGAGACACAGATGTAGAGAACAAACGTACGGACACCAAGGGGGGAAAGCGGCGGGGGGATGGGGGGGGTGGGATGAATTGGGAGATTGGGATTGACATGTATACACTGATGTGTATAAAATGGATGACTAATAAGAACCTGCTGTATAAAAAAAATAAAGTAAAATTCAAAAATTTAAAAAAAAATCTATTTAAGAAAAACAAAGATAAGGGGAAAAAATGAATTAACCTAAAAACACATTACATAAATACATCAGAAAGGATACAAAAATAAACAGAACCCAGGAAATATTAATACAACAAAACATGCAAGAAAATCACATCAAATATATTTCCGGCCTTTTTAAGTACTTAAGTCAAATACAAACCATTGGAAGAGTGAAGAAGGCTGAGCAAAGTGTCCAATAAATATCTGATGATAGTACGTAACTGCTCTGTGGAAGATGTCTGAATTAAATCTTTTGGGTCTGAAGTTTCATTCAACATCTTCCTACTTGCTCCAAGAGCTACTCTGAGCCTCTGCACTGCATTATGAGCCAAATTTAGTTGAAGCTGTAGCTGAATACAGTCCTGATAGGCAGAAAAGACTCTGCTGTCCTCCTCGACGGCCTTGTCTGGCTTTCGCAAAAAGTACTGTGCATTGTTAGCACTGTTGAGAGGAGGAAGATCAATACTTTGCAAAAGAGTTTCTAATCGATGACAAGCCAAGTTATACCTGTAAGTAAAAAATAAACGAACAAAATAATTCCTGCAATGTTCTCTTTGATATACATGTACGAATATACACTAAAATTAAATCTCTAAAACAAGTTAACACACAACCATTAAAAAGAATTAATCAATTGGTCAATTAATCAATTGGTAAGTACTAAAAAAAATAGAATGAATTATTTAATCACAATATATTAATGCATTAAACATTATTATAACATGCTAGTGTCCTACCGCCTTTTGCTCTTTTCTATACACTTATGAAAAGTCATTTCTTGACACGTATGTGGGAGACATTATAGAAAATATAGGGTTTCAGTAAGACTAAAATATATTGCAATTTTCTACTAACCTGCACTGTATATCCTCCTGTAGAGCAACCATCATTGTTAAATGCTGGTCAATTTCTGGTTGGTTTGCAGATTCTCCCTCTCCCCTCAGAGGATCATGCATTAATTTCAGTTCACTCTCCCAAGGCAAGATATAGGTATGACCATAGTAAAATCCTAATGGGATTTTAGCTCTGGCATTTGTACTTCCATAACGTCCAATGACAGTGATCTGAAATGAAAACTTATAAATATACATAACCACCCATCTACCACAAGAAAAATCTGAGTCATGTATTTTAAAAGATAATTATATTATAAATTATAAAAAGATACTTTTGTTTTTATTTTTTAATCGAAGTGTAGTTGAATTACAATGTTGTGTTAATTTCTGCTGTACAGCAAAGTGATTCAGTTATACATAATTTTTCCATTATGGTTTACCACAGGATATTGAATATGGTTCCCTGTGCTATAAGGATACTTTTAAATTACATGTCTGAATATTTTTCATAACTTATCAGAAACATGGAAAGCATATCAATTAATTTTCTTGAAGTTCTTTACCTTCATGAATCTACACACTGGAGGTGGTATCAAATCATGAAGAATTAGTGAATGGGTGCTTATATCTGTTGCCACTACCAATCGCCTCCCATCAACCTCTTCTCCTAATGTCCAAATGTCAATTGACAAGGAGGCCAAGTCTCCACAAGTGGGAATCAATACGTCTGTCAACAGTATTGGTCTACCAAAATCCAAGGTCACAAATCTCCTTGCTCCTATGAGAGATAGAGAGCAACAGCTGACACAAAATACCATGTATCAATTAACCAAAAGACACACTCTGAAACAATCTGGAACATTCATCTTAAAATATGAAATCAACTTACTAAACTACAAACAAGTAAGAAGAAACGTTAATAAGTCTCATTCAAAAACTGTCTAAAACCTCAATTTATATTAGTTTGAACCCCAAGATTTAAGTAAAAAATATACAAGAATAAGTTTGTTACTATGAAGGCAATCAACTGTACATATAAGCTTATTTTAAAACTTTAGAACAAAAAAAGGTAAATCAGCAAAAATACAGATTAATTCAATGAAGTACCTATCGGTTCTTCTTTCAGTCATTTGGTCTTGTTTTCTTTTAATTTTACAACTAAATGTATTTATTACTGATACCAAATTTTATTATTTGATTTTGGTTTTCTTAAGCTTTATTTAACATCTTTTGGAGTTGCATCTTACATTGGGGTTACGATGTAAAGGACAAGCATACGGCTGAAATCACATGCAGTCATTATTACCACACTAAAAAATCTCTGAGGAAGGTCCTCCAATGGAGACAGATAAAACTTATCTCAAACAATGCTTCCCTCCCATATTGACACATCACTGTCTCCTCAGCTAGTACCAAATGAAGTAGAAGGCTTACTCTTAAGGGCCACACTAAAGAGACAGTATGTCTTTTATGTGTAAGCTCATATATTAACAAAAGAATGATCTGAGAGAAACAGAGGAGCAGATTTGCACCTCTCAACTCACACACATTTCAGGAATAAGCTCAATTAGTGAAACAGTAGGCATGAATAAAATCCTAATTTCTTCTTTATTGCATTAGGGGCAGATAGTAACCCTACCGGCTACATTTTACAGTGAAGGAACCCAACTAAATTTAACTTGTAGGACTAGAGCCATCTCCATAGAGCCATTTTAAGGAAAACAAAGCAGTTACCAGTATTTTCCTAAACAGAAAGACTACTGAACAAAAAAACATAACTCTCCCCTTTAGGGGGCTTACGTGCCACAGTCGAGTCCACAGATAGAACACCAAATCATAGTGTAAACAATTGCTCACATTTCATAAAGACTGGACAACAACGAATTTCACTCTATATGCCATGAACACTAATTATTGTTACCAATGAATGATTAGTTGGGCAGAAAACAGCATGTAACACTTTATTTTTTTAAAACTCTCTCTTCCAAAGAGGAAACAACCCACTGCAATAAAGCAAATACGGTTCAACTCTTCATATGATGAAAAGTGATACAGTATGCACTATATTCATGTTAATTCCTCCTATAAAACACACCTAAGGACTGTTAAATTCTGCTGCTGCTCAAGCCCAGAAATAACATTTGGTAGGATAATAAGGCAAATATTGCCTACAGTGTATTAGTAAACATGCTCTAATTAAAAGCACCTATCCTGATCATAGGTCTCTAGCACATAAGCATGGTACAAGCCTAAGTAAAATTTGAACTATCCAGAGACCATGAAATGCTAGTAATCCTACTCAGTTATTTTAATTAGCAGTAATTCTGTCAGCTATTCTCAAAAAATGGTTCCAACATTAGAATGCTAGTCTTAATACTTCTTTAAGCATAATTTTTAGTGTAATGGTAATTGAGCAGCTACAATAAAGACAGATATTTATGCCAACCACAGCTCAACAGATGAGTTTTTTTTTTTTAATTAATTAATTTATTTTTGACTGCGTTAGGTCTTCGTTGCTGCGTGTGGGCTTTTCTCTAGCTGCGGTGAGTGGGGGCTACTCTTCGTTGCGGTGCGCGGGCTTCTCATTGCAGTGGCTTCTCTTGTTGCGGAGCACGGGCTCTAGGCACGCGGGCTTCAACAGTTGTGGCTCGCGGGCTCTAGAGCGCAGGCTCAGTAGTTGTGGTGCACGGGCTTAGCTGCTCCACAGCATGTGGAATCTTCCCAGACCAGGGCTTGAACCTGTGTCCCCTGCATTGGCAGGCGGATTCTCAACCACTGCACCAGCAGGGAAGCCCCAGGTGAGATTCTTATACAGATGAAATCCACTGTTTGGACAGATTTAATGAAACCACTCAGCAGCACTCTTCCATTCAACTTGGTAAGCACACAGCTTGAGCCTTATGTAATGCTTATTCTTGGTAAAAAGCACTTTCCCAAGAGCAGATGTGATTTATTCGCACAGAAAAATCAAACTACAAAATATTAAGTCTTCAAAGGGCCAGCAGACAAGGCAAAAAAAATATTTTAAGAAAATCAAAGATTACCTGAATGCATTCGTTCTATAATAATGGACTGGTGAGGTGGAGGCTGAAGAAAATGTGAAGCATGAGAAATTGCAAGGGCTAGACCAGAGCCAAGTGGATTCTAGAAAAGAAAAAAGTATAACTCTATATTGATATCACTCTTGCTCTATAAAAACTAATAACCATAATATAAAGTTAACAAGTCCCATTTCCTGACGTATATTCTGTAACATTAAATAAAATAATCTAATTTGATATAACAAGTTAACATAATAAAACTTTGCTTTCTAAAGTTAGCGTATACATCAAAATATTTTTAAATGTCTAAGCGAACACCTGTTTAAAATATAGTAATTTACCATTCTGGACTTGTTGGAATTTTTGTTATGTGCAGCAAGATTGACTGTTGGGGGATCAATAACTGAGCCTGGGAAAAGCTGTGCAAGTTCGGCATTAATCACAACGGAAACTGCTTCATTGGGTGGGGTGAGTGGTGGAGTCATAAAAAGTGGTGTTGTTTTTGGAGTGGGTGGAATAACATCAGATGGATGAATGAAGAATCCAGGGGCTGCCACTGGGTTGGAAGGCACAGAGTTGTGAACAGGACCTACTGCTGATGCTGCTGATGCTGCTGCAGCTGCTGCAGCTGTTGTCTGATGTAACTTGGCTTCCAGCTTTGCTTTCTGTAAAAGAAGTAAAAGCAACAAATATAGACTAATCCTGCCTATCTAAATTGTGGGGAATACTACGTGGGTATATATTGTGAAAATACACACGATTAACTGGATCCTAGTTCAATAAAAATGAAATTAAGTAAAAAATGGACTCAACATGAATGGAGTACTTCTATGCTATATATATGTGTGTGTGTATGTGTGTGTGTATAATACACACACACACATACACACACACTTCCTTAAATATCTGATATAAACTTTCCTGAGTATTTGGGAAATAGGAATTTGTCAAAGCAAAGGCGGAAAGGAACCAGAACAATTAAATGTAAATAAGGAAACAAAGTTCTCCTCAAAACAAAATATTAACAGGAAATGGATTCTCATGTTGCCTAACCTGATACAATTTGTCACCTGGAATTGTATAGGTTGCATTTAGACCACAATGAAGTTTCCAAAACGTCTGCTATTATTACTAAATTTTAATTCACATTAATTTGTCTTGAAAATGTTGTTTTAGGTTTTTCAATTCATTAAAATAGTAACTTTTTAACTCTTACGTTTGACCAAAAGTGTTTTTAAACAGAGTAAAGAATGGAATTTACTTAAAGACTGCAAAGAAAATATCAATTATATTCCCCCAGATATGTATCAAAGAAAATGCATTTATATAAGCTTTAAAAATTTAAGTATATCACAAAGATGTTACCTCAATTTTTGTAGAAAATGATTAGCTCAGATCGGTCAACCTAATTTCCTTTACAAAAATAATGGTCATTTTTACAGTATTTTTTCAGCTTTTGAAGTTTAGAGACAGCATGAACAAAGAGCCAAATAGTCTCCAACCTGTTGCTGAAGCTTCAAAAGCTGCTGCTGTTTCTCTTGCAGCACCTGTAGCTGTTGCTCGGCTGAAGCCATTGCATGAGAGAGAGACTGCAAAGCTACCTGGGCTGCTGAACTCAGGGCTGTCGAAGCTTCCCCAACTGTCCCAGATGATAGTCCACCTACTGCAGGAGTAACCCCGAAGGAACTCACTGGCATAAGACAAGGGGGGAAAAAAAACAGGATGAAGAAAAGGTTCACAGAGAAACATATACAAAGTATATACTACTTTCACACTAAAACTACAGTTAATTTTCCTTTAAAAAATAAGACTCTTTAGAGGAAATCTTAATGGTAAAAGTATATCGATAATAATAGTATTCAAGTATAAGGGATCCAGGAATGACTTTTGATCAAAGAAAAATTAGTATGCTTTTCAGTTTAAAAATACTGTCAGCATGGAAGAAATTTCATTTAATATGGCTAAACTCTTACACAATTTGAGCGTAAGAAACAGGCTGAGTTTCCTTTACTAAGTTTCTTACAGCAACACCACCTTCTTCTCCCTCCCATAAAAAGCTCCAACAACTTTCAACTACAAGAACATCATTTAACAAGACTGACGACACCTATTTCCTCATTTAAGCCATAGCCCGGAAAGAGAATCTTGCCCACAAAGAATATGCAAAGCAATGTTTCCTACCATATGCTCCTCAGAACACTAAGAAGAAGAGAAGCATGTCAGATGCACAGTCAAATAAGTCTGGCACATACTGCTTACCCATGAACATTACCATCATTACAGGTCTATGAAATCGCACGAAGTTAAAATTTTTTTACTCCCCTTTTCAATGTTATTCAAATATACAGTATAAAAGAACTTTTTTCCCATTATATATTTACCAGTATCTGTGTAAAACATTTTGGAAAAAGCTGAAATAAAAACTTAATTTCATAAACTCACATGATTAATCTTCGACAAAGGAGGCAAGAACATACAATGGAGAAAAGACAGTCTCTTTAGCAAGTGGTGTTGGGAAAGCTGGACAGCCCCATGTAAATCAATGAAGTTAGAACACACCCTCACACCATACACAAAAATAAACTCAAAATGGCTGAAAGACTTAAATATAAGACATGACACCATAAAACTCCCAGAAGAGATCACAGGCAAAACATTCTCTGACATAAATCGTACCAATGTCTCCCATGGCAATAGAAATAAAAGCAAAAATAAACAAATGGGACCTAAACAAACTTATAGGCTTTTGCACAGCAAAGGAAACCATAAACAAAACAAAAAGACAACCTATGAGAAAATATTTGCAAACAATGTGATAAACAAGGGCTTAATTTCCAAAATATACAAACAGCTCATACAATTCAATAACAAAAAAACAAACAACCCAATCAAAAAATGGGCAGAAGACCTAAATAGACATTTCTCCAAAGAAGACATACAGATGGTCAATAGGCACAAGAAAAGATGTTCAACACCACTAATAATTAGAGAAATGCAAAACAAAACTACAATGAGGTACCACCTCACACTGGTCAGAATGGCCATCATTAAAAAGTCTACAAAGAACAAATGCTGGAGAGGGTGTGGAGAAAAGGGAACCCTCCTACTCCTACACTGTTGGTGGGAATATAAATTGGTGCAGCCACTATGGAAAACAGTATGTAGGTTCCTTAAAAAGCTAAACATAGAATTGCCATATGATTCGGCAATCCCACTCCTGGACATATACCCAGAGAAAACTCTAATTTGAAAAGATACGTGCACCCCAATGTTCATGGCCGCGCTATTTACAATAGCCAAGACATGGAAGCAAACTAAATGTCCATCAACAGATGAATGGATAAAGAAGATGTGGTACATATATACAATGGAATACTACTCATCCATGAAAAAGAATGAAATAATGCCATTTGCAGCAACATGAATGGACCTGGAGATTATTATACTAAGTGAAGTAAGAGAAAGACTTACTTATATTAAGGAAAGATAACTGCTACAATAATAACAAATGTTTAGTGTGTATTACCTACTACCTTACACTGTTTTAGTTAATTACTACATTCAACAAATGAACCCTGAAGGGCAGGTACTATGATTCTAGTCTTTAGTTGATTAAGTAAAGAATGGCTCAGAGAAGTTACCCTGTAGAGCTACCTAATGGTAGAACTAGGGTTAGAACCAAGGGCTGTGTGAAATCAAACCTAACGTGAGGCATAGTGCTAAGCATGGAACTTACATCAACTCACTTAATCTTTGCAATGGCACATGAGTAAGTAATATGTTACCCCATTTTACAGATAATGTATCTAAAATTGAGGGAAGGGCTTCCCTGGTGGCGCAGTGGTTGAGAATCTGCCTGCCAATGCAGGGGACACAGGTTCGAGCCCTGGTCTGGGAGGATCCCACATGCCACGGAGCAACTAGGCCCGTGAGCCACAACTACTGAGCCTGCGCGACTGGAGCCTGTGCTCTGCAACAAGAGAGGCCGCGATAGTGAGAGGCCCACGCACTGCGATGAAGAGTGGCCCCCGCTTGCCACAACTAGAGAAAGCCCTCGCACAGAAACGAAGACCCAACACAGCCAAAAATAAATAAATAAATAAATAAATAAATTTAAAATTGGGGGAAGTATATGGCAGAAACTAACACAACATTTTAAATCAACTATACTCCAATAAAAATAAAAATAAATAAAATAAAATTGAGGGAAGTAATTTGCTCATAAATACCTGAAAAGGGGAGAAAAAAGGTAATCTGACAGCCTATCTTAACATCTAACAATGACTGTATTATGCCAGAATTCAAATAAACTATTTTTAAAAACTAAGCTATAATCACAAGATTGAAATAACAACAAAACTGTGCATAGCCTCTTACAATTAAAAATTTCCTCAACTTAAAAAAAAAACATGATCATTACAGTGTAGCCATCATACACCTCATTTAACCTGCAGAAATTCAACTATATAAGCTTGGTCAAAGAAAGAGCAATCATAACTCATATAAATTGTGTGCTGCAAAATGAAATCCATTTGCTCCATCAAGTGGTCCACCAAAGCAACAGCAGTTCATTCCAACTCTACAGGGTAAATTATTAGACTTACTAAGGCATTTATGTTGTACTTGTACTTTGGGGTAATTTAAGTGATTTTTCAATATTAACCATGTGTATTTTAAAAATCTAATGCCCAAATAATATTTAAAGGAAAATGAGCTAAGTCACAAGAAACACATAAGAGACATAAACAACCCAAGAAAAATAAGTCATCCTGCTACTACAAAACTAATTTTTAAATCTTTTGCAGAGTCTGAGTTTTCAATATCATTTTCTGTTTTTATACTAAGAGCCTTAAAACTAAATATAAAAAAAAAAGAGGTGAGAACAAGACAAAGATGACTACTATCACCATTTCTATTCAGTATAAATGCAGGGAGTCCTAGGAAGCATGATAGAGCAAGAAAAAGAAATAAAAGATATAACAACTAGAAAAACAACAAAGTAAAAATCTCTTTATTAACAGATGATGTAATTGTGTATATTTAAAATCCCTAAGAATGTACAATCTACAAGAATTAATAAGTTAATATAGCAGTGTCACCAGGTATGAGATTAATATACACAGATCAATTATACTTCTATAGACCAGCAAGAAAAACCTGGAAATAGAATTAAGAAAAATAGCACTTATAACAGCATAAAAAATCAAATAGCTAGGTACAAATCTAAAAAGGATGTGCAAAACTTCTAGTGCACCAAGAACTATAAGACATCACCAAGATAAATGGAATACCTAACTTAGCATAAATATATACTAAAGAACATTACCATGTTAATGGACTGAAAGTCTTAATGTTAAGATGTCGATCCTCCCAAACTGACTTATATTCAAACCTCATATTAAAATACAATAAGTTTTTTGAGTATAAATTATCAATCCAATTCTAAAATTTAAATGGAATTACTGAGATCTAATGTACAGCACATTGATTATAGATCATAATACTGCATTATATACTTGAAAGTTACAAAGAGAGTAAATCTTAAATGTTCTCACCACAAAAAAGAAATAGTAATTCTGTGACGCGATGAAGGTATTAGCTAATGCTATGGAGGTAATCATTTTACAATATATAAATTTTTCAAAACAACACACTGTACACCTTAAACTTGCTCATTGTTATATGTCATTTATATTTCAATAAAGCTGGAAAAAATGGAAATACAAAAGACCCAGAATCTTTATGAAAGAGCATCTTTAAGAAAAAGAATGTTGGTGGATTACACTCCTAGGTATACACTCAAGAGAAGTGAAAACATACATCACAATGAACACTTAACACAAAAATGTTCACAGCAGTATTTTTCTTAATAGCCAAAAAGAGGAAACAACCCAAATGTCCATTAACTGCTGAGTAGATAAATGAAATGTGGTATATCCAAAAAAATTTTTAAGTGGTAAATCATAAAATGGAATATTATTCAGCTACAAAAATGATGTACTTAGACATGCTAAATGGACAAACCTTGAAAATATTAAACCAAGTGAAAGAACCCAGACAAAAAGGTCATATACTATATGATTCCACATTTATGTGAAATGTCCAGTGTAGGCAAATCCATAGAGACTCAAAACAGATTAGTGATTGCTAGGAGATGGGGGAGAGGGGAATTGGGAGTGACTGTTAATGGCTACAGGGTTTCTTTCTGGAGTGATTAAAACACTCTGGAATTAGTGGTAATGACTGCACAACACTGTGAAAACTTCATATATAAATTTTCTAAATCTACCAAAAAAGAAAAAAAGTTGGTAGATTTGTACTAGCAGATTTTAAGACTTAACATAAAGTTACAGTAATTAAGACAATGAGGTATTGGCATAAGGCTAGATAAACTGACCAAAGGAACAGAAATGACCCACACAGATAGCAAACACATAATTCTGAAGAGAGGTGACACTGCAGTAGAGTGAAGGAAAGATAGCTTCTCCCCCACAAATGATTACACAACAGAAGAGAGAAACAGTAAACGTAAGATGAATTAGAAGAAAATACCCATAGTAAAAGAAGAGATTTAAAAGTTGAAATTATGTCAGTTATAGTGATGAAGTGTAACATACATGAAATTGGAGACACAAAAAGAGAGAAGATAAAAAACAGGGCAGAAGCAACGTTTCAACAGTTAATGGCTGAGATCTTTCTAAAGCTGATGGAAGATACGAAGTAAGCATTCAAGAAGCCCTGTGAATCCCAACCAGGATAAATACAACTGAAACCACATGTAGGAAATCATAGAAAAATGCTGAAAACAGAGAGAAAGGGGGTGAAGGGGAGAAATGAAGGAGGGAGGGGGGAAGGGAGAGAGTATGAATCTCAAAAACACCTTGAAAACTGACAATGACATTTAAAAAGGAATAATAAGACTGACAAGTGATGTCTAACAAAAACAGAGTAAAATAAAATGAAAGATTACCTTTAAATAACTAGAAGAAATAATAGCTGGCTTACAATTCTATAACATGTGAAATACTCTTCAAGAATGAAGATGGGGGCTTCCCTGGTGGCACAGTGGTTAAGAATCCACCTGCCAATGCAGGGGACATGGGTTCAAGCCCTGATCCAGAAAGATCCCACATGCCGCGGAGCAACTAAGCCCATGCACCACAACTACTGAGCCTGTGCTCTAAAGCCCACGAGCCACAACTACTGAGCCCGCGTGCCACAATTACTGAAGCCCGCGTGCCTAGAGCCCATGCTCCACAACAAGAGAAGCCACTGCAATAAGAAACCCGCACACCACAACAAAGAGTAGCCCCCACTCACCGCAACTAGAGAAGGCCCACGCACAGCAATGAAGACCCAACACAGCCAAAAATAAAATAAATAAAATAAATAAATTTATATTAAAAAAAGAATGAAGATGACATATCTTGATCCAAACAAGCCAAATGTAGAAAGTTATTATTATGATATTCAGAAAAATTTAATTAAGTATTGAAAATTAGATGATACTATGAAATTGATTATGCTAATTTATTAGATTATGATAAAGTGCATCATAATAAACCATAGTTAATTTAGATAATTATAATAAAAATGGAATCAGTTATTAAAGAGGACATCTACATTGTTTAAGATACTATGTATGGATAATGACTGTGGTTTATCTAATTTTTCAAAAAATATTTGAAATTTTCCCACAAAAAACTAAGTTAATTCATCATCAGTAGACAAGAACAGAGAAAGTGATCTTACAGAGTTTTCAGACATAAAGAAAAATCAAACTACAGAAAAGCTCAAAAGCAAAGAAAGAAATAGAGAAATGAAAATGGAATTATGAAATAAATCCAAATGAATACTGAATATAAAAACTAATAATAACCATGGAATTAAAATACATATAAAATTAAGGTATAAAGCCACATTGCCAAATAAATTAGAAAGGTGATAAATAATGTTCAATATATTTGCACTGTATGGTAAAAAAAAAAAAGCAACTGGATTTCTGGATGTCAAGGATATGTATATATTATGCTCTCTGGGATAATTGCTAAAAATATTATAATAAAAAGTAGAAAAATAGCTCAATAAAAATACAATCACCAATAAAATGGAAACAAAGGAGAAAAAGAAACATCTAACAGGCAAGATGAGAAATCTAATAGAATATATGAAAAACATGGTAGATTTGAATCCAAATATATTACTAAGTACATTAAATGTAAATAAACTAAATACTCCAATTGAAAGAAAGGGGGGAAAAAAGCAACTACATTCTGCTTATAAAAGACATGACTAAAATAAAAGGAGACACTGAAAAGTTGAAAGTAAAAAGAAGGAAAAATATATACCATACAAATAGTAACCAAAAGAAAGCTGATAACTGGTAGAGAAATATCAAAGTAATTTTAGGAAAATCAATCTTAGAGAGAGAGAGAGAGAGATAACACCTAACGATAAAAGATTCAACTCACAAGAAAGATACAACCATTCTAAATTTATATGGTAGCTTCAGAATGTATAAAATAAAAATTGTTGAAACTAAAATAGACAAATCCACAGGTATAATGACAAGAATTTAACATGCTGATCTTATTAACTAAAAACAAAAACAAACAAAAAAAAACAGATAAAACAATCAAAGACAGAGAATTTGAAGACCACAATTAGCAAACTGTATCCAAGTGGATATACAGAGCACACTTCACCAAGTGCAGAGTAAACATTATTGTCAAGCATTATTGCTGATCCTCTGCAATTCCCAATAAATTTTGCAAACTGACAATCAAAGTATTTCTTTTGACCCCACAGCATTTTAAATAGAAATGAGTAATAAGATGATAACTAGAAAATCTTAATATACTTGTAAATCAAGAAGTTACTTTAACTTAAAGTAAGTTAGTTACTTACTTTACTTTACTTTACTTAGTTAGTTAAAGTAAGTTAACTTAAGAACGTTAGTTCTTTAACGTTACTAACTAAAGTTGAATATATGAAAACCCTATAAAGCAGCAAATCAACTTCTACATTCATACCTAAGAGAATAGTGTATCCACTAGTACTAACAGCACTACAATATAACAACCCAAATGTCGCTCAATAGTACACAAATCAATAGTGGGTACATAAACTTTGTTTTATTCAGAGAGTAGAATCTTAAACAGCAATGAAAATGAACCAACTATC
Source organism: Balaenoptera musculus (assembly GCF_009873245.2). Classification (NCBI taxonomy): domain Eukaryota; kingdom Metazoa; phylum Chordata; class Mammalia; order Artiodactyla; family Balaenopteridae; genus Balaenoptera; species Balaenoptera musculus. The sequence goes on from NC_045797.1 coordinate 64,507,143, forward strand.
TATATATGCAATGATATAGGTGAATTTAACAACCATAACATGGAACAGAAGGCTGACCAAAAAATACAGAAATGCAATTCTATAATATACAGACCCTACTCACTCAGTGTTTAGGAACATGTAGCTAAGAGGTTATACAAAGAAACAAATAAAAACCAAGAAATGATTACTCTAAAAGTTAGGACAATGTTTACCTTTTGGAGAGAGTGAGGGAAAAATAAATGGAAGGGGAGCATGAAGAAATCTTTTTTTTAGAGTACTGGAAATGTTATTTCTTGACTTGGTGGTCACATGGGCAGTTTGTGTTGTGATAAATTGCTTCACTATACAATTGTTTTCTGCACCTCTCTGTATGCACATTATATTTCACAATTAACATGTTTCAAAAGAAAAGGGGACAGGAAGCTGAGAGACTACAGTCATCTTCTAGCACCTTATGATCACTAGTCAGGACTTCGCCCTACCATTTAACAAGTATCTCTCTGCTGGTGGTGGTTTCAATCTGGGTGGAATGCAGAGGTGAATGCTTATAAAAGCATAGACTACCTTTGGAAAGACAAGAAACTGGTCCTATTGTATGTTTTACAGGAGTAGAAATGGGTAGGGAATGTGAGGGAATACTTTTCTTTTTCAAACCAGATCTTTTATGTTTTAAATTTCATAACTTCTGAAAGTATTACTTATTCAAACACATTAATTTTCTTAAAATAAAAAATTAATTTCATGACAGTTCCAAAAAAAAAGTCTGATTTAGAACCAAAGAGTTTTCTGGAAGTTTAATTTCTTGTTATCGCCATGTTTCCATACCACTGTAAATATATAAGTTTCTACAAAATGACTGCAATAGTCCAAGAAAACAAACACAAATGAATTTTGACCCTTTTGGCATCTCCATATGAAAGAAATATAAATTTTTATTTTTAAATTAAAACTCTCAGCTACATAAGCCATGAATTTCACTTAGTGGTTACTTCTACAATTGGAAGATATAAGATGATTCTGAATAAAAAGGCACTCAAAGGACTGTTAAGTTCCCTTTAAAACACTTTGCCATTCTGGACCCAAGTGTAAGATTAAAGTTTTCATGACTTCTCAAGCAAACTATTTCTACTTTCTGTTAAACAGTTGAAGAAACAAAAAGACACCTACTTACAAAAAACCATCAACAGCAGAATTCATTCAAGACAATATTCAAAAACACTTCTGGGACTGTAATATAAATGTAAAACCATATACCAATATTTTTAATTATAAAAACTTCAATTATTTGTGCCCAGATAGAACTAACTGTAAATAAACACTGATCCTACAATGTGAAGAAAAAACACCGAAAGTAAGATATACAAAATAAACACAAGTTCTCACTGATCATTCATTTAAAACATCAACAACACCATATATTCAACACACACAAATACTGGTTCATATATCCAAAGTTGTTTTAAACTAGCTGAAAAAACAGTATTCCCTCTTCACTCATCTCAACCTTCACAAAGACATTACCAAATATACCTTTAACTTTAAATGCAAGAAATAACATCATGATGCCAAATTGACCATCAAGACTGATTGCTGAAGGTAGGTAATCAAAGTATAGTCTATTGTACTTGTCCCTCTACTTTCATTATGTTTGATATTTTCCAAATTAAAATGTTTCTAAAAATGCACATACATAAAACAAAAAGATTTAACATAGGGTTCTAGAGGGTAGGAAAAAACCCATGAATAGACTTAGAAAAGAATATGAAACCACTTATGATTTCTCCCCAAAATGTGCCTCCTATCAATAAGTTTCTACTAAACATGACAGCAAAGGAATTTACATATACTATAAACGGATATGTAAATACTGATATATCACTTTATTACAACATAAAATATGTAATAAAAGAATGTATATAATAAGAGAAGGTATATACCAGTAAACGTACTTGCATCATCCCTTTCTATTCTGGTTCCATCACTAGTTGACACACAAGTAAAGTGCAGAGGTTCAACTTCTAGAAGTCCAGTGAGAGATGTGAAACTACCTTCAGCAGCTGTGCAACTACTGACCTTTCCATTTCCTAATACAAAAAAGAGACAAGTTTTATAAAACGTGAATTAATCTTAAAAAGGCAATAGTCATATTGAGAATTATACTACTACTTCGATTTTAATTAGAAAGATGTATAAATGCATAAACACAGGGTTTACACAGGGCTTCAACAATGGACACGGTATTAAGAAAACTCACAAATAGATACTAGTCTCCTTGCTACAAAAGCAGAGTTGCAGAGAAGCAATTTAGTGGCCATTCACATTAACAAGAAACTATAACAAGTGATTTAGATTTTAAATGAGGAATAGAAGACAAAAGAAAAACAATAAATAAATAAATAAATAAAATAGATTTTAAATGAGGGGAAAAAATAACCAGCTACTTAGATTGGCTATTACTCAATCTGTTTAAGTAGGCAAAATATCAGAATATATTCTATGATGTCAACGGTACAAATGACACTTATTAAAAACTAAAGAAATATTCTAAAATATTAGCAAGGTTTATCTATAAGTTTTATATTTTGAATATAATATCAATATTCTAGAATGAGATATGCTACCTTATAATCATAAAAATTTTAAGCAAATAATTATACAACTGAACCTAAAAAAAAGTGCTATGCTTTACTTAAGAGAAGTTCAAAGGATAAATAAGTCAAGGGGAAATCAGTCTACGCCAAGGGTAATAAAATACTTCCATGATGAGGTGATGAGATATATGGGAAGAATAAAAGATTTTAATGTATTTATTCCACTGGGACGGGAATCCAGGCAGAAGAAATGACATGAGTGAAATCCCTTCAGTAGGAGGGAACATGACACATTAGATAAACTGAGAGAAAAATGTGCCTAGAGGAACATTTCTCAACCTAAAACCCCTCTACACATCTTTAAAATAATTAAAAGAACTCGAAAATTGAGTTTTCATTTATGTTGGCTCTGTGTGTGTGTGTGTGTGTGTGTGTGTGTGTGTGTGTGTGTCTATACAGAAATATTTATCGAGGTAGAAATTTTAAGATGAGAATATTTTAAACATTAATTCATATAACAGTAATAAACTCATTAGGTATAAAAATAAATAGCATATTTTGGTGAAAAATGACTGTTATGACCAAGAAAACAAGGAATAATGGTCGTGCCAAGAAGGGCTGCAGCCACATGCAGCCTATCCGCTGCACCAACTGTGCCCGACGCGTGCCCGAGGATAAGGCCATTAAGAAGCTCGTCATTCGGAACATCGTAGAGGCCGCAGCCATCCGGGACATTTCCAAAGCGAGTGTTTTCGACGCCTATGTGCTTCCCAAGCTGTATGTGAAACTGCATTACTGCGTGAGTTGTGCCATTCACAGCAAGGCAGTCAGGAATCGTTCTCGGGAAGCCGGGAAGGACCGAACACCTCCACCCGGATTTAGACCTGCTGGTGCTGCCCCAGGACCTCCACCAAAGCCCATGTAAGAAGTTAAGTCCTTAAAGACTAAAGAAATACTGTCCCCTGGCAAGACAATAAAATGGAAATTATACTTTAAAAAAAAAAAACAAAAATAACTTAATGAGAAGAGTGGTGATGTTTTACATTCTTGCAAATCTCTGTAAAATCTGGCTTATCAGAAGGTAGCTGGATTTGCCTATCTGCCTCCGCATTCAATGTATTACAATAGGATGCTCTGGCAGAAATACATGAAAAAACGCCGACCCAATACAAATATGTGACTGGAAAAGAACGGAATATTTTAATAAAGTATTAAATATTCAAAAACTTGAAAAGTGGTAGTTTAGGATTAGTTGCAATACGGTATCTGAAATCTTAAAAAAAGAATTTCTCAAACTCTATTACATTAAGATTAATTGGCCTATCTTATGCTTTTAGGGAATCTTCTGCCCATGCTTGATGTTGAATCACCATGCATCAATCATCGGGAAAATACTGGTCCACTGCTATATACAGATCTTCCAAATGTTAACACATTTCATCATATAATATCAGAAAATGACACTCACTAATATCATCGCAGTCCATCAGAAAAGTCATTATTTATTGAGAAGCTGTCAAAGCTCACTTCGGAGGAAACAAGTTTTCCAAAATTCTAATTTCTGCTTAAAAGTCTACTTCTAAAATTGGCAACAAATACTATCAATTGGATGGATACTGACAGGCATTTTTTATTCATTTTTGAGAAAATACCTGCCAAATAATCAAATCTGAATAAACATATTTTATCAGTCATTCTTGCAAATAAAAATGGTATACCATGAAATAAGCAACTAGTTCAGCTTATAACTCTAACAACTACACAAGTGCACTTCCTTGAAACAACCATGGTTCTTAAGCATGCAGAAGTGTTTCACGCACACTTCCCATTTCATCACAGAATAGTTAAAAGATGCATACTCGTGGGTTCAAAATTTAATAAAATTAACAATTTTTACTGTTTCACCAAAGGTATTTCTAAGTGAAACTGCCATGCTTTTTACTCTAAGTGCATGGGGAAGAACATCATGCTTTTGCACAATCAGTACGAATGTCAATGCAATGAAAAAAGGCAAGTAACATTGTTTTATCATGAAAACATTTAACCTGCGGACTCCCTGAAAGGATCTCAGGAACCCTGAGGGGACCTATGGACCACACTTTTGAGAATCACTGGGCCACAGAAAGAAAACTAACAGGGCAGATCACACAAGATGTTCTATGCTACATTAGAGACTCTGGACTGCACAATTATGGAAAGACATGAAAAGTATTTTAAGAAGAGAGATAGAATGATCAGATCAGGTTTGCATTCAAAAATGATTGCATTCATTGCATTGTGGAGAATGTACAGAAGTGAGCCAAGAACAGATGCAGAATGACCAGTTAGAAAGCTATTACTGGTTCAAAACGACTGTGGCTTAGACCGTAATCTTGTGATCGTGGGAAGTAAGGGAATGGGCAGATTTGAAATATATGTTGGTGGAAAAATAGACAGAATCTGATGACAGCCTCATTGTGGAGGATGAGAAAGAGAGGATAACATTCAGATTTCTGTTGTGTGCCATGGATGCCATTAACTGAAAAAAGGAATGCTGGATGGTGAGAAATAAAATGAAGAGACGTTCACATGGAGACGTATATCACGACTTCTAAGCCCCTTCTTCTGGGACGATAATACTCTATAATGAGTATATGCTCTTGCATATTTAACCCCCAGGCTTGGCCTGAGCTTTATGGTCCTCTCCTTACATTCTCTCTATAAGGAATTTCATTCTATCCTAAGGAGTTCAGAAGGCACCTATAGGTCTAGTTCTAACCCCTCCCCTGAGTTCTACTCATACTTTGACAAGTCACTTAGATAGAGACACACTGGCAATAAGGTAGTCAGGAGCCTAAGTCATCAAACAGAGGAGATAACACCAATACCTAAGGCAGAATAAGTCATTGAAAAGCAAGTAACAGACCAGAAGTATAGTATGACCTCTTTCATTAAAAATGCTCATAAACACGTGTAGCAAATAAGTCTAAATAGCTAAGCATCCTGTTAACAACGGTAATCTAAAAGGATGAAGAGGTTAGAGTTGAGACATTTTATATTTTATTTATATTTCTATATTTGATTTTTCTCTTTTGCTTTTTTCACAACTCATAATTTACAAACCTGAGACTAACTCCCAAAATTTACTTATAATTAATGTGGTAATTATCATAATGTTTACAAATAAATTTTTTAACAATTTGGTTTACTAGCAACACTTGCAGTAAGTTCGGTAAGATGGAAGAAAACAAAAAATAAAGCGGTCATTGCTCTATCTGACAAAACTAGAAAAACGCCAAATTCTAGCACCTGAAAAGATTATACAAATAGCGTTATACATTCAATCCTAAAAACATATTCTTTAGAAATGCATACAAGAATACATGTAACACGGTGTACCAAGTTCACCTCAGGAGAGTGTGATAGAAGATGCAGAAAATAATTTTTTCTTTCTGCATCTTTGCTTATTAAAATAAGTATAAATTAATTTTATTTTCATATTTTGTAATATGAAATAACATGTTCTTTGATTTTATGAACAACAAAGACACACCACATAAAACTGAAAGGACTACAACAAATAACCAAATTTTAATCTCTTAATAGCATTAAAGTCATACTGACATGCAATGAAACACATACACACACAAAAAAACAAATTTGCAACCCTTTCAAAAATAACTTCAATATTTTTGAGGGGGGAGTTAAGAAACAAAGGCAAATAGTTTAATGACTCACAGATACTAAAATTAAGTTCTAAAAACTTTTAGTTCTCAAAGATAGAATGTAGTAACTACAATCTATTAAAAAATCAACGGTAACTTAAACCCAAGATATAAAATTCAGAAATTCCTTTAATAAAAGACTTTACTACCTGAAAGGACATCTGATAAATCAATTTCATCTGACTGGACACCAATGCTGCTGTTGTATACATTTTTACAAGAAGAGCCACTCATCTCCAAATCAAAGAGGACTGGATCGAATGGTGAACTATATAATCCATATCTGAAAAATAAAATAATGTCCTAACAATTTTCCTGTCAGCCATCTAATTAACAAATTATCTATTTACTTAGTTTTCAAAGCAGTTTTTACACAGGGCAGAAGGAGACACTATTAACTCCTTAAATTCACTGAATCTCAACTGTGTTCCCTGCAAACCTATACTCCAAAAGATACAGTCCAGAGACTCAATAAATGTGATTTCAATTAAGCTGATAACTAATGAACCAAGACAACCTTCATCTGCAGTCTGAATCAAGAAAGAGCTATCAAGCACCCCTCCCTTGCCTCAGTCATTCATTACATTGACTCAGCAGAAGGTACAAAGGCTTTGAGTAACATCTCATCGAAATCAAGATTTCTAATCTATAAAGATTACAAAAATGCTTGCTTTAAATAAAATATTTCAAATAATGAAGATTGGGCAAGAACTCAAATCTAACCTTTAGCTATTTCTTATTTCATTATGTTTAAGTTTTAGAAAATCAAACAGCAGATAAAGAATACTAGTTAAGGGCAATAAGTGATTTACATAATTTTGCTTACAAAGTTTTAACAACAAAGAAACAAATTACTTTAAGTGCTTCTACCATTAGCAAGATACACCACTTTTAAGTATTTTAATATAATTAGCCCTCTGAATAACCATCTCCAGGACTTCCAAAGTTGTTAAAGGGAATTATTTTCAGAGAAAATAAAGGGAAGAAAAACTTAAGCAAATATATATAATAACAGTTATGTGCAAAGGTGGTATCATATCCAGAAAGGCCCATGATTAGTCATTTCATAGATTAAAATACCTTGTCTGAAGCAAAGCCTCCATTGGTGTGAGCCTGTCCTGTAACTGTCTGGACACAGCAGTAAGCAGAGATGCACACGCGGTACTACACCCAGCCAAATCTTCATCTTTAACATAATTCAGTAAGACAAAATACCAGTAGACAGAACCTGAAAACAACAACAACAAATCAGTTGTTTAAATCACTGTTTCTTTTCCTCATTTCTTCTCTAACAAAGAGAACTTCAGATTTCATATTTATCAGTATGTCCCCTTTTCCTAGAAGGATTTTCTGGAAATAAAATCTGTAAGGGCAAATTACAAAGAAGGACTAACTCCTTGGAGGACTCTAAGAGGACACTGACAAAGAATTGCAATCATATTTTTGAGAAGTGTACAGGATCAACCTAGTCATTTAGGTTTTCAGTAACGTGAGATGACTCTGAGGGACATTTTATAATAGCTAGAAAAGCGGAGATGTCAGGTCCTTCAAGCCATCTTTCCTAAAATACTATTTCTCTGTACTAAAAATTTCAAAACCAATTGATGGCAGTGAGCTACAAATAATATACTTTAGCAAGTGAATGAAGTATAGTTATTCCATACTGCCAGTTAGATACAGACCAAAGGTGATATTAAAAGGTGACCATGATGATGTATTTTAAGACTCTAACTTGAGATATCTAACTAAATACACTCCATAATTTAAGCACCCTACCTCTAACACTATCCTCAAGAAACTGTTTTAAACACCAGAGACTATTAAAGTGAGCAACCAAGTCCAAAACATTCTACTCTATATAACAAACAGTTCACAGTTTTAGTCAATATATGTTCAAGGTAAATATAAACAGACTCTTTGTCTAAATTAAGGTATTGATAAAATCACCATTTATCAACTAACTTTGAGCAAGCTTTTTTTCTGGTATACCACCAAGATCAAATCCTTGTGGAATATGTTTATCTCACTGAGATAACTTGTTGAATGGTTATTTATAAAATAAAAGACTGTGAGAAATGTCTACAAAAAACTAACACTAGGTAAAGGACAAATCAGTAGCCCTTCATAGTAAATTCCTACCTGATAACTACATTCATTCTTGAATGGCATTTCCACAGTCTTTAGGTGCTGTAAAAAAAAACACAACCCACTGGCTCCTTTTAGGGAATCAGAGTTTGCCACAGACCCTACCATTCTCACACAATATGTGTATGAACCATTCTTCTTATTTATGTCATCTCTCTGGCACTTACTGACATTTTAGTTTGTGAACAACCAAGCAACTCAATTATTTTAATGAAGTACAGAAAATGTATGAATTGAGATGACCTGGTTATTTACTTAAATCTCCCATTAACTTTTTCCTAAAAATATTATCGAACAGAGAGTATCTGCCTACCCAATCACAATTTAAAACCCCTTAAAAAACAGATAAGCTACAGAAAAAAAGAAAACTAATTGAGAAGAAAAAGAAAGTTACTACACAACCCCAAGCATACTGTGAGATATTTCCTAAGGCTACAGCTATTTGTGATTGAACTAATTTCACATACCACCAGTTGCTGCTGCGGGTAAGACCGACATATTATCAAGTAAGGCCTTCAACAGAACAGATCCAAATCCTGGTTGACATGGGTCACATTTGCCATTACTGAAAAAAATTTTAAAAGAAAAAATTTAAATACATTACTCAAGGTCTAAATCCAACTCTAAACATGGTGTAGTACTTTTAAAATCTTTAAAATGTGTTCATACATATTGAAAGAAAATCTGCCTTAAAGCCCTATAGACATGCAGAAAGATAGTAGGGATTGATTATACTAAGGGTCTTTGTAACGCATTAAACCACTCTTTTTTTTTTTTTACCAAAAAGGGCTAACAAGCAGGTATAGTCAATATAGACTATTAGCTTTTAAACACTTCCTAGATAGTTTCAGGGTTTAGAGAAAATGATCTGCATAACACTACAAATAAGTCTGGTAAAATTATTATGTAACTGGGAACAAGGCCTCAGATGAACAAGCCAAAGACAATCAGGGACAGCAGGAGTGAAAGTGCGGGAACGGATCCCCTTACCAAACTCCCCAAAGTCTTCCTAATAGGCAGAGAAGCCTAGTAGAATTCTTTTATTACTAGATTTATTTAACATGACATTTTGCCCAAAAAACCCCGAATTTTTTCTTAGAATCTCAATAATCCTCATCAACTTTTGAAAATCCTCTTAAGTTATACATATATTCAACAGGGACCAAATAACACTATAGACAAGGTATCACCTGCCAAACTGCAGGTGCACCTACAAAGTATATTTTCAACTTAAAAAAAGACCAACCTGATACACAAGGCTAGAAATCGTGCACACTTATGGGCTATGCTGCGTCCTGCCTCAAAGAAGCAAACACGTACAATGTCTAAAAGACATTTTCGTGTTTTTGAAAGCAGGCTCTCATTTCCTTCCTTTGAGCTGCAAAACAATAGCAGATGTTTAGGCTCATCTTGAACTTCCAATCATAACATCCAAAGGGCAATCTGTGGTAAATAAAATCTTACTAACCTTCCAGGTCCATTTGAATGTACTCCAGCTAACCAACAAAGAATATCTAACACAAGGCTCTGGGCATGTTCTGTGATTTGGCCATCATCTGCTTTTCTACACAAAGTGTTAAGAAGTTTCTCATGAAATTCTGAAAACTGTAACATGGCACATCGTTGCACTCTACAAAAAAGAAAATATAAACACATTAACAACCGAAATAGAAAAGTTAAAACTAAAGCTATTTCAAACTGGTTGGACATATAATGTTTCATTTGAAATCATTACTATCACAATTTTAAAAAAGAACTTTTGAAAATTCCCAAGCACTATAAGGACACCAGGGATGAACCAGTGAAGTGGAAAGACAGTATATACCATCACTGAGATAAGTCCTTAAGAGAAATGAAAAGCAAATAAAAATTTTCAAGTAAAAGTTAGGATTTAAAACTTTTCTGTATTTTCGTATATTTATTGGAATTCTTCCTTTGTACTCCTATTACTTTAAGAATAGTAGAAGAAAATGAGATTACCTTTCCTTAGAAATTGAAGTTTTCTTAAATCTTCGGATGGTGACTGAGACTTCTTGAAGTAAGTCACAGCCCCGGAGGTTTTCGGATTTACGGGTGCCACTTGCATTTTCATTCTTAACATTAGAGGATTTTTCCTAAACATACAAAAATAAGTAACTGCATGAACAAACAAATGAAACAAAAAAATTATTTACTATTAAAGTCTGTAAATAAAAGAATGTAACTGAATTATGGCTATCAAAACATAAATCTCAAATTAAAATGACAGCTTTCACCCTCATATTCAGTAAATGACTAATTTAGCCCAGAATTGTAACAGGGAAAGAAAGAAAGACATAGTCACTGTTTAAAGGTAATAACCCAATGAGTTAAGATTACAAAGCCAAAGTCTTGAGTCTAAGTCCCAGCTACAGCTCTACAAGATATGCCAGCTCCCCAATCTCTAAGGTTCACTCACTTTCAACACGAAAAAATGGAGGTAATAACACCTGCTCTGCCTATCTCAGAGTTATTTTGAGGATTAAATCAGATAAAGTACACAGAAGTCCTTGAAAAACTGGAAGACCTATACAAATATAAGATGATTGGTGTTACTGATACTGCTATTGTTGCTTATGAATAATGATGATAGAGAAACAAAATCTCCAGAGTTCAGGAAAGTCCAAGATCAAACAAGTATGAAGAAACTGCATGATATATAGCTAGTTGTAGAAAATGAACCATGAAAATTAAGATACATCTCTAAAATCACTTCTCAACTTCTGTTCCTACAGTCTCCCAAATGTTTACAAAAAAAAAAAAAAAAGTGGTGCATTATCAGTAGAGGGCAGAGAAACAAACTCTCACACCCAAGGCACTAAGAATAATTATAAAGGGAAGTACGTGCTAACAATTATTCCCTACTGAATGTACTTTATATAAGCTAGGTAGTTGGCTTAAAGTTAATTCAAATATTTTCTCCTTGATTATATTTTTTTAATTTGCTGCAGAAAAAATACAAAGTGTCTACTGATAAATCAATTATGGGCCATACTACTTCTAACAGTGTGTCAAATCTCAACCACCATGTTTAAAACAGCATGTTACAGTTCAAAATGATACTGTTTCATACCTTGCCTGCTGCAACTTTTGCCAAGAGTGAAGCAAGTGAATAGCCCTTGTTACTCTGGTGTTTTAGGGATGGAAGTCTTACTACAGGACGTATACCACCATTACAGATCTCATCTGTTCCTCTTTCATTCACTGCCTTGACATGGATTAAAAATGAACGATATTTTCCTCCTGCCATACCTAGAGGAGTGGTACAGAAGGGGATAAATTATTCAATCACCAAAAAATCAAATTGTTTTTTGTCTTCCCAGAGCAAGTTAAATTAACTCCACAGAAAGAAAAATACACTTGGCCAGAATTTTCGAATTACACTGTTTGCATACAATATGGCTAAATAACCTTTGGTAGCAAAAGAACAAAAAGCACAGGAGTTATATGAACAGCGTAAGAAAGTTTTGACACCTGGCATGTTTTATCCCAATCAAAGAAGTTATTCATTTTAATAACAGAAATTTTGTGAACTACAGAAAAACACAAAGAAAAAACTGTCATTAAAGCACCGCCCAAAGATAATGATGTGTCATGTGTGTATCCATCCAGCCCTTTAATGCACGCATGCACACACATACATATGTGAACGCACACATACACATAAGCATTATAGTGTTACAGTTGAAAAAGCACAGGCTTTGGAGCCACTACCTGGCTTTGATAATGGTTCTGCCATTTTATTAGGCATGTGACAAATTAACCTCTCCATGGTTCAGTTTCTTCAAAAGTAAATGAGAATAATAATAGTACCTACCTCAAAGGTAACTGAAGCACTTATAACTGCATGGCACAAAGGAAGCACTAGATAAATATTGGTTGTTGTTTATCACTAGCTTCAATTTTATATGGTTTTAACTAAGTTGAGATCATACTATACAATCTATATGTAAAATTTATTGCAAAAATACCCTCAAACTAATATACCCATGAGCAAACCATAAGCTGATTGTTGCCTAAGCAGGTATGAAATCCTTCTGTAATTACAAAGGCTACTTTTGTTGTTTTCCACTGATCTGTCTGCCTACTGTGCTAGCGCCACACTGTTACATTCTTCTTATTGCTGCATTATTCTAGGTTCTAGAATCTAATAAGACCCTCCTTCTCAATCTTCTCTTTCTAAATGTCTCTGGCCAATATCATCCTTTTATTCATCTGCAAAAATTTAGCAATCATTTTCTCTAGTTCAAAGTTTTAGGAATTTGATGGGAAGAATAGTCATTTCTACTAAATTCTGGGAAAATTAACACTTTTACATTATTGAGTCTTTTGAAATACATGTTATATAATTTTATCCCCAATTTTGTCAAAGCCAACATTTTAATTTTCATGTAAAATTTTCAGTTTCACACTCTCATTCAACAAAATTAACTTATACTCTCAGCAATATGAGAGAAGAGATGTTATTAGTTTTGCTCACCACTGTAACCCAGTATGTGGCCTAACACATCATAGGGTCTCATAAAGTTAATGAATGAATGAATAAGATGTAGTCAAGGGAGTATATTCAAACTTGTGTATATACTATGTCTGCAACTAAAGGTAGATGTGTGAATGGGGGCAAACATTATGAAGGGAATGTACACAAATTAAAATAGTTGTTACTTAGGTGGTCAGATATTTTCTTGGTTTAGGGAAGGATCTCCACACCTTATCCACCTCCAATTTTACTTTAACAATCAAGGTAAGTGTCTCATTTGTTGGCTTTTTTTATTCACCCCTGAGATACAAAGATGAAATAAATGTCCTACTACTGCAATATCTAATAGCTTACAGATATAAGATATAAAATATACATTGATTAAAATTTGTGCTTAAGACACTCAGATCATTACATCTGATACTTTCAAAACTCCTCTATAAAAATCCCATAAGAGAAGATATTATAACAATATACAACACTCTGAAGACACAGGACTTTAAATTGATGGAAAAGGCAAACATGCCAGACCATGATGTCTGGTTATTTGAAGAATTCTGTATGTCATGCTAAGTCATCCTACCTTCATCTTCTTTATGCTTTTTTAAAAAGCAGTGAGACCTTCAAGACACAGAAAGTAGGATCTGAAGTTTCACATAACAATAATCACTTATGAGAGGAAATTACCTCAGCTACCAGGAAACCGATGGAATCACTAATGAAAAGTCCCCCAAAAAACAATACCTTACTTTTCTGAAATCAGTTTTTTCTAATCAACTTTTACAATTGTGAGATTATTTATTCTGCTTTTGTAAAATATGTTACTTCACCTTTAACAAGTTTGGGGCTTGTTAACGTCAACATCCCAGCATGCCCTGATAGATCAAGGCCACTAGCAAGCCATACTGGCCCACACAGAATGTCTTCTTTGTGATCTTCTAAAAATGGACATAATCTAAGACCTAAAAAGAAAAATACACATTTTTCTTTTAAATTAGCTTATAATTTAAAATGTAATATTTAATAAGCAAATATCCATCCCATTTACATGTAACAGCACCACACAAAATTCCATATTTGAATGTGTTCAAAAAAGAATTCACTATCATGCTAAGGAACTATAATCAATTATCTGATATATTATGTTGCTTTTCCACTCCCATATTATTTACATTCACCTTGATTAAAAAAAAAATTATAGAACCATGACATGATTTCAAATCTCAAGATATTAAAAAACAAGAATGCAAGTATTAGTGCAGCTGTGTTCACAAAGATGAGCTGAAAGTTAAAGCATACTGCCAAAGCAGAATTATAGGTTATTTTTAACTGTGTTCTTAAAACCATGTTTTTGCAAGCCATAAGGAAATCTTTGCCCAACATGATGCATTTGGATCACTACTCCTTTTACTGTCATGGACAACAGCTCTATAATTTAACTCACACTGTGATTCCTCTACATCCATGTGCTGCATTTCTTCATTCAAATCAACCAGGGACGGTTTCCCATTTTGTTCCACTTCAATGTTAAGAGCTGGAGACAAAGGAAAGGTGATCTGCCTATCTACTGCTGTTTCTAGAGGATAAAAATATTAGTAAACTTAATTTTGCTTAATATCAATGATTTATGTGCCTAAAATTCTAAAATTCTCTGTTAAACTGGGAACTGCAGTGATTTTTATCACAGATGCTAAAATGGTTGTTAGGAGAAGAAGAAAATTAGACTCAATTGTTTCATACACTCTTCTCTCTTTTAATGGTGGATATTCACCTGAAGAAATAATCTGCTGGCAACTAAACTAAGAATTCTTACCCTAGGCTACACAATACCGCACATGTAGACTTTTGAAAATACCAACACCTAAGTCCTATCCCAATTACATCAGAGTCTGTCATGATTCAAAATAATACACACACACACAAAAACACACATATGTATACAAACACACATATATACACAAACACATACATACATATTTGTAAAATAGGGAATTTTTCAGGTTTCAATATTTTTACCCCTGGTGTGAAGTAGCCATTTTACTCTTAAATTATCCCCAGTTTTTTAAATTATCCTATTAAGAAGAAAACACTGAGAAATAACATCTAGTTTCCAATATGCCAAGTATGTACAATCTATTTTAATAACTCAATATATCAAATTCAGAACTTGTAAGAAAGATAAAGATGAATATATATCTGGCATTACATTCTGGGTTTTACTAATAACCTTAAAAGAATATGTGACTCCATAACAAAGCTCTTTTCCCAATCAAGTCTCCTCTTAGGAAGAGAAATGTGTAAGTCTAGTAATGCTAAAAGTGAAACTAACTCACAAAGGAACTAACTGCATTTCCCAAGAACCATAATTAAACTACTCAAGTTTATGCAAGTCTGAACAACAATGAGTTACTGAAAAGCTCTTAAATGTTCTCTGGATTAACTTTTCTAAATAGAACCACAGAAAGTAAAGAAGGAAAATAGCACAGGGGTCGGGGGGGCAAGGAGGGACGTCAAACCTAGACAGCCAAGTTGAAAATTCGTTTTTTTAAGAAACCAACTACAAGATAAAATCTTCAAATGTAAAATTTAATCCATTCTTACCATTGACTTTCCCTAAGCCTGGAGCTTTATTTTTCAGTAGTGTCACTTGTATCTGTGGAATATTCGTGATGTTTGAGTTCAAAACAAATTTGAAGTCCACATGTCCAACCATACAAGCTTTAGGCAGAACCAATTCAAAAACGTGTTCATCCCAGCTGTTGCTGTCAAGTAAGGGAGAAAATAATAAATAATGCGAAAATCTTTCTTCAGCCATAACCATCTTACCACTAATATCACCTTTCGTACTCTGATTTGCTGCCTCCAACAAAACTTAGTGCTTCTCAGTCGGATCAGGAGAGAAGATAAGCAGTTCTATTGAGAAAGATTAAACTTAGGGCAATGAATAATCTTCCCTTAGGAGTCTCTACCTGCCTTGGGAACTGTACATTCCAAAAAGCCCTTGTTCCTCTAAGTGTGAGCTACTGTGTATCAGAATTATGTGCAGATTCATGGGCCCCACCCTGAATCTAAGAGTGGGGTCACAGGAATTTGTATTTTAAAATAAGAACTTTTTGTATATCTTATACATGTCCATTCTCTGATTTTAAATTCTACATATATGCTGAAAAATAAAACTCCACTAAATTCCAGATTCATATCCAAATGCCTACCAGGTATCTCAAACTTATCATAAATAAACCCAAATTACTTGATAACCAACTTCAATATCAGTAAAAAGAAATTCCATTTTTCAGTTAGATCAATCCAAAACATTAGAGTCATCCTTAACTATTCTCACTCACACCAGATGCTCAGTACATTAGCATACACTATTCCTTCTACCTCCAAACTACATGTGACCACTCTTCTCACTTCCTCCATCAACTATCATCATGGTCCAAGTTACCATCAACACCACCATAATTACCTGAATTACCACAATAGCAATCAAGTTAGAATCCTTGCTTCTATCACTTCCCCCCAATACACACACCACAACCACTCATAATCTACTATCAACACAGTAGTCTTAATGTATCCTTCTAATATATAAATTATATCGCATCATTTCTATATCCAAAACCATCTAACATCTTCCCATCTCACTCAACATAAAAGTCTCACTATGGACTATAAAGATGGTCATGATCTGGCTACCAACTATTTCCTTTGATCTCACCTCCTGCCACTCTCCTCCATGTTCACTGCACTCCAATAGTAGTGTCCTTGCTCTTCCTAAAATTCATAAAACATACTTCTCAGGGTCTCTGTACTTGCTACTGTCTCCAAATTAATGTCTTCATGGAGGCCTTTCTGAGGGCCCTTATATAAAAAATATTACACATATTTTCTCTCCTTCTCTCACTCTCACACACATGTACACACCTAACAACTATTCTATCACCATACTGTTTTAACATGTTTCAGAGCTTTTATGACTATATGACATAGTAGATATCTGCTACTGTCTGTCTATCCCCACCAGAATGTAAATTCCATGAAAGCCATATTATTAGTGCCTTCAAAAGTACCTGCACAATTGGGAGATTGGGATTGACAAATACACACTACTATATATAAAACAGATAACTAATAAGAACCCACTGCATAGCACAGGGAACTCTACTCAGTACTCTGTAATGGTCTGAATGGAAAAGAATCTAAAAAAAGAGTGGATATTTGTATATGTATAACTGATTTACTTTGCTGTATACCTGAAACTAACACAACATTGTAAATCAACTATACGCCAATAAAAATTTTTAAAAAAACAGAAAAAAGGAAAACTCATATTAAAAAAAAAAAGTACCTACACAAAACAAACATTTAAATATTTAGTCACACAATCCACAAATTTATTTAACAAACTAACCGCAATGATGGATTACTCTTAGCGTTTTATCCTACAACTAAGAATATAGGAATTTCTAAAATTAAGGTGACAAATGAAAGAAACAAAGCTGTTAATATGCAAAAGTTAAGAGAAAGAGTATCATATATAATAATTCTATGTTGTCTCTAACAAATATAGAAGATGAACTTGGAAGAACGTTTTACCTGTCAGTCTGTAGTTTCCAAGTTCTAGTATGCTGAGCAGCATCTCCATGATGCTGCTGATGCAAGTGCTGAGGATGCCTCCTTTGCTGCTGTTCTTGCTGCACTTCTACCCAGCATGGAGGAACAGTAGCTGAAAACCGTGGAGTCAAAGTCTCAAAGCGAGTTAGCTCCACTAGAGACGTCAAGATGTCAAGGGTAAATGGCTGGTCCACCAATAAATCAACTCCTTAACAATAGTGAATGTAGAATTTGAAATAGATTTTAAAAAAAGAAGTTTTAATCCATGTTTTTTGTCTAGTCAATTACAACATTCACCAAATAGCCTCAAAGTTAATAACGTAGGCTCAGATACCTATATACAACTAAAGTAACTAGCCCTGACTACATAACTAGCATTAAGAAAAATCCATCTTGAATATTTTAAATTATAGAAAGGGTACTTATTGGAGAAACCTAAACTCAACCTGTTAGAAGAGCCCTGACTGAGCTTTAATGAGCACCAGGTTAACAAGGGCAACAGAAGTAGTGGTGCTGAAATGCAAGCCTGACTTACATCAGATCAATAATTAACTTTTACACTTTGTTATTTACAAAACAAAATGCTAAACATCTGCAAGCACATAATATCTGCCCCTTTTTACTCTATTAAAAAGTAATTTTTAAGAAGTCAAAGCTATACTGACGGCAAACAAATACTTACAAACCAAAAGCTTAAACAGCATTTTTTCCACTTCTGGGGTAGTTAAGAATACCTTGTATACATACCAGTATTATAAGAGTAACAACCTGCTTCAGAGAGATTAGTTTGCTTTTACAAATATATGTATTCACATCTGTGAAATGCCTAACATAGGACAAAGCTGAAAAACTGTTGTTCTTATTCCAATTAACAAAAATAACTTTTAAAAAAGACTAAAATATGAAATCTGGTAAGTTTAGAATAGTTTCACAAAGAAAGTCTACACTGCATTCTATAAAATTATTACAAGTGTACTTCAAATTACAATTTTCCTCAAAGCTTAGAGCTTTTAAAAATCTGACTGAAACTGTATTAAATGTTGTTTGTAAACATTAACAGCATATCAATGCTCCTTCTTTAGCTATTTCTTTATAATCTAATTCATCTTTACTAAATAGTATTTTTATGGAATTTATATGAAAACTCTTATTACACCAATACCCTATAAAATATGAAAACATTCAATATGTTAGCTTTTTAAACCAACTTGTGTAGTTAATCAAGACAATCAAGTCTAATTATACATAGCAAGAGACATGAGTCACTTTATCTCAACCAGAGGATAATCTTGCCTCCCCAAGGCCATTTGGTTGAGAATAATTGTGTGTGCTACAGGAATCAAGTAGGTAGAAGCCAGAGATACTGCTAATACAGCACAGGACAGCCCTCCCACAACGAAGAATTAGTCCGAAACGTCAATAGTGCTGAGAATGAGAAACCCTGTCTTATGGTAGTAAAGACTGCTATATATTATACAAGTAATCACTAAAATTAAGATATATTATACTAGTAATCACTAGAAGTTTCCCTTTGATGCAAAGAAGAATGATCAAATGCACAAATGTAAGTATTCATGAAGAACAAATACCAACTTCATGTATTATTTGTTTGGAATACATTTGAGTTTAAACATATTTTTTCTTTAAAGATTCATTAAATTTCTTTTAAATGCTAGGTTTGGGGAATAAAATGTGGTAAGTGCTAAGAATAAAACATAACAGCACAATGGAAGTACAAAAGAACTGTGGTATAGGGAAAGGATAAGGAAAGAGAGCTTAGTGTAACATATGAAGAGCTTGAAACTGAATACACTTAAGAAATCATGAAAAGTTTCCTATAACTGGAGGTTGAGAAAACGACTAGAGTTATTAGCCCACAGAGCAAGTAAAGATTTTTAAGCAGGAGTAACAATGCTAACATTACTTCTTTTGAAAAACAAGTTCTGGAGGGCAGTAGAGAAGATGGATAGGAGAAAAGGCAAAAACAACAAACAAAACCAAACCTATCTAAAGGTTCACAATGGGGCAATGAGAGTCTGAATATATCTCCCCCGGGAAAGAATATTTTTTCAGCATTTTTATTCCAGTAGTAATATAGTAATATTAGCCATTTCACTCACTTTACACTTACTTAATGAACTCTTCTCTTTTTCATATGCTTTGTTGCTCCCTAACTAGACCGAAAGCTCCTTAACGACCAAAATAATGTTTTTACCTCTTAGGTGACTTCACCAAAACTGGTCAACCTACCACAGGTTGAGAACCATTTCTTATTTTAATGTTTACAACATTTTCCAACTACTGAAAAAATAGTGATAAACAATATACAAAAACAAGCCTGGCAAGAGAATGTCAACAAGGAAATGAACTCTCTCAAAGAAACCAAAAATTGACTATAAAAAATGAAATAATGTTTAAGATTATATAAGAAAGATTCAGAAAACTTTGAACATCACAAGAATTTGCATTTTTAAGAATCATTTTAAAAAGTAAATACCATACCTGAAATGCCAGGACTTGAAGGATTTGATAAAGGTTTGGAACCTTCTGAAGACGGTTCTATTCCTTTAGAAAGAGATCCATCCACTAGTATGTCAGCTTCATCAATATCATCACAGGTTCCTCCAATTTGGAGAAAATGAAGCTCACCACCTACAGGGTAGTAAAATTCCATCAACGTAGGTACATGAAAAATAGGTAAACAGACAAGTGCATACTACTTAGTTAAGAAACTTAATTTATTTTAATATCACTCAAAAGGCAAAAAAAGAGGGCTACCAAAGTGACATATCTCTAAGAATTCAGAAACCAAACTGTCAAGGAAAATTAAATTTAATGATGAAAATGGCAAATACATAAACATATGTAAAAACAGTTATTTATCTAGTACTTACATGTGTAAGACACTATTTTAAATGCTTAATTCATTTAGTCTTCACAAATAACCTTAAAGTAGGGAGTATAATTGTGGCCACTTTACAGATGAGGAAACTGATGCACTAGCTATACTGGAATCCACAGCCCAACCTCTTAATCACAGCAGTAACAAAACTGAACAAAGATTCTTAATTTTTTGAAGCATTCACAATAAAATGAAATCAAATCAAATTTCTATTTTTCATATTTCTATCACAGAAAAGAAAATGGAAAACGAGCTTAGCAAATATTTAAGACCAAAAAAAAAAAAAAAAAAACCAAGAATATTTGGAGATTCGCTTCCAGCGTGACAGAATAATAAGGAAGACAAAAATCTTATTCCTGAAAAGCATCTATAAAGTTGGGCAAAACTGTAATTTAAACAGAGTGGGTCAAACGTTGAAAACCAGCAGATATGCTACTACTGCCACAGGGGATTCACTGATTTGGAAAGCTTGTCTGCTTAAAGTGGCTCAGTGGCGAAAAGAAGGCCCATCTACTCTACTGTCTGAAGTCAGAATCCTGTGTAGGGCAAGCAAAACACTAGAAATAACGGGAGATTAACAAAGAATTACAGGAAGTGAGAGAAACATAGGGGGCTTGGTAAACATTCCACATATCCCACATTGATCAGAGGTTGCAAATATGTGCAGCAAAGACCAGATGGGGTCCAAGCCATCAACACATTCTCGGTCAACCAAGTCCCCATGCCTATGCAGAAAAGACCTGAAAGGGCACAAGAGAAAATAAAAATAAAGAAAATAACAGCCAGGGCACACATGAACACAACCTTACCAGTAAAGGTGTTTCGTCACAACCAATTATCAAAATCATTGGCTGAATACTAAACTATGTGGACAGAGAGGCAACAAATAAGAAGCAAGTCTTAAAAATAAAAACCAGAGGGTTTCCCTGGTGGCACAGTGGTGAAGAATCCGCCTGCCAATGCAGGGGACACGGATTCAAGCCCTGGTGCGGGAAGATCCCACATGCCACGGAGCAACTAAGCCCATGCACCACAACTACTGAGCCTGCGCTCTGGAGCCTGTGAGCCACAACTACTGAGCCCGCATGCTACAACTACTGAAGCCCGCGCACGTAGAGCCCGTGCTCCGCAACAAGAGAAGCCACCGCAATGAGAAGCCCACGCACAGCAACTAAGAGTAGCCCCCGTTCACCACAACTAGAGAAAGCCCGCGCGCAGCAACAAAGACCCAACACAGCCAAAAATAAATACGTAAAATAAATAAATTTTTAAAAATAAATAAATAAATAAAAACCAGAGGGGGGAAAAAATGAAAGAAACATCAGTGGCTGCTCACTGCAGAAGAAACAGATTTCACAGATTTAGTCCAGGTGGGTTACCAAATAACCAATGCAACAACCACCTCCAGAGGGGGGTAAATCATAGTCCAGAGTTTCTACAACATTATTTAAAATGTCTAGTATTAAATTAAAAATTATAAAACACGTGAAGAGTGACGCATGCTCAAGAAAAACAAAATGAGAAATATCTCTGAGCGCCCATATTTAGATTTAGCAGACAAATACTTCAAAGAAGCTATTGTAAATATTTTATAGAATAAAAGGAAACCAGGTATAGAGAATTAGAAGAACGAACAGTGAAAATAACTCAACAAATAAAGAATCTCAACAAAGAAACAAATTATTTTAAAAGAACAAAAGGGAAATCCTAGAGTTGAAAAGTATCTAAAATGAAAAA
The DNA here is from genome assembly GCF_009873245.2 of Balaenoptera musculus. NCBI lineage: Eukaryota > Metazoa > Chordata > Mammalia > Artiodactyla > Balaenopteridae > Balaenoptera > Balaenoptera musculus. The sequence goes on from NC_045797.1 coordinate 64,529,319, forward strand.
GTTCACTAGAGACTCGAGGCAGATTTGAGATGACAGTAGAAGGAATCCGTGAAATAAAAACAGATCAATAGTTGTATGTTATATATGGAAGTTGTTATGAGTAAATCCTAAGAGTTCTCATCAAAAAATAATAATAATAGGGAATTCCCTGGTGGTCCAGTGGTTAGGGCTCCACGCTTCCACTGCATGGGGCACAGGTTCGATCCCTGGTCGGGGAAGTAAGATCCCACATGCCGTGTGGTGTGGCAAAAAAAATAATAAATTTAACTTATAACATTAATTGTAGATTTTTATCAAAAGACTCAATGTTTCTCCATGAGAAAGACTCTTATGCTATTTGAATATACTCATAAGACAGAGTCAAATCCATTTGATTTACAGTCTACAGTGCTTTTCAAAAATCTACTTTATGGACTGTCATACACACATTTTAAAACATCAACTTTTCTGTCCTCTTTATTGTTATTAATCTCATCTTTTCAAATGCATCTTGATCAGTCAACCCTTAAAGAACTGGGGGATAATTTTTGTTTGTTTGTTTGTTTTTAGTTTTTTAAATTTTATTTATTTATTTATTTATTTATTTATGGCTGTGTTGGGTCTTCATTTCTGTGCGAGGGCTTTCCCCAGTTGCGGCAAGCGGGGGCCACTCTTCATCGCGGTGCGCGGGCCTCTCACTATCGCGGCCTCTCTTGTTGCGGAGCACAGGCTCCAGACACGCAGGCTCAGTAATTGTGGCTCACGGGCCTAGTTGCTCCGCGGCATGTGGGATCTTCCCAGACCAGGGCTCGAACCCGTGTCCCCTGCATTGGCAGGCAGATTCTCAACCACTGCGCCACCAGAGAAGCCCCGGGGATAATTTTTAAAGTGGTCAACTTCTCAGGCTTTCTCTTGTCCTTCAATTCATCTAAATAAATTCTATCACATGAGATCACTTCCTAGAAATTTTCATTGTCCAAACTCCATGAAAACATTAATCTATTTCATAGCTTAAATACTATTTCTCCTCTGAATTGCCAAAAGCTATCTCATCAAATAAATCAAATAATTAAACTCTGATTGCACTTGTGGAAACTACTAGTATCTTATGAATATGTGCCCTGGGACCAGGTAACTCAGGTTCCAAACCCAGCTCCACTTCTGGATGGCCTACAGCTAATTATATTGTTTTCATTTTTTAAATCTTTCAGATTAAAATATTCCAAAAAATTCAATGTATGGGTGTTCTGCTTTTATTACATTCTGGAAGTTTAATGTAGTTTAAGCACTCTGATGACAGACTGCCCAGGTCTGAACGCTGACTCTGTCATTTATTAGCTCTGTGACTTAGGCAAGTTACTTAACCTCTTTCCCTCGGTTTCCTTATCTGTAAAATGGAGACAGTAACAGTACGTAACTCATAAAGTTGGTGTGATGACTAAACAAATTAACAGAGTTGTAAAACTCTCACAGAAATGAACTGGCATATACATGATAAATAAGCTCAAATTATCCTTGACACCCCATAGTATTTTAATGGTTTTTCTGAAAGTTCTATTATTCTAAAGTTATTCTACACTGCTCATTTTTTAAAATAATCTAGTTGGATTTTGATGTTATTTGAAGATTTTTTTTCCCCCCTTGTTATTTCACTAGATGTGTTTCAAAGAAGGCAATCCACACCACTACGTCCACCATTATCCTTCTTAGCCAAACTCTTAAAATCTTTTTAAAGAGAGGAAAAATTCAGGTTAATTCCTACCAGAACCACAAATGAGACGCATAACTCTTCCCAAACCCAATTCCTCTGCCAAGCGTTGGTAATAGTTACTTAGGCTTCAAATATTTCCTGGCCCTAAATTCCTACTAAACAATCAATAGGACTATTCATTTTGCCTGATAGTGTCAGTAACTCCTTAGTAACACTATCTGTTACTCTGTATGCAGCCTCAAATGTGGCAAAACTGATGCACTATCAGCAAAAGGTTAGCAGTAAATAAGACAAGAAAAACTTATTTGGCAAAACTAATAATTATTTACTAAATACTTTTATTTCAGAAGGAAATAAGGACATGTATTTGTGCCAGAAACTTTACATACATTATTTCATTTAATTCTATCAAGCCTGCAAATAGGCTGCCTTGTCCTAGTTTATATATAAAGAAACAAAGGTTTACTGAGTTTAAAGTAACTTGTCCAAAGCCACAAATTTGAGCAGATGCAGAGTCAGGACTCACAGAAACAACAGCAGGTTATTTTCTTGAGGTTAAAGCAGAGAAGATACTTTCTGAGAGACTTATTAACTTATTTAAATTAGAATCAATTCTTACCTAGGGCAGTAGAAAAAAGTTTTAAAAACAGTTAAAACAGTAGAAAGATTTACCACTTCATTACAAAAGAAATAAATTTCTCTCCATCTATATGGATCTAAAATTCATGCTAAGTATGCACATAAATGAATGCCATATACATTGATTTTATAAGATTTGTAGAAGAACCAAACCAATCAATAGCTTACCTTTGGTGCATGCACACAGCCTGTCTGTGCCCGAGCAGTAAATGACAGAAACAAACGTGTCTTGTTCCTCAGTGCCCTCCTTTTTAGGAGGTTCCACTTTGGCCAAAATTTCAAAGTTTGAAAGATCTAATATTTTTACATATCCTCCCTGAGTGGTTATTACCAGGTGTCCAAGAGTAGAAATATCAGACTTTTTCTCTCTCTCAATGCCATTCTTTGAGGTTAACTGCATTTCCTCAGCAGGTTCCTCATAGTCATCCTCTCGATTATCCAATATATCTGGTGGAAGCAAAATGAGCGAGGTAATTGTGTCCTGGGGATCTTTGATATGTTGGATTTTTATTGGCTCCTCTTCTAAAGTCACTATCCGAGTGGCATAATTCATTTTATAAAGTATTAAATATCCACCACTAACATTCCTCTGCTCAGGTTGAATTATCAAAGGAGTCTGTACATCTGCTGGTGATTCGTGTTGGATTATACTAATATTTGCACCATTCACTACAGCAAGATTTGATTCCAGCTCACCTTTCCGTCTATTACATAGTGCAGAGTTTAACTTATTTAAATTATTCAAGGCCTCTACTTGATTTATTGCACTCAAGGATTCAACAGGGCATGTCCGCAGTCCTACTAATAAATGAATTCCATCAGCACAAGGAGTTATTGAGTCTATACAAAGATTCTCCTCCTCCGCAAACTTTGGCAGCCTCAAACACTGAACCAAAGTCCCAGGCTTGGGAAACACAGAGTTCCACTTCTCAGAATCTGGAGAGGTAAGGCTGGCTGCTGCATCTGCGAATTGCTGAATGTAAGTCACAGGGGGATCCTGCAACAACAACTGCTCCTGACTATCCAGCTCCATTTCAATAATCTGGGGAACTGTAAAGCCATCATCATGCAAACTTTTACTCATTATATTGTTCATCTGTGAAAAGATTTTTCCTGCTTTCTCATCAGATTCCTTGATGCTATAAAGAAGCAAAATGGGTAAAGTCCTTCTCACCAGAGGAAAATTTAATTCTGAATTAGTGCAGGATTCATTGTCAGTTGACCCTTGTTCTGATATACTTTCACCCTGAGTTCTGCTTAAACCATCCAGTGACCTGTGAGAATTACTACTAATGGGTGAGGTAGCAGGAGATTTATATGTTAATAAACCTCCAGCTAATAAACATGGAAAGGGAATGTTGTGTTGTTCCTGGTGCTTTTCCTTTGTCTTTTCACTCTTAGAGTTGGTTAAGCAAGGATTTGCCCCAAGTTCTTCAAGATCCTTAACAGTATCTTCAAGCACATTTGCAACAATCTCCCACTGAAGTTTTTCTGGCTGCTGGAGGATGCTGAGTGCTGTTATATCAAGGCTCACGTCCATGGCTTCCTTCTGTGATGCATGCCCTTTGAAAAGGAACAATATTCATTACAAATGGCCTTGTGAAGATAAATCAAAATCTGTAGTATGCCATTTTCATTAATTTTCTTTTTTTTTTAACTCATCCAGTTGGTGCATTTTAATTACACTAGTGGAAGAATTTAAGACCTTTTAAAGGAAATTTAATCAAACCTGAGATGAATCTACTCAGAAAAACCACAGAGGTATTAAAGAGTTCCAAAAATCATTTTAAATTCAGAATATATTCTCCTGGCAATCTGTGAGCAAAATCCTTTTTTTTAAAAAAAAAAAAAAAAAAGGAGAAAAAAAGGGTTAAAGAACAAAGACATTATTAGTATCAAAATAAAAGATTTCTGTCCTTCAACTCTAAACCAAAAATACACTCAATACTATGCATCTGTCATTTATGCACTTTGAAGAATATCCATGAAACATTACTGTAATCTCAGTTCATCACCTCTCTCCCACCCCACCATGCTAATTATCAGTTGACTGTCATAGTATGCAATTTAATTCTAACCTCAGCTCAGAAAAAAATAACTAGAAAAAAAAGTTCCCAAAATTTGTCATTTTAAGTGAAATAAGTGTCTTCTGTATTATCCTCTCATTTTTAGTTCATTTCAAGTCAACTACATTACATTACCCTTACTGACCTTTTGTCTACCGTGTGATCTTCAAGCTGTCCCCTTACAAATAGTATAAAGGTCATTCCTCAGTCTCAATGCTCCAAAAATACCATCTCTCTCAACACAAAACCCTGAAGTAGATGTCAGTCAACCTCTAAACCAGGTATAATCTCTTGATACTGAATGCAAAGTTTCAACCAATCTGTTTTTTTCCTCAATAGCACAAACTATCAGGCAACAACATTATTAGCAATAATAATGTAAAGGTCACTCTATGTAACTTGTGGAAATACCAAAAAAACTGGAATTGGTTTTACAATTTTAGATTAAGAAGAACATAGAAGAGTAAGGAAATAAGTATAAAATAACTCAAGGTGATTGCATGGAGGTTTGAAAGTTACCCAAGTACAGGAATGAGCAACAGAGATTCATGGAACATCCAACACTTGAGATACACTGAAAGCTCTGTTTACACCATTTTTGTTAACGATTTCATAAGCAATATCTTCAAAATGCTCACGGACAGCTTCATCTAGACTTCCCATTTTCTGAGCATAAACTTCTCATTTCACACAATGTCACTATTATCATCTAAAACTAAATCCATTTCTAGCAAAGCAGAAAAAACTTTAGTTATAAACTTAATTTAATTGTACTAATGAAGCTTTTAACCACTCATTTGACTATATTCACGTGCAGCCTTTATATTGCCATGCAATATTTATATATATTTACTTTACGAATTTACTCATTTAGATATGAGGTTGAAATTTGAAACATCATTTTGAGTGAGATTTTTGTAACATGCAATACACTGTAGTAAATCTTGAGGATGCTAACTATCTATTGGACTAAACTGAAACTTACTTAACTGATTTTTTTTTTCAGTTATGGCAGGAAATTGCCAAGAAAAAGCTATTTTAGTCTATGTACATATTAAAACAAAGTCAATTAACCATAAGTTACATATATTAACACACATTTAAGACAATATTCAAAAGACATGTGAGATGAGATTATCCGTTAAAAAAGAAAATATAACAAGTGGCATTACTACTCTGTTTCTTCCCAACTATTTAATCGATGTCTAGGAAACAGCGTATGCAGTACATTCTCCTCAGAAGACTGACAAAGCACGACCACTGTCAAATACTGCAGTAAGGAAAACTGTTATCTTTACTTGTCTCAGAACTTCTCAAAACTGTTGGACCACAGAATAAATTTTTACAGAACATAACTACAAATATCCTGCAGTATAATATTCTTCAGATAATCATATTGGGAAACCCTTCTCTATTCTGCTTACTTAGGTAGTGTCAACCCACAGTTCTGCCAGCCAAACTTCCAGAGGTTTACATTAGGCATTTTCCTAAAACCATCAAATTTCAATTTGAACTGTTCTTCAATCTCTTGCCAAACATTCTTCTCCTTCTACACAAGAAGGTATGTACCCTTAATTCTGATATATGAACCAAAGAGCAAACTTTTCTCTCTGACATCATCTACTTACAGAAGTCATAACCTTCAACTAAAAAACAGATAAAAGTCTCTTAGTCTCCACTCACATTTTTGAAATTAAGAAATATATTCTACAATTTTTCAGACCATATCATTCAATTTGATGGGAAGAACTTGGAGTTAGTAAATTTAAGTTTTGAAATAGCATCTATGACTTATTTTAGATACTTCAGGAAGAATACATCTCCCATTAATATCACAAGCCTCCAAAATTCACCAATAGTCTCTCAATATAAAAGAATTAGCTTAGAAGATACATATTTTACTATAAATGAATGAACTACTTACATAACCTCAAATGAGGCAATTAAAAATTCTGAAGTGGAAGGATTTTTTTCTCTTACCATGGTTACCTTTTAATACTACATAAGGACACCACTCCCAACCCTGAATGAGGTATCATAAAAAGAGTCAACAAAAATATATGGTAAGTGGGAAGTGAAGTAAACAGGACTACAGAATCTAAAGGAAGTGTGAAAGATCAAAAGATCAGGCATAGATGAAAAAGATAAAGGTAGAAAAGGGATAAGGAAACAGATCAATATATAAGTACTATAATTACAAAAATACCTACTGAGATCCTTAGACCCAGAGGAAAGAGCTAGGCCACAGCACACAAAGGAAAGGATAATAGCTAGAATCAAAAAAATTAAGAGCAGAAAAAGGAAAATTTAGTTCAAATACTTCACTTGACAAAGGAAAAACTGAAGCCCAGAGTTTAAGTGACTTGACAAGACCAAAGACTTATTTTGCAAAAGAGTTCAAGCTCTAACCAGATCTCCAGATAACCAGTGACCAATGTATTATTCGTCATCAGATTTTTCAAAATGTAATAGTAGCCCTTTCTTTTGCAAAGGGATAACAAAGTGGAAAAAGAGCACTCTTCATTAGACTAAATTTTTTTAATGTAATCAATTATTTTTCCTAGCGCTAATTACACATTTGTATATTATTCGGGGCAGTTTCCTACATTTTTCTTGATTTTTTTCATTGCTAAGAACTGCCTTAAAAGACAAATGAGGGTTAACCCAAAAATCAGTGCAGTATTCTGTCTGGTGGCTTTAAAAAGATTTTACAGCAAATTAGAATTGAGAGCACCTGCTACTCTATACTAACTTTAGACACAAAACTTTTAACAACTGAACTATACAAAACCAAGTCTCCCCTAAAGAGATGTAATAAGTCATATATGTCCTTATTTCATGACGTTTGACATTAGAAAATAGCCAGAATTTAATAATGGTCACTTCTTTAAAATAGTGGCTACTTCCCAGGTAATCTGTTTACGTATTTTTATCTTAATCAATTCCCCAAATTTTTAAAAACAGATGTTAATATCACTATTTTATATATTAGGAAGGGCAATCAGACTATAATAAGTGACAGGGTTGGGCTTCCCTGGTGGCGCAGTGGTTAAGAATCCGTCTGCCGAGGCAGGGGACACAGGTTCATGCCCTGGTCCAGGAAGATCCCACATGGCGCAGAGCAACTAAGCCTGTGCGCCACAACTACTGAGCCTGTGCTCTAGAACCCGCAAGCCACAACTACTGAAGCCCATGCGCCTAGAGCCCATGCTCCACAAGAGAAGCCACCTCAATGAGAAGCCCACGCACCGCAACTAGAGAAAGCCCATGCACAGCAACGAAGACCCAACGCAGCCAAAAAAAAAGTGACAGGGTTAGGATTCGAATTCTGAGATGCCTTGCCTATAATATAACTACATTAAAATATGAAGCATACTCTTTTGCCTTAATATTTCATAAGTTAATGAACAAGGCAGCATTTACTTGATGCCTTAATGTCTATGATTTTATACTTTAAAATTTATTCTCTGTTCACCTATGTTTTTGGGAGAATAAGAAATCATTAATTAATAATTATTAATTATTAATTTAAATGTTACTTTTATTTAACAATACAATACACTATACAAATAAGCTGAACACATTTGGAAGAGTTTAATGTCCCTGAAATATGTGACAAAGATTTAATAAGAGCCATTTTAATTCCTTTGGCTCAAATAGGTACTATTTAAATTTTAAGTATGAAACTCTATGAACACACTACTAATTCAAGATCTCTGATACATAATATTTGAGATTTCTTTGTGTATTAATGAAAATTTAGAGTTCGCACTAAGAAATACAGAATTAAGTGGTATTTAGCTTTACCTAAAAACTATATAAATGCAAGGATATAAAAAATAGATTATCTAATATTTTTTACATACCTGTCACAGAATCTGATCTGGAGTGCTCTTCACTGTCTGAATCCTCCAGTAAATCATCACTTAAAAGATAAATTAAAAATTAATTTCCATTTCAAAAAAAGTATACATAACATGAGACAGCAAAGAAAAAAGGACAATGTTACAACCATTGTTTTGCATCTCAAACAAGCATCACACAACTAGCTTAAATGATATATAAGTAGTTTGAGACCCTAACTGATTAACAATGCTAATAATGAATCATCTTAAATCATTAAATAAATGTTTGCCTGAAATAGAGTGTGGTAATCTCTAAAAATTTACAATAGAACCTATGGGAATTCGACAAATGAGTAGGTACGACTAGGGATAGTCTGGGTAAATAAAATGAAAAAAGAGAAAAACAGCTAATAAGATCAAGCACAAGCTTCCAGTAGTAAAATTTTAGTAACTATTGTATTACTGAATTCAGAAAAGTTACCCTAAAACCAAATAGAACAGCTGTATAAATATGTGTGTATCTAAGTGTTTTCACACAGATATGCATTTCATTTGTGTTTTGCTTTTGGTTTTTTTGCTTGTTTGGGAGGGGCTGTTAAGACCGCCTTGATAAGCAGGAAAACTACTAAAACTCATAACTCAGGAGTCAAGACAACAAGACTGTTTTTCCTCTTCACTCAGGTGGCCAAGAAATTGCCAGCCTCTCTCTTTGCATCTAACGTTATCCTCAGTCTCCATTGTTAGCAAACAGGAAAAAAGATATAATTACAGACCACTCTAGCACAACATTAGGCAGTGTATGAACTAACAATCAGCACATTTACAGCAGTTCTAAAATTTTGATAACCTAAACTACAAAAATTAAAAGATGCATTTCACAAGAAGGAAAAGTAATTCTCCCTTTTGGAAACAGTATATTGCACTTCCATCTGAAATACCTAGGCATTTATAATGTTATTTTATTATGAAATGTAACCTGGTAATGTCCCTTAGAAATGCTTAATGCTTAATGCATTAATGTCTGAAATTGGGGTGGGAAGATACTTGCTTACATATTTTTGACATAATTTCTGTGTTTCAGTTTTTCAGCTGGTAATAATTAACCATAAACAAATTTTGCGCTATAATTTAAAAATAACAAAAAGAATGTGAAAAAGATGAGCTGCTAATTAGCCTCAAGCTATTCAAACACTAATTGGCTAGTTTCAGAAAAATAATAAAGATATTTGGAAAAATAAATCCTAAGAGGAAAAATTAATGATTGGGAATTATCCAGAATGAAGAAGTCCAAACCAAGAAGAAACAATAGGTTTTGAGGGCTTTTGCATTAAGAAAAATAGCCAAATATTACCCAGCTACACTGAGATAAAAGATAAAATCTAGTAGTAGTATATTTTAAAGAAGGAATTCAGCTGTCTTGAAGGTACAGAGAATGTTACAAAGGGTTGCCAGATAATTGCCTTAATTAGCCCACACACAAAAAAAAAGCTTTATTGTGAAATTCTTCAAAATAAAATAGTATTTAAAAAAAATTATTTCTTGACAGAAAAATGCTCATACTACTAAGTGATAAAATCATAGGAGTAAAACCACTAAACTGTACACTTAAAGGGTGAATCTTCTGATGGGTAATTATGCATCAACACATTTTTTTTTAAATCACGTGGGTTTAAAAAAAACTATACACACCTAAACGTTAACATGACTAGATGGTATGATAATGGGGACTCTACTTTTCTTCAATTTACTTCCATATATTTTCTAATATTTCTACAATAAACATGCATCACAGTTGACCACTGAACAACACAGGGGTTAGGTGCACCAACCCTCCACTAAGTGGAAAATCTGTGTATAACTTATACTAATTGCCCTTCTGTATCCGTGGTTCTGCATCTGCAGATTGAACCAACTGCAGGTCGTGCAGTATTCACTATTAAAAAAAATACACACATAATTGGACTCACACAGTTAACCCATGTTGTTCAAGGGTCAAATGTACTTATATAATAGACACTAGATTTACTAAAGTCTTTTACATGATACAAAACCTTTTCCAAAGTAATAAACATGCAAAAAAATATATATGGTAAGTTTAAAATGCTTAGTTAAGATTATATATACTAATACTACAGGTGTACCTTAGTTTTGATATATAACTAAGATATACAATACTATAAGCAACTTCAAAGCTAAACTCAGAAAATTTTTGCAAATTCGAAAGACATAACATACAAACGAGGCATCCAGACAAAAATGTTAATTCATTAAAATTAAATGTGTCCCAAATAAATATTCTTCCTTAAATAAATTCAGAACAAAGACAAATGTTGCCTTCTAAGTAGAAATAGACAAAAAACAATTGCCAAGCAAGCTATACTGCTAATTACTTTAAACTTCTTGGTTAAGCTTTAATTTCTTCAATTAATGTATTATTCTTCAAGCTAATGAAGCACAGCATATTTTAAAACAAAATATACTATATCTCGTGCCACAGAGGCAGAGGCAGTCTGGCTCATTATATCCACTACCAATTCAGCAGGAATCCTGCTACCTCTGGAGGAAAGGAAGGGGAGAGAAAGGGCTTCAAGCTCCACCTCTTCAGCTTCCTCCTACCACCCCGACACAGAGTAATCTTTGTATATGACTCATTTCACGCTTTCTTGGGAGAAAAGGGTCATTCTACCCTAGAAAGATTTTAAGTCTCTTAAAAAAGCAGGCAGAGCGATTTATATCTCAACCCTAGCACACGAGCTCAGATAATACCTGTCTGCAAGAAATACTGGACAAGTGTTTACCTAAAATGTACATTTTACCAAGGTGTGTATATGTGTGTGATCTTAAAACTACATCTTGATTCAATTTTTAATCCTCAAATTACAAAACTGAGTCAAAAGTTCTAGTTAAAGTCAGTGTTCAGGACATACCAGTTTCATTATCTTCTATGAATAATTTTCCACTAATTTCTAAGAAAATCAAAGAGATCACGCATGCTTACTTTTCAGTCTTACTGGCAAATATGGTCAAACTCAAGACAACAATGGGCCAACTGCTTTCCCATCAAGCTCTCACAGGGACTTAAAATAACTGAGAACACCATGAAGCTTTAATTCAGTCTGTTCCAGAACTCAGACCACATTCATTTACCTACTAATAATTTCCACATACTATTAGCAAGAAGGACTAGACAGAGGTAAACTTCCCATTTTATATGTTGTGAATTCTCCATTAATTTAAATAATAAAATCATTTCCATTAATAAAGTTTTATATTACTTCTTAATGAAAGTGCATGCCACCAAATAAATAGACTGTGAAATAAAATGATAAATCACTGTGGTGTAACACCAATCACACATCAGCAACACAAGAAGCCCTGCAAGTGAAATGATAGATCTCAGTATACCAGGACACCTGATCAGTTACAGAGGCTCCATTTCACATGGCTACCATCAGAACCTTAAAAAGTGGTAGCTGCTATTGTTTAAGACAAGCTGAGTGGCTTACGGACCCCTTCATTCTGCCTACATTGGGAGTATCGCAAATGTTGCTCTATAATCCTACCCAGTTCAGGAGTTACAACTGCAGAGCTTCTATGGAGACAAGTAGGTAAGATGAGATTTTAATTTGACTCTCTTTCCCCCACATAGATCAAATACAGCCAGAGAAATCATGAATCTCCGGAAAAGCTGAATAGAATCCAGTACAACAATTCTACCAGAATCTTTCCTTAGCAATAATTATTGTACCTCAACTCATTGCTGACTACTGATACATTTGTTTTAAATAATTAGATCAGCTTGCCTAGCCATGGGTTATTTCACTATTCATTACCACTTCTATATTTTAGCTGCTAATGAAAAAAGGGGAAATGAACCAAATGATTCAACTGCTCTATGAAAAGATTTAGGAGAAGGCAAAATTACAAATCTAATCCAAGGATTTCATTTCATTATTTAGACTTTACTTTTCAATGCTGTGATTATTCCCAACTGGCATAGACTGAGATAGAAAATAAAGTATATTTTATAGACTATGTTGTTTGTGAATGAAAATTTCTTTCAAGAATCATACAATTCTTTCAGATTTCTAACCAAACATTGAGTCTCTAATCTCTTGAGACTAACAACGCTTTCTGCCTCTTTAATTAGAATTAAGAGAATATACAATTTAGGAAAACACTTAACTTCTATAAATATTATCAAAACAAATTTACATACCTATCTCCTTCCAATTTTGGTATATCTGAGCAACTAGAGGAGTCTTCCAGCCATGCCAAAGTTGGTCTCCTAGATTCAACTGCTGAGCTTGGTTCTCCCGAGAGAATAAGCTGTTGTACAATTGCTGGATCATATGCATTAATTTCAAACTTTAAGTGCACCTAAACAAATAAATGAAAAGCCTAAATTTACAACGGATTTTTTTCTCAATTACTAATATGTTTCTTCAAAATTAAAACATACCTTCATAAGTTTGGAAACATCCCATATACAGATCTTTCCTCGTTTCGTTGCAGCAGCTAAAAAGTGAGGGCAGCTCCCGGACCCAAAGCAAGATATTCTGTCAGTTCCATCCGTGCAAGGGAACTGCGCAGGACTTGTTGCAAGAGTGACTGACAATGGCACATTCTGTGTGTGCTCACCTTTCACAAACGGGCAGTTTGGGGAATGTCTCTCGTGTTCAGACCTTTACACAAATTAAGGAAGGGAAAGTTTACTGAACAACTGCTGTTAAGTCTGTACACTAAAAGAGAACTCCAAGATATTTTTTCTTTTAAAAAAAAACAAAAACAATTAGTTGAACTTAAAGTATTCTTTAATTAAAGACTTAAATAGCAAATTGTTCCATTTTACTGAGATCACTCTAACATGTTAACTACTCACTTTAACAGCAATTGTTCACTTTAACTGATTACAAATAAAGCCAGTCTGAGATGAAACAGAAATAAATGATACAGTAAAATTTTTATCATATTAGTATACTGATAAAACTGTTTAATCTCCTTATATTTCTTCACACTGGTTTCCCACAGCTTTAAATAAATAACTACTTTGTTTCAGTCTAAAATTTTCTATGTATTCTACAGCATGGTGACAAAAGATAACATTACCATATTGTATATTTGAAATTTGTGAAGAGGATGTATCTTGAATTAAATACTCTTAACACACAAACACACACAAACTGGTAACTATTAGAGGTGATGGATATGTTAATTAACTTGATTATGGTGATCTTTTCACATTGTGTATATATACTAAAACATCAGATTGTACACCTTAAATGTATGTAATTTTTACATGTCAAAGGTATCTCAATAAAGCTGTTTTTAAAATAAATAATAATCCATACGTAGATACAGACCCACCTATCTATATAACAGTGGCCACAGCTATAAACAGCATATAATAAAACTCTATAAATGCTATTCATACTGCAAAAAACTTTTTTAGTAAAGACCTGAAAGCAGAAAGATCTCTAGAGTATGGATAAAATGACATATATTAAAAACACAGAGATACACCTTTCACATTCACTATCAGACTCCATCAGACAAATAACTTCAAAGAAACTTGGATAATGTCTATAGCTTGTACATTATTTCCTTCACATAAATACTTACTGAGCAAAATGAAATGTTAAATTAGTTTACTAGAAAACCCTAATATGTGTAATAAGAATAAAATACTAGGACCTCAGATCAAGACTGGTATACTGACTTAAAAAATTTTCTCAAATATTTAAAGCAGGATCAACTTAACACTTAAAAATTATCTGCCCAACTTTGTGACTACTTTATTTCTTTTTGGTTATTCTTTTTTTTTTTTTTTTAAACTTTCACTAGCTGTAATTACAAGGCATTATTTGAAATGTGAGAATGCTACCACCAAAACAAAGAGGGTTTTTTTAAAACCCATTTTTATACTTCCATGTCAAAGAAAGGAAAGCTATACTTGTAAAATATTCCATGGGGTATACATATTTCTTTTTACACTGCACCTACAACTTACCTATAACCATATATAAATCCTGGACAATTTACAGTACACAAGGCGTCTTACGTTAATGCTGTTACATGGCATCTGCAGGCACATGATATCTGAACTGGATTCCCTCACAGCCAAACCCTAGGGTATTTTTCCTCTTTCCATCTTTCTCTCTTAACCTGAGTTTTAACTTTTTAATTAAAATTTTATTTACGCAAGTGACATATGACTATCTGAAATACAGCAAAAGACCCACTTCGGTTATAATATCCACCCCCAGTAATCTCCTATCCCACCTCCAGGTAACCACTATTACAAATTTAATACACTTCTAAAATATACTTATAAATTTATACACATACATGTACATTCAGAAAATATGGGTTTTTTTCATTTTAAATAAACAATATTATTATATGAATCATTCTACAACAGCTTTCTTGATACAATAACATATCTAAAAGGTACTGGTGATTAATAGAGAGCTAACTGTTCATTCCTTTAACTGTTGGATCATAGTCAATTACATGAATATATTTTATTTAGCTAGTCCCCTCCTGAGAGGCATGTAAGATTTTCCAGTTTTTCACTACCATGACCATTTTGTGCTTCCTTGCATACAAGAGCAATTAATTCTCTAGTGTAAATTAGAAGTGGAACTGCTAGATAATAAGGGGTCCATTTTATTTTATTTTTTTAAAGTTCTATCTCCCTCCAAAGTGGCTCTATCAACTCCCACCATCAAAATATGAGTCCCATCTTCCCCTAAAAATGAAAAATCTTCATTCTTTTCCTCCTTTCAGTTTCAGAAGGTACACAGGCTCAGTTCCCCAGCCCCCATCAATCCCATTCCCTCTATCTATTTGGAGCACTGGCCCTAGGCCCTCAGAGACTCTACCAACTGTTTAAGAGTTTGAGGAATCCTGAATCCCAGGGCAAAGAAAAGGTAGAACCCTTGATTTCCTGACCATATCAAGAAAAGATGGGTTTTAAACAGCCCAAGTTGGAAATCTGAATCAATTTTCCCACAGAAAAATATTTATGAATAAAGATACATTCTATAATGTAATGGTATAATTTTTCAGGTGTGGGTTAAATAACTTTTTGAGGATCAGCCTAAGAAACTAAAATATACATGTTAAAATGGTTGCTATATATATAAAGATGGTTTCTAGGGGAAAAGACTAAATTCCAAACAGAACCTTAACCTAAATTGGAAATTGCTCATAGTCAACTCTCAGTCAGCAGATGAAATTTCAATTTTTCATATTTTCAGTATTTCCCACTGCAACCTGGAATCCACATGCACACTCTAATAGGCTTTAGCAAGTTTACATCAGCTGATTAACATTCAGAGATCTCGAACTAATTACAGTACAAAATAAGTGGTATATCTTAAAACCAAATCCTGGCTCCATGACTTACTAGCCAAATGCTCTTCACCAAATTTTATTTTTTTTATTTTAAAATGGTATAATAATTCTTATCTCATAGAGTGACTATAAGGATTAAACTGGAGAATATTCTCAATTCCCTCCTATAAAATGGAGATGATAATAATACCTACCTCATAAAGCTAATGTGAGAATTAAATGAGTTAAAAATATATAAAATGCATAGGATGGTACCTAGTAAACCATATTATACAAATATTTGCTATTATTACTATTTTATTTATTTATTTATTTATTTATTTTTGGCTGCATTGGGTCTTCGTTGCCGCGTGCGGGCTTTCTCTAGTTGCGGCGAGCAGGGGCTACTCTTCGTTGCAGTGCGCAGGCTTCTCACTGTGGTGGCTTCTCTTGTTGCAGAGCACGGGCTCTAGGCATGCAGGCTTCAGTAGTTGTGGCATGTGGGCTCAGTAGTTGTGGCTCACGGGCTCTAGAGCACAGGCTCAGTAGTTGTGGTGCACGGGCTTAGTTGCCCCACAGCATGTGGGATCTTCCCGGACCAGGGCTCGAACCCACGTCCCCTGCATTGGCAGATGGATTCTTAACCACTGCGCCACCAGGGAAGTCCCACTATTTCTATTAATAGGGCCTCAGAGTAGTTATTTCTAAAAATGAGGTTCCAATACATGATCTCTATTGTTTAACCAAGTTCTAAACTTTCATGCACTAGAATTCAAAACCACCACAGACCCCCTAGAATTACTTCAAAATTAGAAATGTAAATCATAAAGGCCCTCCTCCGTGGATTCCCTATTGATGACCTGCCCTCAAAAGAACAAGGCTAAACTGCTGAATTTAATCATGCTTTTTAAACTTATTTTATCATAGCCTTCTAGTTTTCAGTCAGAGTCTAGTTCCATTCTTTGGCACTTCTCCCATGTACACATCTTGGAAAGTCACACATTAGAGATCCTGTATGCCAAGTGATGTGACAGAGCATAGACAGCATTACCTCATTCTCTTAGGACAGAGGCAAAACTAAAGATGACAAAAGGCAAGAATATTAATATACAGATATCAGAAAAATAAAACTTAGAAGCACATTTATAGAACTTAGCTTATTACATTCAGAAATATCAAGACTCACCAAGGTTCATCAGTAGGTTCCCAACAGACGAGACATACACTACAAGTAAAACACATGGCTCTATCATCTCCAGATGAGGCAGGCTGCAAATTTATAAAGAAGACAGAAAAGGTTTATCAATATTAAAATTGCTTAATAAAAACTCTTCTAAATAAGTTCATAATTTTAGGTAAAATTCCATATTGAGGAAAAGAAAATTAGCCTATACTATTAGGCCTCAACAATACACTTTTAATCCCCAAATGTTTATAAATTTGTTGCCTTACTTGAAAAATTATGTTTCATCAGCAAATGACCACTAAATCAAATATGGAGACACACACATCCTCAATCTCTGATCTAGGATCTTCTAATTGTATTACTAAAGTATTTTAAATATAGTTAAGTATATGAAAGGAAATAGTCTAACAGGTTTATTATTAAAAACTGAATTCTATACTAGTACATAAGAAAGGGCAAGAAAAATGGAAAAGCAAACTAGTGAACGTAATTAAGGTAACATTCTTTAAGTAAGACACATATGACAAAATGACATTTATATATATATAAAATCTAAATCTGAACTGAAATATACCTCTAAAAACTAATATTAATATTTTTGAACACTTACTCTACTTAGCACTTACTATGTCTACAGGTGTAAATATATTATATTTTTTAGAAGACTGAGAATAATCAGCACCTAATACAGGTAGAAGATTCTAGAAAACCTATGATTTGATCTTTGCAAAAATGGAATACAGGGACTTCCCTGGTGGTCCAGTGGTTAAGACTCCGTGCTTCCAATGCAGGGGGCATGGGTTCAATCCCTGGTCAGGGAACTAAGATCCCACAAGCCGCATGGCGCGGCCAAAAGGAAAAAAAAAAAGGAATACAATGAACAAGAGCTCAACAGAAAAAATATCAAGGTATCACCTAACAGACTGTTTTAGGAAATGACACCAAATAAGAAGGAAGAAGATAAATTATTAGGAAAAATAGTCCTTATTCAATCCTTAACTTAGGAAAACATATTCAGTGATTTTAATATTAGCCAGTCTCCAAATAAATCTACCTTTAACTGGAAATTTGACAAACTCTGAATAAAATCTTCAAATATATCTGGTTTTCTGATTTAATCTTAGTTTAAGATACTTCAAGAACCCTTCAGGATAACAAAGGAATAATCACTCTTAAGATTCTTTATGACAGTAACTTCAATGTATTCAAAGTTTAATTTAGTTCTAAAATTAAATATGCATGCTTTATGTAAACTGACATGTAATTATTAGATTTCTCAGCTTCTTTAGCAATGGCAAAGCAGTGGTAAGCCAGTCTACATTATTCAGCTGAAGTTTCCTTTAACTGGTTTATTATGCCCATCTAAACTCATTTTTCTTAACTTCCTCTACTTTAGCTCCACGAAGCTTTCTATAATGTCCCATTCCCATGTCTTTTTGTCACACTAATCCTTACCTGTACACCCTCCTCTTTTCCTACATAAAACCATGACTATTTTCCCTAATTCTTTCTCTTTCTACATAATTTCTTAATCAATTCTTCAATACATATGTATTCAAGTCACACTGTACTACCCACAATGCTGCTTCCATAGTTATCTAATATATGGGTAATTTTTAATCCCAATAAAATTAAAATTTCAAGAGTAACTGCAATGTATTATTGCTTTTATTGCATTACCCTAACACATACTACTCTGTTATGAATGCATAAGTCAAAACTGAAAATAAACACACACCCAGAGAGAACACTTCTCAAGACACAAATCTGGAGAATACTGCCTGTTTGTTGATTAATTGTATACATAAACATATTATATATCATAGTTATCATATATATAATCTGAAAGAAAATAGTTATAAAGCATTAACGCAGTTATTGGTTACTTTTTTTTAATGTTTTCCCCTTTCATACACAGTATGTGACATAGGAAACAGCCAGTCAGTATTAAGATCAAAGGTATAAGAACAAAACTCACATTACATACACACACACAAGCACAGAACCTGGGTGCATAAACTAGTATAATGACTGAAAAAGTATTAAAATGTTGACAATTTTACTAAAGGCTACAAAGTCATATTGAAAAGAAATTTTTGACAGCCTTATTTACCTGATGATAAAATCCAGCTTGAGCCATGGGATCTGGCTGTGCCCATCTATAGCCTACATGAGGCCATGAGGTAAATGTCTCCCGTCTGTTAGCTTCACTATACATCAATGATCTAAAAGTAAACAAACTTTATGTAACCGAAGTTAGGCATCAAATTACAGTGACACTACTATCTACCACTGAAGAAAAAAGTTTACTGGATTATCAACACAAACTGGGAATGTCTAATTACCAATTCAAATTTGTATTTTAAATTAAAAATGATCAGTTTTAGGAACTTCCCTTGAACAGAGTAGGGAAAAAAGAAACGTGATAAGATAGCTACAACTGATAAACAATTCCCGGGGAGATTAAATTAACCAATGTTGCACAATTAGCAATCAGAGAGCAGAAAATCTGCAAATGCAGAGGCAGAGAACCCTACACTTTCATCGTGTGACAAGTTTTGCAAAAATGGATAAAACCACAACCAAAGGAATGGTAGTTTTATCTCAACCATATTGAGAAAGTATATTCTAGTTTAATTTTTTTTTTTTTTTAAGTAGAAAGCAATTTATATGTTCTTTCTCCAGAGAAATCCTTTTCCAGGAAACTTGTACTCTCCAGGGAATTATCAAAAAAAAGAAATCTTCACATATGTTTTCATTAAAATACATTAGCTCACTAAGAGTAAACCTTTAACAATACTAGAGTATCTTTTTAAAGGAGACTACCAAAATTAGAAAAAGTCCAAACAGCTTCAAATAAGAAAGGACTGATAAGCAGAGCTTCCTCTTCCTAACACAGAAGGGCAACTGATTTTTAAAAAGAGAGAGAAAGTGGTAAAGGTCATCACAAAGAGACCAGAAAAATACTTTTCTTTAAATTCTTCCCTTAAATTAGTGCATGGTTTCCTATAATATTGCTAGAGAGCTTTAGGTTTAACTCATAGTTGTGTTCTGATTTGAAAAAAAAGGAAAACAGGCACTTCGCTGGTGGTGCAGTGGTTAAGAATCTACCTGCCAAAGCAGAGGACACAGATTCAATCCCTGGTCCAGGAAGACCCCACATGTCGTGGAGAAACTAAGCCCATGCGCCACAACTACTGAGCCTGCACTCTAGAGCTCGCAAGCCACAACTACTGAGCCTGTGCACCCCAACTACTGAAGCCCATGCACCCTAGAGCCCGTGCACAGCAACTACTGAGCCCACGCGCCGCAACTACTGAAGCCCGCGCACTCTAGGGCCTGTGTGCCACAACTACTGAGCCCGTGTGCTACAACTACTGAAGCCCACACACCTAGAGCCTGTGCACTGCAAAAAGAGAAGCCACCACAATGAGAAGCCCGTGCAACGAAGAGTAGTCCCCACTCACTGCAACTAGAGAAAGCCCTCACTCAGCAACAAAGATCCAACACAGCCAAAAATAAATAAATGAAATTTTTTAAAAAAATTGTTGAGTTAGAAAAGTTTTATCATCTACAGGCTATAGATGTCTTGAAAGATCTGTGTCAGTCTCAAAACAGAAAACCTGTCCATTTAGTTATATTACCAAACAAAACAGCAATAGCATCCAGTAGACCCTTACTCAAACCTCCAACAGAGCTCATCAAGGTTTTCATAAGGTTCCTAGATTCATATTTAATGAAATAAACACCACAGGCTATATCAAAATTAATACTTTGAGACATTTTAACACCTCCAGAAACACTGAAAATCCCATCTAATGAATGCATTTTCTAAAATAAACCATTTACGACAGCTTGCACTGAGTTCTTTAGATACTCTCCTACTGATTGCAAAGAAAATAGCTCTGAAATTATAATCTCAAAATAGGCATGTCTCTCAGATAAGAAACATTTATTCTAAATACATACTTTTCCTTTTTCTCCCCCTCTCCGGACATATCCCAAAGAACATTTTAATGATAGCCACAGCACATATCATCTGACAGTT
Source organism: Balaenoptera musculus (assembly GCF_009873245.2). Classification (NCBI taxonomy): domain Eukaryota; kingdom Metazoa; phylum Chordata; class Mammalia; order Artiodactyla; family Balaenopteridae; genus Balaenoptera; species Balaenoptera musculus. Next base: position 64,550,131 of record NC_045797.1, read on the forward strand.
AATAAGATTAAAAATGAAAGTCTCCACATTTTGCCCAAAAGTTAGACATAGCAATATTACTATGGAATACAAAAATTCTTCCCAAATGTTAACAACCAAGAGAAGTTATTTACATAATAATAAAATCACTTAACAAAAAAAGGGCAATTGATTAAGCAGTTTCAGTTTACAAAAGGATAAACTAATAAATATCGCAAACTAATATAAGAGCTATACGGGAATTCCCTGGCTGCCCAGTGGTTGAGACTCCGTGCTTTTGCTGCCAGGGACCCTGATTCAATCCCTGGTCAGAGAACTGGGATCCCACAAGCCGCACAGTGCAGCAGGCGGGGCAGGAGTGGGGGGAGCAATACTTAAGATAACAGAAGTTAAAGGTTAACTCATTCAGTAATATTTTTGCTACATCAGCATGTACTCTTTATAAATGTACTTCAGAAAACAGCATAGGCAGTTACAATTCACATTCAATGAAAAAGTGAAAATGTAAAATGCTACATGGAAAGGGAAATGTGAATTTATCAAAACTGCTAAATTTAATATCTCAGTAAAGCATTTCTAAACTTCAGTACTGATAAATTTTATTTCAAATAACAAATCATTTAAGTTTTTCAATGAATGCATTACTGACTTTTTAGTTAGTTCTATACAAAGCAGAACTCCAATAAATCTCTAGTGAAGAAAATAATGACTGAGGTATGGTTTTTTATAATACTCTGTTTAAATCCAGGGCAGGCAGCATAAAAATCTTAATTCAAAATTGCCCTAGAAAAACAAAAACAAACAAACAAAAAAACCCACAAAATTGCCCTAATTGCTTTTTTAACTCTGTTCATTTTTTAAGTAGGAAATAATATATGGCTCTTATATTGAGATTCTGGCAGAGTCTTTTAATTTACCAAAATTTATGCCAAAGGTCACAAAATTTCATCAAGGCAAAATAATTCATATATATTTAATAATTATAATATTTTTAAGTTGACTCAAATATTTACTAAGCAAGTACAAAGATGGAATTTTAAAAATATAGTTTCATAATCCCTTTAAATACTTTCCAGGCACCAAAAGAAATTGTTTAACAAGTCAAGGAGTAGTTTACTTTACTTCAGTATTTTAAGAGAAATAAAAATCTGAGTGGTTTTCAAAAATATTCTGAAATTTTTAAAATCACAATCAAATTTTACAGTTATTCTTTGTTAATCAAAAAACTTATCAATTCAATCTCACTGTCACATCTTTTTATAAGCAAGGTCATACCTGTCCACAGAACGACCTGGCCCCACCCCAAGTTCTGGACGTGCACTAGGTAAGAGGTAAGACAATCTGTCCATCACTGAGGACGCCACAGGTAAGGCAGCAATATTTTGATTTATTTTCTTAAGTTCATTCACAATGGCACTGGCAATGGACTTCAACACATGATGAGGAAGATGAAATGTAACTGTGGCCCACTGAAACAGAACAGGAGTGTAAGCAAAGGAAAACATACTCAATAGTTTTCACCAAAACCATGACTTATACATTATAACATAAAGAACTATTTATAGTCTCAAGTGAGTTTACTCCATTAATTTATCATTTAAAGTAAGAACCTGCAATTACATAAAAAATGAAACTAACCATCCTGAAAAAGAAAGTTTAGAACCAAATGGTAGCATATCTTCTTACATATCTCATCCACAATTAAGGATAACTAAAATCATCTGTAGTGAGAAGCTGCTGCATAGCACAAGGAGATCAGCTCAACGTTTTTTGACGATCTAGAAGGGTGGGATAGGGAGGATGGAAGGGAAGCTCAAGAGGGAGGGGATATGGGGATATGTGTATACATACAGCTGATTCACTTTGTTGTACAGCAGAAACTAAGACAACATTGTAAAGCAATTATACTCCAATAAAGATGTAAAAATAAATAAATAAAAATTAAAATTTTAAATAAATAAAATCATCTGTCATTTTTCACATTCCTCCAGCACATACACAATGTTAAGCATAAACTAGGCACTTAAATATCTCCACTCATAAATATATAGTTGTACAATTCATCACTACTGGGTTATATGAAGATTTACTTCAGATGTTGTATTTTTTGTTGTCACCATAATCCAGCAAAGTATCTAAAGCATAGACCTTATTGTCACACAGACTTGGATTCTAAGCCCAGCTTCTCCATCAACCATGAGACCCTTGTCAAATTAACTTCAATTTCCTGCTTCTGTGAAATGGGAAGAAACAAATACCTATTCACATAATGTTTTCACAAGAATTCAAGTGAGGATTGGTACAGTGTCTAACAGAGTAAGCCTTCAATAAATGTTAACTACAATTATTTAATATTAAAATAATTACTCAAGAAGTTAGACTGCAAAAAATGCTAAGTCTTAATCTCCAAGAGAAATAAGTCTATAAAGTAATTTCATCTTTATATCCTGTTCCTGCTTGCCTATGAATGGTTTCCATTCTGTCTAATACACTCTAGGCAGCCTACTAAATTACTACTCATCTATATTACTGGAAAAACTTGTGGCCAGAAACATGACTTCAATTACCTAAGAGACAGAGAGAGAGAAGCTCTTACTTTGTTTCTAGACCTAATCTGCTCATAGACCCAGAGCCTCTTGGTTGAAAGGGAGGCCAAATCCCCTTGAGAAAGGACCCTACAACAATGCCCCAACTCTACACTGCAAATCATACTCCAAGCCTTCCCCAAAGGCACCTGTGGGCATTCACTGTAGTCACTGTGCACTAGGGAAGAGAAAATATTGTGATCTTTCAGGCATCACAAGATAGTAACACTGAACTGACCTAAAACATCACTGTGGTCCACTAGTGAAAGTGGGGACATGATGGTGAAGTGATTGGTGGAATTTTGGCCCGAAGCTGTCTCAATGAGCTCTGTGGATCCCCAGACCTATCTCGTAGCTATTTCTCTACTTCCCAAATGTACAACTGGAAGAGAATTAGAATAGGCAACTAGAAAAATTCCTACACTGTTTCTCTGATCCTCTTGGAGGACTACTAAAGTAAGAAAGGCCAAGTGGAAGCCCCTAGAACTTTCATTTTTTCTACAAAGCTACTAAACAAAAGCAATGCCACATCCTGAGGAAATTTCTGAGATTAATGTCACTATACTAGACCTGAAAGATACAGGGGTAATCAAATTATCTCACCTCCATTTAACTGACCTATTTGGCCCATGCAAACGTAAATGGATCTTGAAGAATGACTGTGGACTGTAAAATCAGGTGATGAGGGCTTCCCTGGTGGCGCAGTGGTTGGGAGTCCGCCTGCTAATGCAGGGGACGCGGGTTCGAGCCCTGGTCTGGGAGGATCCCACATGCCGCGGAGCGGCTGGGCCCGTGAGCCACGACTACTGAGCCTGCGCGTCTGGAGCCTGTGCCCCGCAACGGGGGGGGCCGCGATAGTGAAAGGCCCGCGCACCGCGATGAAGAGCGGTCCCCGCACCGCGATGAAGAGTGGCCCCCACTTGCCGCAACTGGAGAGAGCCCTCGCACGAACCGAGGACCCAACACAGCCAAAAATAAATAAATAAATAAATAAAGTAGCTATAAAATTAAAAAAAAAAAATCAGGTGATGACTTCAACTGTAGCTGCTGTTCCAGATGAGGTATTTTTACTGAAGCAAATCAACAAATCCCTTGATATTTTGTAGGCAGCTACAATTCTGTCAAATACTTTTTTGTCTATACTAATTTTTAGGGCCATCCAAAAGTAGACTGCTTCTATCTGGCAGAAACAATAAATCTGCACAGTCTTACCCTAGGACTCATGCTCTTTACCATAATCTAGTCTGTAGAGATCCTGATCAACCTAACATTCTGCAGGTCACCACCTTGGTCTACTACATTAGTAACATCACACTAACTGGTCCAGATGAGGGGGAAGTAGCAAGGAACTTAAGTGCCTTAGTAAGACACATGCAAGCCAGAGAGAATCAATAATCCCCAGAAAAACTCAGGGTCCTACAATCTCTTTGAAGTTTCTAAAGGTCCAGTAGTCTGGGCATGTCAGGATATTTCCTCCAAGGTGAAAGATAAGTTACTATAACTTGTAAAGGCAAACAATGAAAAGAGGCACAATGCTCGGTGGGCCTAAGTGGATTTTGGACCCCAGTGTTCAGCATATTTGAGTATGCTGCTCTAACTCAATTATCAAATAATACATAAGGCACAAGAAGCTCTGTAGCATGTCCAGGCTGAATTGCAAGATGCTCTACCACTTGTACCTTGTGAGCATATTCAATGACACTAGAAGTGTCTGTCGCAAGTAAAGATCCTATCAGGAGTCTCTGGGACAATCACGTAGCAGAACGCTAGGGCAAAGCCATGCCCGTTCCTGTAAATAACTCTTCTCCTTTTGAGAAACAGCTCCTGGCTTCTTAGTAGTCCCTGATAGAAATACCTACCCATGAGACAAATGTCTATGCAATCAGAGTTGTTCACCACAAACTAGGTGTTATCTGACACACCAAACCATAATACTGGGTATGAGGGCTAGCCTTCATTAAGTGGTTTATAAGAAATCAGTCTTGAGAAATCCAAAAGGCAATTCAATTTTGAACCAGCTGAATAATCAAGTAGCTCAGATTTCCACAATACCTACTCGTTATGACTCCTTTCTCATTCCACATTGATGGCTTCAGAGGGAACTCCTTATGATGAGATAATTGAGGAAGAAAACCTTTAGCTGTGACATACAGACGGTTCTGCACATTATGTTGGTACCGTCCCAAAGTGGATGGCTGCAGCATCACAGTCCCAATCAGGACAGTGGTGAAGGTGAAATACTCTCAGTGGTCAGAACTTCAACCAGTTCATTTGGCTGTTCTCTTTGTCTGGACTGAGAGTTGGCCAGAAGTAAAGGTCCTCAATGATTAATGGACAGTAGCTAATGTTTTGGCTAGATGTTCAGGAATTTGGAAGGATCAGGATTGGAAGATTGTTAACAAGGAAGTCAAGGGTTAAGGTCTTTGGACAGACCTCTCAAAATAAACACAGTGTGAAAATATTTGTGAAATACGTGAATGCTCATCAAAAGGCATCCATTCTAGGGCTTCCCTGGTGGCGCAGTGGTTGAGAATCTGCCTGCTAATGCAGGGGACATGGGTTCGAGTCCTGGTCTGGGAAGATCCCACATGCCGCGGAGCAACTAGGCTCGTGAGCCACAACTACTGAGCCTGTGTGTCTGGAGCCTGTGCTCCGCAACAAAAGAGGCCACGATAGTGAGAGGCCCGCGCACCGTGATGAAGAGTGGCCCCCGCTTGCCGCAACTAGAGAAAGCCCTTGCACAGAAACGAAAACCCAACACAGCCAAAAATAAATAACTAAATAATTTTTTTAAAAAAAGGCATCCATTCTAGAGGAGATGGGCAAATTATACACACTATATGAATGTCACTCACCCTCTGGCCATAGCCACTCCAGTGCTTGCTCAATGGGACCTGTATGCAAAATGCCATGGCAACAGAGACAGAAGGTACGTACAGGCCCAACATTAACTTCCTCTCACCAGGACTGAGCAGGCTAATGGCAGGTTAACCTGCCAATGGCAAATACCAAAGCTGAGCCACCAATATGACACCATTATCCAGAAGAAAGAGCCAGCTATCTGATTGCAGGTTGATTATATTGGATTCCTTCAGTCACAGACTGGGTAGCAATTTGTCTTCACTGTAATAGACACGTATTCTGGATGTGCATTTATATGTTCTGCCCACAATGCTCTGCCATAATATTAAACCACTACTGTGGACTAACAGAATGGCTTATGTACCAACAAAGTATTCCATACAACTTTGCTTTTTGCTTCTGACCAAGAAAGCACTTCAAAGGAAAAAAAAAAAAAAAAAAAGGCAGCAATGGGCTCTTGCCCATGAAATTGACTGGTCTTACCAGGGTATCATACAGAAGGAGCTGACCTGACAAAAAGGTGTGATGCCTTACCAAAGACTCATCTTCAGTACTAATTGAGAGAGACATCTGAAAGTCTGGAGTTCTGCCTTACAGGATTATGTATATGCTCTCAATCAGCAAAAAACACATGACACAGTTTCTCCTAGCAGGGTTGCTATTATACGTAATAATCCGTTCAAAGACTTTTTTTTTAAGCTCTAGGCTCTAGAGGTCTTGTGTCAAGGAAGGAATGTTCCACCAAGGGTACAATGGTTCCATTGAATTAGGTGTTGATACTGCTACCCAGCAATTTTGGGTTCCTCTTGTCACTGAATCATCAGGCAAAGAAGGTGCTTATTCTACTGGTTGGTATGATGAAAACTGACAGACACAGGGAAATTGGATTGATGCTAAATAACAGGAGCAAGGAGAACTTAATTACAATCCAGGAGATTCTCTAGGGTGCTTCTAAGCTCTTCCACATCCAATAGTAACAGTGAAAGGACAAGTACAACTTAACACAGTACCACAGAAGATTTGGATCCTGCAAGAGTGAAGCCTTGAGTCACTTGACCATGTAAAGACACCTGACCAGTTGAGGTGCTGGCTGAGGACAAAGGGAATACGGAATAGGCAGGAGAAGAAAGAGGCTGTAAATATCAAATATATCCTCTTGATATTACAGACCATTATAGAACTGAGGGATACAGCAACTAAATATATTTTCTTCCCTTATTACATAAATGATAGATGAATATATATTTAGATAGATACAGAGAGATAGACATTATTTTACATAAGAATTTTTGGTTGTAATTAATTTAGTCTTTAGGTAGCACAGTTCTGTTACCTAAACACTTGAAACTATAAATTTTAGGAGTAGTTAATATCACCTAGGGATGGATAAAATATCTGTTGGAACTTTGTGTCTGTTCTGGGGACGGGGAGAGAATATCTTCATTTGTAAAAAAGGAACAGTATGTCTTGTTAAGTAAAAGCATAATATTTTTGTTGTATGAAAATTCAAACACATATAGATGGTATGTATGGAGATGCTGAGTAGCCAAAGGAGTGGCATGTGCCAGTTATTAAACTACTGTCTCTTGGGTCCAAACCTACCTTTTTCTCTCTTCTCTATCATGTTTGGGCTGGGATTCTGTAAACTATTATTTCTTCTTTGCCAACCAGTCTCCTGGCTGTTAAGTTCTGACAAAAGGAACACAGGATGGAAACTGGAAAGCATGATGAGGGGAGAAAGACTTGCTCCTTGCTATTACTTGTCATTGCTATCAATATTGTTTTAGCAAAGGACCTGGTGATTCTTCTGGTCTTTAGAGGTTTTTTGTTTTGTTTTCTTAGCATTCCCAGGACCAGTTTCACAGAGCTCCCTCAGAGGCACTAACATTAGCCTAGTAGCATCTCTCTTCAGAAATATGAGGCTCAGTTCATCAAGTTCCAACCTCCAAGCTCCTGAGGTACCTACTGGATAACAACTCCTCCTCAGAAGTCTGAGTCCCAGACCCATGGGGCCTATTCTCTAAGTTTTTAAGTATCTAGGTTCTAAAAATCCTAACCTCTTGTTCCTTCAGACTGAGGTGAGTGCTGATTCCCATAGGTACCATCTGTGTATTACTTCAGGGTTTCCTTTGCACTTTTTCAGTTCTCATACACATATTAAGTCAATTCCTTACAGTAAATTCTCTCTGTTGAAATACACAGTATGATTTCTGTTTTACTAAATAAAAATGTCCCATCAATGGAATAAGGGTTCATAAAATCATGGTAAATCTATAAAAATAAACTTCAATGTAAATATTAGGAAGAATACAGATGATCTATGAGGACTGATATGAAAAGATACTCAAGATACATCCTTCAATGAAAAAAAGCATGGTATATGCTATAATCTGAATGTTTGTGTCCCCCCAAAATTCATCTGTTGAAATTCTAACCCCCAAAGGGGAGGGTTATTAGTAAGTAGGGCCTTTGGGAGGTACTAGGGCATAAGAGTGGAGTCCTCTTTATAAAAGAGGTTCCAGAGAGATCCCTTGCCTTTTCCACCATGTAAGGACACAGTGAGAAGGTACCAGCTATGACCCAGGAAGAAGGACTTCAGCAGAAGAAATATCACTCAGTCGGTGGTATTCCGTTATAGCAGCCCAAACAGACTAAGACAGTACATCACAATATTTTAGTATAATTTCAACTGTACTCGAGAAAGAAAGATATTTATAGATGCAAAAGTTATTTTTAGAAAGATAGCTTTTACCTTCTACCTTTTATACCTTCAATATAAAAATTGTATATGTACTACATTTACAACTTAGAAAAGATGTTAAAAGAAAAACACAGAAAAATTAATGAAATATATCCAAGGATTTAATTCAAAGCACCATCTCCCACAGACATCCTTAGTCATCAGTGTGGGGAGGACGGAGAAAGGCAAAAGTATAGAGGTGTTCTTTCTATTATAACCCCAAACAAGGTAATTTTTTTTTAACTTCTTACCTTAGCAACTTTGTGGTTTGCTGCAGTCTCATGAGATGTATTTTTCAAACCATCTTTGAGCTGTGTGATGAACAAATCATAACCCTCCGTACTAGAAATATCTACCTTTTCTAAACATGCAGATAAGAGCTGTTGTGCCTAAATAAAAAAGATGATCACAAAAAATTAACCACAACCAAAAATGTTAAATTCAGATTCTTATACAAATATTTTAATTCTGATAGGTACTACACTAAAGCTTCCTACTTTTACGTTTTTTAAACAAACTTAGTTAAATCAAATAATGACTTGAAGGGCTGTTACAAAATTAAATGAGATAAAGCAATGTATTCAGTGTAGTACCACATAGTAAAGTTTTAGTACATAGAAGCTTTTATAAGCCAAAGCAAGATAGAAAAAACTGGCTAAGCTGAAACCATGAACAAAAGTAAAAGAGAGAAAAATGTAAAGACATAAATGTAAAGTCCTCCAATGAGCTTTAAATACTCAAACTATGCAAAATCGTAAGAGGGGTCACTCGCTAAGTCAGCAGGTAATAAAAAAAAAAAGCCCTTTGCATTGTTACCCACATATTCAATATGAACTACGTTAACAGAAATATTTGGGCAATATATGGAAAAGAACACATCCACACTAATCCAACCAAACCCAGGACCCCATTCTTTAGGCAAGACAGTAACAAACTAGTGTGATGCAAGAAAGGATGCCTGGGATGGTGGAAGGACTACAAACAATACTACATGAACAAGAGAGCTGTAATTATTTATGTAGAAAGAAAGAAGACCAGCAACAGATATTATGAGCTGGCAAGGTGGAGGAGGTGGCAGAAGCTGGCTAAATATCTAGCATTTAGGTCAGAGTAGTAGGAAAAATATTGACTTGACGGTCCATTTCATATAAATGTTCGACTATTTTATTGTAATTCTGTAGTTCCTTTTAAAACCCAACAGTTTAATACCATCTTTCATTGTAGGCTACGATGTATATATCCTTTATTAAGATATCACCTGGTCTAAGTTCCTTAAAGTAGGAGAGGAAAAAATGTTCAGTACAAGTAGAACTAATTAATTCTCTGTCCGAAGATTTTAGACATGCCCCCGATCCAGATATTCTGATGACAAAAAGATGGCTACTCTGTTTTCAGAACGCAAACCTTTAGCAACATGCTTTCAATATTAACATATACTAGATGACTGTGATATGACACTAAATATGAAATCTAAGTAGATATACATTGGTACTTTTTTTTTACAAAAAGCCTTCCAAAGAGGGAATAAAACATTTAAACTGCACTTAAAATTCACACATTAACACTTTTCATGTCCTAAAAATGGGAAATATGCTATATTGATTTTTATCAATTAATCATATCAATCTGCCAAATGCAAAACAATTAATAATCAACAACTTGGGATGAACACAGAAATAATATCTCACTTTATTAGGAAGTACAGCATTATAATCTTTTATATTCTGAGATGATTTAAAATCTGATAAATCTGAAAAAATGTACTTTCAAATTACATGATATGAACATCAACTCACACAAAAGGATTTAAGTCAGGATAGACTTACAAATTAAGTAATGAATATGTAACACAGAAAAATACATATAGCTGAAATTTTAAACTGGAATTGTTAAGAAACATGATACATAGCAAAGATTACTGGTTGTCCATTACTATTTATTCCTTCTTTTTTAATATTAAAGAAAAAAGAACCACCTCAGCTTAATGTGGCCATGTGACTAAATTCTGGCCAATGGAGTAAATATGAAAAGGGCATATGTGAAAGAGTTTGTAAAAGAGAACAAGAAAAATGAAGGAGGGCAAGAGAGGGAAGGAGAGGATGAGGGAGGTAGGTGAAAGGAAAAGGAGAGAAGGAGGGTGGGTAATACCAGTGTGCTCCCCTGGCCTTTTGCCCACCTTTTCCTTAAGACTGGGAAGTAATGAGACTTGAAGCAGCTGTCTTGGACTCAGGAAATGGAAGCTAAGTGTTGAGGTAAACAAAGCTGTCCCTATAACTCAGCCCAGTACTGTTACTGGAAAGAAACTATCTTGTTTAAGCCATTGTATTTTGAGGCCTCTGTTACAGTGGTATAACCTGTACAGTTCATACTTCTTTGTTATTATAGGGATACATATATAATATCCTCAAAGGACAACCTAATTTCATTTAACAGCTAGTAAGTCTGAAACTACATTAAGTAGAAAAGCATATTGATACTTATTTCAACTTACCTCTGTGACAGGTAATTCAAGCTGAACCACATCATCCTGCTTTGAAACTGGAGTTTGCAGAGCAGTGTCTAACAACAAGATTCCATTAAGGTCCTTTCTACACCCTACTGCATAATCATCCACAAAAATAACTTTATCCACAGCAGAAATATACTGACATTTCACCTGTCCACCTGGTTTAGCTGTTAAAAGAACAAAAATTCAACACTTAAGATTTTAAGACCAATAGTTCATTTTAAATAAATGTTTACATGGCAACTAAATATAATAATCTTTGACTGAAAAAAAATGCTCTAAAGGACATTAAAACTGATAAATTGGAATATGTACTGTAGCTTAAAGTAATAATATGAAATTATCAGAACTTGAAAACTATATTGCTGTTATAAGAGAATATCATTATTCTTAGAAATACACATGGAAATAGTAAAGGGTAAAGGAACATGATACACGCAACCTATTCACAAGAGAGCAAAAGTAATATGTGTGTATGTGTGAGGGAATGATAAGCAAATGTGGTAAAATATTTAAAATTAAAATTAGTGGAACTGGGGGTTTCCCTGGTGTCACAGTGGTTAAGAATCCGCCTGCCAATGCAGGGGACACGGGTTCGAGCCCTGGTCGGGGAAGATCCCACATGCCGCGGAGCAACTAAGCCCGTGCACCGCAACTACTGAGCCTGCGCTGTAGAGCCCACGAGCCACAACTACTGAAGCCCGTGTGCCTATAGCCTGTTCTCCACAACAAGAGAAGCCACCGCAATGAGAAACCCGTGCACCGCAATGAAGAGTAGCCCCCACTCGCCGCAACTAGAGAAAGCTGGCACGCAGCAACAAAGACCCAACGTGGCCAAAAATAAATTTTAAAAAATAAAATATATAAATTAAAAAAATTAGTGGAACTGGGTAAAGGTTGTAGAGAAGTTCTTTGTACTACACTACTTCAAAATAAAGTGTTTGGAAAAAAATTTTAAATATTCAATACTGTACAACATTGTAAATCAACTATACTTCAATTAAAATAAATAAATACTCAATATTTTCTTCACATCTTTTTTTCTTTTTTCCAAAAGTCATTAAGCATAAAGTCAATGTGGACAGTTTCTAGGTAACTACCTCAAAAGTTCTTTAGGGCTTTTATATCTGAGATAAAATTATGGAAAATTGTTATAACCTAAGCTAAGAAAACTAGTAAAGTCTCTAGTTCAACTACCACTGAAAAAACAGTCAACTATCACTGATGATCAATGTCCCCTGAAGTTTCTGCTGAATCAATATCAGAAGAGTATTTTAACAGAAATAAAATTTCTCAGAATAAATTAGAGTAGAATTTCAAGAAGTATTACGAAAGACAGTAAAACATAGAAGCTTTAAATACCAAAAAATATTGGAAAAGATAACATCAATTTCTACATTTTAATTTATAAGAGATTTATAAGGAGACTAATGTTAAGTATTCTGCCATGAATACAGAGTCTCTGTAAAAAGACTTGAAAGAATGATCAACTGTGAACTTTTATTGCACTAATGAAGAAACTTCTCTGGGAGCAAGCAATCCTGCCGCCAGTATACCTTATTCTAAACCCCCACCACAACGCTACAGAACATTCCTGATAGTAGTACGATTATTGCCTAGTGATACAAAAGCGGAAAAGAGGAGATAAATCAGGGTCCTACTCATCAATCTACAGGACAACTATAAAACATGTTATGATCAATGAATATTAGGGTTGGCTTTCTTAATCCCAGATTATTACAGTCCTCTCAAGCTTCTGGAGACATTACATAACTGATTAGGAACTAATTCATCATCTACATAAAAGCAAGAAAAATTCACGGAATTTCTATAGTTCATTCCCAGATCTTCTGATTTGAAATATATGTTAGCATATAGGAAAATAATCTCTGTAATACAATAAAACAGGAATATTTACCTAGCACTTTTGATCTCTAGGTAAAATCACAAGAAATCATACACATTATAGGAACTGAGAGTAAAATTATGTAAGAACTTGTAAAGATAGTTTCAAAACTCATTAACTATAATTTTTTAAAATAGCCTATTCTTTTTTAACAGCAGTTTTAGGTTCACAGCAAAACTGAGCAAAAGGCAGAGATTTCCCATATGTGCCATGCCCCCCCCCACATAACTATAAAATTTTTAGAAACAAAACTACAAATTCTGTTTTATTGTTTTAGGGATAGGTAATTAGGTAAGGAACTGTAAAAACCATTATTTTGTTAAAACTTACCCAGAGAGGTATAAAATATGAGAATCTACACAAAGGTTTTCAACTGGGTTTCCATGCAACCCTAGAATTCCATATAATGTCACTAGAAATTCCTCGATAGATCATGACCAAAAAAAGTCAACACTTTTTTGGAACTTCTTATACTATACAATATTAGCACTCAAAGTAATGCACAGTGACCAAGTAGCCTTACTGGCAATTTCTTCAGAGGTCTTTCATGCCCACAGAGCAGCATGTAATATAGGACCATGTTTATTCAGATGAGTCCATTCCCGATTTTTTGACCTGAGTTACAGAAGGCCATTTGTAAGCGGTGACTTGCTGTACTACACGCCGGAAAGATAGTAAACTTATTATCAGCCATACCACCCCAAAGGCTCTTTTGAGTTCATGTGACCTCATCTTAACTAATTACATTAGCAAAGACCCTATTTCTAAATAAGGTCACAATCTGAGGTCCCATGTGCACATGAATTATACAACCCACCACAAACTCTTTCTCTGAATCTTTTACTCAGCCTGAGAACTTTATTTCGAGAAAAAGAGCTTTGCTAATGTAGTCTGATAGTATGCTCAAGATTTGATTTACAGCTGCCCCTAAACAAGTTCTAGATTTCTGTGAAGAAAAAATATCCTGCAATGAACAAAGAATGTTTTATGGAACTTTTCACCTTCTAACACGTTTGGGCATGTCTTTTCTTACTTAACAAGAAATAAGACCAAAGACACAAATTCTCTAACTTGGGATAAAAATGAAATCCATGTGTGCTTAAGTCAGACCCAGAACTGAGTATTTGTACAGCAAAAAAACAAGCATAGGTTTCACAATGAGAGGTAACAATCAACATTTATTTTTAGTTATAAGAATAACAATTTTAAGTGCATAAAGTTTCCTAAAAGAGATGAAACCAAGAAACCTATGTTCGAGCCAGGATGTCACTCAGTAAGAAAACATCTTTTCAAAGGCTTGTATGTAATTGTCTCTTAAGTTATACGTTTATTCATATTGCTTTGTTTCATGGTTTTAGTAGTATTACTATGCAACACTGTCGATAAATTTTAATGCTGCAAATAACATTAACAAAAAACTTACAGGGCTTCCCTGGTGGTGCAGTGGTTAAGAATCCACCTGCCAATGCAGGGGACATGGGTTCAAGCCCTGGTCTGGGAAGATCCCACATGCCGTGGAGGAACTAAGCCTGTGCGCCACAACTACTGAGCCCACGTGCCACAACTACTGAAGCCCACGCGCCTAGAGCCCATGCTCCGCAACAAGAGAAGCCACCACAATGAGAAGCCCGCGCACCACAACAAAGAGTAGCCCCTACTCGCCCAACTAGAGAAAGCCCGCACGCAGCAACAAAGACCAAATGCAGCCAAAAATAAATAAATACATTTATAAAAAATAAAAAACTTATAACCTGTACTTAAATTAAACCTCCCAAGTTTACCTTTAAAAAACTTAAGTCCCATTTTGGCATAAGTCAGTTATTTAATATAAATTTATTTTGTTTGCCTTATGAGTTTAAAACGTATGAAAATAAATTTCTCAAAGAAAGATAAGTCATGCTTAACTAATGTTTAAATTTTCAAGAAAAGTCAGCTAAAAAGTCATTTTTGGTTTTTAAATACAGGGGAAAAACTCTTACACCTACCCTCTACCACATGTTACACCTTGTTAGAATTTTCTATAGAAGATACTTGTAAAATGACTTTGAACCCTACATGGATAAAGTTTAAAAAGAAATTCAAGCAGAAAATTTTAATAGAAGAAACACTCAAATTTCCTCCAACTATACCAGAGATCAGCAAGCTTCTTATAAAAAGGTCAGACAGTAACTATTTAAGGCCGCACAAGACATATGGTCTTTCTCACAATTACTCAACTCTGTCACTGTAGTGCAAAAGCAACATGTAAATAAACGGGTATGTATGTGTTCCAGTAGCATTTTATTTGTAAAATCAGGAAACAGGCTGAGAGCTACCGAGGTGGCAGGCCATAGTTTGCAGACTCCTGACTGACACTAATGACTTGCATTAGTACAGATTTTCTCTTGGGGCAGGGGAAATTTCACAAAAATAGTAGGTGAAAAATTCACAGCCAGACACAATAAGCTGCTGAAAACTAACACAGAAAAATCTTGAAAGCAACCAGAGGATATGTTACGTACAAGCAAGTAATAATTACAATAAAAGCATATTTATCATTAAAAACCATGGAGTTCATTAGGAATTGAACCATTTTTAAAATACTGAAAAAAGAAATTCTATATTCAACAAAAATATCCATCAGGAATGAAGGTGAAATAAAGACATTCTCAGATGAGGGAACACTAAAGAGAAATTTTGCCAGCAAACCTGCTCAAATAGAATAACAAAAGGAAGTTCATCAAAGAGAAGGGAAATTATTCAGAAATAAACTTAGGGTATCAAGAATGAGGGAAGAGCAACAGAAATGGTAAATATCTGGGTAAATATAAGTGATGATTCTTCACCTCAGTTCTTTAAAATATATTTGACAACTGAAAGCAAAAATTACTACAATGTCTGGTGGTCTTCAATGTCACATATATGTAATAAATAAGTCAACCATAACTTAAAAGAGAGAAGGGTACAATAGGGCGGCATGGTTTCCATATTCCACTTAAAGTGGTAAAATAGGGCTTCCCTGGTGGCACAGTGGTTAAGAATCCACCTGCCAATGCAGGGGACATAGGTTCGAGCCCTGGTCCGTGAAGATCCCACATGCCGCGGAGCAACTAAGCCTCTGCGCCACAATTACTGAGCCTGTGCTCTAGAGCCCGAGAGCCACAACTACTGAGCCCTCGTGCCACAACTACTGAAGCCCGTGTGCCTACAGGCCGTGCTCCGCAACAAGGGAATCCACCACAATAAGAAACCCATGCACTGCAATGAAGAGTAGCCCCCGCTCGCTGCAACTAAAAAAAGCCCGTGCAACAACGAAGATCCAACGCAACCATAAACAAATAAATAAACAAATAAAGTTCCCTTTATAAATAAATAAATAAATAAATAAAGTGGTAAAATACTGACTCTAAATAGACTAAGAAAAGTATGCATATTGCAATCCTTCAAGTAACTACAAAAGCACATACAAATAATTAGGCAAAAGCAATAGATAAGTTTTAAAAAAAGTCAAGCCAAAAAAAGCAGAAAGAGAATAGAGGAAACAAATAAATAATCAACTGGAGTATCTAAATCAAAATATCAACAATTACATTAAACATAAATGGCCTAAGTATGTCAATGAAAAGATAAACTGAATTTAAACACACACACACAAAGTCAATTCTAAGATGTCTACAAGAAACTTTTACCATTCTAAAAGGGTAAAAGGATGGAAAAAAGATATATCATGCAAATATTAAACAAAGAAAGATGGAATAGTTATATTTAGATCAGCCAATGATCATAACAAAGAAAATCACCAGGAATAAATGAGGACATTACATGATAAAAGGGTGAATTCATGAAGAACAAAAAGCAATCCTAAGTATATATACGTAGGAGAACTTCAAAATACATTCAGCAAAAATTAACACAACTGAAGGGAGAAATAGGTATCCATAATTACAGTTGAAGACTTCAAGTTTCAGTAGTTGACAGAACTAGTAGATAGAAAACAGCACCATCAACCAATGACATTTTAAAAATATTCCACCTATCAACAGTAGAATGCACATTCATTTCAGGTGCACACTGAACATTAATCAAGACATATCACATCCTGGATCATAAAACAGACCTTAATATACAAGAAGTGAAGTTAAAAGTATGTTCTCTGAGAGCCCAGAAATAAACCCACACACCTCTGGGTCAATTAATCTTCAACAAAGGATGTAAGAATATACAATGGGAAAAAGACAGTCTCTTCAGCAAGTGGTATTGGGACAGTTGGATGGCCACATGTAAATCAATGAAGTTAGAACACACCCTCACACCATACACAAAAATAAACTCAAAATGGCTTAAAGACTTAAATATAAGACATGACACCATAAAACTCCTAGAAGAGATCATAGGGAAAACATTATGTGAAATAAATCGTGCCAATGTTTTCTTAGGTCAGTCTCCCAAGGCAACAGAAATAAAAGTGAAAGTAAACAAAAGGGACCTAATCAAACTTATAGCCTTTTGCACAGCAAAGGAAACCATAAACAAAACAAAAAGACAACCTATGAACTAGGAGAAAATATTAGCAAATGATGTGACAGACAAGGGCTTAATCTCCAAAATATACAAGTAGCTCATACAACCCAATCGAAAAATGGGCAGAAGACCTTAATAGACATTTCTCCAAAAAAGAAATACAGATGGCCAATAAGCACATAAAAAGATATTCAACATCACTAATTATTAGAGAAATGCAAATCAAAACTACAATGAGGCACCACCTCACACTGGTCAGAATGGCCATAATTAAAAAGTCTACAAATAACAAATGCTGGAGAGGGTGTGGAGAAAAGGGAACCCTCCTACACTGTTGGTGGGAATGTAAGTTGGTGCAGCCACTAGGGAAAACAGTATGGAGGTTCCTCAAAAGACTAAAAACAGAATTACCATATGATTCAGCAATCCCACTCCTGTACATATATCCAGACAAAAATTATTCAAAAAGATACATGCACCCCTATGTTCACAGCAGCACTATTCACAATAGCCAAAACATGGAAACAACCTAAATGTCCAGCAAAAGATGAATGGACAAAGAAGATGTGGTACATATATACAATCAAATACTACTCAGCAATTGAAAAGAACAAAATAATGTCATTTGCAACAACAGGGATGCAACTAGAGATTATCATACTAAGTGAAGTAAGTCAGAAAGAGAAAGACAAAATACCATATGATATCACTTATATGTGGAATCTAAAATATGACACAAATGAACCTATGTACAAAACAGAAACAGACTCACGGACACAGAAAACAGACTTGTGGTTGCCAAGGGGGAGGGGATTGGGGGAGGGATGGGGTTAGCAGATGTTAGCTATTGTATACAGAATGGATAAATAACAAGGTCCTACTGTACAGCACGGGAAACTATATTCAATATCCTATGATAAACAATAATGGAAAAGAATATTTAAAAAAAGAATGTATATATGTATAACTGAATTGCTTCAGTGTACAGCAGAAATTAACACAATGTTGTAAAACAGCTATACTTCAATAAAACAAACAAATAAACAAAAAGTATGTTCTCTGACCATAATGGATTTAAGCAGAAATCAGTAACAGAAATATAATGGGAAACCTCTAAATACTTGTAAATTAAACAACATACTTCTAAAGAATCTTTAGGGCAATGAAGAAGTCTAAACATTTTTAAAAGAATGAAAATGAGGGAGTTCCCCATGGTCTAGTGGTTGGGATTCGGCGCTTTCACTGCCGTGGTCTGGGTTCAATCCCTGTTGGGGAACTGATATCCCACAAGCTGCAGCGCAGCCAAAAAAAAAAAAGAATGAAAATGAAAATATAATATCAAAACATGTCATATGAAGCTAAAACAGGGACTTCCCTGGTGGTCCAGTGGTTAAGAATCCGTCTTCCAATGCAGGGGACGCAGGTTCAATCCCTGGTCAGGGAACTAAGAGCCCACATGCCACAGGGCAACTAAGCCCTCATGCCACAACTACTGAGCATGCGGGCCACAACTAGAGAGAAGTCCATGCACCACAACGAGGAGCCCACATGCTGCAACTGAGACCCGATGCAGCCAAAAATTAAATAAATAAATAAATAAATAATTTTAAAAAACAAAAAGAAGCTAAAACAGTGGTTAGATTAAAATTTATAGGAATTGAATGCTTATACTGGGGTGGGGAAGAAGGCCTTAAATCAATAACCTAAGCTTCCTATTTAAGAAAACCAGAAAAAGAGCAAAACAAGCAAAAGAAAAGAAACAATAAAGATAATAGCGGAAATCAGTGGAAGTGAAAATAGAAAAACAACACAGAAAATCAATATAAGCAAAACGAGTTCTTTGAAAAGATCAATGAAATTTATAAAGCTGTAGCAAGACTGGCAAAGAAAAAAAAAAGAAGACATAAATTACCAATAATATCAGGAATGAAAGAGGAGCTAGACGACAGATCCTGCAGACATCAAAAGATAAATAATACTATGAACATCTCTATGCACATAAATTTGACAACTTAGGTCGCCAAAATAAATAAATTTGACACTACAAATGTTAAAAAGATAACTGAGGAATAATACGGATAGATCTATACACATAAATTTTGAAACAGAAGTGAGATTCCTTAAAAACCACAAACTACCAAATTATCCAAAATGAAACAGATAATCTAAATTAAGGAAAGTGAATTCATAGTTTAAAACTTTTCAAAGAAATCTCCAGGCTTACCTGATTTCTCTGGAGAACTTAAAAAGTAACACCAATTCTACACAATCTCTTTCGGGAAACAGAAGAAGAGGGAACACTTCCAAACTCATTTTATGAGGCCAGATTTAACCTGATATCAAAACTAGAAAAAGACAGTACAAAAAGAGAAACTGCATACCATTATTCCTCATGCAGACTGATGCAAAAATCCTCAACAAAATAAAAGCAAATGGAGTTTAGTAATATATAAAAATAACAATACACCAGGACCAAGTAGGGTTATCCCAGGGATGCAAAACTGGTTCAATATTCAAAAATCAATGTAAGCTACCATGATAATTGCTTAAAGAAGAAAAACCACATAATCAACCCAGCAGATGCATTTGGCAAAATACATCTTTTCATGATTAAAAAAAAAAAAAAAAAGCCCTCAGCAAATTAAAAGGTAATTTCCCCAATCTGATAAAGGACGGCTACAGGAAGTCTACTGCTATCAAACACTTAATTGTAAAAGACTGAACACTTTCCCCCTAAGATCACGAACAGGACAAGGATATTACACTCTCATCACTCCTATCCAATATCATAATGGAATATCTAGCCACTGCAATAAGAAATGGGGAGCTGGACAGATTAGAAAGGAAGAAATCAAACTGTCCCTATTCACAGATAACATGATTACCTATGTAGAATATCCCAAAGAATCTAAAAAACAAAAACTCCTAGAGCTAACGAGTTGAGCAAGGTTTCACTGAACAAAGTCAATACACAAAAATCAAACAACTGTATTTCTATATACTAGCAATGATCAATCTGAAACCAAAATTTACCCCAAAAATTAAGTCTACAAGAGCTCTAAAAACATAAAATACTTAGATATGTATCTAACAAAAGGTATACAGAATATGTATGCTGAAAAGTACAAATGACCAGTGAAAGAAATCAAAGAAGAGCTAAATAAAACCATGGTCACGGAATGGAAGAATCAACATAGCAAAGATGTCCTCTATAAATTTAATGCAATTTCAATCAAAATCCCAGCAGGAGTTTTGAGGTATAGATAAACTGAGTCCAAAATAATTTGAAAAGGCAAAGGAACTGGAATAGCCAAAACAATTTTGATAAAGAACAAAGCTGGACAAATCACATTATATGACTTTAAGACCTACTATAAAACTTACATTACCACAAGAATGTGTGCTACTGGCAAATGGATAGACACATTAGATCTAAGGAACAGAACAGAATCCAGATACAGAACTGCATAAACATGACCATCTGATTTTTTTTAAATGATTTTTTTAAATTGTGGTAAATTATACATTACATAAAACTTACCATTTTAACCATTTCTAAGTGTACAGTTCAGCAGCATTAAGTACATTCATGTTTTGCAACCATCACCACCATCCATCCACAGAACTCTTTCCATCTTGCAATACTGAAACTCTATAACCATTGACACTAACTCCCCACCTCCATCCCTATAGAACCTGGCAACCACTATTCTACTTTCTTCTGTCTCTATGAAATTGACTAAGTACCTCATGTAAGTGGCATCAGACAGTATTTGTTCTTTTGTGACTGGCTTATTTCACTGAGCATAACTTCTTCAAGGTTCATCCATGATGTAGCATGTGTCAGAATTTCCTCCCTTTTTAAGGTTAATATTTCATTGTATACATACACCATATTTTGTTTATCCATTTATCCACTTATAGACGCTTGGGTGGCATCTACTTCTTGTCTAGCTGGGAATAATGCCACTGTGAACATGGCGTACAAATGTTTCTTCAAGATCCTACTTTCAATTCTTTATACCCAATACTCAAATGCAGAATTTCAAGTTCATACAGTAATTTTTAATTATTTGAGGAACTGCATTACTCAAATGTGGAATTGCAGGTTCATATGGTAATTTTTAATTATTTGAGAAACCGCATACTGTTATCCACAATGGCTGCACCATTTTATATTCCCACCAGTATGGCAAAAAGGTTCCAATCTCTATATATCCTTGCCAACACTTACTCTTCTTTTTTCTTTTTTGATAATAGCCATCCTAATGGGTGTGAAGTGATACCTCATTGTGGGTTTCATTTGCATTTCCCTAATGATTAACGATGTTGAGCATCCTTTCATGTGCTTGTTGGTCATCTGTTTATCTTCTTTGGAGAAATGTCTATTTAAGTCATTTGCTCATTCTTTAACCAGGCTATTTGTTTTTTGCTGTTGTTGAGTTGTTTCTCTGTAATTGTCTAAATATATCTGGCTATATCTCTGGATATCTGATAGGCAAATATTTTCTCCCCTTCCGTGTTTGCCTTTTTACTCTCTTGATAGTGTCCTTCAATGTACGAAAGTTTTTCATTTTGATGAAGTCCAATTTGTCTATTTATTCTCTGGGTGTCTGTGCCTTTTGTATCATATCCAAGAAATCAGTCATATCCAACATCTTGAAGCTTTTCTGCTTTGTTTTCTTCTAAGAGCTTAAGAGTTATAGCTCTTACATTTAAGTCTTTGATCCACTTTGAGTTAATTTTTGTATACGGTGTTTTGTGTACGTTTGACTATGGTGTATATGATTGTATAAGGGTCGAACTTCATTCTTTTGCATGTGGATATCCAGTTTTCTCAGCACTATTTCTTAAGGAGATCGTCCTTTCCCCCTCTGGATGGTCTTGGCCTCCTTGTCAAAAATCATTTGACCACATATGTAAGGGGTTACTTCTGTGCTCATTAGTCCATCAGTCTTTATGTCTGTCTGTGCCAGAACCACATTATTTTGATTACTGTAGCACTGTAGTAATAAATTTTGAAATCAGCAAGTGTGAGTCCTCCAACATTTTTCTTTTTTTTTTTCCAAGAATGCTTTGGCTATTTGGGGTCCCTTGAGATTCCATACAAATTTTAGGATGGATTTTTCTATTTCTACAAAAAAAAGTCATTGGGATTTTGATAAGGATTGCAATCTGTAAACAGCTTTGGGTAGTACTGACTTCTTAACAATATAGAGACAATACCAAATGCTGGCAAGGATGCAGAGCAAGTGGAACTCATAAATTTCTAATGGAAATGCATAATGGTACAGCCACACTAGTTTGACAGCTTCTTATAAAGTTAAACATACACTTACCAAATGGCCTTGCAATCCCACTTCTATGTATTTACCCTAGAGACATAAAACCTTTATTCGCACAAAAACTTGTACTCAGGTGTTTATTAACAGCTCTATTCATAATTATCAAAAGCATGTCCTCCCAAGAGTGACTGACATAAATGGTGATACATTCATATGATGTAATACTATTTAGCAAAAAAAGGAATGAACTATGGATACATGCAACAACTTGATGACTCTCGCAGGCATTATGCTACGTGCAACAAGTCAGTATCAAAAAGTTACATACTGGGTTTCCCTGGTGGTGCAGTGGTTAAGAATCCGCCTGCCAATGCAGGGGTCACGGGTTCGAGCCCTGGTCCGGGAAGATCCCACATGCCGCAGAGCAACTAAGCCCGTGCGCCACAACTACTGAGCCTGCGCTCTAGAGCCCACGAGCCGCAACTACTGAGCCCGCGTGCCACAACTACTGAAGCCTGTGCTCCACAAGAGAAGCCACTGCAGTGAGAAGCCCGCACACCACAACAAAGAGTAGCCCCCACTTGCTGCAACTAGAGAAAGCCCGCGCGCAGCAACAAAGACCCAATGCAGCCATGAATGGATGAATGAATGAATAAATAAATAAATAAATAAAGTTGCATACTGTAGGGTTCCATTTCCATGACATTCTAGAAAAGACAAAACGAACAGATCAGTGATTACCAAAGGCTGGGGTTGGGCGGGGAGGCTAACTACAAACGGACACCAAAGTGAACACCACAGGGAACTTTTCAGGTGTTGAAACTGCCCTGTATCCTGATTGTGGTGATGGTTACACGAATCTATGCATGTATTACTAGTATACACATATAAAAGGCCATTTACTATAATCATTAATCAAAATTTATTTTTAAATTATATAAAAGAATAAAGACATAGGAAAATATTTACAATACAGTTTTAACAAAGGGGGGAAATAGTTCATAACATATCTTACCATCCAAATTCTATAAAAATATATTAAATAATAGAAAAAGGCAAAAAGAACCTGTTACACACCAAAATGCTAAGACTGGCCATCTCTAGGTAATGAAACCATAGGTAACTGCACTTTCCCTTAGTCTATCTGATGTCCTATAATAAGGTAAATCACTTTTAAAATGGAAATTTTCAAAGGAAGAAAATTGCAGGGTTTTTAAAATTAGTTATCAATTTTAATACCCACATTAAGAAATCGTCAACTCTTTAAAAATACACCATCCATGTACATCCCTATAAAACTTGGAAAAATACTATCAGAAATACATTATCTTTGCAAACTGACACAACACACTGTAAAAGTCCATGTCCACTGAGATATCATCAGACTTCAATGCTTAAAATAGTCTACCATAACATACAAACATACAAACATCATTCAAAGTCAATAAAGAAGGTGTAAAATTAATGTTAGGTTCTTATAAAGCCCTTAAAATATAATTAAAGTTACCAAAATAAAATCATTTAACAAAAGTTGTTAGTATACTGTATTATTCAAAGCCAAAATGAGTATTCCTATAAAACAGAACTTGGTGCAAAGAAAGCAAAGAAAGTTTGGGAAAGTTCAGTGGCTAGCCCATGAAGAAAAAGTAACAAATGGATAAAATACAAAGCAGGGGGAGTATTATTCCAGGCAGGAAAACCAACATCTACCTAAACATGGAAGAAGTTCTCCGAAATATACAGAATTATTGGAATTAAGAGTTCCAAGTTCTAATTCTCTCTATTCACTTTATCCAAAACTACCACCAGACCACTTATTTTTACAATAATCTTAAATATCTGACATCAATTGAGAAAGTTTTGAGAACATAATCACCACTGAAAAATTTCCATGGATGGGACTCAATCTTTAAGGACCTACTCCCTGTAAGAAATTGTGGGGCCCTTTTCATATACATTACTCAATTTGTCACAGTTAAATCTCTTAACCAGTCTGGGATATATAGGTTACATTCTTCCTTCAGGATTTTGACCTGGCTATAATTAAGTAAAATTTGGGGACTAATTTCCCTATCTGATATTGCACAAGAGAACCCCTAACCATCTGTAAATAAATTCCTGTTGCTACACAGGACGTTGCCCATGTGAGAAGCAACTCAGCTACAAATCAATATAATTCTACAA